>NC_071626.1:21052500-21713750 GCF_014839835.1 Dryobates pubescens | reverse complement strand
AAAATGAAAGCCTAAATATCTTAATTAACCCAACTAGCAGAATGTTTTCTCCAACTCTGTTTTTCTGGCTCATGTAGAGTACACTTGCAGCCCTATGAGGGATTATGGCTAGGAATCAGGAAATTGAACTAGAATTAGGAAACAGCTACTGAAGAAGAAATGTAATTTTTCAGCGTTGTTCATGGCTGCAACCATTCTGAACTGAGAACTATATGATGTAGGTTATGGAGGCGAAGTGATAACCTCCTGCTAAATCCTAACTCTGTAAGGGCAAGTACACATTAAAAGGACATTTCATTATAATCATGTGCCAAATGAGAGGACTTTTAAATGTCATTAAGGCATCAGAGAGGTTTTATACTACTTAATTTTGTGTGGGCAGGCAGGGAAAGGGAAGATATGACTCCCACCTCTCCTTGACCAGAGATGATGCCCTTCCAGTTGTAACATGGCTCAGCCTTTGACTCTCTTGGTATTGTTGATTTTCACATTATGTAGCAGAGCAGCTGTTGAGTTTTAGAAGGTATGATATATCAAGACATGCAAAACTCATTTTGTAATGAAAAATTATAACATGATAGCTTGAATCTACACTTTCTTATTTTTTTTTTTAATGCACCTTTGAGAGCCAAATCTATTTAGAATTCTTGAATCAGATTGCCATTGCTTTAATAAAGGTGGAATTTAAACTGGTCCCTCAGAGTCCACAATGGAATGCCTAACAGAATATTTATAAACCAGATACAGTTAAATAATATCTTGCCTGTGTACATCTTGGTTTGAAAGGCTGTGTTTGTACATCAATGTGGAGAGCAAACATGGGCTTATGCAAAGGAATAGGATAAGTAATGGTAACCTGATACAGAAATAAGATGAGGATAAGTAATGGTAACCTGATACTTTGGAGAGAGCACACTACTCATAAAGCTTTAAAACTGCTTTGTAGTAATGTACATGAAATTTAGTGGTAACTTATGTGGGGATGTGTGCATTGTTAGAAATAGACAAGTCTTAATTTTAAACATCAGAATGTGGTTAATTTCCCTTCCCCACCTGCCCTTCCCCTCCCTCCCCCCACTGCCTTTAACCATTTTTAGTTTTCTTGGAAACAGGGATGAAAGTCCTACACCGGACAGCTGTAGCAGAACTACAAAAACTGGACAGCTGTGTAGGATATGGCATGTGTTCTGTACATAAATGTGTAATGTAATCAGGAGGCTAAATCTGTAAATAATATAATTTCCCATGTTTTATTCTTTTGTTTTAATGCAACAGAGACCAAAGCTTCTCTGGGATGGGAAGAACCTTCTGTGCCTGGGAAGATCATGGAACAGATACTCTTAGAAGCTATGCTAAGGCAGACAGAGGACAGGGAAGTGATTTGAGACAGTCAGCATGGCTTTACTAAGGGCAAGTCCTACCTGTAGTGATAGGATGAAGGGGAGAGATTTTATATTAAAGAGTAGATTTAGATGGGATACTAAGAAGTTCTTTACTATGAGGCAGATGAAACAGTGGAGCTGGTTGCCCAGGAAAGTGTGGAGGGCCCAAGGAGGCATTCAAGGTTGAGCTTGGTGAGGCTCTGCACAGCCTGATCTAGCCCCTGCTTACTAGATGGGGGTTGGACTAGATGACCTCTAGAGGTCCCTTTTAACCAGTGCATTCAGTGAATCTAGATCATAGAGGTTTCAAATGGGAAACTGTTTTTTGTCAGTTCCTTCTTCCTACACTTGTTCTCTCCTAGGATATGGTTCACCATATGGTCTCTGTGACATCTTAAACACATTACTAGTTGTTTTAGTCAGACTTTCTTGTAGAAAATCTATGTGGAGATTAAAGTATATTATTAAAGTATATTTTCTCTGAGTATATTCTACAGAACCATCTGCCAGTCATCATCCAAAACAACAGCTAATGTATCTGACCATGAGCTTTGTGGTGTGGTGGGATGGGGAGGGTTTACATGTCTTACCATATGAGAAGTACATAAATTACTCTTTTTAACTGAAAATTTGAAACATCTAGTATCCTTTTTGTACTGATGGTATTTGTTATCATTCTGTACTTCTAGTTCTTGGCATTTTCTAAGATTCATACACTTACACGGTATTTTCCTTAGAAGCCCTCCAAAGAATGAAATTCATCCCCGAAACAAAGCAAATAAGCCCTGCTAATGTTGCATGTGTGCTAAAAGTAAAGGAATTCCTTAGTCATTATTTTGAAAGTTTCTTCTCTCTTCATGTCTAATTATTTTTAAAATATTAATCTGCTGCCCAAAACTTATCTATTCTTTTAAACAGTTTTTCTATGCACTTTGAGAGCCCATGTTGAGCTTCTCGTCCACCAACACCCCCAAGTCTCTCTCCTCAGGGCTGCTTTCCAGCCAGTCACTGCCCAGCCTGGATTTCTGCCTGGGATTGCCTCGACCCAGATGCAGGTCCCTGCACTTGGTCTTGTTGAACCTCATGAGGTTGGCTTGTGCCCACCTCTCCAGCCTGTCAAGGTCCCTCTGGATGGATCTCTTCCCTCCAGCATGTCTGTGGCACCACACAGCCTGGTGTCATCAGCAAACTTGCTGAGGGTGCACTCAATGCCACTGTCCATGGCACCGACACAGATGATGAACAAGCCTGGTCCCAGGACTGATCCCTGAGGGACTCCACTTGTCACTGGCCTCCACTGGGACATGGACCCATGGACAGCCACTCTTTGGGTGTGGCCATCAAGCCAGTTCTTGACATGATATCCTTTACTACCTAGAGGGCGTTTTTTTATCTTGAATTGGTATCTTCATTCCAGTTGCTTTGCTGTTTCAGTCTTCCTTATTTCTACCAGACATAATAACATGCATTTCATGGGACTGGTGTTGCTCCTTTTCAAAACATGCAACAGAACTTACCTGTGAAGGGAATTGCAGAAATATGTGGCATGTTATTAGCTTTTGCCTTAAAAGATGGTTTGTGAAGGGCCATGATGTTCTCTGCAGAGATCATCACATGCTAGGAAATTTAGTGAATTGTACAGCTCCGTTTACCTGAAAAATATCTTCCAGCATAGGTTTATTTGAGACTTTGCTTACTTAGGTTAATGAAGCTGTTAAAAATGAAATGCATGTTTGTTTTTCATTTACAGTCAAGTCACCATTGGCAGATGCTAAAATCTCAAGAGAATTTCACAAATGCCCAGGATGCCTGAGCAGTGCTTAGTTTTCTTAGTTTCTGAATCTGATTTAGCTGAAGGATACAGCTAGACAAATAGCTCTGTACTGGCTATCTATATGAAAAGAATCAAAGAATGGAAGTTGTTCTTCTAAAGCAAACTGTAATCTACACCCATCAAGCTCAAAATTCAGTTTTTGCTAAAACTATCTCAAAGTGTCAAGGGAGAACTAACAACCTGCAGCTGCTTAGACAGAGGTTATAATATGGGTTGCTGTCAATCATTGGCATCACGCAGGGAGGAAAGAAGAAAACAGGAAAAAGATGTTGAGATTAAATATCAAAGGAGATCCATTTCATAACTTACAGAGAATCCAGATTGAAAGACGAGCTCTGAAGGGGAAGTCCTGAATAGTGTGACCTATTGCTAAGAAGTAGACTTCACAGCTTTCATTGTTTACTTTTCAGTGGTGTCTCTGAGTGTGCAAACCTGGAACACTTAGAAATCACAGCCTCTGCTGTGGAGTACTCGTTACCGGAAGTGAGAACAACTAAAATTGTCCAAAAGAAGGAAGCAACAATATATTACAATGCAGTCAGGCAAAGAAATGAGTAACACTGTAGTTCTATTCACTTCATTATGTATTGACCAATATGTTGTTTGTTGAGGAAAACAAAATACAGTTAGAAGCAACTGGAAAGGTGTGCTGGATGGAAATATGGAAATTACCATTTTAAAGCTGGGGGAGGGGTGTGTGGGTGGAAACAACAAAAAACAAAACATACAAACATTGTGAAAAGCTTTTTGTTTTAAGCTGTTGGGTTTTTTATATCTAAATTCTCAGAGATATTTGTGGCAACCGTAAAACATCCAGGAAAGAGGAGTGCCTGAATCTCCTGCCTCTCTGAAGTCCTTATCAGAGGCCAAATGTCAGGAACCTAACAATCTGTTGTTCAAATCCTTTGTAAAACTGATCTGATATAGATGAGGTCTGATACAGAGGAGCTCTTTGTTTCTTAGGGAAGTACCTTTAAAGACTGCAGTATTAAATTTGTCGTGATACAGTTGTCTCACTTCTCTGCTTCCAGGGTTTTCAGTGTGCATATGTAACTGTATATTCATTGTGGCAAGCTGCATAAAACAGTTGTCCTGTAATATTCAAACTATGAAGCTGTTTTCCTAGGCCTAAACTGATTTCTCTGGCTTGAGTTGCAGAGCCAGAAAATCAATTAAATCAATTAATTGTGTCCTCTAGTTCAGGCTCATTTATAGATTACTAAAATCAGGTTTGATGCAACACTCAAAAGTTTGTAAGATTATTCACTGGAAAAAAAAAACCCTCTAGTCCTAATTAATTACCAGACTAGAAGATGGCATATTTTTCAGGCATGTGAAGAGTAGGATTTTTTACTCAGATCTCCTTGCTGACCTTACGTTTTTATTGGCTTTTCACAAATAAGCTGATGTATGTAGGTGTGAATAGTGTAAGTGTTGATACTAGTTGATATCATAAGTATTTGCTGCTGTTCTATTGTTTCTGAGGATGTTTAATGTTCTCATATAAATATAAAAGATGAACCAAATAGAATTCAATAATTGAGGAGGCTCAGGGGAGACCTCATTGCTGTCTACAACTACCTGAAGGGTGGTTGTAGCCAGGAGGGAGTTGGTCTCTCCTCTCAAGCAACCAGCACCAGAAGAAGAGGACACAGTCTCAAGCTGCACCAGGGGAAGTTTAGGCTGGAGGTGAGGAGAAAGTTCTTCACTGAGAGAGTTGTTTGCCATTGGAATGTGCTGCCCAGGGAGGTGGTGGAATCACCATCCGTGGAGGTGTTCAAGAGGGGATTGGACGTGGCACTTGGTGCCATGGTCTAGTCATGAGGTCTGTGGTGACAGGTTGGACTTGATGATCTTTGAGGTCTCTTCCAGCCTTGGTGATACTGTGGCCCTGACTAACCACAACATTCAACAGAGCTATAGGTATTACATTGGAGCTTAACAAATTATCAGATCATTAAAAGAATGTGTTAACTGCCCATTCTTTCAAAAAAATTCAACTCAGCCTCAAGCTGACTGCAAGATTTACAAGCCAAAGGAAACAGTTTAGTAACCAGGAACAACCAATGACTAAAACCTCACTCAGGAACTTGGCCATGTTTCCTGAAGCAAACTAACCTGTAGATATTTTACCGCAAGGCCCGTGACATTGAGCTCATCATTATTTTAATGGCATTGCCTGGAGATACAATGCAAAATTAGCTGTAACCCCAGTTGTGACTTACAGCAAATTAATTCTAAACAGCTAATCAAATGTTAGCTGTTGAATTTTCTGGAAATGTTGTATTTAAAACAATTTTATTGTTCTTCATTTAGATGGGGGAAAAATAATCAGTTTCTCTCATTTTATTGTTGCATATATTCAAATGTTGGCTGCTAGTAAGGACAAGTAATAACTAAGTAATAACATTTTTCTGCTTGACTTGGTGCCTCTATAGAGTGTATTTCACTGTTCAGCAAACTGTTGAACTAGGCAAGAAGGGAAAGGAAAAGGCTAATTTCCATATTATCTTCACATGCTTGGCACACAAGCCTTTGCAGCAATTGCATAATTAGAAGATAGGCTGATATGAAAGAGATTGTCTTGGATTTTTTAACATGCAAGCCTCCTTTAAATATGTTTTGTTCTAATTAACCATGTGAATATTCAAGTAACAACTTCTTATATTTAATAGGCTGCCTAGAATAAACAAACAACAAATGAATAAATAAATCATTGCAAAATAGACTAATTTGGGGCTAGCATAATAATTTTTTTATAATGTATACTTTCTCTCTCCATCAAAGCCCTCTCAGCACTATACAAACAATTATAAACTGTATTAAAAGCATCATCAAATATGTACCACAACAGAGACACAAAATAATACAACCAGACTTGAGCTGCATTAGTAAGAGAGGGTTTGAAAGGGCTACAAGTGGAGAAAATGTTCCATTAAGACCCAATTGTAATCACTCAAGTTACATCCAAATATCACTCTTTTTCTTTTTTAAGAAAAAGGTTTTGACCTCCTTGTAGTATCCAACTTCTTTCCTTGTTTCATCATTGCTTCTATGCCACGTTTTCCTCTTTCATCATATTTACAGTTAGAGCTCCATCACAAAACCTATATTATGCTACTGTTGTTATGGTTTCAACCAGAATCTATTAAGAATATAGCTTTATGCCAAATACTCAAACATTTTCCCAGCAAAAATGGCTGTTTCACTGGCTTCACACCTTTCTGGAGTCTTACTGGGGGAAATTTTCCTTTAGACAAACTAAAGAAGTTTTCAATTTCAGAAGTACTTCTGTTTAATAAAGGCTTTTATGTACTAGGGTGCAAGCCAGAATAGCTGGCATTGAAATAAATTATCTGAAATGAATGTGGGGGAAATTTCAAGCTTTTGTGTTGTTGCTCACAACAGAAGAAATCTTCAAGTGAGTATTGAAAGTCCCCATGGCATAAAAATTTCCTATTTTAGGTAAGTAAGAGCAGGAAGAGAAGATCCATAATTTGCTTCTTATTTCAGGTAATTACAAAACACAATAGCTCACATTCAAAAACATATTTCATGATCAGTGTTGGTTTTTCTTTCCCATGTATGACACTGGAACAGTTAATCCAATTAAGTTATCTGCTATGCCTTTCTTGAATCTTGTTACAGTAAAGCAAATTAATAGATTTTGCTTGGTTTGTTGGTTTGGTTTGGTCTTTTCCCTATTCTATATTGAGAGAAAACCTGCTTTCTAACATTTTCTATCAGTGAGAGGTCAGGAGAGCTGCAGTGGTTCACTAACTCTTAATGGTATCCATTTATTTTGCTCTAGTTTTCCAGATCAAGATATTCGCAGAACAGCAGTCCAACAAATAGAAAATATGTCAAATGATGAATTGCTAGAATACCTCCCACAGCTGGTTCAGGTAAGGAAGAAACTGATAGTCAAGGAAGTCTTCTGTCTAGATCAATAACTTCATTACATACTCTTGATACTTTCACTTTGATACATTGTAAGCAAAATAAATAAGAAAGGCTAGTCAGCTGATGCAATGAGTGAATTAACAACAGGGCTGAGGTATAGACTTTTCCCCTCAAGAAAATGTGACTTTTGCCATGGTGGTTGCACTTTTCTGTATACTGCAAGAAGGTGTTTTCAAGTAAAAAGAAAACTAATGAATGCATCTGAACAACAGAAATTCTGCCATGACCATCAAGATGAGGGCTTGTGGAGTCAGGACTTTGTGGCAGTCAAGGAAGCAAATGGTGTTTCGACAAATCACAGTTTTCTTAATACCACATACATGAGGAAAATCATTGTCAGCACAGAACAACCAAGGCAATTTGAGTGTAGATTTGTGTCTTTGCATCTCTACTTTGCATGCCACTGGAAATTAATGTTTTACAAGCTGTGGGACTGCTGCTTCCAAAGTAAACGCTTTATGGATGAGTAGGTCCTGTATTGTGGTTAAGGAGGCCCCTTTGAAAGCTTTATCCTCCTAATTTGTAACACATGGATTGCTTGGTATTCCATGTTTCAGTGATCCTCAGTGGGGGTTGTGTGTTTTAAAACATATTGTCATATCAATGCATGCACATATATCTAGACAGATATATGTGTATACACATGTGAATATATTTATGTAATTCACTACCATGGAGCAGTGGCATCTGCACAGCTTTACAGCCCTCACACAGCAGGACACTTGTATGACTTTTTACCTACAGCTTCTGTTTCACAAATAAGCTTACTTTGCAAACCAAATTATCAGACAAAATTTTAAATGTAACATTAGCCATTTTAATTAAGAGAAGAAAACCTGCATATTTTGCATGTGCGTTAATGCTCCAGAATCAGAATGATATCTGTCTTACAGATGGTGGCAGATGCTTGTGCATTCCCTGTATGTTAGATTGCTCCATTCAAACTAGGCACTAGATCGTCTCTGATTAATTTTGTTATAAACAAAACAAAACAAAGCAGCATACAAGTGATTCTGATTATTAATTTATCTGTTAAGGTGCTCAAATTTGAGTGGAATCTTGAAAGCCCTCTGGTTAAACTCCTGCTGAACCGTTCTCTTCAGAGCATCCAAGTAGCTCATCAGCTTTATTGGTAAGATCATTTGCCATTACTACCATAGTCTGTTTCTGTTACAGTGAACTTTATCCACGATTTTGTTGGTGACAGACTCTTTTTTTGTTTTAAATCAGCAGAAAATCTAAGGGGTTGCTCCTTCTTTATTCCCCTTTTAGTACAGGGTATAGGTAAGCTGTGCAAAAACCCCACTAATTTCCATCTTCATCCTGCCCCTGGTGGGAGGGAGAGGCAGAAGTTTTGTTCACTTGGGTTTTTCCACATTTTCTGGTTTGAGCCAAAAATAGACTTCCAAGCAGTATTGCCTTACTTACAAAGGATTGTGCTTTTGTAATTTCTCTCACCTCCAGAAGTTGCCAAACTTCTCATGTGTGTCAAAATGTATCTCTTACCTTTTTGCATACCAGCCTGACTTGTGATGGTGGAGTTTCCAATAGTTCTTTTTCATGATTATGCAGACAGGCACTGCCATTCACCATCTACTTCTACAATACAAGAACCTCTGTCATTATAACGCTATATGCAGTAGTTATTCTGCTTGCTGTGCTGTTGCATCAAAGCTCTCTGAATAGGAATGTGGTTTTCTGCAGTTTGAACCACAACCCTGTGAGCTGGAAGTCAAACTGTAGTATGGGGTTGAGTTTTTCTTGTTTAATAATGATAGATGAACCAAGCTTTCATTTACAGCTGAAATGGTTCAGACCCCTTAAGCAAAAGCATTCCTCCCTGCAAGGGAAAGACAACTTCTAGTGTAATCATTTGGTTGATGAAGTGTGAGGCTGTAAAGAGCATAGATCATGCTTTCATACCTGTGTGATCACTGGAAGTGTTAGTGGGGATAAAACAGAGTTATGAATGTGTTTGTTTTAGTGAAACGAGTAGGGTAACAATAACATGCCTAATGGGCACATCTGTCACATAAAGATGAACCATGTTTAGCAAACCTTTTTTTCTGGAAGAGCCTGAAATATGCCTGAGATGATTTCTACTATTTTATGTTAAATTTAGTCATACTGGAGAGAGTTCTTAAATGTACTCAGGGTTAGTAGTTTTCCTGTGCAATTAGATATTATTTCTAATGGAGTTCATTGGACAGTGGGGACATCATTTGTTTGCCTGTGTTTTCTTTAACTTCTCTCTTCTAAGAAAGTAAGTAGTATTTATTGCAGTATCAGAGGTCGTCCTCCTCTTTGCTTTGCAATGTAGACCTATGTAGATCTCCATTTGTGGTGGGTTAACGCCCATCCTGTAAAAAAAAAAAATGGGTGGAAGGCTTGCGGGTGCTTTGCTCTCCCTGCAGGGCGTTCTCCCCTTGGGAAATTGAGTCTGTTCCACTCCCCCCTCCCTGCCCAGCTAGGGTACAAAAAGCAGGACATTGCAGCCATTAGCTCCTTTCGACTCCTGCCTCTCCTGGATGAGAGCTACTGTGGCTGCCTTCCTGCTCCTCTGCCACGTGGTAAGGCCTGATCCTTCTTCCTGCTTCTTCCGTGCCTCTTCAGAGAGAGACTGGTTTTGTATTCTTCTTCTTTGTCCCCCTCCCATCCATCCTTGTTCCTTGCCCTTGTGAACATTACCTATTATTAGTTTATATCTCTATATATATTTATATATTGTTTAAAGAAAACTCTTTACCTCTCTACTTCCAAGCTGACTCCAAATTATTGCTTGGTGGATTTGCTCCTTTCGTGTTTTTTTTCCCCTCTCTGTTGGAAGGGAGGAGAGGGGGTGGGGGAGAGATTCTCAGCCTTGCCCCCATCTGAGCTCTTAACTCCCAGTTAAGGCTTAAACCACCACACCATTTTACCCCAAGTTTTGCTTGAGCTGTCTAATAATATAATCTTGAGTGATATAGAGCAGATATACTGTCCTAAACTACTGACATCATTATCTGGCACAGTACAGTTTAATGGAGCAAAATTTTTTTTTAACTATAGCTTAGTCTATAGCATAATTATGCATACATCAAATAGAATATTCCTCAATGTTCACCATATTCTCTGCCTTTAAGCTGGTGGCAGTCCTGTTCATGGTGGGTACCTCCTTTATTTAGACTTTTCATTCAAATCATAGAATCATAGAGTCATTTAGGTTGGAAAAGACTCTCAAGATCAAGTCCAACCATTAACCCTACTCTATCAATTCCACCACTAAAGCCATATCCCTAAGCACCACATCTATATAGCTTTTAAACACATCAGGGGATGATGACATTTATGGAGTCTTTTACTGTTTAGAAATGGATCAATGAACAAGAAAAATAATTACCTAGGAATTTCAGGGTAGAACATCAGATTGCAAGCTGGAGCATAGGAGGTTCCACATGACCATGAGGAAAAACACTGTGAGGGTGACAGAATACTGGAACAGGCTGCCCAGAGAGGTTGTGGAGTCTCCTTCTCTGGAGACATTCAAAACCCACCTGGATGAGTTCCTGTGTGGCCTACTTTAGGTGATCCTGCTCTGGTTGGGGGGTCTGACTAGATGTTTCTATCCAAACTGAGAACTTTAGTATTGTGCACATCTCTTAAAGAGCGCACCATACACTTTCTTCAGTTGCTGTGCTCCACCATGTTCTTCAGTAGTAAACTGCTTTCTACATAGCATTTCATGTTGTGTAATTATTTATAGTCCTGTTCCAGTATTTTCAAAGGCTGTTTCCCAAGACATAAATTCCATTTACAAAATTTGACAGTCATTTCACAGTTTTTTTTTTTTTAATTTGAAAAGCATTAATTAATAAATAAAAATCTTCCTTCACCTCACAAATTTAATTTCAATTCTTAGAAAATTAAGGGAAAACACAAATGTTCTTCCATTTATTTCTGAAGAAGAATGATGTAACTCATGTGTGCATGTACATTAACCTAACTACTTCTTCTGATTAGGTAACATTCCCAAGTGTTTTGTTTTGTTTCATTACCAAATTAGTAATCAAAAGGTAAGGATTGGTAAAAACAAACTGTAGTGACAAGATTGTGTTCTTTTTCACTTCTAATGAATGGCATTACCCTTCCACTATTAAATAATACCACACTGTGCACAGTACCTGCCCCAAGTAAAACTTGGAAAGGACAACGCTAATGTAATACAGAAAATTGGTGACAAGATTTCAGAATGACAGGGGAGAAATCAACTGATTTTAACTTTTATGTTTTATAATGCTATTGTAAATCTAGAAACTAGTTGGCAGAAATAGTGGAGATTGTCAACACTAACTTATTTTAATGACAAGTATAATTTATAATAATATCAGAGGAGGGTGGCTGAATCCCCACCCCTGGCGTTGTTGTGGGGAGGCAGAGATGTGGTGCTGACAGATGTTGTTTGGCCCCAGACTGGTTGGAGATGGAGTTTTATGATGGTTGGACCCAGCGATCTTGAAGGCCTTTTCCAACTGGAACAATTCTATGGTTTAAAATTACCTCAATTTCCCTGCACACCACAGATAAGCAGCTATCAAACAAAGCTGTTACCAGTCCATCACCTTTTTAATATTAATGTTGGAAAGTAAATTGTTATCTCCATTCCATCAATAATGATGTTTCTCTGCAGATTGTATTTTAAAATTATGGCAGAGTAATTGGCAAAGGTGGACAGAATAGATAGACTATTCATTCTTAGGAAATAGACTAGACTAGACTAGAATAGCATAGAATAGTACAAACCAGGTTGGAAAAGACCTTTGAGATCATCGAGTCCAACCTATCACCCAACATTATCTAATCAACTAAACTGTGGTACAAAGTGCCCCATCTAGTCTCTTCTTAAACACCTCCAGTGATGGTGACTCCACCACCTCCTGGGCAGTGCATTCCAATGGCCATTCATTCTTTCTGTGAAGAACTTCTTCCTAACATCCAGCTTAAATCTCCCCTGGTGCAGCTTGAGACTGTGTCCTCTTGTTCTGTTGCTGGTTGCCTGGGACAAGAGACTTTAGTTGTAAATCAGGATAGGCTCAGTCTGTTCTTTGCTTGTATCTACTGATCTACTGTTCCATTAACTCTGCTATTTCAAATGAGGAGGCAGCTCATTTTACATTCTGTGTTTGCTTTTTTTCTTATCACGTGTGGCTTTTTCCTCCACTCTAAATTTGCAAGGGATTTGGGCCATTAGGGTCCATCGGTGTTTTGACTCCTCATTGGTACATTCAAATGTGCTCCCCTGCTCAAGGACACTAAAAGTTGCCCCTACCTACAGTCCCAGCACAGGACCCATGTGCCACTTAAATTCCATTTTAGTTGTATTCCAAGAGTTCTTAATGTCTATGAGGCGTGGGGGACTCTACCCTACCTTACTATCTCCTAGAAATTCTTGATTCTAGTCTTTTCCCATCAGAATTCCTGGGAGGGGAAAAGGCTGGAGCAAACTTTCCCATTCCCTGGAGCGATGGTGAGAAGTTACCTAACTGCTTGTAGAAAAGCAGACAAGTTTTCTAAGGGGAAAGAGGTCTGCTGAGCCCCTTTGGACCCTTCTGCTCACTGAAAGTCTCTGTTTATCACCTTGCTACCATGTTTCACACACAGGGGGCTTTGTCAGCTTTTGTGGTAAGGTTTTCATCCGTCTCTCTTTCCCTGGAAACTTGCCAATCAGTTTCCCACTTGCTTGAGTGTTTTTTGGCTTTCAGCTACTTTCATAGGTGGCAGCTGCAGCATACAAGGGAAACAGCTGGCTGGAGCAGCAGGTGGCCAGGAGTGTTGTTTCACAGATGGTTGCCTTCCATAGAAGGACTGAATATGAGGGAGAAGTATAGTGTCCTCTAGGAACTGTGGCAGCTGCTTGAAGGTGGTGCTAAGGAACATGTTTCATTGTTCTGGAAGGATGTAAGTGTTTGTAAATTTTGGCAGATCATGACACACTGGTATACTTAGCCGAAGAAAAGAAAAAGTAAGGTGAAATTCTTGCTGAAGGCAAAGTGTCCTTTTGTAGCTTGTCTTCTAAGTCACTAAAACTTTATGGAACTTTCCTGGTTTATGCAACTTCTCAACTACATTTTGACTGACAACCAAGAAAAAAGGGATTAGTCTTTCTTTTCCAGTTCACATCTTGTAGCTGAGTAAGACTGAGAGATTAAAAAGGAACTCTTAGTTCCAGCATACTGAAAATAATGTGAGCTAGACTATTGGTTTCAAGACTAGAACACAGTATTTTATTTCTTTTTCTATATATATAAAACAAAGAATTATAACATCCAAAAAAAGCATAGATATATATATAATTTTTTTTTTAAAGCCCAGTTAAATTCTCTACTATTGGGAGGTTTACCCCTGAATATTATGATTTCCAAATTCATTACCACTTAGTTTCGTTCAGAGCTCCAACATTGGAACAATAGATCATTGCTTCATATTTCCTGAAAAGAAATAGATTTTTCACTGTCAAATCTGGTCTTCATTAACCATAATTTATTTGAAGACTTCAAAAGAAGAAATAGATCAAGCAGATACTCATCTGTCCAACACTCTTAATTATCTGAACATTAAACAGACAGCCATCCTTCAGCTCTTTGTCTTCCCACATTATGGTGTCTTTCTTCCACAGTTAGAAGTTATCAAGTCTGTTTGTTGTTAATGAACATCCTAAATAGCTGTATAAAGCAGGCTGAAATGCCCAACTTATTAAAATTACATTAATGTATGTGCAAAAGGGGGTTCTCTTCCCCTTCTGCTCTAGGGAGACTGCACCTGGAATACTGTGTCCAGTTTTGGGCATCCCAATTTAAGAGAGGCAGGGATCTACTGAAGAGAGTCCAAAAGAGAGCTACAAGGATGACTGTGGGACTGGAACCACCTCTAAAAGACAAGATGGGCAAAAGTGGCCCAGCTTTGACACACTCTGTCCTACAAGACTGTTCTGCCCATACTGGCATGTTTCTGTGGAGCATCTGAGCAGATAATACTGACTGCAGTCTGCTTTCATGTCTGTACTATTTGTGGACTATAACATAACCATCAGTATTTCTGAATCTATAGAATCAAATGCATGCACAGAGATTTTTACCTTTTGACCACAGGGTTTAGCAAGCACATGGAGCACTAGGGAGACCTAAAGCAGGTAGCAAAGACTCAGTTTGTGTGCTGCACAGGGAACTCATCCTGCTACAGCTGTGCCGTTTGCCTCCAGGTCCATGAGTCTCTTACTTAATCTTGTAAATGTACCCTAAAGCACAGAGAGACATTGACTGGGTTAGTTGAAAGGCTCTTTTTGCATGCTAGAAATAACACTTTCAGGCAAAGCTACAGGCATATTGGCTTGTAGCTTTGAAATAGTTGTAAAGTTACTGCCTATGCTGTTCTGAGTACAATGCAGAGAAGCCTGAATCCATAATTCTTTGCAGTTTATGAGACTCTTTCCTTTGGCTTTAATGGCCTTTTAATCAGGCAGTTAGTTTCTAGGACTAAGAGTGTGACAAAACTAACAGCACATAAAAAGTGCTGCTAGACTAAGTTCACTTGTTTTAAACAGCTTTTCAAATCACATTTATTTGCCAAAGAGCAAAGCTGTTACAGATGTTGTGATTTCTTTTTATAAATGTCAATATTCTGACTAAAACAGTAAGCATCTTAAACTTCTGAACTTCAAACTAAAAGGAAAATGAAACCAAACTCCAAAGAGTTAAAAAGTCCAACACTGCTTGTGAAGGTTAAAGCATGGCATTTAAACATTTTAAATATAAAGAGGGAATTAGTTCACCCACACTGTTAAAAACCACCACTTTTCTGGAAAAGAAAATGTCATAGAATCATAGAATCCATAAGGTTGGAAAAGACCTCAGATATCATCAAGTCCAACCCATCATCCAACACCTCATGACTAACTAAACCATGGCTTCAAGTGCCACGTCCAATCCTTTTATGAACACCTCCAGGGACTATGACTCCACCACCTCCCTGGGCAGCACATCCAATGGCTAACAACTCTCTCAGTGAAGAACTTTCTCCTTACTTTGAGCCTAAACTTCCCCTGGTGCAGCTTGAGACTGTGTCCTCTTGTTCTGGTGCTGGTTGCCTGGGAGAAGAGGTCAGTCCCCACTTGGCTACAACCTCCCTTCAGGTAGTTGTAGAGAGCAATGAGGTCTCCCCTGAGCCTCCTCTTCTCCAGGCTAAACAACCCCAGCTCCCTCAGCCTCTCCTCATGGGGCTGTGCTCCAGACCTCTCTCCAGCATTGTTGTCCTTCTCTGGACACATTCAAGTGTCTCAAGTGTATCCATGTACAAATAATAAAGCAATGAAAACTATGCCTTTGTGTAACACGGTGAATATTACAGAATGTGCATCGATCCTTGACAAAGAACATCAATAGCATAGTTGGGCATGTTTCTGGGTTTTTCATTTATTTTGATGATTCTCAGTATTTAGAAATCCAGGAATGTCATGTGTTTTTCCAGTTTATGTGCAAGCATGAAAAGGAAGAGGCAAGACACCCTTGTGATCCTATACCAAGGTGAGAATGGGCTGAAGCATGATCGTTCACATCATTTTATATTTGTGCAGGCAAGCATTCAGCTGCAGCTAAATAAGTTGATGAATATAGAGATCTGTGAGTGTCTGTCCTTTGCAACAAAGGAAATTCCATGCCAAAAATCATACCTGAAGTGTATTAACACTGTCAAATGCAACATAAATAAGTTTGTAAATGCCAAAGCTATCAGTAAGTGTTACTGTAATGAAAAACGACAACAATACCTATGTGAACCTGCACAAGGGAACATATGAGGCTTGGCAAGGCTCTGGGCAGCCTGATCTAGTTGAGGATGCCTCTGCTTACTGCAGAGGGGCTTGAACTGGATGACCTTCAGAGGTCCCTTCCAACTCAAACCATTCTGTGTGTGAATGTACAAATAAACTTACTTAGAGTTGAAGAGATGAACTAAAAAAAAAAGTGAAAGAATTCTGAAAACAAAACAACCAAAAAGAGCAAGTGGCCACTCTTTGCTTCATGATTTATAAGGTAGCACAAAGGAAAATGTTTTTCAGTATGTTGTTTTTCCAGATACTGCTGCTCTTACTCATTTTTTTGTTTGTTTTGGCTACCTTTGTATTTAAAAATACTGAAGCTGACAAATCTATTTTTTCAGCTATGCTGAAAAAGTCTCTACAAGCTTCAAGTAATACCTGTCTTAACCCCTCCAATACAAAAGATTTGGTGGTGGTTTTTGGATATCCTATGTAAAAAGAATCGAAGAGATCATTTTTTGCTGGTCTGGTACCATGCCTCTGGTGCTGGGATCTGATGGGCTAGAATGTCCCACTTGTGGAGGTGAACAGGACTGAAGAAGCAGAGATGTGGTCACTGAGGAAGGGACTCAGAGCAGGGCTCTGTGCAGATGTCACACTAAGCTTTCATCTGTGCCTTTCATCTTTTTTTTCCCCATTTAAAATGTTTTATTGTTGCTCCCTTCAAAACCAAAACAGAATGCCAAAGTCTTTCTTGACGGATGCTTCACATAATCTTTGCTTGTCCCAGAGGAACATTTGGCGATGTAAACCAGAGTAGTAATAAATCAGGAAGGCTTTTGACAAAACATTCATCTACTTCTGCCACTTCAAATGGATAATTTTGTGTCATGAATTTGATGGATGAGGAGGGGTTGTTTTGGTTTTTATACTGTGAAAGACTGATAGGGAAAGAGAAAAAAAAAGACTGAAAGCCATGAAGCTGCCTCTGCAGTGACATTTTGTTTGGCTATACATTGAGCTAGGCCAACATATGAAAAGTGACCAAGTTAGGTAATGTTGAATGTCCATATCATAAAGTTATAACAATATCTTCAGTCTAAAGAGAATGCAAATTTCCCAGATCAGGTTACAACGGTTCTTGGAGAGTGAAATACTCAGTTGGAAAGCAAACAACACGGAGAATCTCAACGATTCTCAGCTGAGCAGGTGGTGGTATGTTTTTGTGGTGAAATATTACCTTCTGCAGCCGAGAGCAATCCTATCATTGAGAGGAGTCCTCCAGTTCTCTGCTGCAAAGTCATGGTGCTACCTGATTCTGATTGCTGAAGTAAAATACTAGAAGAGGAGACCTCATTTTATATTTGTCAGGTATAATATCTAAAAAGTTTATTTTCTTTGGATTTTGTGCTTGCACATTCAGGTTTTTACCTCTTGTGAATGTTTGGAAATTATTTCCTGGTGATCTACCTTATATAAAGCCTTCTTCCTCTAAATGGTAATAATTGCATGCAAAATGAATCTACAGATGTTTCAAAATTACATTGGATTATGTAAAATATTTTCTAAGTCTTCCCCTGTTGTAGGTCGTCTTCTGTTTTCAGCTCAGTGAGATTTAGTGTTCTAACTATAGCTGTTTGAACCAAGTTTTGGCAAAGGTTGTCTTGAGCTGCCCTAGAGAGTTGGTTTAAATCTTTTTCTTTGAATTTGTGTCACAAATTTCTTACCATGTGACTTCGATAATGAGGTCTCTGAGTTTCTTGGATTGATCTGTTGGGAGTTGTAATTTATAGGTATCATGCAGTGGACCACAGGTTTGAGTTTAGTAAATTGTTCCAATTTCTAAACATTTTCAGTGACATCTTTAAGGAAAAGTAAGAATAAACAGAGAGATTACAAGTGGATACAGGGTATTCAGTGTAATGAATTAGTGGTCATTTAGTTTTCTGTTTCTGTGGTTAATATTTCTAGGTTTAATCATCTTTTCCAGCAGAATGAAGGCTGAACTTTGGACTGAAACATTAGAAAAAGAAGAATCATGAGTTAGGCTGTGTTGAAAATGTTCCATCAGTACATGATTTAACAGAAAATTACTTTGTGAAGAGTTTTTCTGAGCAAATAAGTTACTAAGCTAAACCCAAATATAAATATTAACAATTTTAGTGTTTTTTTTTTAAATAGATATATTTTTTTTTAAAATAGAATAAAAGGCAATATTTGTAGCCAGGAGTGGTGGAAGGATTGCCAAAAGTTCATGCCAGGTCAACAGAGCAGAATTATTATAAGAAGTCAGTATTTTTAGGTATTTGCAGATGATGAATATTTCGGGATTAAATTCATAAACCCCTTGCTGTTTGAAAATATTTCCTTAAGCATTAATTGCTTTCTGAATGCTCACTCATATTAAATGGTATGTTAGACTGTAATCATAATGTTGTCATTTGGATTGGGACCAAATTAAAAAGAAGCTGAGAGAGGAAAGAAAGAGCTGTCAGACAAGTTGTCTTTGCATGGCTCTTTTGTTTGAACAACGCTGCTAGCGTGTTGTAATAACCTCTTTTTAAGCAAGAGAATTATGCAATGGACCATGTCTCACATAGTCTCATTCTGTTTTCTTGGCAAGAGCCCACTTGGTTGAAACTGGTGTTTGTTGGACTCTCGAGTTAAATAACAGAAACTGACCTGTGAATTTAAAAGAATTAAGGCTCCCTCCAAATCTAAAGCCTGTAAAATTCTCCTCAATAGTTCATATGAGCATCAGACATTTCAGTCAAAAGACAGACAGCTGAATTTTCTTTAGCTTTTGCTGTGGTGTCTATCAAATACACAGAATACTGTTTGGTGAAGTTTGTAACAATATTTCTTTGCTTCAGGAAGAAAATCAGGCTGCAAGTATTTACTTTTGTCTCTTAAAGATCATTATTCCTATAGAAAGGTATTGCAATATCATGGTGCTAGTGGAGGGCTGAAAGATTAAAGCAGGAACTTTTACTGCCTCTTTTGGAAAAGCGTTCATCAAAATCAAAGCTCAGACAGACAGGAATGGTCGAATGATACATTCAGCCTCAGGGAATTACACTTGCCATCAGCAATGAGTGTTGGGCCACAGGAAACTTTCTATCACACAAATGTTAATGATGTCTTTCACCTGGAAGTGTAGTGCAGGGTGCTTCCTGCAACCTCTTCTCCATTCCTTGATGTACAAATATTGACATTCGATTGTAGCCGGTGAGGGATTCAACCTTTCATGTTAGAATAAGAGCAGTTGGCCCGGCAGTAAGGATGTTCACATTTTTATGTATCATCTGAAGAAACAAGCATGAAGGCAAGTTGAACAAACCCAAAATTATTTATATACTAAAAAAAAATAACTAGAGGGGCTACATTCAACACTGCTTAAATTAACACTGTTGCTGCAGGTAGCTTTATTTCACAGTATCACAGTATCACAAAGGTTGGAAGAGACCTCAAAGATCATCAAGTCCAACCTGTCACCCAAGACCTCATGACTAGACCATGGCACCAAGTGCCACGTCCAGTCCCCTCTTGAACACCTCCAGGGATGGTGACTCCACCACCTCCCTGGGCAGCACATTCCAATGACGAATGACTCTCTCAGTGAAGAACTTTCTCCTCACCTTGAGCCTAAACTTCCCCTGGCGCAGCTTGAGACTGTCCCCCCTTGTTCTGGTGCTGGTTGCCTGGGAGAGGAGACCAACCCCTTCCTGGCTACAACCACCTTTCAGGCAGTTGTAGAGAGCAATGAGGTCACCCCTGAGCCTCCTATTTTCCAGGCTAAACAATGCCAGCTCCCTCAGCTTCTCCTCCCAGGGCTGTGCTCAAGGCCTCTCCCCAGCCTTGTTGCCCTTCTCTGGACACGTTCAAGTGTCTCAATGTCCTTCTTAAACTGAGGGGCCCAGAACTGGACACAGGACTCGAGGTGTGGCCTAACCAATGCCAAGTACAGGTGCACAATAACTTCCCTGCTCCTGCTGGCCACACTATTCTTGATGCAGGCCAGAATGCCATTGGCCTTCTTAGCCAATGGCAATTTATTTATTTCAATCAGGACTTCTATAAATATGTAATGCAAAACACAAATGTTGCTAAAATGAAGACCTTTATGAGAAATTACCCGACTCTTGCATTCTGCCCACATCACCAGCCACATGCTGGGGCATAAGTTCTGCAGCTAGGCAGAAAGCACAATATTTGGTGAGGATATTCTTTGAAAAATAGCTGTATAAAAAGTCGCAAGGTATAATTGACAGCAAATACTCTTTGGAATAAGAAACCAGTAGTTTGCAATTAGTGTTGAATGAGAAATTATGTCATGTCAGCTGATAGCAAATGGATATAAATGTTTGGATTAGTACAAAATTATCTAATGCTGAAAAAAAATAATAATTTACTGAACTGATATTAATCAGGCTTATTAGCTTTCATGTGGCAGTTGCCATCTTGGCTAACGCAGAAGGAATTGAACAGGGATTTCCAGAGTCAAATCCATGGGCATGGATTGATGTAAAGAGTAAGCCCTCATCATAAGAGTTGTACCTCGGCAAAGGAAGTGGGGCTCTCTCTGGGAACTGAGATAACGCTGTCTGTGATAATTATCCTCTGAGCAACGGGCATAGAGAAGATCAGACAATAAACAAGATTTCAGCATTTCTTAGACAAAATCACAGCTTTTAACACTACACTTACCTAGCTCAGCTAATTTCTGCTTTCACCTGTAGCATTTCCTTTAGAGGACACAGTCTCAAGATACACCAGGGGAGGTTTAGACTGGCTGTTAGGAAGAAATTCTTCATAGAGAGAGTGATTGGCCATTGCAATGGGCTACCCAGGGAGGTGGTGGAGTCGCCATCACTGGAGGTGTTTAGGAGGAGACTTGATGGGGTGCTTGGTGCCACAGTTTAGTTGATTAGATGGTGTTGGATGATGGGTTGGATGTGATGATCTCGAAGGTCTCTTCCAAACTGGTCTAGTCTAGTCTAGTCTATTCTTTGTTGAGTCTGGTATTAGGAGTCAGTTTTTATGCATCTACTTGACCTTCTTTACAATGTCATTCCATTGTGTGTGATGATTTCTATCAGGAGAAGCATTTTTATTAAGTAAACTTTTCTACTGGGCACTGTTTAGCCAGCTTCTGAGTAGCTTGCATAACCCACAGATCTGCTGTATGGCTTTTTGTTGATAGGGCACTTTGTTAAAATGAATTTAAGCAGCCACCATGTCAAATATTCTTGCAATTAGCAGTGCTTTGTTCTGTGTGTCACTCAGAAGCACATTGCTTGGTCATGGTGTGAAAATGAAAAGTCACTTAAATAACATCCCATTCTCATATCATTTTCCCAGCAATTTAAAGCTGACACTTGCAGCCTTCATCTGTTGCTCTGCTTTATCATCAGGAGGTGTTTTTTAACGGCAATTTAAAGCATGCTTAAACAGTAATTTGTTTGGCTCTGCAAGGTTCCTCCATGGCTGCCACCCTGTGAGTACTGCCACTGCTTTGCTGCTGGAAATAATATGACACTCATCCATATCAATTTTTTCACACACAGGTCTTTTGCTTGCTCAGCAGAGTACAGATCTAAGGAGAAATGCAGTTGTTTCAGGGGTATTCGTGCAATAAAATGTGAGTGAGCATGTGTATGATGGAAGAGGGGAGGAAAATTATGATTTCTGCCTCTCCTCCTACTGTCCAGCTCCATCCTCATATAGACTGAACATAAAGGAAGCACTTTGACTGCAGGAAGGATACCTTTATCAGAGCTAGTGAGTTTCAAAGTCCTAGTAGCATTTTGTGTCAGGTGGCTGATCTAGTCTATTTATTCTGCCAACGCAGAAACTGCCCCTGGAGAGCACATTCCACTCTTCACCTGGCTCAGGACATATGGAAATATGACATCTGCTTACTGCAATAATACTTCCACAAATGTGATTGTGAATCTTGGAACTGAAGCTGAACTTTTTATCACAACAACTAAATCTTAGTTCTGCTTTTCTCAGGAGTGAAAAAATGCCAGCTGCTGCTATTTTCTCCCATATGAATGAAAAATGCTGGCTGTACAAGTCCCACATGGGAAAGAGATGGCAATGTTATTAAACAGACCTATTTGCCATGGCATTTACCTCTGTGGCATGAAAACAGCTTACAGACAAACACAGCATCCTATGAAAGTTAAATAGCCCTTTTGCCTTTTGAAAAGGGAAACAAAAGCATAGGAAAATTAAAGAATTTTGCCAAGGTCACCCAGCAAGTAGAATCAGGAATTCAGGACAGATTTTTATTCCTGTATCTGCCTTAAATTTTCTGATTTTAAAATCTATTAATTTTAACCCCCAGATCTGTCATGGAAGGTTTGCTTGATAGATGCAAAAGAATGAATACCTTCTTGGCTAGGGGTTCACTAAGAGGGAATTTAGCTTATTCAAAAGTTTATTCCGATCTGGTCCCACAGGTGAGCATGTCTCAGCAGAGCTAAGATGGGTTTATAAACCTAAATGAAAATTAATGTCTACTACCCAACAACAAAAGAGCAACAAGCTCTCTGAAATGAGAGATTAATTTCAGTAAGCCTCTGCAAACTAAGCCAAGCTAATTTCACGTAGGTCTATGCCTCACTTTCCTACTGTGCCTGCCCTCCAGCTCTTCTGTTTTCCATGGTAACTAGGCCAGCTGTCGACTAGGAAAATACCCTTGGGCCAACTAAAAAGGAAAAGTTGTCTTTTACTAATATCTTACAGCAAACTTCCCCTGGTACAAGAACTTTGCTTTAAATTCCCACTTCTCTTCATACAGAGCAAATACTTGGTGGCAATAAAGCAGTGAAATGGAAGGAAGATCAGAACCAGACCAGTATTTAAATCTAAAATAGAAATCTGTAGAGAAATCTAAAGATATTTCCTCTTCTGCTCTCCTCTCCTACCCTTACAAAAGATACTGTTGGGGGAGCAGGAAATGAATGGACTGAGAAGAGAGAAAGAAAAATAAAACCAGAGAGGAAGAAAGAAAACAGGCCTAGAAAGAAGGGCTGTGAAGATAACAGAAACACTCTTCTCTGCAATGTAAATACTTGTTCTTCTGTCCTGCCATTGTCAGGAATGAGCTGACAAGAGCTGTGTCTCGTTGTGCCTTCTGCTTTAACCAAATGAAAATATGGTAGGTATCATCTTGTTTGAAGAAGACTGCAGAGTAGCCTTATGCATAATGAGCACTTCAGTCTAAAGAAATTTCTTTCATGACAAGATTGAAAAGCATTATTTGGACTCTAGAGAGTCCCTTATTAAAAAGTCTGATTCTCACTCTTCTGTTCCCTGAAAGCAAATGAATTTACTAGTTATTTTTGAAGTATAAAGGACCATATGTCTTCATGACATCGCATTGTTGGAGCTCTGGAGGATCTCTCCAAGTTACTCTTTTTGACAGTCACACACACACATGCACAGAGGTAACAAGTTGCTCTTATCTGACTATCAGATCCATGCATCCTTTTGTTGTTGTGCAGCATTGAGATGCCACATGACAAAATGCCAGGAAAAAAAAAAAACAACAACACAAAACTCCACATCTTACAGAAAATATACTATGTCAGATATCAGAGAACTGCTGAAAGTAGTGTTTTGCAATCTTGTACTTACACTGAGTTCCAGACATTGCTGAAACACCTATAGCAGTACCTGCTGAAGACTTAGTATAGTTTCCTATTCCTATGTAGGCAATGGTCTGAAAAGCATTCTCTTTGTTAAATACCGAGAAAAGAAGATAAGCAGGCCTACTAGATAGAGCAAAGATCTCCAGGTGAAAGACTGGCAGGTCAGGAAGGAATGTGAGTTAGGATCCTAGTTCTTCTTGTACCTGTGTTATCTTCACTTATAACACAACAGATCTGCAGACAGGTTCTTCCAGAGAGGTTGTTGTGGTACTGCCTTAAAAGAAATGTTAACTCTGTATGTATTTGGAATGTATCAAATCTGATCCATTCTTCTTCTTTTGTTGGCATCTGAGCACCTCATCCGTAAAAATCTGAGATACTACCTGAAAGATAACAGCTTTGACTGTAGACATTGTTAAACAAAGCAAATTCTTGTGACTGAGTGCCGAGCAAATAGCAACATTAGCAGCCCGTCTCAAGATCTACTGCTTTGCAGAATAAATTGTTTTGAATGACATAATGTTTGCAAAGCAATGTCATTCTCTCATCCTGTTCCTCTTCCCAAACCAAACCTTTCTCATGAATCACAAAACTGGTAATCTGAAAATTCTAGGATTATAAACTGCAGATCTGGCTCAAAATGTATGCATACAAATCTGGAACTGCACCTAGTATGTGCAGCCAAAGGCCATAGTGACCTTGTAGAAAGACAATTTATTTTTCTCCCTACAGCTACTTCTGAATTACCATGTTAAAAAAAATCAAGCAAATAACAACAAAACAACCCAAACCACTAAACAAATAAACAAAACCACACACACACACAGAAAAATCAAACCACAGCACCACCACAAAACAAACTCCAAAAAAAACCCCAAATAAATGTGTTCAGCATTTTAAAGTCAAGTTAACCAAAATGTTGCAGTGTAACTCAGGTTTAATCCTGTAGTTTCATGTCAATCTGGATTGCTCAGTGCACAAAGAACCACACAGAATTAGTTCTGTGCCCAATATTTTGTTTTATAGTGTCATGAGGGATTCTTTGTTCCAGCTGTGAAGCTAATGGGAAGCCACAGAAGATATCCAGAGCCATTTGGGGAGACGTGAACTACTCAAACAATAGACAGATGAAGAAAGCCATTTTCTCATTCTCCTCAGTGTATTGCTGTGATAACTGTGGCCTAAATTCAGACACAGTACAATTCATTGGCTCTAGTGAACTGCTTGAACCTGAATTAATTGTGTCTTCTATTTCTATGATTTGAAAGTAGAGAAGCTTAGTCACCTCCTGTATCCAATTAATTGCTGGCATATTTGGACATCATCCCATTAAAGCCATTGGATCTGCTTATTTTAGTGGTGATTATCCCATCTAATCCCATTCATTGCAAGCTTCCAATGCAGTTACCCACTGGGAAGAGTGCAACAATTTCTGTTACGCCTGGGGTGAATGGCTCACTTCAGTTCCTGTGCCAAAAACTCGCTCCAAGCTATTATTATGGAAGTTGATGGTCGGTAGCTTTCAGGCTTGCTGATTCTGGTGTAAATTAAGATGCTGCATGAAATTGTAACAACAATATGACATTTGTTCTGAGGAGAAAATCTGCAGTTTTGAAACAAGTGCAGACAGGGACATACCTAGTCCCATGAAGAAAGCACAGGCAAAGATGAACCCAGGCTTTTCCAAATGAATGCTAGGCTTGACTACCACATTTCTCATTAAATGCAAAATAATACTGCCTCATTGATAATTTGCATGCAGCTGTTAATTATGATCCATTTGCTAAGCAACCTTTTTCCAATTATTTATTCAAAATGCACTTTTTTGGAGGGCAAAGTTAATCGCTCTCTGCTTCTTTTCACTTAGCAGTGGTACTTTTTCCATTAATAGTTGAGAACAGTAAGACCTATGGTTGTAAGCCTGAGCTTAAGTCGCTTGGTATTAATGATGCTTGAGGGTTAAGGCATTTCATTTCTGTAGCTTTGCATTAGCATTTTACTGGGGTGGGATCTTTGGCCTGTGAACCCTCACTCACAGATTCTGAAGTTATTCAGTGTCAGCAGTGACATACACAGGTGGTGTTGGAAACAACCTCCAGTTTTGTAATGCCAGTGTTCTGCAGGTATTCTTTGTGTCATGTTGCTTGAATGTATCCAGAGAAATGCAACAAAGCTGGGGAGGGGTTTGGAGCACAAGCCCTATGAGGAGAGGCTGAGGGAGCTGGGGTTGTTTAGAAGAGGAGGCTCAGGGGAGACCTTATTGCTGTCTACAACTACCTGAAAGGAGGAGGTAGTAGACAGGAGAGGGTTAGTCTCTTCTCCCAGGCAACCACCAGCAGAACAAGAGACACAGTCCCAAGCTGCACCAGGGGAGGTTTAGGCTGGATGTTAGGAAGAAATTCTTCACAAAGAGATTGGCCATTGGAATGTGCTGCCCAGGGAGGTGTTGGAGTTACCATCACTGGAAGTATTTAAAAAGAGACTGGATGAGGCAGTTGGTGCCATGGTTTAGTTGCTTAGATGGTGTTGGGTGATAGGTTGGACTCAATGATCTCAAAGGTCTTTTCCAACCTGATTAATTCTGTAATAAATGTAGTTCTCTGCTGGTTTCAGACTATGACCAGTGAAGAGGAGCAGACTAGAAAGAGACAGACATTGCTAACAATGCATTTGAGGGGGGCTTGTTTTGCTTTTCACACAGTGGGGTGGAAGTGGTCAAGCACTGTTAGGACTTTTTTTCCAGTATGATTCTTGTAGCACTTACATTGATGTTAATATGTCCATTCAACAAATTGAGAAGACATGTTCTCAGGCTGATAATTTCTTGCTTAGGCCTTAAACTAGGTAGCATCTATTACCTGGCAGTGCTAGTGGTACCTGTGCACTGTTATTCTCTTCTACTAATTCTTGATACAGTTAATATTAAAGGTAAATGCTCTGCTCTTTCTTCTCTAGATAAATCATTTTAATCTGGGGTTTATTTTCTTAATGTGCAAGTGCATGCAACTAATGACATAATTTATCAAATGAAACATTTTTCTTATCAGGGTTTGTGAATTCATTTGCATAGCATATCCTTGGTTTTCACTGATGTGCTAATTTTTTGTGAGGCAGAAGGACAGTTAAGGCATTCAGCAGGAGTGAGAGGAACTGGGTTGATTGAATCTGCTGGATCAAGTGATTTATCTGGATGCAAAGTGTGTTTGTCTTGTTCATAAAGAGCTTTGAGAGAATATTAGCAAATAATGGCAACTAGTCCCTTGACTCCCGTAGAAATGTTGGGTTTCTCAAACCTAACCATCATAATTTAGTAACTGCAACCATTTTTTTTTGCTATCTAAGAGAGACCAACATATCAGACATCTATTATATATATTAAAAATCAAATCAGAAAAGCAAAATAAAATGTGTCATGTGATCTTTTAAAACAAAGTTTCACTTTAAGCAGAGATATTATCCATTCAAGGGTAAGGCTTTGCAAAAAATGAGCCTGTAAAATCATCTCTGTTACATGAGAAGCAGCAGGTGAAATCGGCTGCAGGTTTCTTACGTGAAAGGTGTGAAGAGTCAGAAGTGGACAGGTGCGGCAGGCTACTGAACAGCTGCCACTCTTCCATCCTGGAAACTTTCTTGGTTAGAAAGATTCAGAGAAAATATTGTACTGTGCTTTGCTTAGCCTGCCCAGGAAATGTAAAGTTTCACTATATTTTGTTCTAGAATAGAGGGATCAGCAGACAAGGCAGAGTTCTGCCTGCCCTCTTGTATCTCTTGTCTTCTGCTGGCCTTCTACTTGGTAAAAGAGAGATAGAGCAAAAGAGTGAAGTGTTGGCTCTTCCAGTCAAGTGGACATCCTTACACTGTGTTTCTGTAAAGCTATGGAAAATGCTCAGTACTACAGTCACTTCAGACAACTGCTATATCTCATCCATCTTTGTTGTACATTAACTCTTCTGCCTAATTAACTTTGCTCCCTGTTCTTCCCTGCAACAACTGTGCTGTTCTCATCATGTTAGGCATTTTGTGCTTCTCAGTTGTTTGTTTTGTTGATTGTCATGCCCCAGTAGGTCTGCATAGAATGGTGCTGTTGTTTCCTGTGTTTTCCCTTCCGACTTGTAGTAGATAAATCATGCCTCTCTAGACTTACAGGTTGATTTAAAAAGGGAGGTGTTATCCTGTATCTTCCTTTAAAGGAATTTGACAGACAACCTGTGTGTTTCTCTTGAGTAACAAAGGACCATGAGAACAGAGACACTTTAAGCAAGTTAATGAAATTAAATTTTGCTGTCCAGTGAAGGCTTATCTCACAGGCTGTGAAGGAGGCTGAGAACAGAAATTACATTGCAACAAGTGCAAGTGTTCCTTTCTGTTCTCTGAAGCAAAAGCTGCCATCCTACAGGCATGTTCCTGGGAGCTTCAGAAAGCTCAGTCATCCACTCCAGGCACACTGGCAAAGAGATCAGAAAAGCCACAGTCATATTTGCCAGCTTGGCACTCAGCTGCCTCAGAGTTTAGCTGTGTCTAAAGAAGCTGTGCCTGAGTGGACCAGATAGCAAATCAGAAAGGTTAGTTCTTCATCCTTGGCTGTACTCCATAGAGGAGTAAGGGTGTAGAGGATGAAGGATGACAGGTACTTGATAGAATCTGGAATTCACTGGCATTCAGTGTTTGTGGAGGACTTGCTACACTGATATCTCTGTCAAAGGGATTGTTTCCATTATCACCGGAAAGGAAGAAAAAATCTTCTCCAGTGTAATCTTGGAGAGATAAAAGCAAAAAAAAAGGAAAAAACCCAAACCTTTTATTTGCAGCTGAGTAATTAATAGCAACCTTTGCCCACTCATTATTATGACCCATCACAGGTTAGATGAAGGTATTAATCTTTATCTGCAAGTTTTATCACCTCTCTCATCCTTGTGTCTGCAAATAACTTTCAGCAGGCCTTAAGAAGCTGCAAAGCCCAAATGTATCCCCGCTTGCACACCACCCCTGTTACTTAATCTCTTCAGAATGCAAATCACAAAATGAAATTAGCCCTATGCTTCAGGTGTGTGCTATAGGCTCATGGCACAATAAAGCACAAAATGACAACTTAGTAGTGTTGTAAGATTTGCAATGAAAATGAATTCAAATGGCAACCTCAGACACGGAGTTGTGCAGTGGTAAAAAAAGTGCATTTATGTGCCAATCTTTCATAAAAAGGGCTCTGGAGGAGCCTTTACTGTGTCCAGCTTGTACTGTGTCCAGTTCTGGGCCCCCCAGTTTAGGAAAGACGTTGACTTGCTGGAACATGTCCAGAGAAGGGCAACAAAGCTGGGGAGGGGTTTGGAGCATGACCTGTGAGGAGAGGCTGAGGGAGCTGGGATTGTTTAGCCTGGAGAAGAGGAGGCTCAGAGGAGAACTCATTGCTGTCTACAACTACCTGAAGGGAGGTTGTAGCCAGGTGGGGGTTGGTCTCTTCTCCCAGGCAACCAGCACCGGAACAAGAGGACACAGTCTCAAGCTGTGCCAGGGGAGGTTTAGGCTGGATGTTAGGAAGAAGTTCTTCACAGAAAGAGAGACTGGCCATTGGAATGTGCTGCCCAGGGAGGTGGTGGAGTCACCATCACTGGAGGTGCTTAGGAAAAGACTTAATGGGGTGCTTGGTGCCATGGTTTAGTTGATTAGAGAATGTTGGATGATAGCTTAGACTTGATGATCTCAAAGGTCTTTTCCAACCTGGTTAATCCTATCCTATCCTATCCTATCCTATCCTATCCTATCCTATCCTATCCTATCCTATCCTATCCTATCAACTTTGCTATGAGAAACAGCAGCCTGGTACTAATGTTTCTTTTTCTGCACCTTGTCCTGTTTACAGCTTGGTGAAACAGAAACCAAGCATGAAATATACATTCACAACAAAGCATATTGTCTTCCTTGGTCAAGTTTGTCACTCACCTTAAAACCCTAAGGCACCTCATTTTCATGGTGTTTATCTGAATTCAAGATGCTTGAAGCAAAGAGTACCTTGCGTGTGCGCACAGGCTGGTAAGCACAGGTTTTGTGCAATAAATACTAGGCATCACTTGGAAACAAATTAGCTGGGGTTACCATGCTGACCTTAAATCCACATGTAAATAACCCAGTCAAACTGTACTTTGATTTTCCATAGCAGGTAAGGGTTACAATTTGCAATGAGATACTAAAGATCCTGGTCTCTTCTTGAGTTTCATTTGCTACCACATGGCTTAAGAGGCTACCTGCAATCTAACCCATCCTGGCAGGCATTGCTTTCTGGTTCACACTGCTCCTCTCCCCAAAAGAGATGAGGAATGGATGTTCAAGCAGCAGAATTGTCTGACCAACTTTTCTTTCACTTTACCTGACAAATCAAACTCAAAGATAGCTGTGTCTGCTGCAAGGCCTTTAGAGCACCAGCTTCCCTCTAACCCCTCACCACAGAAGGAGAATGGGGCTTGTTCACCTGTTTTGATAATAAAATCCATCCAATCTCATTCCTTTCCCTATTTTTTAATGCCTCTCTTTTGTTTTAATTTCCCTTTTCTCCATGGCTGCTGGGTTTAGCTCTGTTTCTCCTTTTCTGACCCAGCAGCCAACTCAGCCTGATTCAGTCCCACCTTCACTTCTGCCCTGTGACAAAAATCTCACCTGCACACTTGTGTTTCTGAACCCAGAAAACATATACACACACTTCTGCAGCTGAGTGCCAGAAAATGGGGTTGGAGCCACCATGCATATGTAGAGTGGGTGCATGCAGAAAGGAAGAGATGCAGCCACTTGCAAAAGCTGGGGGCACCTCTGAATCTGACTTGGACCCTCTAACTGCTCCTGAGCAGAGGCAGTCTAGTTTGCTTGATTGCTAAATTTCAAATAATCATCCTGCTATTTCCAGCTCCTTTGTACTGTTTCACAAAACTGACCTTGAGACAGTGTCTGAATTCTCCTGGCCTTGCTGAAAATGAGAGCATTTGTCCCAAATCAGAGAACCCTGAAGAGTGAGGAAAACTCCCTGTTGTTAGGAGCAAGATCCTCTCCCTAGGCTTGGCACAAACCCAGGCATTTATATTGAGTTCTGTCTTTCAAATTCCTGTGAAAAATGTCAGGAAAAAAACCCCCAACCTTTCACATACTTCCTTACTGGCAGCCTTGAGTTTTAAATCATTCCCATTTTGTCTTCCTCTATCAGAGCTAGGCATCCTGTTCTAACTTGAAAATTTCATTAGTGTCTTGAACATTTCTCCATCCTGCAATCTCGCAAGTTGCTGAGTTCTTGCAGTGGCTGTGAAGATATGTGTGTAAGGGAACTGAGAAGACAGAATTACCTCACCATATTTGTTCAGTCGTTGAATAAACATTCCAGCAAAGCCTACAATGAGTCATCACATTAAAAGCTGTCCTTTGTATCCTCCTTGGGACTGCTTTTATAAAATGGATATAGAACTCAGACCCACTTAATCCAAAACCTTTTACAAATTAAGATCTACGGGCTTTTAAAAATATACCTAGCCCAGTGGACAGGCAGAGGGAAGCTGTGGTGCCTGCATCACAGTCACTAGACACATTTTGAGTGCAGAGCCCTCAGTGCCTTATGGGGTTGCTGGGAAGCAGCATGCACTGCCAAGAGCTGCCATGTGGGTTCAGGCTACAGTGTGCACTGGGCTGCAGCTGGCATAGAAATTGATTTTGCTGGTGAGATCAACTTTCCTCATGGCCTGGGTTCAAGACATACATATGAGAGGACTCAGACTCTATACATTCTCTGTTCTCATGTACACCTTACACAAAAGCTGAGTCTGGTCCATAATCCTTTCCCAGGATGAAAAGAAATCTTTATCATATGCATACATAAGCTTATTTTCTGCAAACACTTGGCCATAAGAATAACAAAAACCCACCAGATTATCTGGGTTGATCTGCCTTATGCAGGGACTAGCTCTGTTTGAAATAGGACATTTTGGTTTCACTGTTTTGCTTCCTGTATGTGAAATCCTAAGCCTTTCATTTGAGGGGAAATAAAACTTAGTTCAATGTTCCACATATCTGAGAGCATTAAAGGGAGATCTCCAACATGAAAAGATAGCCTTTCTGGATTCCCTAAATATAGAATGGGCTGGTTTGGAAAGGATCTCTGAAAGTCATCTAAATATGTACTGTTAAAAATGGAGTAGGTGAATGAATGTGTCTAGATGCTTAGGAGTTTATTCCGATGCAAGCCCAAGTGCAGGCAGAAGATTTTGCACCAACAGTTCAAAATAGATATCACAGTGATGCTGTCTTTTCTCAAGTGCACTTGCAATTCCCTTTGCAGAGCAGAAGTAAAGATTCTTTTATATTTCACTTGGAATATAAGCTGTTTAGCTTGACTGAGACTGAATTGGGCTGTTTCAGTAGACTAAAATTCCTGCCCTTGTGATGGTTTGGGCAGCAATGCTTTTGTTTAAAACATAATTACCAAACCTGTGCCTGACTTATTGTTGAAGTGGGCAGTGTATGGTTTTGTTTTAAATCATCTTATTTGCCTACCACTGAGCTAGGTGGCCACAGCAGAGTCTGATTCAGTACCCTAAACACAGGCTTTTTAGGAAGCATTGGGTATCTGAGGCATCTGCACAGGAGAGGTAAATAATATGTATTGTATCTGGTAGGCCCATGGCCTTCCAAGATATCAGCTGGAAGCCAAATAGGATTTAGCAGGATATTTTAAATGTGAAGAGCTAGCCAGATTTAAGCAAATTAACCCCATCCTGTGTAATCTTGGACTTTGCTTGAAGTCTTGGAAGAATTAGCTTATCCACTGCTATACATGCATGTGCTCTCAACCACCTTTGTTTTATAGAATATAAGTAACCAGGTTGGAAAAGACCTTTGGGATCATCAAGTCCAACCTATCATCCAACACAATCTAATCAACTAAACCATGGCACCAAATGCCTCATCCAGTCCCCTCTTGAACACTTCCAGTGATGATGACTCCACCACCTCCCTGGGCAGCACATTCCAATGGCCAATCACTCTATGAAGAACTTCTTCCTAACATCCAGCCTAAACCTCCCCTGGTGCAGCTTTAGACTGTGTCCTCTTGTTCTGTCACAGATTGCCTGGGAGAAGAGACCAACCCCCACCTGTCTGCAACCTCCTTTCAGGTAGTTGTAGACAGCAATAAGGTCTCCTCTGAGCCTCCTCTTATGTAGGGTTCAGGGTAAGAATACAACTGTCTTTAGGTGGTGCAGTTCTCATTCCACCATGCACTACAATGGCAACTCATATTTTTTTTTCAGATCCAAAAAGTAATTATTTGTTTCTCCTAGTTTACAGAAAGAAATGTCATTTTAATCTCCTCCAAAGAGTGCTTATGCTAAACTTCTCATATCTCTTCCCTTTCATGTCTAGTAATTTCTGATAGAAACACTACACTTTCTTTTAAGATTTTTCAATACTTATAAGCCCTTAGATATTGAGAGGGTTTGTATTAACTGGAAAGGCTTTTCAGAGACCAAATTATTCTACAATGAATTATACAGGAAAAGAAGACCTAGAAGAATCATTGTCATATAAAAGGTGACAAGAATCCCTCATCACCAAAAAAGCAGAGGCTGTGGTAGCAATATTGTAATGCTTTATATATGATTTGGAGGATTGAATTGTCTATAGGTATTATGTTTTTTTTACCTTTAAATATTAATGTTTGATAGAATAGAATAGAATAGAATAGAATAGAATAGAATAGAATAGAATAGAATAGAATAGAATAGAATAGAATAGAATAGACCAGGTTGGAAGAGAGCTTTGAGATCATCAAGTCCAACTTATCATCCAACACTATCTAATCAACTAAACCATGACACCAAGCACCCCAGCAAGTCTCTTCCTAAACACCTCCAGTGATGGTGACTCCACACCTCCCTGGGGAGCCCATTCCAATGGATAATAACTCTTTCTATGCAGAACTTCTTCCTACCATCCAGCCTAAACCTCCCCTGGTGCATCTTGAGACTATGTCCTCTTGTTCTGGTGCTGGTTGCCTGGGAGAAGAGACCAAAATATATCTTGTTTTTGCTTTTTTTATGTGGAATATTTGATTTGGTAGGGGCTGAATTAAGGAGGAGGGAATTATAAAAGTCTAGTTATCTCTATTTTCCTGAAAACCCCACCCCCAAATTAGGCATAAAAAGCATTATTTACAGGTTCTATTCGGTGACAAATTCTACTTATGGGCAACTTTAGTACAATTTAGAGAATTCAGAAAATGGAGAAGGCTAAGCCACAAAATAGCTTTACCCCACTTATAATCAGTGGCAATCCAGGAACCCTGGGAAAGCCAAAGAGAACTCCAGGTTGTATTCATGAGGATAGAGCAGGAATTTGGCATCGGTCCCTAGGTCTCTCATCAGTGGCAGGCTCCAGGAACTACAGTTGGAATGGAATGGAATGGAATGGAATGGAATGGAATGGAATGGAATGGAATGGAATGGAATGGAATGGAATGGAATGGAATTAACCAGGTTGGAAAAGACCTTCAAGATCATCGGGTCCAGCCTATCTCCCAACACCATCTAAGCAACTAAACCATGGCACCAAGTGCCTCATCCAGTCTCTTCCTGAACACCTCCAGTGATGGTGACTCCGCTACCTCCCTGAGCAGCACATTCCAACGTCTAATCACTCTTTCCGTGAAGAATTTCTTCCTAACTTCCAGTCTAAACCTCCCCTGGCACAGTTTGAGACTATGTCCTCTTGTTCTGGTACTGGTTGCCTGGGAGATGATGCCAACCACCACCTGTCTACAACCTCCCTTGAGGTAGTTGTAGACAGAAATAAGGTTTCCTCTTCTCCAGGCTAAGCAACCCGATCTCCCTCAGCCTCTCCTCATAGGGCTTGTCCAATTTGTGGATTATGCAGCACGATCGAAAGGAAAAGGACCCACCAGAATTAGTGTCCGTAGACACGGCTGCTATGATGCAAAACTTGTGAGCAGCACTGCAAGCAAGCCACATGTTTCACGGCAGGCGGGGTCACTCCACAGCAGGCATGGTCTGTGGAGAAGCCAGGTCCAAGTGGAGCGAGCAAGATGAGCGAGCGAGCGAGCAGGAGTCAGAGTAGGAGTGAGATGATGGCGAGAGCCCTGATCACTTTCTGGTCACTCTGTTTAAGGCATTTCTAGACAATGTGTTCAAGGCCAATGTATAACATGCATGAAGCACCTCATTTAATCATAGTTCCCAAACCTAGCAGACTTCCACCCTGGCGGGAAGAATGGGCACTAATTACCTGTCCCTAAGCAATTTCGCACCTTGGAAGGCAATTTCACACCTTTGTCTTTCCCCATTCAAACCTCTGCTGATGGAGATGGGGAAAGGGGGGTTTGGAGCACACTGTAACAATATTCATATGTGATGTGCTTTGAAAGTCAACAGCTTCTTGAATTTCTGTCCTGTGAAAACTAACATCATTTGTGGAACTAACCTCATTAGTTAAGGAAACTGCATTAAGATTCAGACATTTATAAGGTTTGAGATATTCTTAAGGGTGAAATTGTGAGCAGGAAAGTTCAGACAAAAGTTCATCAGCCCTTCAGGCAAAGGAAAATCCCAGGTGATGAGCAGGATATTAGTAGCAATATAAAGCTGGTTATTCCATCTGCATTTACAAAAGTTAATCAAATGTGTACAAAACCTCTGCCCTACATAAGGAAAAGAAATTCCCAGTGATCAATTCAATTAACCAAAAAAATACCCTGAACTCCACAGCTTTCCTGGCACAAAGGAATGAGTAATTAGAGAAGACTGCATGATGAACATTAAATATATATATTTTTTTTTTTGTTTTGTTTTGTTTTGTTTTATTCCTGCCCTTTATGTTGGTAATAATTCCCATTCCAAAGCACTTACAGACTTCAGCAGAAGTGAGTTGAGTTTTCCCCTTAGCAGTGAGGAAAGGAATAAAGTGGGCTCATTTCACTCTTTTAAGCAGTATAACAGATTTCAGAAACATCTTCTCAAATTAAAATTGTGGAAGTTTCTAGAACTGATGAGACATCTGATACTAAAATGGTCTTTCAGTGTATCTCCGAGCTGAAAGATGTGCTTGGTGGTGTGAGCATACTGACAGGAGCTAAAAAATAAAGGACTAGATTTATGGATGCATATTCAGAACTGGATGTAAAAAATGCAACTTATTTTCATTTTTGTAAATTGTTCTTGCAGCGCTAAGAAGCAATTCAGGCGCTGCACTATGCATGACAATAAGTCATGGAGGGTTCCTATTGATTGAACACACTCAAAACCTCATTAGTTAATAAATAGGACTTGGGTGCTGCCAACAAATGAAAAACAAACACAACACTTCTTTTTCGTTCTCTGCTGGCCAAAGTCACCAAATACAGATTAGTCTGGAGTCCATTTATTGTTCCTGCTAGAAGTTCTATAAAATAAAACCCAGGGTTAGATACATAGGTGTTTTTTCCACTCCTTCCTTCAGGCTGTTGAAGAATGCACAGAATGAAGTTCATTTCAGGATCTGGTATCAGAAAATACTGGCTGCTCTCCGATTCTGTGCTGGAAAAGCCCTGAACAACGAGTTTTCTAAGGAGGAGAAACTGATCAGAATTCTTGAAGACATTGCCAAAAATGTAAAAGCTGCCAGTGACCCAAAAAGAAAGGTTTGTTAACAAATACCTTCCCTTCCACGTAGGTTATTTCAGGTAACTTTATTTTTCCTAAGGTGATACCTCTTTCTCATAAAGCCCTTTACATAAATCAACCCAAGATTTGACTAGAATGGTAACAATTCTGTCCTGCTCTGAGAACAAGTAAATATATGTATGTAATGGGAAAGCTGTCAAAACTGTTACTCTTGAGGTCAGTATATCTTTTAAGCCATTTGAACTCCTTCATCAATGGTTTCTCAACCAGACTTGGCATTGGTCAGAAATAATGGCAACAAAATTGATATAACAGAGAGGGAGTGCTCATATTCCATGCCCCATCCCAAAATATTTGGCTCCTGTAGAGTTGCAGCAAGTCTTGAAAATTGTGCTAAGAGTCGTCCTTGACACATTGAATGTTTCATTTCTTAACAAAGCCAAGCAGAGTGGAACTCAAATACAGCATTTAGTAATTAATACTGCACACTTGTCTGCAGAGATGCATGCCTGGCCATAGAAGCTTGCAGTCATCTCCTCCAGTGAGTCTAGCTTTTATACTGAGTCAGTATATTTCCAATTCAAAACTCTTAATTTTCCAAGAGGGCTGTTATTACTTACTTGATGTGTAAAACTACTTCCTGCTGAGATCTCAGCAAGACAGACCAGAAATCCAAAGCAAAGTATAGCTGCCACTGCTGGGTATTATGAAAGTTATCATGAATTCTTTTTGCCTTGTTAAGGATGCAAAGATTTTCAAATGATCTTTCAGAAAACTCTCAGTGTTGCTACTGAGAGCAGCAAAGCAAACATGGGAGTGAAAAGACAAAAATATTTGCAAAGAGAAAAATATGTGTAAAGAAAAAGAAATAGTAGTGATGCATTATACATTACTGCTGCATAATTCAGATTTCAGAGATTAATCTCAAGGCTGCAGATACTGAGAAACTCCCAAACCTTACTGTTAGCACACCTCCAGTTGGGTGAGCGAAATCACACTGTTAAGGCAACAAGCAACAACGAATTGAGAAATTCTCCCGCAAGACAGAAAAAAAAGATGCAAGATGCAGCATAGCAGGTGCAAGGCTAATCAGCCCATAAAGTACTGAATCTCAACCTCTGTGACAGCATGAACTGGCAGTACATCTAGGCAGCAAAAGCATGAGTGTAAAGCAAAATCACTGTTCTTATTTTTAATAACTGCACCTCCTTGTGACCTCATTAGTTGTTATAAGGTTACATGGATGGTACCAGCTCTGGAAACTGTACTGCTTATTTAAAGGACAGAAAGACAGTCAGAAGCTTATAAGCTGCTGTTATGTTTTCATGTTGCCATAACAATTCACATGTTACAGGAGGTGTTAAAGGTGGAACTCAACAGACTTCAGCAGCTCTTCCAGGAGATAAAAGTTTGTCGGCTTCCCCTGAATCCTGCACTTGTTGTCCAAGGCATAGAGGCAGATGTAAGTCTAGATCATGCATGGGATTGTGGGTTTAGTTTGATTTTGTTTTGCTTTGTTTTATTTTACTTCTTGTTTGCTTTTTTAATTTTTATTTTCCTTTCTCTTTTCCTTTCTCTTTTCCTTTCTCTTTTCCTTTCTCCTTTCTCTTTTCCTTTCTCTTTTCCTTTCTCTCTTCCTTTCTCTTTTCCTTTCTCTCTTCCTTTCTCTTTTCCTTTCGCTTTTCCTTTCTCTTTTCCTTTCTCTTCTTTCTTTATTTGTCCAAGCCTAACAGTTCTATGATTCTATGATTTGATTTTGTTTTACTGTAGTATAAAAGGGGAGAGGGAGTTAGTGACTGCATTGACAGGGAAATAATCTTACCGACACTAAGCACAAGTTATCTGCTAAACTGACCTCTAGCCAAATTCCATTTAAATTGGGAGTCATGCAGAGGTGAAGTGTGTTGCATGCATGTCTTGCCTTACACAGCACTGGCAGCAGACCTTTCAGCAGCTTGCCCCCATCTAGTTTCCTTGCCATGATGGTAGAGTTGGCAAGGGCACCTGGCTTCCTTGCAGCTGAAATGTGGTTACCATCCTGCCTAGTAGCTCTTGGTGGCAGGTTTTTTTTCTCATCTAAGGCTCTTTCTTGTCATGTGTGGGAGCAGCTAAAGGTCTAGAGCTAGCTCTCTTTTTGCAGAGGTGACACTAGCAACATAATTGAGAATTGTCAAAATATTAAATATTCACAGTAACTTACCTGTGTCTATGACCCCTATTAAGAATTCCTGAAGAATAAAGGAAACTACCATGCTCTTTAGCATTACTTGAGTTTGCTTTGACCACAGTACTGACTCAGTTATCCATTGTTTAGAAATGTTTTCATAAACATTATTATGTTAGGAATAAGAAATTACATCTCTGGAGAAGGAAAAGATACTCAGCATCAAGAGAAAACAATCCTGAACACCCATATATCTTACTAGTTATAGCTGTCTAATTAACAGCAGTTTGTGCTCTGTTTTTGTTCTCTGGCTCATTATCCACAGTGGACCTGATTCTAAGAGGTGCTGATCCCTTCAATTGCCTTTGACCTGTGATTCTCCAAGTAATTGCTATTCAGCCTTGATCTCTGTGAGAAAAGAGGTCTTCAGCACCCTACAGGCTTGGGCCAGTTGTGTATTAAGTCAGAAGAATTTGAAGCCTGATGCTTTCACTGCTTTCAGGCCTTTGGAAAATAATGACTAATGGGAAGGTATCTCACTATACAGTCATGCTATTTATAATACACCAGCTTGGCTGGACAAATACAGAGATTTTTTTGTTATAAGTATTTGAAGGGAGATATTTTGTTTTGTTTTATTATATCATTATAGGCCATTATACATGCAGCTTCTTGATTGAACTCTATGTCACTTTAATCATGCAAATTAGAATTTTAAAGTGCTTATAATTGCCTAAATATAATTTGGTTTGCTGTCATCTATTGATTTTACCAGTAGCAAGCACTGCTCCCAGCTCTATCAGTAGTGTATTATCTCACAGTAACCTTTCAAGCACTTACTGAGACATTTAAATTGAAGAAAATCCATAGGGGGCCAGGATTTCATGATGAATAATAGCTATTGTATGTTGCAGAGGTATGATGTGACTAACATGATATTTGCATGCTTGTGCCATGATTCGAGATGTTCAGATGAAAAGTATGAGGCAGCTGTGCCTCACAGGGGTTTTTCTTCAAATTACCCTCCATTGCACTCCACCCATTAAGGACAGCAGTAGCTCCTGTGAGGCATTCATTATTTCTATAAACCAGGCTATTACTTTTCTGTTGTTTTTATGGTGGGTTCCACCCTCTCCCTGCTTTTTTAATGATGATTGTAATACCACCCTAACTCACACAGTCCTTGGCTCATTAATGCTTTTTGAAGCCCTTTGAGGTCTTTAGGTGAAAGGAGCAGTAGGGAATGAGAAGTCAGAGTATATGTTTAATTAAGATAAATCCCACTGAAAGAGATTATGATTTTTCAGAGTTTCCTGTATCCTCAGACAGTGAGGTCACCACAGAAATTAGCAGGTTCTTTGCTTCCATAAAGGTTGTATGACTGGACAAATTGTTATTTCAGAAAATAATAGGACCAAAGGCTTTCAGATGCTTTACAGATTCTCATTAGATCAGTCTTAGGTACTTTATTCACTCAGTCCCAGACAAAGTTTAATGTTAATAGGCCTGAGTGAAAATGAAAAACAGTTAGTACAGAAAATATTAACCATTCCTATAATCCCAATATTGAGTGAAGCAAATTCTCTGAGAAAAACAATTTCTCAGGTTCCTGAGCCAATTAAGCAGTCAATAATATCAATGTTATTTACTGATGTTATGATTACCAACTTATATTTTTTATTAGTGCAACTGAGCAGTATCAAAAGATGGTACTTTTTTAGGAGGTATTGTATTACCCTGATGTCTTCTTTATGTGTCACCATTATTATCTCTCTCTTTTTTTCTCCTGAAGTCATGTTCATATTTTACATCCAATGCTTTTCCATTGAAAATCTCCTTCATCAGTGCAAATGCTCCAAGTGGAAACATCAATGTTATTTTTAAGGTATGTTCCTCCTTTAATCCTTAATTCCTTCTGTATGGAAAACATTGATTTGAAATTCACCTCATCTGTGTTTTAAAGCTTGAGCCTGAGAATGTTTCATGTGGCTCTACTGTTCACTTTGCCAAATTATTTTTGACACTATAACTTTTAGTGGAGTATACTGAGGCAATACACTGAAATAACAGCTTTGGATTGGTAGAGAATACATCCCTGGAGGGGTTCAAGAGGGCATTGAACGTGGCACTTGGTGCCATGGTTTAGTCATGAGGTCTGTGGTGACAGGTTAGACTTGATGGTCTTTGAGGTTTCTTCCAACCTTGGTGATTCTGTGACTTCATGCATTAGTTTTTTTCTTACTGGGGACAACCAAGCTAAAACATGAAGTTTATATTTTAAACCTAACTTACTTAACATATGGAAGTCAGAGGGTTAGGCTCAAAGAGACAATTCAGAGTAATTAAATCCACCATGTCCATATTTTTCTAGCAAATCAAAATACTGGAGTGTTAGAGACAACAAAGCTGGTGAGGGGTTTGAAGCACAAGCCCTATGAGGCGAGGCTGAAGGCGCTGGGGTTACTTAGCCTGGAGAAGAGGAGGCTCAGAGGAGACCTTATTGCTGTCTACTACCACCTCAAGGGAGGTTGTAGACAAGCAGGGGTTGGTCTCTTCTTCCAGGCAACCAGCGCCAGAACAAGAGGACACAGTCTCAAGCTGTGCCAGGGGAGGTTTAGGATGGATGTTAGGAAGAAGTTCTTCATGGAGAGAGTGATTGCCCGTTGGAATGGGCTGCCTGGGGAGGTGGTGGAGTCGCCATCACTTGAGGAGGTTTAGGAGGAGACTTGATAGGGTGCTTGGTTGCATAGTTTAGTTGATTAGATGGTGTGGGATGATGGGTTGGACTCGATGATCTTGAAGGTCTCTTCCAGCCTGGTTTATTCTATTCTATTCTAATACAGAACTAATTCTCTCCATATTAGCCAGAGTGGAGGAATGGGCTGAAGAAGAGTGATGTGAAGGGGTCAGCAGAAGAGCACTACCTTGCTGGAGTTAGTTGGAGCCCATTGGAGCAACTGGCTCTGTATATAAACTTAGCATTATTTTTCTCATACCACCTGGAAAAGCTTCAGAGTTCAGGACAATGTTGTGTCCATCCAGAAAACACAATATATGCAATTTAAAGTTAGTTCTCTTTCAAAAGAGCAAAACTCTTCCATAACAATGACTTTAAAAAAATGGTCAGTGTTGCCAAAGACATTATTCCTACATCTTTTGCAGTATCATTTTCCAAAGCAGAAGTCTAAACAATTTATTAAAACTCCAATTTAAAAATAAAATAAAATAAAATAAAATAAAATAAAATAAAATAAAATAAAATAAAATAAAATAAACTTCTGGCTGTATTGAATTAAATTGATCTTTAGAGCAGCTGTGATTCTCAGGTCTAGAAATACACTTTCCAGGCATGTTAGGAAGGGACTAGCACTGTCAAACTTTGCTGCACCTCTAAAAGTGTGGTTCTTATGCCATTTCATCTGAGAGTCAGTGTTGAACAGACAGGTTTCTACTTCAGCAACATGAGCAGATGCCTGATCATGGAACAGCTAAACACTTGTCCTGCTTCTACCTAGACAGTATTTTCCCTGCCCAGTTACTTCCAATAAACATCCAACTGTCCGGTTGCTGTAGAGTGTTACAGCTGACATCAGCTTCTCCTATCAGCAAACCTTTGTGTTAAAGTATCTTTTACTTGTACTATAGTTCTGTTGTCTGGTTTTTATGGATAACATGTACATAAAATGATAAGCACTTAAATTGTGTAGTGACTCAGTGTCTGAGGGAAGGAGAGAAAGCAGGTGGAGAAAACAAGGTGTTTTTTTTTGCAGGATTAGGTCCTAAGAAGAATTAATTGGAGTCAAGATTGCCTTTAATTTAAATAAAAATAGACATTTTTAATTGTTTTTAATGATTTTATCTCTTTGTTTACCCACTCAGCAAATGCCTGTGGACAGCACTGCTTACATAAAAAGAGCATAATAAAATAATAAAGCATTTAAAAATGCCAGTCAAAGTCACATGTATTTTAGATGGGCTGGGGAAGGGGGAACAAAAAACTCCAGGGCTTTTTTTTTTTTTGTCCACAGACCATTTACTTAGCCATGGTTGAAAATAATCTCTTCATTACTTCTTGTGGCTACAATTAAAGCCCCATTGCACTAAGATAATTGTTGACTGACTCCATGGGGAGAGCAGCCAACACTTCACCACTGTTTGAGTCTGAATATGAATCATGTCATGGGTAAAATCTAAATTCATGACAAATTTCCCCTTTAGCCTGCTTTGCAAGGACCAAGTTGTGAAGCTTAACATTAGACAAACACTGTCATTTATGAAAAAGGATCTATCATTAGGTAGACTTTAAAATGTAACTAAATTAGGAACCTCTCTCTGGATTAAATCTTCAAAGTCTAGTAATTACTTAGGAATAATAAGCAGGAAAGCTGCAGTTAATCAGAGAGCATTTGTTACCACCTCAATGGCTGCCAAAATAGTCTCTGCCTGTGTATGCCCTCTGTCCTCTTCTGACACAGAAATGTGAGTAGCATCTTTGAAGAAAGAGGGATTTACTGTAAAAATAGAATGCATCAAAAAAAGTGTGTCCAGCAGGTCTAGGGATGTTCTCCTCCTGCTCTATTCTGCCCTGGTGAGACCACACCTGGAATACTGTGCCCAGTTTTGGGCTCCCCAATTCAAGAGAGACAGGGACCTGCTAGAGAGAATCCAAAAGGATGATTGTGGGACTGGAACATCTCTCCTATGAAGAGAGACTGAAAGCCCTGGGGCTATTTAGTCTTGAAAAGTCTGAGAAGGGATCTTATTAATGTCTATAAATATCTGAAGGGGTGGTATCAAGATGAAGGTGGCAATCTCTTTTCAGTGGTGTCCAGTAACAGGACAAAAAGCAACATCTATAAGCTGGAACACAGGAAGTAAAACCTTAATGTGTGGAGAAACTTCTTCACTGTGAGGGTGATGGTGCACTGGATCAGGCTGCCCAGAGAGTTTGCAGAGTTCCCTTCTCTGGAGACTTTTGAAACCCACTTGGATGTGTTCCTGTTTGGCCTGCCCTAGGCAATCCTGCTTTGGCAGGGTGGTTGGACTAGAGGATCTCTAGAGCACCCTTTCATACCTCTAACATTCTGTGATTCTGTGAGTATAGCTATTTTGGTGATTGAAAATATGCAAATGAAATATGAAGATATTTCTGGGTAGCATGGAAGGAGAAACCTGAATTTCTTGTGTGATTTTCACAGATGGGCGATGATCTACGTCAAGATATGTTGGTTCTGCAAGTCATTCGAGTGATGGACAGCATTTGGCTCCGAGAGGGACTGAATATGCAAATGATCATTTATAGGTGTTTATCTACAGGAAAAGGCCAAGGTCAGTTTTAGATTAGAAAAGTTACCTGTGTTATGTTATTCATATTTCATGTAAGCAGCACTAAACCCCAAAATCCTCCCTTTAACTTTTATTTTCATGGGTGTCTTGTTTCTCATAGAATAGAATAGAATAGACCAGGTTGGAAGTGACCTTTGAGATCATCACATCCAACCTATTATCCAACACCATCTAATCAACTAAACTATGCAACCAAGCACCCTATCGAGTCTCCCCCTAAACACCTCCAATGATGGTGACTCCACCACCTCCCTGGGCAGCCCATTCCAATGGGCAATCACTCTCTCTATGAAGTATTTCTTCCCACTAAGGAAAGGAAAAAATGCCCAGAATTTCACTTACTGAAGCCCTAATTTGTATATTTACCTACTCCTGAATGTCATTTTATTTATTAATGAAATGCCTCTCTAGAAGAAGCACAACCAAACTCAGTGAATTTAGTTCTAGAATTTTCTAACAGCCTCCACACCATCACCTTGGGCCAGCGTCTTGAAAGTAACTTCACACGTCAAAAAGACAGCTTTGGAGAAAATTATCCATAGCTACTAAACTTTTAATCCAGGGTGATCCTGTGTGGATGCTTAAATGAACCTAGATGTGGCTAGAGAAAGTACCTGTAGACAAGTGATGACAGCTTACAGTGTTGATTTTGAAATGTTACTCTTGCGATTTATGCTGCTTAAGGCAGGCCTGACTCATCTGAAAGCTTGCTTTCTTTCCTTTATGGTGGTTGTAGCAGAGCTGTAGCAGGGATACCAATTGCTTGCTAAAGAAGTTTACTGACAGGAATAAGCTTACTATTTTTTTACTGACTTTCCAAATCCTTTACTGAAAATAATCCTTGCACAAATAGAAGCCTGATGTATCCAGATTACCTCCTGTACAAAAAAAAAATATGAAATTCACTGCTTTCTGAGGCACAAAGAGCAAATGAGAGAGGATGAATGATCTGAAGGACCTAGGAGAAAGTATGGATGGTTCGTGCACATGCCAGGTGGTTAAGGTGACCTGAAAAAGACTGCTTGCTTCTTTGTGGAGACGGGAGTCAAAGCTTGAAAGCTTCTGCTTCAAAGGCAAATAATACCAGAATGCTATTTCTAAACATTCTATTATAGTCTCTCTTATATACGAACACTTCATTTGATTTTTACCAAGAAAGATACTTTTCTCTGACATTCTTTTCTTTTCAGCAGCATAACAGCAGAAAACCTCTGTCTGACAAATTTCCTACGCAATGTCTTTCCTTATGATCTACAGAGATGTTAATATAATTGATTTACAGTTAATGATCAAGGCTAAAGGAGCAAGAGGCACATCTGTGGTCATACAGGAAATGCTTAAATAGCCTTGGGTACCCAGTTTTTTCCAATTCCTAGGCTAATGCTTGCTCCATGGGCCACCTTTTCCACACAAGGGAGAAAGGAGATGATCATTTCATAGTCATGGGAATGCAGAAATCAGTTTTCACAGCAGTGTGAAAAGCAGATAAAGCACTGGTAGAATACTGTCTTCCAGATATTGTAATGGCTCCCATCATGACATGAAATTGCTAGAGGAAGTCAATCCTGTAATGCAGAATTGAAGGGTGATGGACCAGAGAACATACAAGGGGACAGAGAAACAGAGAACTGACAAGCCAGGCCTCAGTTCCACAAAAAGAATTAAGTGGAAGCAGTAGAGATACTGGATCCAGGTGAAGCTTTGCAAAATGCTTGGCTTTTCTGTGCGTCTCAGAGTCCCAGTTGGTGTCATACTGGATCAGACTAATTTCTGCATTATCTAGGATCCTTTCTCCCATGCTGCAGAATTTAGGGTTTGAGGTTTTTTTGGTAGCATTCTAGACAACAAACACATAGGAAATAACATTAGATTTCATAGTAAATCTTTAATCCTATTTTATAGAGATATTTTAATTTGCTTTATGCATATTTTACCCTCTTGTAATCTCATGAAATTGTTGGCCCTGTTGGTACCTTGAGGCAATTATGTCCACAATATTATTATCAGTGTTTTTATTTCTCATTCATAGAACTGCCATTTCTTACAAAGTATCTTTTATTTTTTGTTTGTTTATTTCCAATGAGAAAGAGAAAAATAATCCTGATCTACATTTTCTATTACATTCAGTATTTTGTAAGCTTTTAAGTATGTATTTTTCCTGATCCAACAACAGGCAATATGCATTGATGGCCTTCATATCTTTTTAATGTTAAAGGTTTTTCATGCAAACTCTTTTCTATCTGATTAGGTTTGGTACAGATGGTGCCAGATGCTACCACACTAGCCAAGATCCACAGGGAGTCTGGACTGATAGGACCATTGAAAGAAAACACAATTAAGAAGTGGTTCCATAATCACCATCCTCTGGAATCAAGTTACCAAGAGGTAGCATTATAATGAAGCTTATTATACATTTCATGTTTTACCATGGGGAAAAAACCCACCACACAAACAGCAGCAAGCAGTGAAAACAAATGATTCAGACATGAGACAAACAAATCACATGCATAAAAGACATGGAATTGAATTTAAAATACCATTCTCTTTCTAAGGAGATACTGCTCTGGATCAGGTGCATTGTAATACATTTTCTATTAAAATGTGCCATAGAGATGTTTTGAAAATTAGTTCTAAAGTGGAGAGGAGCTGAAATAGGAATTAAGAATTGAATTCAGAACCATTAATTTCTTTGAGGTCAGCTCTCTAAATAATTTATTATTTAAAACCATGGTAGATTTGCTTTGTTTGGGAATGACTGTGTGTCATTGTGACCATGGAAATAACCCAGAGTGCTAGAAAGCCTTTTTTTCCAAAACTAGACATTATACATAACCCAAAATATTGGAAAATTTATTTATGGAAACAGAGGTTTCCCAGGGAACTCTTTCTATTAATTCTTTGTTAGGTGAGCCAGCCCAGAGGAAAAGACTGGCATCCTAAAACCAGAAACTGGAAGCAGCAACCAGAACAGAAAGCCTCTCGTATTACAATCTGAACTCCAAGCCCCATGATCTTTGCTCAGGCCAGCATTGTTTTGAAGATTAGAATCATAGAATTGTTAGGGTTGGAAGGGACCTCAAGGATCATGCAGTTCCAACCCCCCTGCTATGGGCAGGGACGCTTCACACTACATCAGATTGCTCAGAGACACATCCAGCCTGACCTTAAAAACGTCCAGGACTGGGTAACCTGTGCCAGTGTCTCACCACCCTCATGTTGAAGAACTTCTTCCTAATATCCAACCTGAATCTACCCATTTCTATTTTTTTTCCCATTCCCCCCAGCCCTGACACCCTAAAAAGTCCCTTCCCAGCTTTCTTGTAGGCCCCCTTCAGACACTGGAAGGCCACAATTAGGTGTCCTCAGAGTCTTCTCTTCTCCAGACTGAACAGCCCCAACTCCCCCAGTCTGTCCTCATAGGTGAGGTGCTCCAGCCCTTCATCATCAGATTCACTTGGCTAAAATTCTAAAGGACACAGCATTATAAAAATGCAGAGAGTATGCAGAAGTACAAGTTTTGGGTATGCTGTTAGTGTCACAAACACACACATCTGTATGTTTCCAGTAACTGCTTTTGTTTTCCTAACTAGGCAATAAGGAATTTCTTTTATTCCTGTGCTGGCTGGTGTGTTGTTACCTTCATTTTGGGAGTCTGTGATCGTCACAGTGACAACATAATGCTGACAAATGCTGGACACATGTTCCACATAGATTTTGGAAGATTTTTAGGTCACGCACAGACATTTGGAAGCATAAGAAGGTTAGTATCTATAGTAACACATATAATAAACCTTAAAGCAGTGTTCTGAAATTTCACAGCCTTATCAACTCCCATGGAAAAAAATAATAGAAATGAGACCGTCCTCTTTTTTTTTTTTCCTTTCTGAATTTTTCCAGAACAGCATCTTTTTGTTGCCTCACAAAGTCTCTAAATATTTTAGGAATAACTGGAATTAAAGAGAAGCAGCACCAGGGGAGATTTAGGCTGGAGGTTAGGAAGAAATTCTACACAGAAGAGAGTGATTGCCCATTGGAATGGGCTGCCCTGGGAGGTGGCGGAGTCACCATCATTGGAGATGTTTAGGAGGAGACTTAATAGGGTGCTTGGTTGCATGGTTTAGTTGATTAGGTGGCTTGGATAATAGGTTGGACACAATGATCTTGAAGGTCTCTTCCAACCTGGTTTATTCTATTTCTATTTCTATTTCTATTTCTATTTCTATTTCTATTTCTATTTCTATTTCTATTTCTATTTCTATTTCTATTTCTATTTCTATTTCTATTTCTATTTCTATTTCTATTTCTATTTCTATTTCTTTCTATTATTTCTATTTCTATTCTATTGTTTTTCAGTCTTAAAAAAAAAAAAAAAGGAGAAAAAATAAAATCTAAGTCCCTGTTGGGTCAGGGGTTTGGATGATGGATTTAACTAGTGACCAAAATACTAGACTGCCCTATGGCAAAGTAATTCTGAGGTCCATTGTTGTTTTGTTTTGTTTTTTTCTAACACAGGAGTGTTCCTACAGTGGATCCAAAAGTATAGATATATCTAATCAGCCACTTTCTCCCCATATTGGAGTCAATCCTCAAATTTCCAAACAGACACGGAGAATATTTGCATTATGCATCTGTAGATAAAACTACAAACTTTTTCATTATCTTTCAAAGTTGTACATCCACACTGAGCTGAAGGGCTGTATTGCAAGTATCTGCTTTTACTAGAAGAAAAGTGTGTCTTTTCCATATTTGCATCTGTCTGTGATGTAACTATTCCATGAGAAAGGTAAATGAAGTACCATGATCATGCATTTCTGTTCCTAATGTGAATATAATATGGAGGAATGATTTGGGATGGAATAAGAGCAGTCAGGGTCACAGGATGTTAGGGGTTGGAAAGGACCTCTGGAGATCTTTGAGTCCAATCCCCCTGCCAGAGCAGGACCATAGAATCTAGTGCAGCTCACACAGGAATGCATCCAGATGGGTCTTGAAAGTCTCCAGAGTAGGAGATTCCACAACCTCTCTTGGCAGCTTGTTCCAGTGCTCTGTGCCTCTTACAGCAGAGAAGTTCCTCCTCATGCTGAGATGGAACTTTTTGTGCTGTAGTTTATATCCGTTGCTCCTTGTCTTATCACAGGGTGCAAGTGAGCAGAGCCTGTCCCCTCCCTCTTGACACGCAGCCCTCAGATATTTAGGAACAGAACTGGTCTCACCAGGGCAGAATAGAGGAGGAGGAGAACCACCCTCCTTCTGCTGGACACGCTTCTCATAGCGCACCCCAGGATCTCATTTGCCTTCTTGGCCACAATTGCACATTGCTGACCCATGGATACCTGTTTATCCACCAGGACTCCCAGGTCCTCTCCACAGGGCTGCTCTCTAGCAGATCCCCTCCTAACCTGTCCTGGTGCAGGATATAATGCCAGTTTGTACAAAACATAAAGAGGCTGTTAGAGAATGGATAAGTTGTGTGTGTGTCAGGTGATGTTTCCTAATGATTTCCAGAACTAGTCCCAGAATTAAGTTGGAGTTAATTGTTCCTTCCTTTTTTTTTTTTTTTTTAAGCTGGCCTTTGACTATTTTAAACTATCTCAGTTTGTTAGCCAGAAATAACAGCATGGGAGTATTGATATGAGGGTAGCTGATGGGGATAATAAGTACTTCCAAGCTAGGCAGCGAAAAGATTTAGTTGCAGTGCTCAGAATTATCATGAATCATTCAAGATATGCTCCCTTAATCCTGCTTATTTGCTGTGGAAAGAATAAAGAAGAACATAGTGATAAAAAAAGACACTCATGCACACTGCAAGTCAAGTGCTGCATCCTTCACTCCAGCAAACCTCCTTTTGGAGCCTTGAGCTGTAATTTTACATGAGCTATGAATTATCTAGTTTGAGTGAACAGGACAAGGCAAATGTAAGGGGGGGATGTAAAAAAAAACCCACACCAACAAACAAACAAAACCCCCCAAATTTAAAGAGAAATCATGTAATAGCAATAATGAAAATAGGTGTTAATTTTACACTTTTACAACCCAGTCATATTACACTGTCTTTCATCATTTAAGATGACTTAAAATATAGCCACTTATATAAACAGCGGTTGTTGGGTTTTTTTCCCCTGTTTCTCCATGGATTACATTGCTTTTAAACTGTAGGACAAAATAATACATTTTAGGACCTCTATTCAGGGATTGCCCTTGTGGTTCCTTGGTAAAACTAGGACTCACACTCAGCAGCAAGTGGTTGATAATGGATGTCTTCCTCATACCTACTTGCAACTGAGCAGATACAATATTAATGACTGTAGTTCTCATGAGCTGTATGCACCTTCATGAAATGTAACACAGGAACTCAGAGTTACCACATTTCTACATCACATCAATTTCAGGCTCTCTCAGAATCTGAAGCCCTCAATGCTATTTGTATCTAGCCATTCCCACAAGACAAGTCCCGAAATAGTTTTAGCCTCTGGTTTCTTTAACAGCTCTTTATATTAGATTTTTATTTGAGTTCTTATTAGATTTTTGTTTGAGTTCTTTGCACTGCCAACAATATCATACCCCTAAAATAATACTGATAAAACAGCAAGCAAAATGCTTTCAGAGCTTTACAATTATTAGTGCTAACCCATGGGGGGGTTATATAGTAGATGCTAGACATATACTTATGAAATTCCATAGATGGCTTTAAAGAATTAAAAGCATCTGGTAAAAATCTCTCTATATGCTCTTGGTCTTTACACACATCACTGTGCTTGTAAAGACAATATGCCAATAAATGAAGGCTTATGCAAAAGGAGTCCCTGTTGAACTGTTTAAAAATTGTCACTCCTGTCAGAATTTAGGAAGCTGCTTGCCACAGCTGTGCGTTTCCTGTTCCCAGGGAGTGCTTTTTGCTGCTACAAATTTCTTATTCCTCATAAAGCTTCATGGGGATAGGTCCTCTGCAGCATTCTGCATATGGAGCACTTCTCCTGATGTAAGTAAAGTGAAAGGCATACACAGCAGCTTTGAGAGTCCATGCTGTCATGCATGGGCTGCAGTTCTTTCTATCAAATCCAGTATGAGTCTTCAGAGAACCTTTTGAAGCTGGTGTGATTTTTGCGCTCATGATTGTGAAACACCTCAACAAGGGATTAGTTAATGTTTCTGGTCTATTCTATTCTGTTCTATTCTAAATTCCTGCCCTCATCTTTAAGTGACACCCAAGAAATTTGCTCAGTTTTGAGTACAAGGCACAAATCTCACTGATTCCATAAAGAGGAAGCAGAGCATTTCTGTTTTTTTCCAGGTCTATGTACCTTAATGGTGCAGCAAGTCTGTTCAAAAGCACTAATAACCTGTCTTTCCTTCAGTCTAGAAACTAATGCTTCACAAGTGCTGGAAGGAGACATGATGTATCTAACCAATAACATAATAACAGAGCTTGACAGAAAATTATTCCCCCAGATCTCACAGGGAACTTTCCTACTGAACCATGAGATTTCATTATCTTTTTTTCTTTTCTTTTTTGAATCATACTTGATGACACATTTGTTACTGGTAATAAAATACTCCTCCTTTGATCTTTTAATCCAGCTGCCACATTTCTCATCCAGCCACCAGAGTTTTCAATCTGTGTGAAGAAATGTTTCTCATTTAATTTTGTAAAGCTGTCCTTTTTCTATTGAGTATTCTGTGGCAATCAACTCTGACCCACTCCAGCCTAAGTAGGTGTAATACTATCCAGATAATCACGAGGGACTAAGTCAGTTATCAAATGGTATGGAAGAAGTGTGTGGCTCATGATCATATCTGCCATACTTGGTTTGCTTCTTCCTTCTTTTCAGTTCCTATTGAATGTTTCTTCTCTGATGAATTAAGCAATTGGAGACTTATTTAAATCTTGTGCTAACAGAACTAATCCCAACTTCATCAGTTTCATCCTCTCAACTAAGTCTCTTCTAGTACTGTCATCCATATTTTTTCCAGTCAGTGATGTGTAGTCTTAAATCTCATGGCAAGATATGGAGTAGCCCAGCTCATGGCGCTCTGCAAATTCACCTTTTGATAACCTCTCTGTCTGTTCCTTCTTTGCAATACTCAGTCATTCTGATTCTTTGCAACACTCATTGGGCTTTCTTTTCCCTGATCTGAATCACAGAAACCTCCTTGTCTCTTTGCCAAACTAATCCCACATATTGGCATGGTTTTCCCAGAAGTTAAATCTGCTAAGCTGGCTTTCTTCTCCAGAGTTAATTACTAGAGGCAGCCTTGCTATTCCATTGGGAAAGTCCAGGTTTTTGAGGGAAGTTTCAAAAATATGGGAAAATTATGTTTCCCACACTTTCCTCCTGTGTCAATGTTTTCCTGTACTGAAAAGCACTTAGGGAAGTCTGAGCATGTAGAAAAGCAGAAGCGCTTCTTTTTATTTTAAAAGAGAGATATTTCACTGTTTTAGTGTTAATAACCTCAAATTAGTGTTACTGTCTCACTTGAGGTGCTTATTTGAGTAAAATATGTTCTTTTCAGGTATTTCAAAGTCAGCATATACACAGGGAAGAATAAGCTGTGTCTGCATTCTTTGACTATGTTGTATCTGCACGTGTTCCATCCTTTTCCTAAAAGTAAGAAAAAGTGGGGAAGAAGGAAGATCAGGATGTGAGAATTTCACATGTTACTTCTTTCTTCTTGCCTTTTAAAAGTTTTAGTAGCATACTAATCAAAGGAACAGTCTAAAACTTGGAAGTGAAAACTTAAAGTATAATCACCATTTGGTTTTTTGGAATTTGTACATGAAAGCTGTTTGACTAACCTGTGTAAGCTGCATTGCATCAGGAAGTTTAGGTATGCCTATTTATCAATTATTTTTTGCAAGTTTGAGGTTGTTGTTGTTTTGTTCTGTTTTGTTTTCATCTTTTTTGGTTTTTTCCTTACATGATCAGTCTGGAGTTCTCAGTGTATGTGAACTGGTAACTTCTGATTCTGTCTTGCCACTAACTTTCAACACATCTTGTCTTCCATCTTCCACGAGCCACTGACTGAAATCCTGGAGAGATTTAATTTAATGATATAAAGCACCTTAGTAGCCTCAAATATCATATTAGGATTATACAGGTGTATAAAGATAGCCACATACGTAAGCCTTTGCATGAAGACTTAAAGGTGAATCAATGTCACCTCCAAGGTGACAAGGTTATTAAAGGGGCTTGAATTTATGAGGCAAGAGGTTGCATCACTTCTGAAAGTTAAGTGTCTCTAATTGCCCCAAATCAAACACCAAAATCACAACATATAAACCAGCACAAGTTGGAGTCATGAGTTTCAGTTGTACTTCCGTTACCTTTGTCTGCCTTAAAGAGATGGTGTTTATTGTTGCTGTTTTGATGCTTTCTCTAAATACTAAGCCTGGATAGCAGTTTGCTATTGCTATTGGTTATTTTCAGTAGTATCCTCTTGTGGAGGGCATTCAACTAAGGCTTTTTGAAATCAGAATTAATTATGTTCACTGTCCACTTCATAGCCATAATTGTTATCTTTTTCAAAGTACAGAGAGTTCAGGGAGGCACTGCTTCTCCACATAGTGTCTGTATGCATTTGACCCTACACAGTTTTGTACATCCAGACGCATTCTTTTTGAGTTCCAATTGTCATCTGCCACAACTTTAAGAATCCTTTTTGGCTTTTCATTCAATTTGAGCATGACATAGACTTCTTTCCTATCTCCAGGAATTTTTTTGAAGGAGCTATCATGTATTCATGTTAATCATCTGGGCTAGAGAAATTGCTTGATGCTTCAGAGCCACCAGTGGAATTTCCTCCACTTTGGGAGACATACTGTACATGAGTTATTTAAGTGACTCCCTATCAACTACCTCCTTCAAAGATTTCTTGTCCTCTTCCCTTTCCTCTTTTTCTCTGTACTAGTCACCCCATGGGTATTTTTGTAGATGTGATTCTAGAGGCAGGCAGTCTAACAAGAAAAGGGGGAAAAAGATATCACAGTGCCAATTTTGAGTATATTATTTTATTTGCTCTCTTTTTCCAAGTGTGATTGGTTTAGAGACATATTTTCTCTTTCCTGCTCCACTCAAAAACATTTTGTGGTATCATTTGTTTCTCCCAAAAGCTTTCTAGGCGTACCTTTTCATGTTCAGGGGAGCTGTCCTCACACACAGTCAAGTGGACATTTGTATTCAAGGGGAGCTGTTCTCACACACAGGCAGGTACATTTGAAGCCCTTTTAAACTAATTTCTGCTGCTTACTCTTGATATTATTTTCTGCCTGTTCAGCACATTACACTTTTGTCTTTTGTCCTTAACTGGAAATCATACTGATACATTGAAGTCATGTAGGATTTCATCCCTTTCCCTAAGGAAATTCTGTGCAATTAAGTTTTGTAATCACTGCTTTATTCCTATTTTTGCCTCATGATATACAAATCTCCTGCAACAATCTACTACTGTGTTTTCCAAACAGCAATCTCGTACTGAAAAGTCATGTTAGCTGCCTATTTGATAAGTATGGAATACAACCCAAATCATTCTATTTACTTTAGGGCAATCTAGATCTGAGGTTTAAAATCTTTTTTTTCCACTACTGAGGGTCAGTCTGAATACAAAAAAATGTTGTCCAACAATCTCTATTAACAAGAGGAATTGCTCCAATCTCCTTGTTCATTAACTTTCAAGTGTTTTATCAACAGGCTGAGTAATAAACTCCTGACAAACCTGGCAAACTTGATGGTCTTAAGAAATGGCATAAGGCATTGGGAATGCGGTCCTGAGCACTTTCAAATACAAGTATTGAAAGAGAAGTATATAAAGGATTTAAATCCACCTTAACAATACTGTGTCTGATTGATACTGACTTTGAGTGCTGGCTGCTTTAAATGTGTCTCTCTGTTGGTGAGGGGTTTGGAACACAAGCCCTATGAGGAGAAGCTGAGGAAGCTGGGGTTGCTTAGCCTGGAGAAGAGGAGGCTCAGGGGAGACCTTATTGTTCTCTACAACTACCTTAAGGGAGGTTATAGACAAGCAGAGGTTGGTCTCTTGTCCCAGGCAACCAGCACCAGAACAAGAGGACACAGTCTCAAGCTGCACCAGGGGAAGTTTAGGCTGGAGGTGAGGAGAAAGTTCTTCACAGAGAGAGTTGTTAGCCATTGGAATGGAGGTATTAAGGAGGAGACTTGATAGGGTGCTTGGTTGCATGGTTTAGTTGATTAGGTGGTGTTGAATGATAGGTTGGACGCGATGATCTTGAAGGTCTCTTCCAACCTGGTCTATTCTATTCTACTCTATTCTATTCTATTCTATTCTATTCTATTCTATTCTATTCTATTCTATTCTATTCTAACAGAGGATCCTAAGTCAGCTCAGCAGGTGCCTGTACTGGACACAGTAGTGCTTTTTAACTGGTCAATATGGGATGCACATGGTTGCAACTGGATAATGGTCTAAAATATTGACAACATGTATGTTCTTTAAGCAGTGTCCATATTACTTCAGAGACATATTTTGGATTCATCCAAAGTATAAACTCAGCCAGCTGTACAAAATGGTCAAAATTATGTGACATGAGTGAATAAACTCTGTGGTCAGACTGTAGAATAACTTGTGATTGCAGCAGAGATCCAGGCAATGCAGCCAGACTGAAAGCCATCAAGAGAAGTCTCAAACTAATTTCGGCTTTCCCATCACAAGACTTGCCAATTTTCTTGTTACAAGGAAAGGTTCCAGATAAGTCTGCATGTCAATGCATGCCACAAATACTAGATCTATGCTAAGCACTTTAACTATATCTAACCTCAGCTGCCGACATTTGTGTTGGCTGTGCTGTAATTTAGCATGGTAACCCTGTGGGACCACGTGTGATCAAATCTCTGTAATTTACAAACTCACTAACTTCATCTGGCTCACAATTAAAGGGGTTTGAATTAAGCCACATTCCCTTGCACTTTTTATAGGCAAAGGGGCACAAATAAATAGTTACTTTGGCTTAGACTGCACAAGGAGAATATATGTTAACAGAATGATGGATCGGAACCCTTAGCTCAGGCGAGGATTATAGCTTGTTTTCTTCTATATCCATTAAGCATGATTAAATACAATTCAATTACTGACAGAAACAGATAAATCTTTCAAAATAAGTCAGTCCAGTGTGTGAGATAATTCTTGTACTACTGATCAAGATAGAGGGCACGTCCAACACAGCGATTTTACTGGAAAGCTAACATTAGGGCTCTAATAGTGAAAAATAACCATAACAGCAAAATTGATAATCACGTAAGAAGAGCTAACATAATGAATAAATCAGACTTGACTCCTAGTAACCTGGTTGAAAAACATAGGGCCAAAATATTAGATGCATGTTTCAAATGTGCAGGGTGTAGTTTACCTCAGCCAAGGATTCTCAAGGCATTTGGGAATCTCTCAATGTAAATACTAATGGGATATGGTCAACTTATTTCAGACCATTTTACCCAGACCTGTGTCCAACTGAATCTTAAAACTCTCCCCGGGTAACCTGTTTGAATATTTAATTATCCTCATAAAGAAAAAGATTTTTCTTATGGCCAGTAGGAACCTCAGATGTTTCAACTTTCTCTAATTCTTACCTGGACTCATCTTTTTAATAACCTTCTGTAGATCCTAGAAGATTGCTTTTTTGCTTCCTACAAACCCTCTCATCATTTGGCTAAACAAGCTGATTTTCCTCATCCTCTCCTCAGTCCCCAGATACCTTGATGGCCCTCTGCTGAACTTGTTTCCAGTGCAGCAACAACTTTTGAGTTTTGGCAGAGTACAAACTAACAAGTGCTAAGTGAAGGATATCTACTGGTTACTGCCCCATGGATTCAGCTCAAGACGATGGTAGCCTTCATCACTTCCAGGGCCCATATTTGTCCCACTACTGGCTTATTCTTAGCTTGCTGCCCATCACCTGTGGGACCTTATCAGTGAAGACTGAGGAAAGACAGGTAATGAGTGCCCCAGCTTTGTCTATGCTCCCATGTCACTAAATCACCAGTTAGCAGGAGATCCACGTTCTTTGTTTATTGTTTACTACATATTTTCTTTGTTCATCCTTTACTACTGATCCATCAACAGAACTTCTTGTTAATTTCACATCCACCACCATTTTCAACTCCAGTTGATCTCTGGCTTCCTTAACACCATTTCTGCATATGCAGGCAGACTTTGTATATTTGTTTATTGTAGCCAGACCTTACTTTCACATCCTACATATGTCCTTTTTGTCTTGAAGCTTAGTCATAAGTTCCCTGTTTGGGCAAGCAAAGAGAGACTCTCCATCTGTTTCTGGAAATAAAAGCTATTGAAAGTACAACTGAGAATACATCCCTCAGGATAAATAAATCCTGGGGTTTGTTTTAAATATATTTTGGATTTGCTAATTCACTTGTATCTTCTATTCCTTTTTATAGCACTGTAATTGCTATTTGGCAATTGAAATTTAGACTGTCATTTTATTTAAATGTGGATGGGTATACATCAGGTCTGGGTAATTTGAGAAAGAAAGTCTCAGCTAGTATCTGTGGAACTACCAGCAACATTTCTACTCTACAAGAAGTAAGTTTTCTAAACAAGTCTGAGCATAGACTTGCAGGACAAGCCACTGAAAATGTAAGTAGAAGCAAAAGTCAGTGGGAAAACTGCCATCCAGTGAAGTATTTATACTTTATCCAAAGTTCACAACTACTCTATTATGAGGTCCCTTAAAATATATTTATATGATTTAGATTCTATGTTTGTTGAAGAGACAAGCTTCAGCTATCAGAAGACAGCACTGTAGAGCAGTCCAGGAGCATTCACCTTTCTCAAGTGGTTATTTTTCCAATAAGAAGATTTTTGTGTGTGTGTGTGAAATAAAGGAGAAAGAATAGATATCATATAATGATGTGTGGTCGTTTGAGGCTGTGCCTTTAAGAACAAACACTGCTGGAACACACTGGCTAATGTTTTTGGTACTAGAACCAAAACATTCTGATATTCTAAACGAATTTCATTGGTTGATAAACAAAAATTCAGCTTTAGATTGTGAAGCGGTTGGAAAATTTTTTCCTCAGTTCAGTTCGGTTTGGGAGTTGGGGGAGTTTGGTGTTTCAGCCTGTTCTCCCTGCCTGCTTCTTCTGCGAACTGCTGGACTTGGCCTTCAGATAAGCAAACACTAATCCTGCATGGGCTTTTGAAGCTTGCTAACAACTCTTTTCCTTAGTAACTTGCCTTTCTCTCTCTCTAACCCCTTTTTGGGGAAAAAGGGAGGTAAGGGGGGGAGAGAGGGGGTTCCAAAGAGGGGATCCCTCCCTGAGGGAGGGATTTTTGTTGTGTTATTTGTCTTTGCTGTGTATTTCTGTGTATATATTGTAAATACCTATATATATTGTGTTATATATAACCTGCTTTCCATATATGCTTGTAAATATATAGCTTTTGCTCTTCGACTGAGTTAGCTGTGGTTTCTTACTCTGTGGAGGAGGGAGAGCTAAGCCCTCTCTCAACCTACCACATTTATTGGCTGCCCAACTCGGGGCTTGCTGACAAATTAGTTTGATTTATTGCTTGCTTAAGTCGAACGAGCAAACATGAAGGTGTTTTGGCTTTTTGAGCGTCTGTTCTTCTCGGTCTTTGGTGTATTGATCTACAAGTATTGCCTGGGTATGATTATCGATAAGATAGGTAAATATATAATGCAAAAATTATATTTGTGGTTTAAGTACAAGATTCGGCTTCTGTATGATCAGTGCCTGGAATTCTTTTATGTTAAAAAGTACAGGAATGTTACATCTAGCACACTCCCTATTGAGATAAAAGAGTTTAAGATTCCGCTCGGTGAAAGGGTAATTTTAAGTGATGGCTGGGATCCAAAGCTGATTTTCTTGATGTGTGTAGTCCTGCTGCTGGTGATAAGTAATGTGTATTTGCTAGTGACACTGTACCGGGAGAGAAAAGTTTATAAGGCATGTTTTGTTATTAGACGGAGGACAAAGAGACGAAAACGCCACCCTAGCTCTGTTTCAGGAACATCCAGTGAGGATGATAATGGAGAATCTGTGTCAGTTAAAGATAAAGCTAAAAAGTCAATCGGCAAGGCAGCTCTGAATAGCAATGGTGATGATTCTGGCAAGCAGCCAGGGGCTACAGTAGCCCCAAACATGGCGGCTCCTGTGTCCCAGGCAGCCACCATTAACGAGGCAAAGTCATTTCCTCCTTCTTCCATGGCAGGAGCGGAAGCGTCCTCCAAAGCAGCTAATCTGTCTCAAAGCTTATCAGCTTCTGATAATAAGGCAGCTGGAAACCCAAACACAGCTCCAGTAAAGCAAGTAGCAGTTTTAACAACAAGGAAGGGTAAGACTAAAGCTGATTCAGGAGCTGACGGGGATGCACAGCAAGGTTCTTCTGCTGGGGAGGAAGAGAAAATCTGTCTTAAAAATATAGCTGAGTTATTGAGATCATCAGAGGATCGAGATGCATCTCTTGGTAGGACAGCAGCTAGTGGTGGTGCTTCTCAGCTTAAAGGGATCCTTGAGAGGTTGTTTGGACCACAAGTTGAGGAAGAGGAGGCAGAAGAGCAACAAGATGACATAACCGACTGCTCTTCACCCCGGGAGGAGCTTAGAAATGTAAGAAAAGACTATCTCAGAGCAGATAAGGAGCCAGTTCTCGCTTGGCTTGGTAGATGCTATGATACAGGTGCTCCAGCTCTAATGGTTGGAGACAAGTCAGCAGCCCAGCTAGGAACTCTCTCAAAGGATAATGGAATAGATAGACATCTAGGCAAGGCTCTCGGTAAGGTTAATCTGTGGATACGCCTTCTAATGGCGGTTCTCATGAGATACCCTTCCCGAGATGATCTTCCATGGAATCCTAAGCCCTGGACTACCATAGATGAGGGAATTAAGCGTCTGAGAGAATTTGCTGTTAGAGAGGTACTCTATGGTGAACATGAATCTCTGAATCCTGATGATGTTCCTGTAGGAAATGGTCTTACTAAAAAGCTCATCAAGCTTGCTCCTTCTAATTATGCAAACATTCTGGCAAGCAGAATTGTAGCAAGAAATTATGGTGGAGCTCCTCTTACGGTTGGCCAATTCACTGATCAATTGAGACAATTGGATGATAGCATGACACGTGTTTCTTTGGTTTCAGCCATTGAAACTCTGTCTGGAAAACTGGAGAATTGCATGAAAGAGCTGAAGGATGAATTTAAAAACACCATCTCCCAATTGGCACAAAGAGATGATTCCAATTCTTCCTCCAGGTGGGTACAGGTTTCATCTGTGAGGAATAGACATCCTCCAAGGAGGTCATTCCAAAACAGATCAAACCAAAACAGACCACCAAGGCAGTCACGTAGGACTATTTGGATTACCCTGCGTGATCAGTTTGGTGAGAACATGAACAGGTGGGATGGTCAACCAACTTCTAATCTTTTCAGGAGACTGAGAGAACTGCAAAGTGGCAGAACCCGAGGTAGCAATACCAGAAGGGTAGCTGTTACTTCTACAGTTCCCCAGGACAACTCTAGTAGCTCCAACAGTGGCTCCAGTTCTAACACTGCACAGTGTGCTCGTTGCACCTGTGGACATGTTCCCCATAACTAGGGGTGCCCTGCCTCCCGCCAGGGGGAGGAGAGGGGTAATACAGATAACAGAATCTATTGGGATGTGTACATCCAGTGGCCTGGCACTTCACACTTTCAGAAGTACAGGGCCTTGGTTGACACAGGAGCTCAGTGCACCATATTGCCATCAAATTATCAGGGATCAGAGTCCATAACTATTCTGGGAGTCACTGGTGGATCTCAAGAGTTAAGTAAAGTGGAGGTTAATATAAGCTTAACTGGTAAACAATGGAAAAAGCATACAGTTGTGACCGGACCTGATGCACCTTGTATTTTGGGAATTGATTTTCTGAGAGAAGGGCGTTTCAAAGACCCTAAAGGTTACAAATGGGCTTTTGGAGTAGCTTCTGTAGAAATTGATGGACAAAAACTGAAGCTGTCTGCTAGACCTGAGCTTTCTGATGAATCTGCAGTTGTGGGACAACACAAGATTCAGGACATTAAGTTGCCGGTTGCTTCTCGGACTGTGCATCACAGACAATACAGAACCAACCGTGACTCTTTGTTGCCCATTCAGAATCTGATTCGTCAGTTGGAGAGTCAGAAAGTCATCAGCAAAACTCATTCACCTTTCAACAGTCCAGTGTGGCCTGTGCGAAAGCCGAATGGAGACTGGCGTCTGACAGTGGACTACCGAGCCCTGAATGAAGTAACTCCGCCTATGAGTGCAGCAGTACCAGACATGATGGAACTCCAGTATGAGCTGGAATCCAAAGAGGCCAAATGGTATGCTACCATAGACATTGCTAATGCCTTCTTCTCTATTCCCATAGCAGAGGAATGCAGGCCTCAGTTTGCTTTCACCTGGAGAGGAATCCAGTACACTTTCAACAGACTGCCAATGGGCTGGATCCACAGCTCCAGCATCTGTCATGCAGTAATCCATGATGCTCTGGAGGAAGGTGGTGCTCCAGAACACATCCAGTTCATCGATGATATCATCGTCTGGGGTAAAACTGCTGAGGAAGTCTTCGAGAAAGGTAACAAAATCATGGACATTCTCCTGAATGCAGGTTTTGCCATCAAGAGAGACAAAGTGAAAGGTCCTACCACAGAGATCCAGTTTCTGGGAGTGCAGTGGCAGGATGGACGCCGACACATTCCAGTGGATGTGGTAAATAGAGTCTCTACCATGGCAAATCCCACGAACAAGCAAGAAACTCTACGTTTCTTGGGGACAGTGGGATTTTGGAGACTACACATTCCTGGATACAGTCAGATTGTGAAACCTCTGTATGATGTGACTCGAAAGAGGAACAGTTTCCACTGGGGACCTGAACAACAAGCAGCCTTTGACCAGATAAAGCAAGAAGTAGTCCAAGCAGTGGGTCTGGGACCTGTGCGAGATGGTCCAGACATTAAGAACATTTTGTACACGGCTGCAGGTGACAATGGTCCAACCTGGTGCTTGTGGCAAAAAGCTCCAGGTGAGACACGTGGACGACCTCTTGGTTTCTGGAGTCGAGGTTACAGAGGTTCAGAGGCTAATTACACTCCAACAGAGAAAGAGATTCTAGCTGCCTATGAAGGAGTGAAAGCAGCTTCTGAAGTAATTGGAACTGAGTCACAACTTCTCTTAGCTCCCAGATTGCCAGTTTTGAATTGGATGTTCAAAGGCAAAGGTTCCACACCACATCATGCCACAGATTCCACCTGGTCTAAGTGGATGGCCCTGATAACACAGAGAGCTCGAATGGGAAATCTTGAAAGACCTGGTCTGGTGGAGGTGATCTCAAGTTGGCCTGAAGATACCAACTGTGCTAAACCTCCAGAGGAGAGAGTAACTCGTGCTGAGGAAGCTCCTCCTTACAATGACCTTTCTGATGATGAAAAGAAGTATGCTTTGTTCACAGACGGTTCCTGTCGTCTCGTCGGGAACAAGCGAAGGTGGAAGTCTGCCGTGTGGAGTCCAACACGCCGAGTTGCAGAGGCGAAGGATGGAGAAGGAGAATCCAGTCAGTTTGCAGAGGTAAAAGCTGTCCAGCTAGCTCTCGACGTGGCTGAACGTGAGAGATGGCCAAAGCTTTATCTCTACACCGACTCATGGATGGTAGCCAATGCTCTATGGGGTTGGCTAAAGAACTGGAAAAAGAATGGCTGGCAGAGGAAAGGAAAACCCATCTGGGCAGCTGAACTGTGGCAAGACATTGCTGATCGAATCGAGAGAATTCCAGTGAAAGTGAGACACATTGATGCTCACATTCCCAAGAGCAAAGCTACTGAGGAACAGCAGCACAACCATCAGGCAGATCTAGCTGCAAGAGTTTCTCAAGTAGACAAGGACTCTGAACTTGATCTCGACTGGAAACACCGAGGTGAGATATTCTTAGCTCGGTGGGCTCACGATTCGTCAGGACATCAAGGCAGAGATGCAACATACCAATGGGCTCGTGACAGATCCATAGACATTTCCATGGATGCCATCACACAAGTCATCCATGACTGTGACATTTGTGCTGCTATTAAGCAGGCAAAGAGAATTAAGCCCTTGTGGTATGGTGACAGATGGTCCAAATACAGGTATGGTGAAGCTTGGCAGATTGACTACATCACTCTACCACGTTCTCGTTCTGGTAAGCAGTACGTGCTTACTATGGTAGAGGCAAACACTGGATGGCTGGAAACTTACGCAGTCCCACATGCAACTGCACGCAACACCATTCTCGGTCTGGAGAGACAGATCCTGTGGAGACACGGAACTCCAGAGAGGATTGAGTCAGACAACGGAACTCACTTCAAGAACAACCTTGTAAAGAGCTGGGCAAAAGAGCACGGTATTGAGTGGATTTTCCATATTCCTTACTATGCACCAGCTGCAGGGAAGATTGAACGCTACAACGGTTTGTTGAAGACCACTCTCAAAGCCATGGGAGGTGGATCTTTGAAAAACTGGGAGAAACATTTAGCACAAGCAACCTGGCTGGTGAACAGTAGAGGTTCAGTGAACCGAGCTGGACCTGCACATTCTGACCTGCTACAGAAAGTAGAAGGTGATAGAGTTCCTGTTGTTAGGGAAAAGAATCTGTTAGGTAAAACTGTTTGGGTATTTTCGCCCTCAGGAGAGGCTAAACCTGTCCGAGGGGTGGTTTCAGCAGAAGGTCCGGGTCACACTTATTGGGTAATGCAAGAGAATGGTGAAATTCAGTGTATTCCACAAAGAGATTTAACTTTAGCTGAGAGAGTTTAATTTCAGAATGTTGTACAGCTACAGCGCGTCCAAAGGAAAGAGTCCCTGAGGAATCTACGGTGCACGAACCCTGAGAACCCTGAGAGCCCTGAGTCAACTGAGAGTCCCTGAGTCCCTGTTTCCCTTTTTCTTCGCTTCGTCTGCGGAGAGACAAACTGTTTTCCATTTTCTTGATTTTGGATTTTCTTGGACTTCTGAATCATCTACATCTGAGTATAGCCGGAATGGACGATGAACTTAACTTACGAACTGTAAATATTGTTCTGGATTGGATGGACAGTACGAACAGCCAATGAAATTGTTTAGAAAGGGGTGGACTGTGGTCGTTTGAGGCTGTGCCTTTAAGAACAAACACTGCTGGAACACACTGGCTAATGTTTTTGGTACTAGAACCAAAACATTCTGATATTCTAAACGAATTTCATTGGTTGATAAACAAAAATTCAGCTTTAGATTGTGAAGCGGTTGGAAAATTTTTTCCTCAGTTCAGTTCGGTTTGGGAGTTGGGGGAGTTTGGTGTTTCAGCCTGTTCTCCCTGCCTGCTTCTTCTGCGAACTGCTGGACTTGGCCTTCAGATAAGCAAACACTAATCCTGCATGGGCTTTTGAAGCTTGCTAACAACTCTTTTCCTTAGTAACTTGCCTTTCTCTCTCTCTAACCCCTTTTTGGGGAAAAAGGGAGGTAAGGGGGGGAGAGAGGGGGTTCCAAAGAGGGGATCCCTCCCTGAGGGAGGGATTTTTGTTGTGTTATTTGTCTTTGCTGTGTATTTCTGTGTATATATTGTAAATACCTATATATATTGTGTTATATATAACCTGCTTTCCATATATGCTTGTAAATATATAGCTTTTGCTCTTCGACTGAGTTAGCTGTGGTTTCTTACTCTGTGGAGGAGGGAGAGCTAAGCCCTCTCTCAACCTACCACATGATGTAAGTTTATATAGCTTTAGTAAATGTCCTGTAACTTGCACAAATAACGTTTTTACAAGATAAGAAGGAACTGCCTAGATAAAACAGTGCAGAACTGCTTTAAAAACTATTTGTGGAAAGTGCCTACCTGTGTTTCAGTATCAAGATAGAAGGATACACCAAATGCCATGCCATGAGGTCTGTGACAGGACTGACATAGAACCATAGGATCATAGAATCAATAAGGTTGGAAAAGACCTCAGAGATCCCCTGGCACAGCTTGAGACTGTGTCCTCTTGTTCTGGTGCTGATTGCCTGTGAGAAGAGACTAAACCCCTCCTGTCTACAACCTCCCTTCAAGTAGTTGTAGAGAACAATGAGGTCTCCCCTGAGCCTCCTCTTCTCCAGGCTAAACAACCCCAGCTCCCTCAGCCTCTCCTTGTAGGGCTTGTGCTCGTCTTCCAATATTTTCATTAGTAACCACTATGATGGGAGAGAGAACATATTTAGTAACTTTTTAGTAGAGGCCTATTGTAAGAGGTTTTGCCTGTGATGACAGTCAGGATTAGCAGTGATAGGTAGTTTTTTTTTCTGAAAGGGTTATGAGATCTTTGTTACAGAGAAGTTGAATATTAGTCAGTGATAGAATATTGAATTGGAAAGCTTGAACTGTGAAGTACTCTTTCGCTTCGTGTGACCCTGGTAAAACTTCAGCTGGCATATTTTCAACATTTTCCTTTTAGAAAGATGTGGATAAAGAATTCAGAGAAACTACAAGGAGTCTAGAGAAAAGCAATTACAATTATCAGACATCTGTAAAACAAGACTTATGAGAAAAGGTTGAAACAATTGTCTATGGAAGATTGAGGAAAGACGTATCAGCAAATACATTAGAGGCCGCTGTAAAGAAGACAGGATCTTTATGTTCCCTTAGGAAGGAACAAGAATTAATAGGATGAAAGGACAGCAAGGTTAGATTAAGCATTAAGGAAAGAAACTGTCAGAGGAGAGACTGGAACAGAAATTTGATAGGGAGGTGGGAAAGAGCTCTATCACCAGAAATCTTTGAGAATAAGCTAAATAGCCATCTCAGAAGTGTAACAACTTCTGTTAAGCTGAAAGATGGAGTATCCCTTGTGGTCAGCTTTCCAGGTGTATTTTTAAATGACTGTGTGCTTGCTTGAGATTAATAGTGTTGTGAAGTTGTTCACTGTTTCATTATTTAATACATGAAAGAAATACACTTAAGGGTTTCTTCTGTCTCTACAAGTATATGTAATTACTGTGATTACATATTTTAACTTGGTTCAGAGAAATAAGCACTCATGTTTGTTTGTTTTGCTTGAGTGTGTTGTTCAATATGCTCTGGGCTTTTGCTGCAGAACAAACAATGTCAGCATTCAAACACTGAAAGCTTTTCCTGTTTCACTGCGTACCTCCAAATTCCTCAGCGTCATGCTGAATACTCCCAGTCAGTCTTGACTCAGCCAAAATGGTTTGAAAGCAGTCAGGGAATATATGGGAGTGTAGGATGCTGAGCAGCAAACAGTTCTGTAAGTTACTCGCTTACTGTCTCCTATGTCCATATGACAACTTGAACCACAGCTGTTTCGATTTCATTGCATTACTGTGTGTGACTTCAGCTTTTCCATAACCACACTATTAGGCTGTTTAGATTGGATCAGAGTAAAGGTCATTTTTTGTTGATTATCTCATACACTTTTTCTAGTGAATGTAAAAGCAAGTCAGTGTGTCATTCTTAAATGTTCCATACCGTGAGACTCATCGTAGGAAAAACTGAACCCATTGTTGACTGTACAAGCTTTGTTAATCAGTTTACATCTAGTGTTTCCTATCAAATCCTGATGATCTTACTGGTCTTCTATGAATGCAGCATATTTGTAGCCCACAGTGCAGTCTCTGTTAATGTTCCCATCACCCCAGACCAAATTTGTTTTCTCATGATGATCTCTTCAATTGCCTGAGGTTTCCTTTCTTTCCTCCCTCTCATGACATATCATCCAAACATTGTTAATCTCCAGAGGAAATGCAAAACACATTCCCATGAAAATCTTAAATCTCTAAAAGCAGTACACAAGGAAAAAAAACCCAACAACAAAAAACTAGCTTTGCTTCTCAGTGAATGTCTTGAGTAAACTCTTTTCTCACAGCCATAGCAAAGTATAAGTCTTTAAGGTCCAGAATTTCAATCAAGCTCTGTCATAAACAGGGGTATTGCCTTCTTGACTGATTTCTTTTATAAAGCTGAAGGGTTCATTAATCTCACCTAGGTCTTTAGTGGGGGGAAAAAAAGAAAGAAAGGAAAAAAAAAATGAATGAGGTATCTTTAATGGGTTGGGGAGGCTTAATGGCTGTATAGCTTTGGTCTATCTCAAAATACACCAGTTCCCTCAATAAGACTTTTCTGGAAAGGACAGTACCCCACATCACCATTATGCAGTAGGGGTTATTCAAGAAGGTTTCAATTCTGTATTTCCTTAGCACACCACACAAAACAGAAAGGCTTGTGGTCTGCTGCAGAGATATGGTAAAAGGCTTTTACTTGAAAATACTGTATCATACTGGTTTCGTTAAACTGATGCCAATCATTTAATTAATTTGATGGAGGCAGCAAGCTGTAATAGATACAGGGTTTAGGCCAAGGGGCTCTTATCCCATTGGCTGTAACACAGTCATTAGTCTTTGAGCATCCTATGTATGTACAATATTGTAGGGCTTAGCTGTGATCTTGAGGGTAAGTTTTGGGGTAAGAAGTATTTCATGTGAAAAATCTATGCAATATGTTTATACTTGAATGATGTTCTCCATAGTTACTATTACCAGGCTTTTGGTTGCACTCTCAATAAATGCTACCACAGAATCACAGAATCATTTTGAATGAAAAAGACCTTTCAGATCACTGAGTCCAACCATTATCGAACTCTACCAAGTCTGATACTAAAGTACTTCCTTTAGCACCACATCGACGATTCAACAATGCGATATGATGTTAGCTACGTGCCACAAAGAAAGCTGTCAGAGGTGTGCTGGTTTAAATCTAGGAACACAGGCAGTGAGCTGGACTGAGGTTCATTTACATGTGTGTGGTGGATTACAATGCTCATGCAACACCAGGCCATTCATTTTTTTTTTTCTTATGTTGGTTAAGCCAGCCTCTATTATTTGCTGACACAGATTTTTCTGTGCTTGATGGACCATTACTTGACTTGGCTGTTTGTAATTTTGCTGGTGTAATGTTTAAGATATCCATCCCCTTCTATGCATTTATGTTCCTGCTGTGTAAGGAACATCATATACATATATGCAGACATTCAGGCCTGTCAGAATCCTTTGTGTACTCTTCAGGCAATAAGTGTCTCCTCCCACTGAAATTTTGCTTTTTAATGTTATGGTGAGAAATTACTGTGTTGTTCCATCTAGTGTGGGTTTCTGTGTTGTTTTGGTTTGTTCTTTTAATTGCAAAGTGTTCCCTTTATGAGCAGCTGACTCAGTAATGGAGGAATGGAGCTTTAGCATCTGACAGATTGCAGGAGTTAATTTACAGGACAGGCTCTGACATCACAACCCCTTGAGCAAAAACCAAGGAAAGCAAATTTCTACATCATAATGTGCAAATTAACAAGGATAGACAGGCCTATCACTTTAGAATAGAGTCTTAGATGGAACTAAGAAATTTAAGAACCTTTTAAAGTCCATCTTACAAGTAAAGTGAATCTGGAAGTATAAATACTAAAACATCAGGTTTATGTTCAAATGTATCCTTTGGCAACAACAGTAAGAGAATCAACTAATGTTGCAGTCATTGCATGATGTTGAAAATGGCTCACAGCCACCACCCAGCAATGTTGAATGCCACCTTCTAGTAGTTTCTGACTGCAGCATCAGTTTTCAGCTCAAGTAGCTTCATGTGGGAAACTTGAACTAGCTCAGGAGGAGCTATGTCTTCATAACATAATTCTGTCTCTTGCTGCAGTTGGACATCAGTAATCAAATCAGAATTCTAAACAAAATATATCATATGGGTTCTTTGCAGCAGTAGTTTTGATTCCAAATATTTTAGCACAAACCCAGAAATGAAGGTGAGAAAGGGAATGGGGTTTTAGACATTCTCAAGTAGGATGTAGATTGGAATTTGGTTCACAGGCAAGTAAAAATGGTAATGTTGCTAATTTTCTGGCTCTATCTCACTTTCTTATTGACTTCAACAAATGGACTTTCATGACCTTAATTGTATCAATTTATTTAATACTTAATGTCTTTTTAAAATACCACTGCTGACCAAAAAAGAAGATAAAATATGAAAGAAAGTTATTTTGTTAGTTGGCCTGGGAAAACCTCATTCTCTGAAATCACTAGTAGACACAGGTTTGTCATTCTCCTGGCCTGTATCAGGAACAGTGTGGCCAGCAGCAGCAGGGAGGTCATTCTGCCCCTGTACTCAGCACTGGTTAGGCCACACCTTGAGTACTGTGTCCAGTTCTGGGCCTCTCAGTTTAGGAAAGATGTTGAGATGCTGGAACGTGTCCAGTGAAGGGCAACAAAGTTGGGGAGGGGTTTGGAGCACAAGCCCTGTGAGGAGAGGATGAGGGAGCTGGGGTTGTTTCATCTGGAGAAGAGGAGGCTCAGGCGAGATCTTATTGCTGTCTACAACTACCTTAAGGGAGGCTGTAGACAGGCAGAGGTTGGTCTCTTCTCCCAGGCAACCAGTGACAGAACAAGAGGACACAGTCTCACGCTGTGCCAGGGGAAGTTTAGACTCGAGGTGAGGAAAAAGTTCTTTACAGAAAGAGTCATTTGTCATTGGACTGTGCTGCCCAGGGAGGTGGTGGAGTCACCATCACTGGAGGTGTTTAGGAAGAGACTGGATGGGTTGCTTGGTGCCATGGTTTAGTTGATTAGATAGTGTTGGATGATAGGTTGGACACAATGATCTCAAAGGTCTCCTCCAACCTGGTCTGGTCTATTCTATGCTATGCTATGCTATGCTATGCTATTCTATTCTATTCTATTCTATTCTATTCTATTCTCATTCCATTCCATTCCATTCCGTTTCGTTTCTACTGTAACACAACACTATGAACTCACATCTTGCATAAGACAGAGAAGTGCAGAAGGGAAAAATTACTCTTGTGGACCTTCATCGTTCTTAGTGCTACCTAGCTGAAGTTGAATACATTAAAAAAACAACAGAAACAAAAACCCCAACACTTTTATGGCCTGGGCTGATTTGAGATGAATGTCACCCTTGGGAGGTCTGGCTTCAAATTTAGGGGCAATGTAAAGCAGGAAGAATTTCCAAACATAAGAATGGGAAGGCCACTTGAACGGTTTTTTTTGTAACTCATACTTCCAGCTGCAGCCTAGAGTTTATTTCTATAATACAGCAACTTGAGTTTCTTTCTGTGATAATATAAGGCACACATTTTGCTGGGAAAATGAAGGGCACTCTTAGAAGAACTCCTCTGTCTTAGTTATGAATGAATCAGCAAGCAGAGCGGATTCAAACTCAGCCCACGTTTGAGGTTTTAGCAAGAAACAGAGATCCTAAAGTTTGTTTGTGCATTCAAGCTTCCCAAGACTATTTAGTTTATTCAAGTTCATTTTAAGAGTTAACACACAGTGTGTATTTCCTTGAAATACAGTGCTCTAATCTGTTTATATGCCTCTGTATATGCAGTTCTGAGGAGCAAATTGCTGCAGTTTTGTCTGTGTGAGGATGAAGTATATCAGGCCTTTCTGAAACTGTCAAATGATAGGATTGTTAGCACTAGTATGCCATAGCCACAAACTATGCTAGTGATAAGAAAAGAGAAAAAAAGGCAAGGCATGCTGTCAGATTCTGAGTCTCATTTACTTTAGGGTGAATACACAGTAACTGTGCAGAAAACTGTATTTATTCTGTTGTAACCTGGGTCAGAAACATCCCTTTAGAATGCTGTATATTTAATGATAGTATCATATGTTGGGGGATTTTTTTGTTGTTGTTGCTGTTGGATTGGGGCGTGTAGGACTTGGCTAGCAGGGGTTTGATAGAATAGAATATAATATAGAATAGAGTAGAATAGAATAGAATAGAATAGAATAGAATAGAATAGAATAGAATAGAATAGGTTGGAAGAGACCTTCAAGATCATCATGTCCAACCTATCATCCAACACCACCTAATCAACTAAACTATGCAGCCAAGCACCCTATTAGGTCTCCCCCTGAACACCTCCAATGATGGCGACTCCACCACCTCCCCAGGCAGCACATTCCAATGGGCAATCACTCTCTCTGTGTAAAACTTCCTCCTAACCTCCAGCCTAAACCTCCCCTGGCACAGCCTGAGACTGTGTCCTCTTGTTCTGATGCTGGTTGCCTGGGACAAGAGACCAACCTCTGCCTGTCTACAACCCCTATTCAGGTAGTTGTAGAGAGTAATAAGGTCACCCCTGAGTCTCCTCTTCTCCAGGCTAAGCAACCCCAGCTCCCTCAGTTTCTCCTCACAGGGCTTATGTTCCAAGCCCCTCACCAACTTTGTTGCCCTTCTCTGGACACCTGTCCTCTTTGAGAATGACTTTTAAATATTTCAGTGCCAGGTAAGAACTTACTTCCTGATTCACTTTCAAGCTGAAGTCAAGAAATTAAAGCAATGAGAGTTTAAAAATAAAAGCATGGAAGAGCCAGAAGAAAACATGCACGTGCCACACCTGTTCAATTGTTGGATTTCTCAGCAGGAACTCTTGCTGTGAAACCTGGCTCTACCCCAATTAGTCAGTGACACCAGGCAGAGCAATAGAGCTGTCTACATTGAAGAAGGGAGAGATGAAATAATGAGGAAGGTGATGCTGGAAAAACAAAGGCGAATAATTACTTGCAAAGATTAACTGTCTTGCATGATTTGCTATTTTTTTGGGGGGGTGAAATTTCTTATGTGATTGTTCTCTTTCCAAGGGACCGAGCTCCATTCATCTTCACATCAGAGATGGAATATTTCATCACAGAAGGTGGAAAAAACCCACAGCGTTTTCAAGAGTTTGTGGAGCTTTGCTGCCGAGCTTACAATATAGTCAGGAAACATAGCCAGCTACTCTTGAATCTGCTGGAGATGGTAAGAAGTTTGAAGATGAAACCAAAAATCACTCTCCTCTGGTGTCTTCTTCCCCTTCAACTACTCTGCTGCCTCCAGTAGCACTGTGGTTTGAAGAGGTATCAGTTGCACTGCTGGAAATGTTAGTGTTGCTTCTTCCTGTGCAAAGCAACTATCCAGTTTCAGCACAGGTTTCAAAGAAAAGGAAAGCTAAGGTGCTTGGGGGTTTGGGGGTGTTTTGTTGGTTTGCTGGGTTCAATTTCACATTCAGGAATTTCACTCAGCTTGGTTTGTAGGTGTTAACAAAAAAACAAACCAAACAACAAACATTTACCAATCCTGATTGTGGTTACAGCAAGGCAAAGTAAGCTAAATACTTAACAGACTGGATGAGATGCCAGTACCTAGAAGCACTGCAGCTAAAAAATGATGCCATCAGAATGGGGGTTTTGCACATTCCCATACTCCTTTCATAGGATAGCAGACACAGGAATGAGTGAGCACTTACCTATATTGACACAGGTTTAAAAATCCTTTCCTATAGGATTTTAAATCTTCTAGGAGTTTTAATCCCTTAAGTATTCCTACAGACTCATATGCTGTGGCAGATGCTGTGGCTTCCTTATGCCTCTGTTTACCTGCATGTGAAGTTAATCATTTTCATCTTTGTGAGTAGAATGACAATGTTAAATTCACTAATATTTGCTAAGTGACTTGATTGAGATAATAACCCAAAACTCAAGTCCAGGAGTACATTTGAAACCTAGATGAGTGGTCTATGCAGGGAAAAAAATCTACATAACCTTATGAACCCCTGCTGAGGCTGGGGTACAGCCAAGAAGTTGTTTTGTAAACACTGTATTGTCTCCAAGTTCTGCAATAGGGAGAAGAGAAATAGCAAGAATTTGCTCATGTTTCTTCTGTCTATAGATTCTCATATGATGATGCAGTGAGTAATTTCCCAATATAGAATCATAGAACCATAGAATTGTCAGGGTTGGAAGGGACCTCAAGGATCATCCAGTTCCAACCCCCCTGCCATGGGCAGGGACGCTTCACACTACATCAGGTTGCTCACAGCCACATCCAGCCTGGCCTTAAAAGCCTCCCAGGGATGGGGCTTCTACCACCTCCTAAGTAGTCATGAAGGTTCAGCAAGCTGTATTCCTGTCATAAAGCATAATTTTGCACCTAAAGGTGCAATGTAGGGGATCCTAAGTCAAAGAGCCTCTGGAAAACTCAGGAGTATCCCTGCTCTCTCATTCACAGCAGTAATGCCTACATTTCTGACCAGGTTTCCTGAAACGTTGTGCTCCAAATACAGCTGCATCTTTTGTCCATGTCCTTGTCCCCAGTACAGTCCCTTTTTCTGCAAGCTGCAGAGATAATGATGTTAGATTACTCTGGGATAATAGAGAGAGAGTGTTAGGAAAATGTTATCAGCAGGAGCTCTGAAATAACTAGCTATCTCTGCCTGGATATAACTCAGGTTTGTCCATATTCACTGCATGCTGCATCTTCTTTTGGTTTTGCTGATCTTTGGAGAGGTAATAATGCTCAGCTGAAAGTCAGCATAGAGATGTGGCTTAGTCAGTGATCTGTGGTTCAGTCAACTGTGCTGCATTTCTAATTGAAAAATAACTGGCAGCATACTCCCATCCCACTGATGAACAATTCATATCAAAGAAAATTAAGCAACTTTGCAAATGCCATATTTTTGCCAGTTTGGAAGAGCAAGTCTGGTTCTGCACTTGAGGTGGGGCATTGGTCAGAATCTGTAAGTATCAAAATGTTTTAGTTGCATGGATCATTTCTAGAAAAGTAAATAGACTGTGAAGGAGTTCCACTTGGAATTAATTTCAGTGCAGAAGAGCAGATGCTATCATGAAGGCACAAGTTAAACTACCCACTGCTGGTTTGTATCAATGACAGTCTAAGATTTCTCTCCCTGTCTGGGAGTCTGCATCATTAATCTTTCCTTCCTCTCCCACATTCTTTTTACCTAGATGCTATCTATAAAACATAGTTAAAAATACAAACAGTAAGGGTATTTCCAAAAAGTACAGTCCTTCACAGGAGTAGTCAACTGTGCCCTGGATGATCTTACTATTAGAGGTTTCTAACAAACCAGGACCATGAATAATCTGTGGAGTTTGGCCCAGATGGAAATTAATGCCTTTTTGTGTGTGTGTGATGAGCGGCATGTTTCTAGAGCTGGACTGACATTTGCTGCTGGGAGTAAGAAATAATCCATGAAGCTTCCATCATTTTCCAAAGCAGAAACATCTGTGGGACACCCAAGAGTCAGCTGGCAGAGTTTAGCTGCATAAACACCTGTAGTTCATCAGCTTTGCTCTCACTGAAAATTTGATCTGAACTGTTTCAAGGAGGGTGATCAGAGGACATAAGCACCTTTTAACTAAAGAAAGGCAAAATCCATTACTGATACAAAGAGGGTATTTTAGGTAGAAAATTATTAAAGGGGGCTTAGGGATTACACTACACAGCAAGTAATTGATCCACTTGCCTTTGTTGTGACAAAAAATAGGTTGACCTAATAATATAAAACAGGAGAAAATACCTAGACAGAGCAAATCTAAGACTCAAGAATTCTGTGTTGCCATACAAGTCATTTCACCCTTTTAAACTCAGAGATGCCATCTGGGAAAAGAGAACCAGGAAACACCCTTGTTGTGGAGGTCTAACATATGGAAAGTACATGCCACGACTATTCATTTTTCATGGGCTGGTGGGCTGAGCAACACACACCATCACTGAATTCAGGCCCAAGGAGAGTGTAGGCAGCTCCACTCAGGCAGAAGGCATGGGATAACTAAGTGTGGTAGGTCAAGACATACATGTGCCCAAACAAGGGGAGCAATGCAGGCACTTAAACTTAGACATCTAGTGACATTTGAGTTGCCCTAGGCGACCTGTAGTTGTTTTCTGAACAGTTGTTCCATGTCTTGTCTAATTAGCATCTGGTATCACTATCCAGAGTAATCAGAAGCCTCCACTTACCAGGGGACTGGAAACACAAAAGTGATGCTATGTGGAGCAAAAGGGATGAAGCAATATAGTAAGCCTTTAGGACTCCCTTGAAGCCAGCAAAAGCAATTTGTTTTGTTTTGTTTGGTTTTTTTTTGCTTCACCAGATAGTTTTCTACCTTCTGCAAAGCAGAGAACCTAAATGTTTTTCAGTTCTACTGCAGATCATTGAGATTATGTTCCTATCTAGTGGTTTTCCCTTTCCTAATGCCTATGAATTGACCTTTCTTTTCTTTTTCCTTCTTCCTTAAAGAAAAAAGAAAAAGAAAAAAAAAAAAAAACGGAACAAGAGTTTGTATCATCATTTATAAATGGGTGAGAGGCATACAGATAAATAACATTGTGCATAGTCAAGTGCTAAATATTGTTACTGTCCCTGTTCTCAACTCATTTAAATTCACCTCATTGGGCTTTCTGCCTCTCTGCTCCTTGCTAGCCAAAACTCTCTGCGACAGGAACCTCACTGTCCAGTGGTAGTATACATTGCTGTATTTGGTTTGGCAGAGCTGGAGTTAGTTCTCCCCATTGCATCTTTCATAGTGCTGTGTTTTGTAGTGGTAGTTGGAAGAGTGTTGTTAACACACCAGGGTTTTGGCTGCTGCTAAGTAGTGCTCACACAGCACCAAGGCTGTGCTTTTCCAACATTACCCCCAACAGTAGGCTGAGGGTTGGGCTAGATCCTGGGAGGGGGACATAGCCAGGCCAGCTGACCCAAGCAATTCCATACCAGATGACACCAGCTCACATATAAAAGCTAAAGGAAAGAAGGAGGTGTGGGGGGCATTCATTAATGCTGTTTGTCCTCCAGAGCAACCACTACACATATTGAAGCCCTGCTTCCCAGGGTGCAGCTAGATATTGTCTGCTGAAAGCCTTTTATTATATTTTCCTTCTCCCCTATCCATCTATGAAAGGGACTGATTGAGTGGCTTTGGTGGGTATCTGACCCCAGCCAGGGCCAAACCACCATAACTGGCTCTAATATGAAGCAAGATTTTTCCTCATAATACCAAAAGGACTTAAAAATATTGAGAAGGTTTGAAGAAAACACACCACCCCTCACCTCTTTTCCCCTTATTCTGTTCTTTGCAACCAAACCTTAAAACAAAAGCAGTACTTGCTTTTTGTTTTTATTTGCAACACTTGATGGGGCATTCTGTCTGAAGTAGACATAAATATCAATGAAGAATGCACAGCAGTGACTGAAATTCAGGTACATTTCTTTCTAAGAAATGTGGTGGGGTTTTTTGCTTCATTATACGCAAAACATCACTCTCATGACAACCTCATAGGATTCAACAAGACCAAATGCAAGGTCTTGCATCTGTTGGGGCAATCCCAAGAGCTGATATAGGCTGGGCAGTGACTGGCTTGAGAGCAGCTCTGAAAAAAAGGACTTGGGGTGCTGGTGGATGAGAAGCTCAACATGAGCCAGCAGTGTGCACTTGCAGCCCAGAAAGCAAATCACATCCTGGGCTGCATCAAAAGAAGCATAACCAGCAGGTCAAGGGAGGTGATTCTCCCCCTCTACTCAGCTCTGGTGAGACCCCACCTGGAGTATTGCGTCCAGTTCTGGAGCCCCTGTTACAAGAGGGATATGGACGTGCTGGAAGGTGTCCAGAGAAGGGCCACAAGGATGATCAGAGGGCTGGAGCACCTCTCCTATGAGGACAGACTGAAGGAGTTGGGGCTGTTCAGTCTGGAGAAGAGAAGGCTACCAGGAGACCTTGTTGTGGCCTTCCAGTATCTTGATGGGGCCTACAGGAAAGCTGGGGAGGGACGTTTTAGGGTGTCAGGTAATGATAGGACTAGGGTAATGGAACAAAAATAGAAATAGGTAGATTGAGATTGGATGTTAGGAAGAAGTTCTTCCCCATGAGGGTGGTGAGACACTGGAACAGGTTGCCCAGGTCGGTGGTGGAAGCCTCATCCCTTGAAGTTTTTAAGGCCAGGCTGGATGTGGCTGTGAGCAACCTGATCTAGTGTGAGGTGTCCCTGCCCATGGCAGGGGGGGTTGGAACTAGATGATCCTTGATATCCCTTCCAACCCTAATAATTCTATGATTCTATGATTGTTGAGGGGGGAAAAAAAAAGGTAGGCTTTCAAGTGAGTAAAAATTATTTTATTGTTGACATTTTAAAATGCCTGAAGTAGCCTTCATGTGCAGTTGGACATACTCAGTTGTCTATCCTACTTGCATTGTTACTTTGCAGGGGGAGTGTTTGCATTTCCTGTTTTTTTTTTAACCTATCTTGGCCAACTAACTAGGACAGCTGCATTCCTGGAGAATGATACCCTTTCCAGAGGGCAGTTCTCCATGCACAAGTCAGGAATTGATTCTTCTGCTCCAGGCAAAGAGTCAAAAGGAACTCTTCTCCTCCAGGGAGTGAATCTATGATCCTTTGCAAGAGAAGTCCAAAGCAGTGATGGTGGAATCTGTAGTTAAAAAAGAAAGGTGGTGATGTGCTAAATTGGATTAGGACTAAGATAACACAGAAAGCATTGCAGGAATGTGGTTACTACTGCTCAGGTGGCTGAATTTGGTGGCCTTCTCTTTATTACCATTAAAATGCTCTGAGGGAAATGTAGCAATGCACACATCTCTTTATCACTATTACAATGCTATGAAGGAAACATAGCAATGCACACACTGAGATTATGATATCTGGAATGGATTTGTGATTCTGACTCATGCCTCTTTCCAGTACCTCAGTGTGAAGGTTTGTGAGGAAATATACTCACTTTAGTATTCCAGGCATTGTGCTAGCTTCAGAACCACTTTTCAGACCTCAAAGTATTTGTGTTTTACAAGGAGGCCTTTTTGGTGTAAAACACTTGTTTTCTCATTTAACCCAAATTCATTTAAATTGCTTTTCAATAGAACAGTGAACTAATGTCATTTCTTTACTTTAAGATGCTGCATGCAGGACTGCCTGAGCTAAACAGTATTCAAGACCTGAAGTATGTCTATGATAATCTCCGGCCTCATGACTCTGACCTCCAGGCTACAAGCTACTTTACGAGGTAAAAACAGAACAGAATCCAGAAACATTATCTCCTTCAGGCATGATGCAAAACTGTCAAATGAAAAACAAACAAACAGACAAAACCCCAGCATTTCTTTTTGCTGTGCTAAGAGGTTGTAATCAGTGAAACTACACAAAAGGCTAATTTGTGTTCACATGTTTACTTTTTAAAAGTCCATTTCTTATGCATGTTATAACCAACCTCAAGCTTTTGGAAGAAATAGTTGTGTGTTTGTGGTACACCTGTAACAAGTCACTTAGTGCCTAGACAGTTCTTCAGCTTTTGTGACAAAGCCAACCTGGCTTATAGCTACCCAGCCTTCCTCTCTGCTTTTGAATGCAGTAGCTACGTGTGACAGGATTTGGACTGCGTAAAAAGGTTCAACTTGTTAATGGACTGAGTGAGGACCTGGAATTCCTGATTTTAATCACTGTTCTTTTGACCTTCTGTGTTGCCTTAGGCATGTTACTTGCCCTCTGTTAGGCATAGTTTCTCCATCTGCAAAATGGTACTGATTCTTCTTTTCAAGCACTTAACAGATTAGGTGGTGTTGGATTGGTTGATGACTTGGACGCGATGATCTTGAAGGTCTCTTCCAACCTGGTTTATTCTATGTATCTATGTATCTGTTAAAGGAAAGCATTGCCTGTGAATATAGGTATGTTTAAAGCATGTTTTGTGCTAAGAAAATGAAACTTTTCACTTGTTTGTGGTAATAACTGGGGATTATTGATGAGGAGTTGCAGATAATGTTTATAAAATCAGTTTGAAGCCCTCAGTCCTAATCTTTCAGGTCAGGCCTCTGCATTACACATAATTCCAACTTTTGATGTAATCATGCTCTAGATGGAGCCAGTGGAGACTACATTTGGAAACTCATTTCTCTGTTCTAAGCACAGTAGTAGAAAAAAGTCTCCCTGTCTAAGCCTGCCCCACACAGCACTATCATTTCCCAAGGACAGACTATGAATTCACACACCCTGGACACCATGTGCATATGCAAAGCAAGATGGACTTTTCTGACACTTTCCCCTGGTGCAAGTGCAGGGCACGTATTCAGTTCACAGCACTGGGCTCGGAGTGAAAGGCTTCCTTCAAGAGCCTTGAAGGACACTCCCCTAAGGCAGCACAGTTCCCTGCACAGTGCAAACTGCCCTGAGGCAAGAGCAATTTGCCTACCCTTCAGTACAGCCAGAGGGCATGCTGCAATGAATAAATGAGATGAAAGCTTGAACTGGAGGAGCTGACCCAGTCTCATTACTACTACAGAGGCCCATATGAAGATTCTGGGCAATTTGAATTGTGTTATTCATATGTCTCCTTTCTGTGTATCAGAGTCAGAAACTGAGGCAGCAGGGTTGGAGAAGGCTGCAACTCTACCTAAGAGAGTTTAAGGGAGGCCCTTCTTTGAAGAGAAAGATCAGAACTTGTCAAACAAAACTATTGTTCAGTTATACATAGCAGAGCACTGACTTCTCCTTTCACATTTGTCCCCCTCTCTTTCTCTTTTGTCCCTGAGCAAATCTGTTTTATTTTTAAAATTAATTACAGCTTCACATTTACTATCAACTATCTTATCCTTTCCTTTAAAATTTTACTTATTCCCAGATTGCAGACTTTTCTTTCCACTTCCAGTGGGAACTGTGTAGTTTCTAATGAAGTTGTAGAAGTCAGTTCCATCAAATAGTTTGTGTCTGTCTCTTATGGAGTAAAAATAACCCAACAATTGATTTAGTTAGTAAGAAAAAAAGGCTAGGATACACATAACAAACAGGGAAACGTGAGTCTTCAGGGTGAAATTCTCCTTAGTGTCATGTAAAGCTCAAAGCTAGTGCCCAGTGCTCTTCTGGAAGTAAAAGGGATCAGTATGCTTTTCAGACGGGTTGGGGTTAATATCACTGCAGTCTTGTTTAGCTGAAAGATAAAGGATGAAGGCTGGGTTCAGGACAGAGTGGTGGCTCCATGCCCTTTCTTGGAGTTGGGCAAGATAGGTGATAGGAAGGAAGGGTGAAGGAAGTAAGGGACTTATGAGTGGGAATTTACCTGCAGTCTTTCTCTTCATGTGGAATAAGCTGGCATTAGGGAGGAGATGTGACTCAACAGTCTTTTGGAAGAGTCAGTGTTCTTTGTTGCCTGGTAGAGGTTTATGTTAGGGTTAGGAAGTCCTGTTGAACCCAGACAGACTACAGTTAAGACTCAGAGGCCAGCAAGGCATTCTTCCTGTTAGATTTCTTGGTAGGATTGGTGTTAAGGGAATGAAGGCTTTCAGAATGGAAATGCCACTCACGTCCTGCTAACTGACAAAACACGTCGTGGTGCGGATCTGTACAGTGCTGTGGGCTCCCTTCTCATTTGAAACTATTTTCTGCTAAAATGTTTTAGTGAACTCCAGACCTATTGCCCCAATTCCCTTTGAATTGCTGAAGTGCAGATTTGTCCATAGATCTGTCCATGGAACTAATTGCATCATGCAGGAAAGTAAGATATTGTTTTGTTGCATAGTTTTTTTCTGTAATACTCTTAGGATATCATTTTTGTGTTTCTGTTATATATGCTCATTTGCAAGGAGAAAATCTCTTTAGCTTATGATTTTCCTCAGATTTCATTTCTCTTGGAGCTTTGTTTTTATCTCTCTATTTTAAGTTCTACTCATGCTTCAACATGATTTGTGTTAATTCAACACATGTATTAGCTAACAATTCTCTGTGTTTAGACACAGGCAGCACATCAGGCTTCATACCTACTGGTGTTATAAATTCTGAAAAGTGTATCTCTGCACTTTTCCAAAGAAAGCCTGTGGGATGGCCTGGATCTGTGCAGAACTCTATGAGCATTTTCTGACCTGCCCTCAGGAATGTTAATATATTGAGAGTTTTGTGAGCACTGCATTACCTACATCATCTTTATTCCTGACCTTCAGAAAAATTCTTCCCTATCTCCTTGTTATATAAAATGTCGAGGTGAGGGGGGAAAAAAAAATCCAGTTACACACTTCTCATGGCACTCTGTAGCTTATTCTATATCTATTTTTCAAGATGTCCTTAGAAAGCCAAGGAAATTGAAAATTCTGACTATCAGCATAATTTCCAGTAGCTCTCAATTCCCCCTCGATCTGTAGCTCCCTTTTCTCCAAAATTACTTCCAAAACCCACTGTATTGTTTTTAAAAAGTTCTTTTCTAGGCAAGGAGTGTTGTCGCTGGAATGTTCAACACTGCCAACAGAAAGTTACTTCTTGCTCCAAGTACAAGGTGGTTATTGTAGTCTTTCAGATTCAGTCATATAATGTATCTGCTGAAAACCCCAGTCTTCCACCAGTGGAAATGGGAGAACAGTAGATCTTTGTATTTCTGTGGAAACAGGTTGCTTTTAGCAATTGTCTAGGTTTGGTTTGAACAATATTCCAGACATTGCCTCTACTGTTGTTTAAAACCAACAGGAAATGATGAACGATGTCACAAATATTCCTGGCAAAATAATATGAATTTGTTCATTGCTGTCACCTTTTTTAGCCATCAGAATAATGCTGCTGGAGTTTGGACTGGAACATGTTGACCCCTTTCAGGATCACAAAGCATTCTGTGTTTTACCAGATTCCTTTGCTTTCAGTCTTGATTTAAGATACTTTCAACAATCAGTGGTCTCGTTTGTGCACTGTGTTCTTCTCACATTGGGTCAGTTCACTCTTAGGAGCTGATGAGTGGCAGTGTTAAGCTTCACATCTTACAGCCTTCTGGAAGGTCACACCCTTATATCGTGGATAAACAATGCACCAATTGAGAGTTAAACAAGAGTAGCTGTGTTTGCTTGTCAGTCTTGTGCACCTAGTGCCAAATGAAACACTGCTGCTCTCCAGCTTCTGCCCTGAACTCAGTTTGATCCTTGAAACTCCATTTGATCCTTTCCCCTCCCTCCCTCTTCCCCTGGCACTGGTTTCACCAGAAACTGGGAGCCCACCTTACCTCTTGATATAATTTTTCTCTTTGGTTTTCTGCATATGTTATTCAAATGTCAGCATGGTGTGGCATGATGCCTGTGATTTTAAGTGTATCTGTAAAAGGATGTAGATGTTAAATAATTTTAAGGTCTTAAGGTTAGCCTAATGGAGTCACTGTCCCTGGAGGTGTTCAAGAAAGGATTGGATGTGGCACTTGGAGCCCCAGTTTAGTTGTCAGGAGGTGTTAGGTATTAGGTAATAGGTTGGACTTGATGATCTCTGAGGTCTTTTCCAACCTGGTTGATTCTGTGATTCTGTGATTGCAGTATCAATCTAACCCTCTCATAGAGTCTTGTAAGTAAAAGATGTATGGTACATCTGACAATTACCATCAAAGCACCATTGCATATCTTCAGCAGCCTGACTGAAGGGGTTGCCACTTGGGTCAGCTTCCATCTTTACCTTATTTAACAGAATGGTTTGTTAAGTACCTGTCATTGTCCAAGTCAAGCATATCCACTCGAAATCACGAATGCCTGCAGTTGCAAAAATGGCCAATTCACAGCACCTCCTTTCAAAATGTGATGGCAGTCTCCAGCTGATCAGCCAATCCCTGTTTCTCAGGTGGTTGCAGATATTCCAGCAAGAAATCTCCCAGAGGGCTGAAACACCAGGGAAAGCTGATGGCTTTTGAAAAGACACAGACAAAATTACACTACTAAACTTTCTTTTAGCAGCATTCAAGCACTTTGTGAAGGTTGTGGTATGTGTGCCTCAAAGGAACAGAAGGCAAACTTTCTCCTTGAATGTATGTTGTTCGAGGCTTTCATACTGTTGCACAAACCCCACCTGCCACCAGCTCAGGGGAGAGGAATGTCTGTCCTGGGAGAAGCACACAAGAAGACTAGTAGAGAAACTAGTCTATAAAATGCAGTTCAAGGGAGTACCTTGTATGCTCAGCCCATGGGATCAGAGTTACTCTGAAAGTAAATCTGGATTTTAAAGCTTTGCAAAATAAGGGGTAGCAAGAATATGATTACTGCCTGCATACTATCACAGTGGGGAATTAGGTATTAAAGTGAAGAATTATCAGTGCTGTACACAAAAAGAATATCAATGGTCTGTAAATAACTGTTGCTGAAAATTAAAAAGTCTGTTCCTGAATCCAGCCATTTTCTGGGAAAGTCTGTTAAGAGCTGTTGGGGGGCATGCTACCCAACTTATTTTAAACTGAACCGTGGTAAATTAATGAATGGAGAAGGTGTATGTCAATTAAACACCATGTTCATTAATACCTGAGAATCCCATGAAAATATATTTTGCTCATTACACTTTGAATTATTTTCAAGCCCAGATGAAAACGAGGAGCAGGATGCCATCAAGAATGATAAAGAAAGTTATTCTGAAGTTTTGGGGTGAATATTTTTTGGTTGTAGATACCAAGACTAAGATCTGGATAACTTGTCAGTGCACATCCTCTAACAAGAGAGTTGTTAGCTATTGGAATGTGCTGCCCAGGGAGGTGGTGGAGTCACTGTCCTTGGAGGTGTTCAAGAGGGGATTGGACGTGGCAATTCATGCCATGGTTTAGTAGTCACGAGGTCTTGGGTGACAGGTTGGACTTGATGATCTTTGAGGTCTTTTCCAACCTTGTTGATTCTATGATTCTATAAGACTGTGGAGAAAGATTGTGTGGCAAAAAGATCTAGGTACCCACCCTCAGAATACCTATGCCATAAGAACAGTCTACCTTCTAAAACTCAAGGTGCCCACTGCCACTAGTCACTTTTGAAAGCATTAGCTAATCTTTACATTCATCTCCGTTTACACAAGCAGCCAACCATCCATTTTACCTCGTACCATAATGTGACAGTTCTATAGAAAGACTGTGAGCCAAATCTGAAATTCAAAGCCAGTTCAGCAGGTGGAAAGTCATTAGTTTTCAATAACCCTGGATATTTTACTCATTTTTCTGAGAAGCAGGGCACACAGTAATATCTGTGTGGTAGGATATTGTCATGTGAAAAAAAAATACATTTTCTGCCTCAAAGCTGCATGTTACAAATAATGTGCTTCCCAGTTAATGTTATTCTAGTTAATGATAGTTTCCTTTTTTTCTCCTAATTAATCTCTGCATTTGGTGCCCATTGTATAGGTCCCCTAAGTTTTCCCATTCATACTCCATTAGGCACTAATTCTCTGAACAGCTTGGGCTACCAGAGCTCTGAAATAACTGCGAGATCTTTGTGAAGGCAGAGCCTGCTTTAGACACAAAGATTGTAATAGCCTAGGCTGCAAGAGGACATCAGCAGCAAACACCTGTGGCCTTACCAACTTCTTCACCTCCAGCTAAATTTAAAGTGGCTGTAGAGAAACGTGCATGGGGGTCTCAAGAGAGTTCAAGGAGAAAGGGGATCCACCACTGATCTTTAGAATGAACCTTAAAAACAGTAGCAGAAAGAGGAGCCAGATATCACAATGTGATAACCTGGGTCAGTGAACTAATCCACACACACAAAAAAGAAATGCCACATTAAAAAAGGTAAGGCACATTGGTTTGATGTACCCCACTGCTCTATAGATGGTTAGGTACCACCCTGTGGGAAGCTGTGGGAAAGAGGATTTCCTTAAGCTACTTTGCCCTTAAAAGAATGCACAGAGAACCACAACAAGAGTTGTTTTACCTTGCTGTGAAAACACACTCTGAGATGCCATCAGAAGAGCAGCAAGGCCTGTTCAATTCTTTGTTGATCACATGAGATAAGGATTGCATAATATTTTCTGTTCTAACTGGGAGGACAGCATACAGAGAAAATAGAGTATCAAGAGGGAAAAAACAACATGTACTTAACATTTTTATTTCATTTTAAATGCAATAATTTAGAATAACTCACAGGAAAAATCTGCAACAATGACAACAAAAGCCTCTGTTTAGGTTTAAAGTATGTGATTAGCAATCTGGGTGTTAAAAGCATTTTAGACTCTTAATGGACCCATGGAAAGAGCAGCAAGCTATTAAAACACTGAATTGTTTAAATAGTGGTGTTCTGGTATCAGCTGTTCTGCATAGTGATGATGTCCAAATTAATGCTGGTTTATAAACAGAGGCTTGCTTGATGTGAATTAAAATGCATGGGGTTTAGCTGCAAAGTTAATACACCTCATAGTAATGCTGTAAATTCCCTAACTGCTCTACTGCACTATGGCCCAGTTACAAATTCTATGACCTAAACCATGTCTTAGTGATTTAGGGAGTGTTTAAACTATGCATTAAATTAAATACATAGGAGTTAAAAAGGAAAAGTTAAACCACAGGTGCAACCTAATTGTTCAGCATAGAATTGATTTTGCACCAATATTGTGAAATCGTATTTGTTTTCTTGTTTTCCATATGAGTGTTATTTTGTCTGGTTTATTAAATAGTCTGCATGTATCTGTTTCTGGAGAATGTAATTAATAATGGAGGTAATTAATAATTGAGATAATTAGCTGAACCAATTCAGAGATACCTTTCAGTGTATTACATTAAGAAAACCATATACCTCTTCTTCCCTCACTGCAGTCTGCCTAATTGGTGTGTGATAAATTCATACAGTATTTTTGAATGAACTTTCAATTTGGGAGTAGTGAGACAGGCAGCTATCTGCAGGCAGAATGTTCTCCTTTTATTGGTATGATTGCAACTATGAAGCTACAGACTTTAGCCAGAATGTCTGAGATCATGAAAATTAGGCTAATACAATGAACGCAGTTGGTTTTGATTGATTGTAGTATGCAACCCAACCTACTCACAGAAATCCAGGAACAAGAATTTAATTTGAAATGGCAGGTGAAGCATTTGCTCAGCTTTGAACAGGGGATGATGAAGATGCTTATGTGTATTGTCAGTCCTTGTAAGCTACTGATATTCCAAAACTGGGGAAGACGAAGGAAGGAAGGAAGGAAGGAAGGAAGGAAGGAAGGAAGGAAGGAAGGAAGGAAGGAAGGAAGGAAGGAAGGAAGGAAGGAAGGAAGGAAGGAAGGAAGGAAGGAAGGAAGGAAGGAAGGAAGGAAGGAAGGAAGGAAGGAAGGAAGGAAGGAAGGAAGGAAGGAAGGAGAGAGAAGGAAGGAAGGAAGGAAGGAAGGAAGGAAGGAAGGAGAGAGAAGGAAGGAAGGAAGGAAGGAAGGAAGGAAGGAAGGAAGGAAGGAAGGAGAGAGAAGGAAGGAAGGAAGGAAGGAAGGAAGGAGAGAGAAGGAAGGAAGGAAGGAAGGAAGGAAGGAAGGAAGGAGAGAGAAGGAAGGAAGGAAGGAAGGAAGGAAGGAAGGAAGGAAGGAAGGAAGGAAGGAAGGAAGGAAGGAAGGAAGGAAGGAAGGAAGGAAGGAAGGAAGGAAGGAAGGAAGGAAGGAAGGAAGGAAGGAAGGAAGGAAGGAAGGAAGGAGAGGGAAGGAAGGAAGGAAGGAAGGAAGGAAGGAGAGGGAAGGAAGGAAGGAAGGAAGGAAGGAAGGAAGGAGAGAGAAGGAAGGAAGGAAGGAAGGAAGGAAGGAAGGAGAGAGAAGGAAGGAAGGAAGGAAGGAAGGAAGGAAGGAGAGAGAAGGAAGGAAGGAAGGAAGGAAGGAAGGAAGGAAGGAAGGAGAGAGAAGGAAGGAAGGAAGGAAGGAAGGAAGGAAGGAAGGAAGGAGAGAGAAGGAAGGAAGGAAGGAAGGAAGGAAGGAAGGAAGGAGAGAGAAGGAAGGAAGGAAGGAAGGAAGGAAGGAAGGAAGGAAGGAAGGAAGGAGAGAGAAGGAAGGAAGGAAGGAAGGAAGGAAGGAAGGAAGGAAGGAAGGAGAGAGAAGGAAGGAAGGAAGGAAGGAAGGAAGGAAGGAGAGAGAAGGAAGGAAGGAAGGAAGGAAGGAGAGAGAAGGAAGGAAGGAAGGAAGGAAGGAAGGAAGGAAGGAGAGAGAAGGAAGGAAGGAAGGAAGGAAGGAAGGAAGGAAGGAAGGAAGGAAGGAAGGAAGGAAGGAAGGAAGGAAGGAGAGAGAAGGAAGGAAGGAAGGAAGGAAGGAAGGAAGGAAGGAAGGAAGGAGAGAGAAGGAAGGAAGGAAGGAAGGAAGGAAGGAGAGAGAAGGAAGGAAGGAAGGAAGGAAGGAAGGAAGGAAGGAAGGAGAGAGAAGGAAGGAAGGAAGGAAGGAAGGAAGGAAGGAAGGAAGGAAGGAGAGAGAAGGAAGGAAGGAAGGAAGGAAGGAAGGAAGGAGAGAGAAGGAAGGAAGGAAGGAAGGAAGGAAGGAAGGAAGGAGAGAGAAGGAAGGAAGGAAGGAAGGAAGGAAGGAAGGAAGGAGAGAGAAGGAAGGAAGGAAGGAAGGAAGGAAGGAAGGAAGGAAGGAGAGAGAAGGAAGGAAGGAAGGAAGGAAGGAAGGAAGGAGAGAGAAGGAAGGAAGGAAGGAAGGAAGGAAGGAAGGAAGGAAGGAAGGAGAGAGAAGGAAGGAAGGAAGGAAGGAAGGAAGGAAGGAGAGAGAAGGAAGGAAGGAAGGAAGGAAGGAAGGAAGGAAGGAGAGAGAAGGAAGGAAGGAAGGAAGGAAGGAAGGAAGGAAGGAGAGAGAAGGAAGGAAGGAAGGAAGGAAGGAAGGAGAGAGAAGGAAGGAAGGAAGGAAGGAAGGAAGGAAGGAAGGAGAGAGAAGGAAGGAAGGAAGGAAGGAAGGAAGGAAGGAAGGAAGGAAGGAAGGAGAGAGAAGGAAGGAAGGAAGGAAGGAAGGAAGGAAGGAGAGAGAAGGAAGGAAGGAAGGAAGGAAGGAGAGAGAAGGAAGGAAGGAAGGAAGGAAGGAAGGAAGGAAGGAGAGAGAAGGAAGGAAGGAAGGAAGGAAGGAAGGAAGGAAGGAAGGAAGGAAGGAAGGAAGGAAGGAGAGAGAAGGAAGGAAGGAAGGAAGGAAGGAAGGAAGGAAGGAAGGAAGGAGAGAGAAGGAAGGAAGGAAGGAAGGAAGGAAGGAGAGAGAAGGAAGGAAGGAAGGAAGGAAGGAAGGAAGGAAGGAAGGAAGGAAGGAAGGAGAGAGAAGGAAGGAAGGAAGGAAGGAAGGAAGGAAGGAAGGAAGGAGAGAGAAGGAAGGAAGGAAGGAAGGAAGGAAGGAAGGAAGGAAGGAGAGAGAAGGAAGGAAGGAAGGAAGGAAGGAAGGAAGGAAGGAAGGAGAGAGAAGGATGGAAGGAAGGAAGGAAGGAAGGAAGGAAGGAAGGAGAGAGAAGGAAGGAAGGAAGGAAGGAAGGAAGGAAGGAAGGAAGGAGAGAGAAGGAAGGAAGGAAGGAAGGAAGGAAGGAAGGAAGGAGAGAGAAGGAAGGAAGGAAGGAAGGAAGGAAGGAAGGAAGGAAGGAAGGAAGGAAGGAGAGAGAAGGAAGGAAGGAAGGAAGAATACAAAGAATCCACATAGAAAAACACTAATAATTTGGTAGAGGTTTGCTGCTATATGGCCTGAAACTAATGAGTTGTTATTCTATAAGATCAGAATCTATTCAGACTATCTTCAGAGTGATGTAGAAGCAAGCAGGGAAATAAGAAGATTAAAAAAAGAGAGAAGGGGAAAAAAAAGGCATCACAAGTTAAATAGATCCTAACCAGCAATGGAATTCAAAAGGGTGCTTTCTAATGAGTTCTGCATCTTACTCTTCAAAGAGCAGTGATTATCTTACAGTGTTATTTCTCAAGTTTACTTTGATATTAAAACATATTTGCAGTACATATCTACATGTATATCTAGTTACTTATTTAATCTATTTTTCTTTCCTCTTGAAGGATCGTAAAATTCTAGGAAATTAGAAGTGTATTTGGGCTTCCCTTGCACAAGAATGAGATGAGGAGAGATAGGGGACAGAAAATTCCTCTTTCTTGGTGATTTGGTTTGGTTTGCTTGGGGTTTGTTTGGGCTTTTTGTGGGGGAGGAGGGGGGTATCTGGTTTGCTTTAGTTTTTTCATCTTATACAGCTCCACAGGGTTAGAGCTTTTAAGAACTGGGTAGAGAATTTAGCAACACAACATGTACAGCTAAGTGACAAGAGCCCTGTGCACACAACACATGCAAGCCCATGTGAGGTGAGCAGAACCGAAAAGAAAGTGCTGGGGCATTCTCTCCTACCTGCTGAAAACATGTTGCTCTACCCTGGAGTGCCTCAAAACACAAATGGGAATGTTAAGCCCACCTCTATGAAATATGGTTGATGATATCCAGCTGGTTAAGAATAACTACCCCAAGGTAAGCTATGAGGCAGGATGTGGCAAGAGCACTCTTGTAAGAAGCGGAGCTCACAAGCTGGATATTCTGTATTGCTGCAGATAGCAGTGAGTGATGTATATCTGGGTACACATTCATGTGAAGTAGGTTTTATAATTTAGGGTGTTTTGATTCTTGCACCTATGAAACTAGGGGTCAAGAAATTGAAGCAAAAGGGATGAATAAATAGTGCCTCTTCTGTTCATTCTTCAGGAAAATAAAGGAAAGTTTGGAGTGCTTTCCTGTTAAACTCAATAACTTCATCCACACGCTCGTACAGATGTCAGTGACAGGCTCTGAAAAGCAGCCTGCTCCAGAGACTGTCCCCCAGGAATGGATGATGCTGGATGCAGAGAAGTCCATAGCAAGAGCCACCATTTTGGGGTTTAACAAAAAGTCAGAATGCGTATGTATTACGTTCTCTGCTTGCCCTCATTTGCCTCGAGCTTCAGTAACTCTCCTGTGAGCTTACATACTCTCCCTCCTCCTCTATAGAAGATGAGCTTGTGCCACATTAAAAGGATCACAGGATGAGCAGCAGTGCCATAAGCAATGAGCTACCCAAGAGAAAGAATACCAGGCAGACAGCTATTAGCAAGGAGCCATTAAGGAGAACAGTTCATGTCCTGTAATGAAAAATAAATCAAGAGCTAATTAAAGCATCCAGAAGGAAAGCATGGCACAAAATTAGGAAGCCTAATAGAAATCAGAGGCTGTTATATGATGCTTTAATGGTGCATTATTAGTTCTCACACACTGCGGTGATCTTTCAGTGTTTGAGTTGTATGCTATCCAGCGAGTTAGTGTTTCTGTGCAGCAAAGGCTATACATTACAGACTGAATTTGCTGGCACTTGGCACTACATTAAAGAAAGGTTTTTCTTTGTTGAAATTACCCTATGTTTTCTCCTGTACATCTTTTTTAATGTGTCTCTCCAGTTGTTTCTCTTTTCTGCCTCTCCCTTTCCCCCAATACAGCTATATCTAGTCCAGGTGGTGCAGACCTGCAACGTGGTCACTTTTGTGGAAAAATCATTTGACCAGTTCTCCAAACTTCACAGCCAACTCCAGAAGCTATTTCCATCACATGCCCTCCCAGAGTAAGACTCCATATCAGCTAATGTTTTTCTCCTGTTAAATGGTTCTGTCTGTGCACAGTTAAAAGTGTAAGAAAATGTATGGCAGACATATTTTTAGAAACACAGAGGCAGTGCAATATATTCTATCAAGCCTCCTATTCAGCCCCAGAAGAAACTGAGGCATGGAGCACTGTGACAGCCTTTTATCCATTCTATTGTTCCTATTTTAGTGGGAGCAGAGGGGGGAAACAGCTTGGGCTTGACACACCTATCCCTCCTGAAATCAAAAAGGTAAGTGGCATTGACTTCATTGAAGGCATGATTTGGCCTTTAATAGTTTTTATGTTCTGCAGGATGGTGATCAAAATTCCAAGCAAAATCCATATCTCCAAGTGGTGTAGGAATGTTCACACTGAAACTGAAAAGAAGCCAGTCTCTGACACTGGCAGGCACGATCAAGCCTTTGAGAAAAAGTGCCCATGCTCCCTAGCAGGGAAATATGCTATAAGCTTTGGTACTGCCCTGGCCTCCAAAACTGATACTTTGGGTCTGACATCGTTCAGACTGATAGTGTATTTTCCAGTGATTCTGGCCAGTAGATCAAGAGGTGATTCTGCCACTTTACACTCTGGTGAGACCTCACCTGGACTACTGTGTCCAGCTCTGGGGCTCTCAACACAAGAGAAATATAGATGAGGTCCAGAGGAGAGCCACAGAAACGATCAGTGGGCTGGAGCAACTCTTCTGCTAGGACAGGCTGAGAGAGTTGGGGGTGATCAGCCTAGAGAAGAGAATCATAGAATCAATGAGGTTGGAAAAGACCTCAAAGATCATCCAGTCCAACCTGTCACGCAGGACCTCATGACTACTAAACCATGGCACCAAGTGCCACGTCCAGTCCCCTCTTGAACACCTCCAGGGATGGTGACTCCACCACCTCCCTGGGCAGCACATTCCAATGGCTAACGACTCTCTCTGGGAAGAACTTTCTCCTCACCTCAAGCCTAAACTTCCCCTGGCACAGCTTGAGACTGTGTCCTCTTGTTCTGGTGCTGATTGCCTGGGAGAAAAGACCAACCCCTTCCTGGCTACAACTTCCCTTCAGGTAGTTGTAGTCTCTGAGGAGACCTTATGGTGGCCTTCAAGAAAGCTTTGGAGGGACTACATGCAGCAATAGGACAAAAGACAAGAGTTTTAAACTAGAGCAGTTTAGATTTACTTTGGAAGAAGATCTTTACTATGAGTGCAGTAATCACTGGAAAAGACTGCCCAAGGAGGTGATGGAGGCCACATTGCTGAAGACACTTAAGGTCAGGCTTGATGGGGCTCTGAGCAACTTGATGTAGCTGGGGATGTCTCTGTTTACTTCAGGAGAGTTGGACTAGATAACCACTAGAGACCCCTTCCAACCAGTGAATTATATGATTCTGAGAATGTTACTTTTTATGCATGTGTATTTCTGCTTTTCCTATTCTGTACCTTATTTCTTCATCATTCCCTGGGACAGTGAGTCCTAGGGTTTGTTTCTGCCTTATGTAGAACAGTTTTGCCTTACATAATTATTGTCAATGGCTTCAGTCATACAAGTGGAGTTCTGTATTCTACAAATACATACATTATACTGCATATGCTATTAGGAGCAAAACAGTCCTCTCTTAAGCAGTCATTGACAAACAGAAAGTTGTTTGAGATAGCCACAAACAGCATGGTTTGGGCTTAATGTCATCCAGGAATTTCAGATCCAAATTTGATATCCCTCCAAGCTCGAGAGGTATTCAGTTAAATAGCTTTAAGTTAGATAATTTTAGAGACTCTTTCTCTTACCTGAGAGGATGTTAATTAACTCAAGTTTCACTCATTATGACTGGGTCACGTGGACTTGGTTGCAGTATTTGGCAAAAATCAGAATTTCACTGACCACTGGAAGTGCTTGAATTGTGCCTTTGATCTGGCAAAATAAAATGTTTAACAAGTACCTGTTTATGATGTTTATCCTCTGGTGAGCACATTGAAGGAAAACATATTTCTCCTTAGAAACTCATAGACCTCTGAAACCTTGTAGTGAATATCAAAAATAATATTAAGCCTTTTTCCCCCCAGATAAATCTAACTTTCATAAAATCCCTCACTACATTTTTCACTGCAAAAGAGAATTCCAGAACTCACAGAGGGTTAAGCTACCTATACTGAGGCTGTCTAACACCTCCAGAGCTTTATTGTCATAATTCAGACACAGCAATAACCTGTCACTATATGATCTTTCCCTAAGACTGTATTAAAGTAATTCATTTTATGATGTTTCTTTATCTGCATGTTCTTTAATGCTAATGTTTTGGGTTTGTAGCAGAGCTCCATCAGTTTAAGGCTTTTCATGTATTCCAGATTTTATTCTAATAATAAAAACCTAATTATTTCTTTATAGGAAGTTATCACTGAAATTGCCATACTGTATCAGGCCATTAGTCTGTGTGTTACAGTGCTCCTGTTCTGGCTGATGGCAGATGCTTCAAAGAAATTAAAAAGCCTTGTTCCAAAATGTACCCACAAGATCAGCTTGAAAATGTATGATTTTGAAGTAACATCTGATATTGCTAGAATAATTGGAGCTGCTAACAGAAAGGACTTGGTTACTGCTTTGCATTGATTCATGCAATTTTATATATTCCAGTCTCATTAGGAGGAATTAATGCCATATTACTCTGCTTTGTGTAAGTGCTAACTATTGGCTGTATCACAGGAAACCAATGGCAAAAGCTCAGAGTTCTCAGCATCTGAAATTTTGCTATTGTGAATATTGAGCCCATATTTACCAGTCAAAGCACAGCTGCCCCAAGCAATCCCTTGCACTCTCGCACCTTTTCTCTTATTTGGTTTCAGATAGACTATTAATTCTGACTTTTCAGCCAACAAAGCATTTATACACAGAACGTTTTCCCAGCTAATAGGTAGGAAATGGAATTTACAGGATGACTCTGCATGGCACACTTTTATAGTTTTCTGATCTATTTAAGGTAGATGAGGAGCTCAAAATCAGCTTGGGCAGTCAGCCACACACACAAGTGTGTTCACAAGTGTAAACTGAGTTTCAGCCATGGACACACTTCAGCAAAAGCATGAAGACATTTTAAAGAAGTGATGGGTGCTGCCACAAGGTTCCTATCATCTTTCAGTGCAGCAGAGTTATCAGTGCTATCAATCAGCAGTTCCTCTGTCCTCTGTTTGGCTACTGTGCTTAGGATACATTTTCTGAGAACCTACATTTTACAGTCAGAGTCTCCTCTTTGTATAATAGAGTCTAATCAATTTAAAGCTGCCTCCAAACACATGCTCCCTACTGTCTCTGGAAATAAGTCCTTTTTGTGCCCCAGAGGAACTTGGAACATTCACAGGCTGTGTGTGCCACATGACCTGAGATCTAATTTTATCTGTGCAGCTCATCTGTGTCATGATCCTGGGTCACACCATTTAGGCAAAAGTAATCTAAAGGCCATACATGCATACAATATGCTGCTATCATCCTCTACCCTTGCTGTTTTATTTGCAGGCTATGTTATACCACCGATGAGTTCTTCCTCACAGTATTGCACAGCTGCTTTTCAAAAGCCTGACCAAGTGTCTCTTTTCAGTGTATTGCACTGCTAGATGGCTCTTTAGACATTTCTTGGAAGCCTTCAGGCATCTCTCGAGATCTAGTGGATAAACAAGGTTGTGCCAGAAAAAGAGCGAGTTTTGTAAATAAGACACAGTTAGCTATTTACAGTGGTGGTGTAACACAAAATGCAAACAGATCCAGATTTCTCCTTTCTGTATAACACAGATTGAAGAACAGAGAAGATAATATTGGTAATGAATCCCAATATTAGCAACCCAGATCACAAAACCTATTACAAGCAGTTTAGCACTGACACCTTCTCTGACTGACGCTCCTTCAATCTGATAGAGAAATAGTCCTTAACCAGGGCGTGGTTCATAAAAATTGATTACGTGTGCTGTTCAAAATCTGACCTTTAGACCAGTCTAATGTGTTGCATCCCTAAAAGAAAAAGATTATTCAAGTTTGTTTTTTTTAAAAAAAAAAAAGGTGAGGTTTTGACATTTTCAATCACCAAAGCATTTGAAGGTTGACACAAAGCCATTCTATGCGTGGATGGTCTATTTACTAAATTGAAATGAAGTTAATGCAAATTCAGCAAGAACATTACTGTTATTACTGTTATTGCTTTTGTTGGGATTGATTTTGTGATTGTGATGATTGTTTGTTTTCACATATCACTTTTATTAGCCTAGCATCTGAAATTACATATGGGATCAGGGACCTGCTCTGAAAACTTACGTGCACTCTAAATAGCTGAGGTAAAACAGCAAGCGATGATGTAGTCATAAAACGCCACAGCGCTGCTGTGAGGCTTTGATAGTCAATATTCTATGGGCAAGGTTTGTACAGCATGAGTGGGGGCAGATTTCTGAGATCAGAGATCTGATTTACTGTATGCAGTGGGAAAACTGGGGAGAGTAGTGTTTTCCTGGGATCATAAAGGGTCAATTTTTATCAGTATACAGAAAAAAAGTTTAAAAATGCAAAGAATCATAGAATGGCTTAGGTTGTAAGGGACCTTAGAGATCATCTACTCTGACCTCCCTGCCATGGGCAGTCTTTTCCAACCTGGTCTAGTCTATTCTGTTCTGTTCTGCAACCAGCACCTAAGCAGGAGGACGCATCCAGCAGCTGTGGCAGGCTGGATGTTAGAGGGAAGTTCTTAATAGAAGGAGAGATTGGCCAATGGAATGTGCTGCCCAGGGAGGTGGTGGAGTCCTTGTCCCTGGAGGTGCTCAAAAAAGGACTGGATGAGGCACTTGGAGCCATGGTTTAGTTGTTATGAAGTGTTAGGTATTAGGTGATATGTTGGACTTGATGATCTCTTTTCCAGCGTGGTTGAATCTGTGAATATCTGTTCTGTTCTAACTCAACTCAGCTGCTCAATGCCTCATCCAACCTAGCCTTGAACACCCCCGGGGAGGAGGCATCCACAACCTCCCTGGGCAACCTATTCCAGAGTCCCATCACCTTTGTACTGAAGAGCTTCTTCCTGAGATCCAGTCTAAACCTACTCTCACTCAGCTTGACACCAAAGTGCCTTTTAAGATGTTTGTTTGGGGAGGTATGGGTTTGGGGTATTACTGTGTTGTTCTGTTGTGTTTTGTTGTGTGTTGTTTGGTTTGGGTTGGTTGGTTGTTGGGTATTTTTTGGGGGGGGGGGGGGGGTTAATTAGTCAGGAAAAGGGGTACTGTATGTAAAATAATATCAGCAAATTACTAGAAGAACTGGAGTCAGAGGGTAGACAATCCTCTGAACACTGTACAAGAAAAAAATCTCTTGGAAAGTGTTACATTCCTTCTGTTGAGTAGAACTGGACACACTTTCAGCAAATACAGAACAAGGGTTATTTTCACAAATATTCTTCTTTTCCAGGTTTCCCCACTCCTGGCATTTACCTTATACAGACCTTGAACATAAAAGAGTGAAGGATTTGAATCTCTATCTGAAGCAGCTATTAAGCGGATCCAGGAAACTGGCTAAAGTGAGCGCTTCCAGTATTTATTTTATTTGCATATGGCTTTCAGTAGCCCTGTCCTAAAAGAGTCAAGAACCCTTCCATGGCCTCATTTGCAAAAACAAAATAATTAAATTATATAAATGACATTTTCTGATGCAGCCATTGGAATGGGCTGCCCAGGGAGGTGGTGGAGTCACCATCACTGGAGGTGTTTAGGAAGAGACTGGATGGGGTGCTTGGTGCCATGGTTTAGTTGATTAGATGGTGTTGGGTGATAGGTTGGACTCAATGCTCTCAAAGGTCTTTTCCAACCTGGTTAATTCTATTCTATTCTAAATCATTATACTGCATCACTTCAAAAAGTCACAGAGTCACCAACTGGTTTGGGTTGGAAAGGACCTTTCAAGGCCATTTAGTCCAACCTCCTTGCAGTCAGCAGGGGCATCTACAACTAAAGCAGGTTGATCTGGGGGAGCTTTTCCTTCTTGGCTGCCATGTCCCCCGCTGTTCTTCTACAACACAGAGTTGTGTACTTCATAACTGAATAGTCAGTGATTGATAGTGACACCAGAATCTGAGAGAAAGGAGCATCTTCCAGCAACTAGCCATCAGGCACAAAATAAGTTTGGGCCAGGTGGGCCATGTCATGTCCCCTGGCCTCAGGGCCACAGCACAAACTGGGACTGGTTTGGTTTAACACTGTAGATAGTTTAAGGTGCTAAAAGACAGTGTGACAGCCTGTTTGTTCTGCAAATTTTCAAACATCCTTCAGGAGGTAAAAAAATGTTTGATGCCTAAATATATAGCTTTGCCAGCTGTAACAGTGCAATGGAGATTAGAAGGGAAATTGTCCATATGTAAAACAAACAGGAGTGGTCTTATGAGCATGAATTCTGTGCCCTGACTTGAAATTGAGAAGATATTCAAACAGGATAGAAAATACCTGTCTCAAAGAGTCACATATAACTTGGTATGGACAGGTGAATTGGGTGCTTGGTTTCCCTGACTAACTTTGTCAAACTGCACAACTTGGGGTTAATTGTTGTACAATTTCTGTCACTCATGTTAAGGTCGTGGGCTTATTTTACATTAATACCTTTTGGTCACAGCTGAGGGAAAACTAATATAAGCCACTGACCTAGAAATGAAGAGCTCTCTATCTTCTGCTCTGCTCTGGGCTTCTGTGAGGTACATGGATTTTCAATTTGGGCCAAACACTGCTGTGTAGAAGCCTAATTTATGGTCAAAAATTTAGACTGCTTAAAGCCCTGAGATAGCAATAAAAGCATTTCTTGGTCACATACTGAAGGTCTTTTCGCCCTCCTGCTCCACTCTCTGTCACTGGGCTAGTATCAGCCAAAGCCTATCACTTGCAATGACCTTTCCTCCTCTTTTTATGGTCCTGCATCCCACAGGGATCATAGTACTGATTGAGTTCCCCCTGTGTGTTGCTGCTGGGAAACTGGGACACAACCACAAACAGGGAATTCATAAGGGAACTGTGGACAGATCTGCCTGGGGACATGTCATGACATGGCTGTGAACTAGCCCAGTGGGGCTATCCAGACATACTGGACTATGAAAACCATTCCGGTCTGGTACAGCCTGCAGTGCTGAATCATGAAGACAAGAAAACCACAAGGGTGGTTGAGTTGCCATTCCTGGCATTCAATACCTGGAGGTATTGAAAAGACCTAGATGTGTAGATGTGGTGCTTAGAGACATGGTTTAGTGGTGAATTAGGCTGTACTAACAGTTGGACTTGATCTTAAAGGTATTTTCCAACCTAAAGGATGCCGTGAAAACAATTTTGTGCCTGAGGGCTGCACAGCTACTGGTGTGCTGGACCTGGAGGGCATGATAACAAAGTGTAATGAGTAGATTGTTTCCACATGCATGCAGGAAATCATCTTAGTCACCACCATGTAGCTAACCTATTCTAGATGATAACCTTTAAAGTTATTGATACTCTATAAGCACTGAATCATTATTTTTACTTCACTATGCTTCTCCTGCTGGGAGATGTGAGAAATTTAGAAAATACTGACGTGTTCTGACCCACTTAGAACAAGGACACCAGTTGGTGAGTGATTTTCTTTGTACTCCCATCCAAAGGCTTGTTTTGTTCTTTTCTTTTCTTGGTATGGCTCATTTAAAAGTGTCGTGGTGTCATCTTGGTTTTGCTCTAAGCAGAAAGCCAAGCTAGGAGGCTTTCTTGATAAAAATAAATACAATTATTTTGTCTTCCTGTGTGCCTTGGACAACTCTGCAGTCAAATTTGTCCTTTTTCTCAAATTGCTGCGGAGCCAGACTAAAACCATTAAGCAAGTTGTCTGTTCTCAAGCATTACCAAGCTGTCATTCCTATGAAACAGTAAAACTGTGTAGGAATAAATAATTAATTCAGAGACTGGTGAAGAAAACTTGTAAAAGCACAGGCCTGAAGTACAGGGTTTCCTTTGCTTTCTTGCCACAGTCATTTCTTCCTACTGAATTGCACCCAGATGGTATTGTAGCCACGTGCTAGCTCTACAGTAAAATGGATTATTGTCCATCAGTAAAATGGCCTATTCTCTGAGATGGAGTAAAGAGATTTTATTTCATTATAAAATACCCCAGCTATCACTGTAAACATATTACCCTGATTGACTAGACACCATTTTCAGCTCTGAAAAGTTTAGTCCAGCCCACACAGGACTGACTACACACTTGGTTCTACCAATTAAGTAATTGAAAATCCTAGAAAGAAAGAAAGAATTGGATTATATCCAAATTCCTTCCTTAGTCATGCCTCTAGTGCATGGTTTTCAGTCCAGACTAAGCTCTGATTATGAAAATTCCATTATAATTAAGAGTAGCTCAGAATGTCACTGACCTTTTCTAAAGGGGTTGAGCAAAGGAGAGGTGGAAAATAGCTGCCTTCATATTTGCACTGTAGTTCGAATAGAAGTAAAGCTTTCTTTAAATCTTTCTTAATAGAAACTTCAAGCCACCTTCCCTCTCTCTGAATGTTAGTATCAGATCAAATAAATGCAGAAACATCAGCTGATGGAGATGTTTGCTGTTGGGTGACTTTCAGGGCTTAACTGTGCTTGTGCCCATCCCGATTGAAAGCAGGTTTTAAGGCCTGGTTCACTTTAAGCATAAGCCTCTTTCACTGACTTCTTCTTAGACATTCATTGAAGTGCTGCCTAGAATAGCAGTGCTTTTCCTAAATTCAGGTTAACACTTGCTTAAGAAATAACTACACCATCAGACTGTAAACTTGAGCAACAACCTATATTCATTACATCCATCACTAAAATGCAAACCGTGACTCACTTTCATTGTTACATTGAACCATCTAGGACAGAATCAAAACCAAGCTTCCGCACTCTTCCCCAGCCAGTGGCAAGCTATGTGATCACACAGTAAGAGTATTTAGTTCTGTGCCAATTCATAGAATTCCTACATTCATAGAATGGGTTAGGTTAAAAGGAACCTTGAAGATTATCTAGTTCAAAGCCCCTGCCATGGGCAGGGACACCTTCCACTAGCCAAGGTTGCTCAAGGACTCATCCAGTCTGGCCTTGAACATCTCTAGGGAGGGGGCATTCATGACCTCCCTGGACATCCTGTTCCAGTGTCTCCCCACCCTCACTGTAAAGAAATTCTTTCTAATATCCAGTCTAAATCTACCCTCCTCAAGCTTAAAGCCATTTCCCCCTTGTCCTGTCACAACATGCCCTCATAAAAAATCCCTTCCTGGCTCTCTTGTAGGCCCCTTCCAGGTGCTGGAAGGCTGCTGTGAGGTCTGCATGAAGCTGCCTTTCTCCAGGCTCTAATTCTTGCAGCCTGTCACCATCAGGGAGGTTCTTCAGCCCTCTGTTCATTTTTGTGTCCCTTCTCTGGATGCACTCCAGCAGCGCCATGTCTCTCTTATGCTGGGGTGCAGTTGCAACATTGCTGACTGGGTCATCAGCCATGTTGCCTGGGTCTTCCCAGTCAGCAAGGCAACATACTCAACAGTAGTGTTTAGAATCCTGGAGTTTTGATTCACCAAAAGGCAAACTAGCCAACTGATGCCACCAACAAGAGGTGAAGCATCAAGAAAAACTAAATTGAACATTGGTCCTAGGAAATATAGACATTATGATACAAAGAATTTAGGGCCAAAGATTAGCATAGTGCAAGCAGGTAAACAAACAGTGGGTGTAACAGCTAGGGATAGGTCCTGTAAACAGTGCTATGGTGACTTATAGGCTGTGTGAAAGAGCTTTAAGGGGCACATGTATGGGAATTATTGTAAATTCATTCATTTTCATAGGGTGAAAACCAAGACCACAGTGCTGTTCTGGAGAGACTAATGTTTTACGCTCCGAATGTAATCAAGTTTGATAAGGTTCTCATATTTCATTTGTGTTTTATTCACTGGTACTACTTAGGCTTTGCAGAGATGAAAAAATAGTTTCTAAGTGCCCATATGGAGGTACATAAAGTGGAGGTACAAAGTGCACACGAGGTATGTGGGTCCCTTAAACTCCCACCACTCCTGTACTCCTGCAGCAAGGCATCCAACAGAGCCAAAATGGGGAAGGTTCAAAGTCTTCTCTTTTCTGCTTTCCTTCCCTGAAGATATAATAGCTACAAGGTCATCTTTTTCTGGTTTCTTTCTTTCTTGATAATTCTCCATCCTGTTAAGTATAAGAGATGCATGGGTGTTCTGTGACCTCAAATCTACCCTAACACAGCTGAAAAGAAAGCTGAAAGCAGAGGGGAGGCTGCTTTCCTTTCTAACAAAATTAAATCTGGCTTGAAATCTGGCTGTGTTTTACTAACAGCAGTCTGCTTTTCTACTTAGTCTCTGATTGAGAGCAGTAGACAAATTCTACCACGCTACAGTGGTGCAGGGGTATGCTAGCTCCCCTGGTGCCACTGACATTGTTTATTTCAGTTACATCCTAGTGTAAGCAAAGGAGGAATTTGTCCCTTTTGGGCTGAAAAAAGGTTATGTGTGAGTTCTAGCCAGACCATCACTGAGACACCTTGGCATCACTGATGCATACCAGGCTGCTTCCCAATAGGCCAATGTTACTGAGTGACCTGAAAAAAACCCCACCAGCATTACCTATTAAAGATGACTGTCTTATTAAGTAAAACGGATTAGACAAATGACAGAAAGCTTGCCTGAAAAACCTAAAATTGCCAGTATGTTAGGGAATTTATATTTACTGGTAATCTTTTTACTGCAGGCAAGAATTCCAGGGGAAAAAAAGAGTAGGTGAGTGCTTGTGGTCATCCTCAGTGCCTGCCTATCTGCCAAGACTGTCACATGGTCTCCAAGATTCCTCCCAATAATCAGATCTTCATAACAAGAACTGCTAGTTTAGAAGTGGACTTTATCCACCTTAATACAGTCTGCTTTTAATCAAACACATGTTCAGAGCTCTGATATGCCTGCTTCTGTTTATGAGTGTAATTAGATGCATGCTTCACTCTAAGTATATGCTTCAGTCCCATTGACTGTGGTCCAAGTGATCGAAATTCTGTTGACTTAGGCACCATCTGAAGTTCACCTGACAAACAGGTGGACAATTTGCTGGTAGAAATCTAAACAGTTCCTCCAGCAGACAGATTACTACAGTTCAGGGAGAAATGAATAGCAACGTACAAAAGGCTTATTGTCACAAACACATAGGAGGTCTCCCCAGCTGCTTTTGAAGCACTCTAGCCTGGACAGACTGCTGCAGGTACCTCTGCAACATGGCCTAGTCAGTAATGTTTTTGCCTTCCATTTGCCTGTATTAGCCTTGCTGCTTCCCCATGTTTCAGTGCTTGTTGAATGCAGTGAACACACAGACAAGGTAACGCTTTGAAATCAGTCCTGGGGCACCAGCAGCATACAATGCCTGATGCATACATCTGCATGAATGACACTGTTGTATTTAAACCAGGTATCCTTTGTGTGTGTGTGTTGTGTCCTTTAGTCATGAGAATTTGAAACTATCACCTAAAACCAATCTTTGCACCTGCTGTTTCCAAACTCTTCAGTCCATATACCCTCATATACTGCTGAAAGACTAAGCAGAGAGGAAGCAGAACACCAAGCAGAACTTTTTAGTTCTCTTTCAAGTCAGTTAGTGCATCCTTTCCACCTCCTGCCTGCTTCCCTAGGATCTTTGAACTTGAAGGGCTACTTAAGTTCCTCTGCTTATTTTCATGCTGTCAAATAATGGCTGAGCTACCAAAAGTATACTTCTTCAGCCCTTGAGATTTGCTACGCTTGGGACTTGTGCTGAGAAAGCAAATGGAGAACCCACAGGGAATAACTCAGCTGTTTAAAGCTACTGGAAGCTGAAGCAGGTGCATAGGCTTTCCCCTGTAAGCTACCTTCACAAGATCAGGGAATAGTTAGTCATGATCAGAACAGACAGGTATATTGACGCTTCACAGCTAAGAACTTAAGGATTTGTCATTCAGTTCAGAGGAAACAATTCTGTTGGTTGATTTTTTTTTTTTAAGAGAAGAAAACATGAGTGTGGGAGGAAAAACTCCAAACTGCAGAATGAACTTTATCTCCTTGCTGAAGATGCACATCCTGCTCCTCTGTCTGCTGTAACAGCATACTCACTCCTCAATAGCTACATTTGTCACTAAAATCTTCCTTTCCTTTTTTTTTTGAGTTGCCTTGCACAAATCATGCCACAACTTGTCAAACTGAAACGAGACAAAATCTGGTTGAAGCACATCTTCCAGATAAAAGACACATTATTTTCCATGGCCTGGAAAGATTTAAAAAGAAGAAAGGCAAAAAAAAAAAAATAAAAAGAGAAGGAAACCAACAATGGTGACATTTTAATGCTAGAATTTCAAAAGTCTCTCGTTCTACCCGTTAATTTACGCTGTCAGACCAAGTAACGTCAGTATGAATGTAACAATTCCAACCATCTTCAAGAGCAGCCATTCTGAAATGCAGCTTTGTGAAGAAAAAAAAAGAGAGAGGACAAAAAAAAAGCTAATAAAATGCAATTACTGCCCACCTTTGATTCAGAATTGTAAGGGTCTGTTTCAGAATTCTCAGGTTTTATTGCCTTGCACAATATTGAAATCTGGGGATTTAGTTTATTGGTTTAATTCTCTTCAGCTGAACATAACAACCTGTTATATACCTTCATTGGAGCAGTACAGGTCAGTACATAAAAATGAAAGTTACAGTGCAGTATGCAAGGTGGATTAGTCTCTTAAATAGGGTAACAAAATACGATCAGCCCTTTCGTTCCCCATTGGTTTCTGGTAGGAGTTAGATCTGTACAGAGCTTGTCGGTGCGGCTGTCCATTAAGCCACCATGTGAGGGAGGTGTGCACAGTATCTAAACCTTAGGCAGACACACATTAGGTCAGATGCTTGGGATTGTTCCTGAGCCAAAGGCAAATTTTCATGCTGACTACACAATATAAAGATGCTCTTCTGCATTTGTTTCACAGATGGGCTGCTCTATAAAAGTAGTTGCAGCTCCTAATACATATCTCAAAAATGCTGGAGATCAAGCAAGAATGGCCCATGTGGCACATTGCTCTTTGGAAGTGTGTGGATAGAAAGGGGCTGTGTAAGCACCAATGTATCCCTGAGCCAGTGGTAAGGGCCAAGACTCTCTTCCCAGTGTCCATCTCAAAATAATTTCCTGGGGTCCTTGCCCACAGTCAGAAGGGAATAGCTCCTCTTTTTCACTAACTCAAATACACATATTAGAAACCTACCAGCAATCAGCTCTGAGAGGAGACATTTAAGGAACAGAGCACAAGCTATGACATTCCTTTAAAATATGATTATTTTTTTTTCAGAATGAGCTTGTACTCAGCTTCTTCCTGAATGGGTGCAAAAGTACCTCAGCAAGAGATTCATCATCTGTGACCTTAGGTATGTGACTTACCAATCTTACCTGATTTCTAAGAAAGACTTCTTTAATAACATTAAATATAATAGTACAAAGATGAGTATAACACATTCAACACTGTCCCACACCACATCCTGGTCTCCAAACTGGTGACACAGGGGTTTGATGGGTGGACCACTAGATGGATAAAGAACTGGCTTGATGGCCACACCCAAAGAGTGGCTGTCCATGGGTCCACGTCCCAGTGGAGGCCAGGGACAAGCAGAGTCCCTCAAGGATCAGTCCTGGGACCAGGCTTGTTCAACATCTTTGTGGGTGCCATGGACAGTGGCACTGAGTGCACCCTCAGCAAGTTTGCTGATGACACCAAGCTGTGTGGTGCAGCAGACAGCTGGAGGGAAGGGATGCCATCCAGAGGGACCTTGACAGGCTGGAGAGGTGAGCACAAGCCAACCTCATGGGGTTCAACAAGACCAAGTGCAGGGTCCTGCATCTGGGTCGAGGCAATCCCAGGCACAAATCCAGGCTGGGCAGGGACTGGCTGGAAAGCAGCCCTGAGGAGAGAGACTTGCGGGTGCTGGTGGACAAGAAGCTCAACAGGAGCTCTCAGTGTGCACTTACAGCCCAGAAAGCCAATCAGATCCTGGGCTGCATCAAGAGAAGTGTGGCCAGCAGGTCAAGGGAGGTGATTCTCCCCTTCTACTCAGCTCCGGTGAGACCCCACCTGGAGTACTGCATCCAGTTCTGGAGCCCCTATTACAAGAGGGATATGGAGGTGCTGGAAGGTGTCCAGAGAAGGGCCACAAGGGTGATCAGAGGGCTGGAGCCCCTCTCCTATGAGGACAGACTGAAGGAGTTGGGGCTGTTCAGTCTGGAGAAGAGAAGGCTCCGAGGTGACCTAATTGTGGCCTTCCAGTATCTGAAGGGGCCTACAAGAAGGCTGGGGAGGGACTGCTCAGGATATCAGGTAGTGATAGGACTAGGGGGAATGGAATGAAGCTGGAGGTGGGGAGATTCGGACTGGATGTGAGGAAGACGTTCTTTACCATGAGAGTGGTGAAGCGCTGGAATGGGTTGTCCAGGGAGGTGGTTGAGGCCCCCTCCCTGGAGGTGTTTCAGACCAGGCTGGATGAGGCTCTGGCCAGCCTGATCTAGTGTGGGGTGTCCCTGCCCACAGCAAGTGGGTTGGAACTAGCTGATCCTTGTGGTCCCTTCCAACCGTGACTGATTCTATGATTTAGGTGGGGTGGTGTTTGTTTGCCTGCTTGGTTGGTTTGTTTGGGGGTTTGTTTTGGTTTGGTTGGTTTTGTTTGTTTGCTTTTTGGATTTGGGTTTTTTTTTATTAGGAAGATACCAACAAGTAATTCCTGATTTCTCAAGGTCTCTGAAAATGTGACAGTAATGTAACTTGTGGTTCTGGGGGGTTGTCACTTTGATATATTCTCCTCAGCCTTGTTTTAATTTATTTTTAAATGAACATACCCATATGCAACCTAAAATTTTATTTACATAAGCTGTGGGAGGGTTCTGGAATTACAAAACAAAATCTTTAGAGAAGAATCTGGAAGAAAGTATCTGAGTCATGACAGCGCACAATTTATGCTTGGGCAAGGGAAGAAACCTGTTGCAGCAGGTCCAGAGGAGGGCCATGAAAATGATCAGGGGGTTAGAGCACCTCTGCTGTGAGCACAGGCTGGGGGTGTTCAGCCTGAAGAAGAGGAGACACCGGGGAGACCTAATAGCAGCCTTACAGTACCTGAAGGGGGCCTACAAGAAGCATGGAGAGAGACTGTTTACAAAAGCCTGCAGTGACAGGATGAGAGGCAATGGCTTCAAATGAGAGAAGAGCAGATTTAGTCCGGATGTTAGGAACAAGTTGTTTACCATAAGAGTAATGGAACACTGGAATAGGTTGCTCAGGGAGCTGGTTGGGGCCCTGTCCGTGGAGTTATTCAATCTGAGCCTCAACAGGGCTCTAGGCATCCTGATCTAGTTGAGGATGTCCCTGCTGACTGCCGAAGGGGTTGGACCAGATGACCTCTGGAGGTCCCTTTCAACCCAAACCATTCTATGACAGTTAGGGACAAGTTCTAGAATCATTCTTGTAATAAGTGGTGCAGGTAAATAACAGAACATTATGTTAATGTCATGGCATGCATTTTTAATGTTAATTAACTTCTTACTAAATGAGATCCTGCATTGTTCCTTTAGCCTGTCTAAATACTTAACCAGTTTCCATCGTCTGCCCAGAACCTAATTGAATCTAATCTCTGGCATTACAGCACTAAGACCCAAAGTATAAAACACAAAATGTCAACAGTGAACGTTCATTGTCTTCCACAGCACTGAACATAATCTTCCATAGTCAGTTTTTAGGCAAAACAAAAGCTCATGAAGAAGCTTGCAGCTGCATTCTCACCACAACAGTATGTGCTCCAGGTGGTAGGAGAGTTTCCAAGATCACCAGTTACCCACATTTCAGAATGAAGTGCAAGTATCCCTGCACATTTAGTTTGCATGTCCATTAAGTTAATGTAATCTCCCTGCAGACAAGGGCTTCATTTTCTCTTTTGCTGGCACCATTTTTTTTCTAATCCATCAGAACAAAATTAATCCCATTCTGACTTCTCAGCCTTTGGAAGATTCCCCTTGTGTAGAGCTTATTTGATTAGGACATGCCATTATCATATTAAATCCATTATGACTATTGGAAATTACTAATGGTTGTTATAACTTTTAGAAAAGAGCAAGGAGGTAATGCAAAGATGTCCTAGGTGTTAGGATTATACAAGGCTAAGTCTTGTCACAGAGAATCCAAACCAGAGTGCAAATACAACATGTAGTCTGGGTCTGTTGGCTGCCTCTCTCTGTGGACTCTTTCACCAGAGATGTAAACAAGTGAGAGTGTGCATTTTGACGCCCCACTAATATTTAGTTGTCTAATTATGACAGAGAATCTGGGTGCAAAAGCCTTATGCAAACACATGAACTCTGTCTGTAATAAAGTTGTTCAATAACTTACAGCCTCATAATTCCTACAGTGGTGTCCCAAGCCAATGTAGTCTGAAGAATAAGACCTTTATTTTTTTGTTATTAATGACATCAAAACCAGAGAGGAGAATAAAGAAACAGAGGTGAGAAGGTGTTCAGTGGATGTTTGATAAAAGCTGCCTGACAGGTAAACCAATCTACATGTTCAGTATACAGAGAGTGGAAGTGAAGGTCACGAGCTGACCAGGGGTCATTAATGTCTCTGGCCCCAAGCAGTACAGTTACAGAGGGATTATTTTTTTTTCCTACTCAGGAACTCTAACTTTCAAAGTTTGGAGAGCTCAGTTCCAGACTGAGGGCAGCCCATTTTTAACACAGGAAGGAAAAAAAGCAAAACTAACCACAAAACCAAGCAAACAAAACCCCACTCTCCCAAAAACTCACCTCCCTTTGTCTTAGAAAATTTGTTGCTGTCGTTCATTGATACAATGCCGATAGCATACAAGGTCCAAATCAAGACCCAATTTACAGAACCTAAACTTCAGACTCTGTCAAAACAGAAAACAAGAATAGTGGGCTGAATTGCCTAGGCAAGGCACTCCTGGGTAGCGAGGAAGGGCTTACACCTGGTGAGCTGTGGAAGTAGGTGGGCTTAGCTTTAATGAGCTAGCTCAGCTATCAGAGAAAGGGAGACAACCACCACTGCACTGCCTGCATCTACCCATTCAGTCACACCATCATGGAAGGCTATCAGATTAGTCAAACCTGATTTCCCTGTAGTAAATCCATGCTGGCTTCTCCTGATAACCCTCTTTGCTTCCATGTGTTTCCAATGCCCTAGCCAGGCCAGTGATTGAGTTCACTAGGATGGCAAGAGAGACTAATTCTAGGGAGAAAAAAATACATCCTTCTCCTGCCAGCTTTCTTTGCTTTAGGAGCTTATATGGGCTTCTACTTTTTTTGCCTACCTTGAAGAATAACTCAAGGTTAATATGGGCTATAATTTCCCATGAATCTGGTGATTCCTCTCTCAGCCTTTACACAAGCAAATCATCTGCCTCTTAGTCAGGATCAATATAATATAAACTGAATGCCCAGTAGAAGCAGGTTATGAATATTGATCAAGGGAGCGTCTTTCTCTTACGCTGCTTTCATTTATAAACGTTGTAGGTAATTACACTTACTAAAGTAAAATAAAAATTAAAATTTATGAATTTGTACTGTGCTCCCAGCAATGAAGAGATTAAAAATCACTGCTAAATTTACTTTGACATGAGTAGTGATTCAGTACTCCCAGTGGTGTGAATTCTGAATTATACCGAATACTGTCAGCATTTCATTACACCAAGCTCACTCGAGAGAAGACCTCAGGAATTACTTTACAGGCAGCCTTTTATAAAGGCCCTTCAAAGAAAAGAAGAAAGAACATCTATCAAAACCATTTTTATATCAGTATTGTTTATTTTTCTTCTCTTGGGTTGGTGTCTCCTGAAAATATTAATAATTCAGATAATTCAGGCTGGTTTGAGAAAGGTATGGAATCATGAAGGCTTCGCTGTCGGTTATAACGGCGCACAACCCTGTGACGTATTTGATTAACGCTGTGCACTCCAGGGGGCTTCTGTTCTTTTGGAGCAGCAGAGAAACTGGAGATCCAGGGTTTCCAAAAAGGCTATCACATTGTATACTTCCCCATGCAGAATCACTGACCTCATAAACAGTACTTGAGGACACTGAGCTATTTTGCTCATCACATGGTGTTTTGATCTGCTGCAGTTATTCATTCTCGATGTAAAGCTTTTGCCACAAGTTGTGTTCCTACTTCAGTTGCATGTAGGCTGTTTTGCTGGCCACAAGCACCTCTTGCTGGCTTTTGGGACAAAGACAAGGAGACAGTTAATGTATTTACAGCTGACTTTTTGAGGTTGGGCGTATTGGAGGCTCACAAACCCAAGCTGTAGCTAAAGCAGGCACATGATTGGCTTGGGGAGTTCAAGCTTGGCTCTGGAAAACCAAATGGGTTCAAATATCCTTTGGTGCCAGATATCCAAAACAGGCTGTAAACCAAGAAGAAAATATCTAGAGGATCTAGACTACTGACAAATACTTAACTCCCTAATGGTAGTGTCAGTGAGTGCTTTCACATTGCAGTCCACATGTGAAATGCAGTGTATTATTTAATCACTGACTTGTCAGTTTGTCAGCCCAGCATCCTCCTCACTGTTTGCATTTCTCATGCACTGTGCAAAGTGTAATGCAGGGCTTGCTTTAAAATGCTGCTAATTCAATCATTGCACAAATGGTAGAATTAGAGGTGGTAGCTCTCCAACATGCTAGGAAAGACCATCTAGGTAAAGAAAAGAACAGCAGAGTACTTATAAGGTCATTCCACCTTCTGTAGACATTTGAATTCTAATCAACTTAAATTTGTCATTCAAAAAGGGGAAAGGTCTCTCAGTTTTCTAGCGTTCATGTTCCTTAATAAAAGAGACTAGGAACTGGCAGAGTGAGGTTTGCTGCAGTAGGGGCTGTTGGCTGTGTTTCCACTGCAGAGTGCTGTGCACACAGGCATAAGTCATATAGAGTGAGTGCTCCAGGGTCCTTGTTTGGTATTTGACAGCTTTTGCATTGACACCAGTGAGCAAAGAATTAATCCCTGGGAGGGAAATCTTCCTTCAGCTGAAGTCAGTGGAACTTCGTCCTCTATCTACAACAGCCTAGCATTTGGTCTTTGCCTATAATGGAGTGCAAATAGAGCATGACAGTTCCTAAAAATGCAGAGCCTGAGCTCAAGTCCATCTGCCCAAGCTGGATAGACTGGAAGTAATTACTCTGTGTGTGTATTTTATTGTCATTTGAAGCTGAAATCACCTAGGCTTCAAAGACACTATAATTTAGCACTGAGTCTGGGAAAATCTAAAATATAACAGCTGAGCCTTGCTAGCAGTATAACTGACTTCTAGTATGAAATACAAGTGACAGAAGTTTCTTCTGTGTTTATCAGATTGACTGCACTGTTATTTTTTTTCTTTATCTTTCTTTGATTTTTTTCTTTTTAGTTTCCATTGCTGCTCAATCTATTACATGGCAAGAGCAAATCTTTTAGTAATAGCCATGCCCATAATCCATAGTATCTGTTTCAGACTTCCTTTTGCCTGCTCAATCAGAAATACATTTCCCTCCTCCTATGTTCTTCATTATTTTCATCTTGCTTATAAACTTATTTAGATTTGGATTTTTATAAATTAAAACACCAGCTCCCACAGGGAACTTCTTCAATTCAGTGCAAGCAGAATCACAGAATTAACCAGGTTGGAAAAGACCTTCAAGATCATCAAGTACAACCTAACACCATCTAATCAACTAACCCTGGCACTAAGTGCCTCATCCAGTGTTATTTTAACCACTCCCAGGGACGGTGACTCCACCACCTCCCTGGGCAGCCCATTCCAGTGGCCAATCACTCTTTCTGTGAAGAATGTCTTCCTAACATCCAGCCTAAACTGCAAAATTGTTTTAGAATCATAGAATTGTTGGGGTTGGAGAGGACCTCAAGGATCATCCAGTTCCAACCACCCTGCCATGGGTGTCCCATAGGCAGGGACACCTCACACTAGATCAGGTTGCCCAGAGCCACATCCAGCCTGGCCTTAAAAACTGCCAGAGTTGGGGCTTCTACCACCTCCCTGGGCAAACCATCCAACATCCAATCTGAATCTACCCATTTCTATTTTTTTCCCATTCCCCCATGTCCTATCAATACCTGACACCCTGAAAGTCCCTCACCTGCCCCATTTTCCCCCTTTTTCCCCCTCAAAACCCAGAGCACCTGGTCTCTGTTGGAGTCTCCTCCTGCCCCAGGTGTGGCCACTTGGCCCTCCCCACCCACTCCCCTTTATAATCCCCCCCAGGAAAGGCAGAAGCCCCAAGCTGAGCCCATCAGGGCTGAGGGATCCTCCTCTCATCACTGGTGAGTGCCTGTGGTGCACACTGGGTGATGGTGGTGGTGACAACAAAGGCCGGGGGGCCTGGTGGCCCCCCGGTTAGGTAGGGCAATGATTGATGACTCCTCCAGTATCATCCATGGGTGCTGTCTGGGCCTCCTTACTGGGGCTGAGCTCCTCTGTGTAGTATCTTGGCTGGTAAGGGTCTTTGCCCCAGGCTCTGGGATAGGTGCAAAAATGGTGGTGGAGCAGGAGCTGTTTAGTCATATGATATTATGCTAATGACACTATTTTTACCTGGAGGGCCCCTTGAGTCTGCTCTCATCATTCAATAAATCTCTGCTGTTGTGCCTCATTTACAGACCATTTCTTCCCCCTCACTGCTTCCTTTCAGAAATAAGGAAAGGAGGGAAAAAAAGCAATAAAGCATATCTGGAAAATGCATTCACTTATCAATCAACTCTGAACAGGAAGCCTTCAGGAAGAGGGGCAGGGTGGAAAGTGAGAATCACTTCTTATGAATCACAAGACAAATTTCATAAAGAACAGACAGGAGAAGACTGCATCTTCTCCCTTGTGGTTATGTTTCATGCTGGTAAATGCAGAGGGGAAAAAAGAGTTCAAGCTGGCTTGGGAATCCAGTCACACTTCTCTACAGAAAGAGTCACTGAGAAAGGGACATTATGACAAGTGAATACCCATCCTTCATACAGAATTAACCAGGTTGGAAGAGACCTTTAAAATTGAGTCCAACCTATCACCCAACACCATCTAAGCAACTAAACCATGGCACCAAGTGCCTCATCCAGTCTCTAAATTTTTAAACGCTTCCAGTGGCGGTGACTCTACCACCTCCCTGGGCAGCCAGCCTGAACCTTCCCTAGTGTGGCTTGAGACTGTGTCCTCTTGTTCTGGTGCTGGTTGCCTGGGAGAAGAGACCAACCCCCACCTGGCTACAACCTCCCTTCAGGTAGTTGTAGATGGCAGTAAGGTCTCCCCTGAGCCTCCTTTTCTCCAGGCTAAGCAACCCCAGCTCACTCAGCCTCTCCCCACGGGGCTGTACTCCAGACCCCTTACCAGCTTTGTTGCCCTTCTCTGGACACGTTTGAACAACTCAGTAGCTTTCCTAAACTGAGGGGCTCAGAACTGGACACAGGATTCAAGGTGTGACCTAACCAGTGCTGAGCACAGGGGCACAATGACTTCTCTGCTCCTGCTGGCCACACTGTTCCTGATAAAGGCCAGGATGCCATTGGCCTTCTTGGCCACCTGGGCACACTGCTGGCTCATTTTCAGCCTACTATCATCCAGTTACCTCCAGGTCCCTCTCTGCCTGGCTGCCCTCCAGCCACTCTGACCCCAGCCTGTAGCACTGCATGGGGTTATTGTGGCCAATGTGTAGAACCCAGCACTTAGATGTGTTCAATCTCATGCCCTTGGGCTCTGTCCAGCCTGTTAAGGTCCCTCTGCAGAACCCTTCTACTGTCTAACAGATCAACACCTGCCCCTAGTTTGGTGTCATCTGCAAATTTACTGATGATGGACCCCATCCTCTCATCCAGATCATCAATAAAGATATTGAACAGGATGGGCCCCAGCACTGATCCCTGGGGAGCACCACTGGTGCCTGGCTGCCAGCTGGATGTGGCACCATTCACTATCACTCTCTGGGCTCAGCACTCCATCCAGTTCCTAACCCAGCACAGAGTGCTGCTGTCCAAGCCATGAGCTGACAGCTTGGCCGGGAGTTTGCTGTGGGGGACAGTGTCAAAGGCCTTGCTGAAGTGCAGGTAGACTACATCCACAGCCTGCCCCACATCCCCCAGGCAGTCACCTGATCATAGAAGGTGATCAGGTTGGTCACGACCTGCCCTTCCTAAATCCATGCTGGCTGGGCTTGATCCCTTGGCCATCCTGTAAGTGCTGTGTGATTGCACTCAAGATGACCTGTTCCATATGCACACTTTAGAGCTTTTATTCCCCTGCATTACTCTTTAGTGCTGTTAGGAGAGACAGGGTGCAGTGTTCAGCTGAATTCTAGTGATGTAATTTAGCCTCTGAGGTTTGTGCTCTTCCTGAGCTGCTCAGAATGCACCACTGCAGTTCACAAAATTAACAGAGCCCTGCAAAGCAAATCGTGCCCTTACGTTAAAACACGACTCCCCTTGTCTGACACTGTCTGTAGTACTCTGGGATTCTACCTTCCCTGTTGCAATGTTAAAGGAAAAAGGCCCCACAGCTTAAAAAAACCCAAAAAGATGGTAAAATGGCTTTGTGTGGTGGGGGGAAGAACCAATTGTGTTGTCATTACCCTGAGAAAACCTCAGCATGGACTGCTTCATGGGGTTTTCCTGCCCCTATCCCTCCCTGCTCTTCTTTGCATAGAGCAAGAAATTAAATAAGGTCCATTCTGGCTGGGCAATTTGTCTAAGATCACAAAGCAGAATAACAAATGAAGAACTGTGCCTCTGTCTTCTAACTCCCAGCTTAGTAATTTCTTCATAAGTTTTCAGTACTTCAAGAGTCTTTTTCAGGCCCTTCTCTAATTAGGATGTGATTAAAAATGTATTTCTACAGTCTCCAAAGGGAAGAAATTGGAGAGGAATTCATATTCTAAAATTCCAGTACAAACATCAGAAACTGAGAAGCATTGATATCCAGACTGCATGTAAAATATGCATTGTGACAGTTTTATGTACACATTGTGCTGGGTTTAATTTGTCTGAGTTCCTTTCCTTGGCATAAGTGGCAATCATGCTAGCTCTCTGGCTGTCAACAGTCTGTGACACTACTGTAATTCTACCTGCTTAACAGTTATTTTAGCCTCTGCTCACTCCAGAGGTCGCACATTTGATTTCTCCAGAAAAACACAGCCAAGAAGGCCAATGGCATCCTGGCCTGGATCAGGAATAGTGTGGCCAGCAGGAGCAGGGAGGTCATTCTGCCCCTGTACTCAGCACTGGTTAGGCCACACCTTGAGTCCTGTGTCCAGTTCTGGGCCCCTCAGTTTAGGAAAGATGTTGAGTTGCTGGAATGTGTCCAGAGAAGGGCAACAAAGCTGGGGAGGGGTTTGGAGCACAGCCCTGTGAGGAGAGGCTGAGGGAGCTGGGGTTGTTTCGTCTGGAGAAGAGGAGGCTCAGGGGAGACCTTATTGCTGTCTACAACTACCTTAAGGGAGGCTGTAGACAGGCAGAGGTTGGTCTCTTCTCCCAGGCAACCAGTGACAGAGCAAGAGGACACAGTCTCAAGCTGTGCCAGGGGAAGTTTAGACTCGAGGTGAGGAGAAAGTTCTTCACAGAGAGAGTCATTGGTCATTGGAATGTGCTGCCCAGGGAGGTGGTGGAGTCACCATCACTGGAGGTGTTTAGGAAGAGACTGGATGGGTTGCTTGGTGCCATGGTTTAGTTGATTAGATGGTTTTGGGTGATAGGTTGCACTCGATGATCTCAAAGGTCTCTTCCAACCTGGTCTGGTCTGGTCTAGTCTAGTCTAGACTATTCAATATGGCTTATTGATTATAACTTCCCCTCTGCTACCACCTCTGCTGGGCAATGGAGTAAAGGCTGAGGAGGAGGAGTTGGATTTCTTTCTCTTACAACCCTGGTTGTAAGAGCTCTGGTGCACACGTGGGAAAGAGAGAGCAAGATCACGACAAAGAGTGCAGAGATCTCTACTGAGGCTGAAAGGAAGATGTGGGAATCCTGCTTGCTATTAAGGATGAACAGTCCTGATACTCTAGAAAGCCTTCCCTTGCTAGTGCATAACCCCCACATGGGATGGCAGTTCTTTCATTCTCATTACATTTTCTCATTCCTTCCACTTCTTAACAGTTATGTTTCTGTTTAAAGAATTGATTGCAACTATGTTGTTTTGTCTCAAGTCATTATCTCACCATGTGGAGGGTTTAAGGCTAATCCCAATGTGCATGCAGGGGAGTGGGACTTTTCTGAGGTCTCCAGGTCAGCTACTTCTTTACTGGGGAAATGGTCAGCACAGAGCCCAGCTGATGAGAGATTACTGATTTGTCATAAGGTTAGCCGGATTGAGTTCTTATTTTACCAGTTGTAATAAATATATAATACTGGTTGTATGGAGTTTAGGTCAAATCAAATGAAATCCTGTTTGCATATGTAAAATCATGCTAGTTCACACAGGCAATGTCTGGACTCTCTCTGATGATGACCTTGTGGGAAGAACCCTGGGTCTCAGATCAAGTGGTGCAGGAAACTTCTCATGTCCACTCTGCTCAGGCTTAACACTGCAAAATAAAGTCAGATAGATATCAAGGAGAGGTTTTTGTGTTCACCAGTACCTGGTGTACTGTGTTAAAAGCCATCTGGATTTTCTGTGCTGTCTCTGTTAGTCAGGTAAGCCACATTCCTTACCCAACTTCAAGGACACACCTTTTTGGCAGAGAAGGTAGCTGGCTCAATTCCTCCAGCAGAAAGCACTAGATATGCTTAGTCATTTCTTCCATGTTATGAGACTGATCTTTCCTGCTTGTAAAATGAAATTGTTTTGTTGTGTTTTTTTTTTTAGTGGGAACAGAATCAAATTCTGTAAATGCATCCTAGTAGAAAAATCTATGAAAGCAATGAGCTGGATGAAAACCAGCCTGGAACAAGGGAAAAATACAGAATAAGGAGGGGAGAACTTATATAGATGTTATTTCTGCAACAGGTGTTTGGGAACTGGTCTGGAAATTTGTTCTTGTTTTCATTTTCCATTCCTTCCTTTCCTCTCTTCTTTCCTTTCCTCTCTTCTTTCCTTTCCTCTCTTCTTTCCTTTCCTCTCTTCTTTCCTTTCCTCTCTTCTTTCCTTTCCTCTCTTCTTTCCTTTCCTCTCTTCTTTCCTTTCCTCTCTTCTTTCCTTTCCTCTCTTCTTTCCTTTCCTCTCTTCTTTCCTTTCCTCTCTTCTTTCCTTTCCTCTCTTCTTTCCTTTCCTCTCTTCTTTCCTTTCCTCTCTTCTTTCCTTTCCTCTCTTCTTTCCTTTCCTCTCTTCTTTCCTTTCCTCTCTTCTTTCCTTTCCTCTCTTCTTTCCTTTCCTCTCTTCTTTCCTTTCCTCTCTTCTTTCCTTTCCTCTCTTCAGGAAACAAACAAAACAACAACCAGAAAACCCCACCAAAACCCCCAATTTCACTGCTTTTAGCCATTCACAATTGCAACGATACTGACTAGTGTCAACAATGATTGCAAACCCTCCCCCAGTTATGTGTTACTCAAGCATAAATTTCCCCCTGAAATTCATATTGATGGCAATCAGAAAACAAAAAAAGTCCTACAGTCAATGTATAAAGAGGAAAGAAAACAAGCCCCCTACGCCAGACCACTTGCTTTGATCACACTGCTTCTCCTCGTTTTCTGATGTCGTCCCTGATTTAAGCACACAATAGGTTGTTTTGATGTTCATGTGCACTGCAACGTTTTGCAGAGGTACTTCCACTGACTTGTTGACTTAACAAATCCAACTGTCTGGCCTTTTGTAGGTCCTCAGTCAAGTGATCACAAGCCTGGAGTACAGTTAGTCATCTCCTATGAGAGCACCTGTCTGACAATAATGTTGAAGCACATGAGGAACATTGTGAGTATTTTGCTCATAATCTATTAAGTCCTTGGATTTGCAGAGTACTGTGAAAACACTGATCCTCAAAACAGCCTTTCTGAGGTAAATTTTAACTCAACATGATGATGAGGTGTTAGGTATTAGGTGATACGTTGGACTTGTTGATCTCTGAGGTCTTTTCCAACGTGGTTGAATCTGTGACTATCTATCTGTGACTATGATGCTCTTCTGCCATCATTTAATGTTTGCTTTATTCCTTTGAGCTCGCTCAGTATGGTTACAGGTATGGGACACATACAGAAACTGGGTTTCCCTAAAGGTTGGCAGTGGTATGTGGCTCATCACATCAAAAAAACCCAAATTTTATGACTATTTTGATCCTTTTAGCTGACACATTTTGATACCAGTCAGACATAAGGCATCATGCAGAGCAAGACTTTTTGTAGGATGTCAGCCTGGCATTATTGATTGATTATCCATGCATCTCTTTCAAGTCCAGCATGACTGCTCTATGAGCAGGGAAGAGCTCAGCAGAGGGACAAAGTGATGTATTTTAAGATGCTATGTCATTTGTGGAGCTTTGTAACCTGCACTCAGTCACAAGGCTAAGTGGTAAATGTTGTGTGTTCTGGAGCCAGACTCTGAGAGGAGGAAGCCAGCAGAGCTCCCATCTCACAAGACAGGTGAAACAGGCTGATGAGGGTATCTTGAGAGACCTAGCTGGTGCCATGTGTGATCTCCCAGCAGAGGCAGCATGTCTGCTGTTTCACAATGAGTTTTGCAGCCTGGATGTGCTCATGAATTCCCAGTTGCTCAAGTTTCAGATAATGGTAGCAGCAAAGAGATTCAAAACTATCTTTGTTTGGCTAGGAGATTAAAGTGTTTACTAACTGTTGCAGGTTCTCATTGCATACACCAGTGCCTCCTGCATCCCTAAATGGGGTCAAACTCAGGAGCTTATGTGAGAGCAATTCAGTAATAGAATGAGGCTGAAAGTTTTGTTAGTTGCATGAGACATGAGGCTTACAGAGCTCCAAGTGTTCTCTGTTGACTGCTCTGGCTTCTGATTTGCAATTCAAACATGTTCAGTCTGGTGTATAACATCCAGTAAGTCTCTGTCCTAGGAGACCTGTCTTGTTCCCTGTGTGCTACCTTGACAAGTGAGATCAGCCTTTGATGACAGGTCCAATTTATACAAACTTTACCTTCAGGATATAGTATAAGACCCTCTTTTTCTTTCTTTCTTTCTTTCTGTCTTTCTTGTGCTTTTAAAAGGTAAGTGACCTCGATAAGCTTCTGGTAAAGTTCTGTTGGTGAGAGGGGGATAGTCAAGTGACTACCATGCTGATGATGCTCACTGAGTTCAGGTATGTGATGTGGAGACACACACAAACAGAGCTACAGATGTTGGCAACGGTTTTTCTCCTAGCCTGTAGGCTCCTAACATTGTTCTTTAACTTAGGAAGTTCCAGCACTTAATTCAATGAAAATAAATTAGAGTGCAGATAGGGGTGTGTAGCAAAAAGAAAATCCAGGATTCAGTTCATTTCATTATGGAAAGGGACAACACAACTTTACAAAGTTGTCTAGCTTTTGAAAGTACTAAGTGACTTAAATCAATTCTAGTCAGTTTGCAAAGAACTCTTATTGCTGTAGTCCAATTCAGTATGACTAGCAGTGATTCATGACTTGAAAATAAGGTCACTGCTTTAGCAGTCTAACTTAGACAATCAAGTGTTTAAATCCTGGGCTTCCTGTTCCTTCCTTCCATCTGGCCATCCATCCATTGTCTTCTGATCTGAACTGTGGAATATCTGTGTGTTGGGGTGCTGGGACACCAGGCTGTCTTCAGACTAACAATCTATGACCAAAAGGTTCTTCATTCCATTAACAATCTTCTCAGGTTTCCAGTCATATAAATCAATCTCTCTGACATGATCTCCTCTTTTCCCTTTTTTCATTTGTTCAGCAGAACAGGGATTTTAAAATCCAAGATCCTGTCTTCCTCAAGACATGTTAAAGCTATTTCAGGTATATTCAGTCTTCTGCAGCGTCTCACTAATTACATTTTAGTGGTTCATCTGTGCAGAGATCACTTTGCTGTCTTGCTTTATGTCATTATTTATAGTAAATAAATTTTGTACTGCTCTTCCCCATTTAATTTATCTCTTTATAGAGATTTTATGATGTGTTCAGATGTGAAAATAATTGTACTGGTCCAAATTAATCCCCAATGTAGCTTCACAGGAGTGACAGGAATTACAATAGATGGAGGCTTTGGATCCGGGGAAATAAATTTTATTTCCTATTTGTGTCAGTTTACTTTTTAGGGGCTTTAATAGGAGATCTAGGTCCTGCTGTGCAAATCCTGTATTAATATACAACACACAGGAGAATCCTTAAGGAGGTGGTGTTGTATATAGCCATGGTCAAGTGACAAAAAAAAGCTTTTTTAAAGGATCAAGTCAAAAGAGTGCAATGCTATAGCTTTGCAGAGTTTTTTTCATGAGGGTAGCCCTATTCACGTGGGATGTCACAGACAAAAAACATGCTACAGCAGTTTAGAGAGCATTGGTCTGGTGCAGACCTGCCAGAGAACTCTTTTCTGTGGGTGTATGTGTGGAGTGCAGGCACTTTTGACCTGATGCATCCACATGTGCCAAATTTGCTGCAGATTGATGCAGTCAGTCATCCCCAGGTCTGTTTCAGAATGTCCTCTCTATTTTCTTCTCCTCAACATTTCAGTCATGTGTTATGAAAGCAAGCCCTGCTTGAAGAAAACTCTATCAAAAATACGTCAAAAATCGTAGAGTCATAGAATTAACAAGGTTGGAAGAGACCTCAAAGATCATCAAGTCCAACCTGTCACCACAGACCACTTGACTAAACCATGGCACCAAGTGCCACATCCAATCCTTTTTGAACACCTCCAGGGATGGAGACTCCACCACCACCCTGGGCAGCACATTCCAATGGCAAGTAAGTCCTTCTGTGAAGAACTTTCTCCTCACCTTGAGCCTAAACTTCCCCTGGTGCAGCTTGAGACTTGGTGCTTGTTGCCTGGGAGAAGAGACAAACACTCACCTGGCTACAACCTCCTTACAGGTAGTTATAGAGAGCAGTAAAGTCTCCCTTGAGTCTTCTCTTCTCCAGGTTGAAAAACCCCAGCTCCCTCAGCCTCTCCTTACAGGGCTTTTGCTTGAGACCTCTCCCCAGCCTCCTTGCCCTTCTCTGGACAATGTCTCAATGTCCTTCTAAAATTGAGGAGCCCAGAACTGGACACAGGACTCAAGGTGTGGCCTAACCAGTGCTGAGTACAGGGGCACAATGACTTCTCTGCTCCTGCTGGCCACACTGTTCCTGATACAGGCCAGGATGCCATTGGCCTTCTTGACCACCTGGGTACACTAATGGCTCATGTTCAGCTGGCTGTCAATCAGTCCCACCAGGTCCCTTTCTGTTTGGCTGCTCTCCAGCCACTCTGACCCCAGCCTGTAGCACTGCATGGGGTTATTGGGACCAAAGTTCAACACCCAGCACTTGGACTTGTTGAATGCCATCATGTTGGACTCTGCCCATCTGTCCAGCCTGTTAAGGTCCTTCTGAAGAGCCCTTCTATCCTCTAACAGATCAGCACCTGCTCCTAACTTGGTGTCATCTGCAAATTTACTGATGATGGACCCCATCCTCTCATCCAGATCATCAATAAAGATATTGAACAGGATGGGGCCCAGCACTGATCCCTGGGGGGATGCCACTGGTGACTGGATGCCAGCTGGATGTGGCACCATTCACCACCACTCTCTGGGCTCAGCCTTCAGCCAGTTCCTAACCCAGTGCAGAGTGCTGCTGTCCAAGCCATGGGCTGACAGCTTGGCCAGGAGTTTGCTGTGAGGGATCAAAAGCCTTATGGCTTTTGTGACTGGAAAGGACCATTAATGTATCCTAACCTCCTGTGTAGCATAGCTCTATTTTTTCACTTAGCAAACACTTGCAGCTAGACCAGCAATGCAGCTGAAAGAAAGGTTTGAACAGAGAGATGTTAAGTCAGGTTGCAGATGTTTGTATACAGTTTAAGACTGTAGGTGAGTAATGAAGATGAGTTCTGTTAGATATTTATAAGCTCCTAACAATGTTTCAGTCTTTAGATTTTCCTCAGGAATTCACAGTTCCTTTGGAATCCTGAGGTTCTGTCAGTCAGGTGACTCACATCAGACTCAGTGTTGCTGCTCATGATTTGATTTGCATCACAAAGACTGTTCTGGGAAAAAAACCCTTTCCCTTCAACTGTCAAGCATACAAAAGCCACAATGCTAATAAAATGCAATTTTCCAAACACATTTATTACATACTTTTAAATCAGCCTCTTGGGACATTACTTACTCCACCTAGATGCAGTCAGTGCAACGCAGGACACTTTATGCGTAGGCAACACAGGTAACAAGTGAAGGAGGGGTAGATAGAAGCCTTTGCACAGGGATGAAAACTAGAGAGGCCACAATGAGAGACCGGGAGACTGCCTCTGGAGTCATGAAGGGTGTGGCAGCAGAAAGGGATGAGACAAGGAGGACTGCTTCTGCAAACACAGTACCTGGCAAAGTGCACTAAGTGGTTTTAGCAGGAAGATGCAGAAGTCCTGAAGGAGGTTTGTTTTGGTGTGTGAAAGAACTTACTAGCTAAGATCAAGAACAGTTCAGCTGTGGCAGCACAATACCCAGAAAATCAGCAGCGGGCAGGAATAGCAGCACAGGGGGAGTGCTAGGAAGAAAGCCTGGGAGCCTACCTTAAAAATATAGACTCCTGGATCTCCATAGAAGCTGTGGAGGTGGATTTATGAAAAATGAAAGACGCACAGGTTTTTGAACTTGAAATGCTCAAATACAGTTCCTTTCGTGTATATCAACCAGCATAGAGAATGAGGGATATCAAGCCCATACCAGATACTACACAGAGCAGACTATGGGCTGGCTTAGCACTGCACAGCCAGAAACAGCCAGGCTACCTACTGCTGCACTGCTGGGCTTGCTCATCCACTCAAAAAGACCAGAGGCAAAGTATAGCCATTTCTGGAGTTCAGAAAAGCTTGGCTAATATATTTCTTTTCCTGTTTCAGAGAGAAGCAGAAGGGAACAGTGGTTCAGTGTTCACGCAGAAGGAAGTCTGCTTTGTCTGCTAACTTCATTACCATGACTTCAGGCATGCCCTGTTTTTCTAGATAGGCAGCTAAACTTTCAATCCTTGCTGTTGAGAATTTTGCCTGTAACTTCTTGTGGACAGAATAACTCCTCAGGGGCAGTGGGGAGGAGGAATAAAGCCAACTTATTCTGAGCCTCATGCCAATAAAATGTAAAATGTTACTAGAATTCAGGAAAGCATGTGTGGGTGATGAATTCGGAACCAATTTTATAGGGGGGAAATTTGCTGGAAGAAAAATAAACTCCTACAGTACTTTCCCAAAGTACTTCCAGCTTTCCTTTTATAAAAGCTCTGAAGCTGCCATGTACTACTCTTGGTGATTAATGATTCTGGGATAGCTGATATGTGGGTGATGAATTAGTAATCAGCTTTAGGCTTACACAGACTTACAGCCTCTTTCCATTTCATGTCCTACATCATCTGAGTACAAATTGCTTCCAAAAATATTTGTGAGATGTGATAACTTAAATGTGTTGGGAAAAAAAGGTAAGAGCCAAGCTTTCCTTAAACCACAAAGATGAAATCTACTTCTGACTCTGGAGGTGCAGGACTGTGAGGAAGTTGCCCATGGGAAGTACAGGTAGATGCTCCTCTACCTTTACTGGGTTTTGTCTCTGGCTTGATGTGGGTAAGAGATGAGGATTTTTGTTCTGTCTTAGTTGTTTCTCCTCACTGCTTTCATGGTCTCACTAACTTCTACATTTTATGGATGTCATTAATGCAGATTTAATTGGGAAATACATTGCCTGTCAGCAACACTATACCTGCCAATTAAATACAAAGCCACATTATCCTTTCAGAATATCATGAATGTATTCTGCTTGCTTTGCTGTGGTCCATGGATCAGCCAACTGGGACTGGGACGAAGCCTCATAGGTAGACCAAGCCTGGTTAGTCATACAGGATAGAAAACAAGTCTAAAACACCTTGCTGAGCTGGAAAAAAAGTTATTCAGAAAGCATCAGTGACAGAGTGATATCAACACCTTAGCTGATAGAGGGAAGTAGCACATTCAGATTACATTCTCCCTAGACTGGCACAGAAAAACTGAATACAAAGCCTTGGAAAGAAACCTCTCATGCTAACTCTAGCTTATAAAGAATTTGGATTTAATTTTATATTCATAGAAAAAGCATTGACTTTAGAAATGAATGCAAATGAGCTTAGATAGGCTCTGTTCTCTCTTGAACTGAAAATTAACTGAACATCTATAAACAAAGGGTACTAGTATTCAGCAGTAGTTTCAACTGGGAACAGATGAGATCTGTTCTTGTGGCACGGGGCTCACTATTGGATCCCAACACATTTGTTATGAAAGGTGTTTGACAAACATGTTGTACAGAAATTTGTGTTATTCTTTCTTGTTAAACACTGTTATTCTGTCACAGATGCAGTTCTGCCTCAGCTCTAGATTCTCACTGCTGATTTTTAAACAACTGATTCCTTACACAGCTGATGTGTGCTGGATAAGAAAAACAAAACAAAACAAACCCAGAACCACCAACAACAAATGAACCACAAACAGCAAGCTCTGTGTGATGATATCAGTGACCTGGGAGACAAAGGGGAACATAAATTAACTTTTCCACTGGTTGCAAATGAAGAAAGCATTAAAAAGAAGAGTGGAGACAAAGGAAAATCAAAACAAAAGTAATTTCCAGAACCCTACAACCAGCTTGTACAAATGAGAAGTGTTTCCTCCAAGAAGAATAGATCCATATCCCACAGTAATGTGAAGATAAAATAAGCAAATAGTGAGACAAGCTGTTACTATGAGAGATGCCAATGAGAAAGGCCAGTCATGGTGCAGAAAGAAAGTAGTCCATCTTGAGAAGGCTTTGATAGGAAAACATTTCACTCAGGAGTCTCTTAAAGACTGCAATACAAGTTCAAATAGCAGTTCTCAGTAGGTTTACTTGGGAATGATTGATTCTTTGGGATTGATTTATTGTTACAAAAACTTAGTTAAGAAGAGATGAACAAGAACACAAGTCAATTGTGCAAATATTCAAGGGAGAAGGTTCAAGAGAAATTATTTAGGACGTTAAACAGATAGAAATAATGATAGGTAATTAACACATGCATCATATATTGAAATGTTTTCTTACAAAGGGAGATGGCAAGCCAGAGAAGAATCCAAAGAAAAGTGAAGGGAACTTGGTACAGAAATTAAAAGCAGTCTGGATCAGGGGTATGTAGATTTCTTTGATTAAGAAATTGGGAAGAAAACTAGTACAAGGGGAAGGCATGCACAACAGTGCCACTATTTTCTTAATGCATTTTGATATTCACTTATTGTTCCTGCCTAGACAAGGAGAGAAAACAATACGTATGTCACAATAAGATGAGACATAAAACAACTGAATTTACTTGTGTTCCTTTTTTCAAAGGCTTATTTTCTTCCCACACAAACAGGCAGCAATGGTGTTAATCTTGATTGATTTCAATAGAAAAGGCAAATGGGGATTTGTCTTTCTTTTTTTTTCTCCCCTCTGCTTTATTCCAGAGAAGTAGTTTTGGGACCTGTGTTTCTAAGAGTCCAAACTGTGTCAGCCAGTATCATAGACTCCACAACTAAATATTCATTTGAAATTTAAGTGTTCCATGCACAACAATGTTGAAAGCAATGGAATTTAGGTTCCTTACAGCCTTGGTGGTGATTCTGGAATAAAAGCTTTAGGGACTTGTTCATGAAATCTGTGCTCTGCATTCTATGTGCTGCACCAACAAGGCTTAGCTGTAGAATAACATGAGGAGAGGTTGAGGGAGCTGGGGTTGCTTAGCCTGGAGAAGAGGAGGCTCAGGGCAGACCTTCTTGCTCTCTACAGCTACCTGAAAGGAGATTGTAGACATGTGGGGGCTGGTCTCTTCTCCCAGGCAACCAGCACCAGAACAAGCGGACACAGTCTCAAGCTGTGCCAGGGGAGGTCTAGGCTGGGTGTTAGGAAGAAATTCTTCATAGACAGAGTGATTGCCCATCAGAATGTGCTGCTCGGGGAAGTGGTGGAGTCACCATCACTGGAGGTGTTTAAGAAGAGACTTAATGGGGTGCTTGGGGCCATGGTTTAGTTGATTAGATGGTGTTGGATGATAGATTGGACACAATGATCTCAAAGGTCTCTTTCCAACCTGTTTTGTTTTGTTCTGTCCTATCCTATCCTATCCTATCCTATCCTATCCTATCCTATCCTATCCTATCCTATCCTATCCTATCCTATCCTAACATTATATAAAGTATGACTGAAGCTACATTTCTTTCATCTATATTTTTTTAAAAAGAGTTAAAATGACTTAACTACAGTAATATAGTGATGTAGTGGATTATTTTCTTTTCTAATGATTATTTAATTACTGCAAGTGTGGTTTCTATTTTAAATTTTCTTTGAAGCAATTGGCATCTATTTTGTGACAGGAAAACTAAAAGCTTAGTAGCAAAGTAGAATAAAGGTGTGCAGTGTTTACAGTGAGGGTGTTGAGACACTGGAAAAGGTTACCCAAGGAGGTCGTGGTTGCCTCCTCCCTGGAGGTGTTCAAGGCTGGGTTGGATGAGGCCTTGAGCAACCAGGTCTGGCAGGGGGGACCTTCAAGGTCTCTTCCAACCTAAACCATAGTATGAATCAATGAATCTGTGAATGTTTTGGGATATGCAGAGCTCAAAGGAAAAACAAGGAAGGGTCTTCAGTTAGTATTTACCAAGTAGCTACATGACCTCCCATCGACATTGCAATCCTCTTTGTCCTGAAGGTTTACCTACCCCATTAATCTGGTTTTGAAGGATCGTCTTGCTTTGCAATATCATTGTCCTAGTGTTGATTTTTTTTCTCAGCTCTTTAAATTTAGAATTATCCCAGGGGATGTTATCTAAGTCAGAGGCTGGTTTTGCTAATTAAGCTGCAGCTTACAAAGGCAGAGCTTAGCCTTTCACTGAAAAGTCACATGAGGACTCAGAGAGGGTGAAAGACAACACAGCAGCGGCGATGGCTTTTCCACATTTCTTACCAGGCAGCTGATAAGTTATGTAGGTTACTGGGATGCAAGGATGATTTCTTCTGTGGGGTTTTTTTTCCCTAATCCTCCTTTATTGGGTAATAATCAAACCTGCCTCATATCTGCACTTCAGATGTAAGCATTTGACTTTATAGTGAAGGTTTTCTCTAACCATTTGCTATAATTACATGATTTTTAAAGGTGGAAGGATATCCCAATATTAAACAGGGCTATTTTGTAGTCCATTTTTCACCATGTAGCAGTTAGATTCTCACAGCAGTGCACATAAGAGTACAGGACAGAAAAAAACTTGAGATTTAAAGCTACAGAACCAAGTGAACAACTTGTAATTTCTTTAACTTTTTATTTGGGAGTAGTAGCTGAAATTGGAGCCTTTCTAAAGCCTGGCTTTTATTTTATGTTTTTTTTCATTGAAGAAGAGGAAGAAAGCAAGTGTGATTTGAAAATGTCCAGGAAATTAAATCTTGGGGAAGAAAAGAAGTTATTTATAGAGGAGGAATGAGGGCATTAGTTAATACAAGTTACCTTTGATCTTTTTGTCCTTTCTTTCTTTTTAAAAATAGTTTTAAATGAAAAATGAAAGAGAACAGCAGCAGAAACTTAGAAAGGGCCAGTCCTGCCTGACCAAACTGATCTCCTTCTATGATCAGGTGACTGCCTGCTGGTTGTGGGGAAGGCTGTGGATGTAGTCTACCCTGACTTCAGCAAGGCCTTTGACAATGCTCCCCCACAGCAAACTCCTGGCCAAGCTGTCAGCTCATGGCTTGGACAGCAGCACTCTGTGCTGGGTTAGGAACTGGCTGGAGGGCTGAGCCCAGAGAGTGGTGGTGAATGGTGCCACATCCAGCTGGTGGCCAGGCACTAGTGGTGTCCCCCAGGGATCAGTGTTGGGCCCCATCCTGTTCAATATCTTTATTGATGATCTGGATGAGAGGATGGGGTCCATCATCAGTAAATTTGCAGATTGACACCAAGTTGGGAGCAGGTGCTGATCTGTTAGAGGATAGAAGGGCTCTTCAGAGGGACCTTCACAGGCTGGACAGATGGGCAGAGTCCAACATGATGGCATTCAACAAGTCCAAGTGCTGGGTGTTGAACTTTGGCCACAATAACCCCATGCAGTGCTACAGGCTGGGGTCCGAGTGGCTGGAGGGCAGCCAAACAGAAAGGGACCTGGTGGGACTGATTGACAGCCAGCTGAACATGAGCCATTAGTGTACCCAGGTGGCCAAGAAGGCCAATGGCATCCTGGCCTGCATCAAGAATAATGTGGCCAGCAGGAGCAGGGAAGTCATTGTGCCCCTGTACTCAGCACTGGTTAGGCCACACCTGTGTCCAGTTCTGGGCCACTCAGTTTAAGAAGGACATTGAGACACTTGAACGTGTCCAGAGAAGGGCAACGAGGCTGGGGAGAAGCCTCAAGCACAGCCCTATGAGGAGAGGCTGAGGGAGCTGAGATTGTTTAGCCTGGAGAAGAGCAACCTCAGGGGAAACCATATTGCTGTCTACAACTACTTGAAGGGTGGTTGTAGCCAGGAGGGGGTTGGTCTCTTCTCCCAGGCAACCAGCACCAGAAGAAGAGGACACAGTCTCAAGCTGTGCGAGAGGAAGTTTAGGCTGGAGGTGAGGAGAAAGTTCTTCACAGAGAGAGCTGTTAGGCATTGGAATGTGCTGCCCAGGGAGGTGGGGGAGTCACCATCCCTGGAGGTGTTCAAGAGGGGACTGGATATGTCACTTGGTGCCATGGTTTAGTAGTCATGAGGTGTTGGGTGACAGGTTGGACTTGATGATCTTTGAGGTCTTTTCCAACCTTATTGATTCTATGATTCTATGTAATGTTCAGGGGCTGTCAATCTCTCTTACTGTGGGACAAAAAGTTGGAAAACTATCTGCATATTTAACACAAGGAGGAACTGATGGCATTTTAAATTTGAGGCAGAAGGCCCATAAAAGAAAATTTGATGTCACTTAGGAAGAGATAATTGTTAAAAAGCTTTTAAATAAATTAGCCTAAAAGTGCCATTATTAAAAAATCATAAAGCTTCCCTGAAAGGTCATATGAGGAAGGCCAAATATTTCCATTGGCTGCTAAACTGCATGGATTGATATATGGCAAATTTTGAAGTAGTTCAGCCTTTCATAATGCTCCAAAGAATCCATCTTTAAGGGGAGTTGTGGATCATTACTAACGATCAAAGGAGAAAAGTTATTAGGATAATGTAATTCTTGTGGAAAAAAGAAAATCATCATTGAATTTCATCCATTATTATTACTGGCTAGAATCTAGTTTCTATTCTCTTCAGCTAGTGTCATTTAAAATTAAATGACACTGGACATAACCTATCTGTGTGGGTTTCTGTAAGTAAATATCAATACTTTCGGGGGGGGTTGGAAACAAAATTGGGGTGAAAAAAAACTGGAACACAGTCACAACAGATACATATCTGTGTTAGTTTTTCAATAGTCACAGAATCACAGAATGTTAGAGGTGGGAAGGGACCTCAAAAGATCACCCAGTCCATCCCCCCTGCCAGAGCAGGATTACCTAGAGTAGGTCACACAGGAGCGCATCCTGGCAGGTTTTGAATGTCTCCAGGGAAGGAGACTCATTTATATGTATTGAATTACAGATGTGGAGAGAAGTAAATCCAGAGAATTATTTCCTCTCCCTCGCTCCCCCTCGTTCTTAAATATTTTCACCACCTTCTGCCTGACTTTAGAAGAAAGTAACAACTGACAAATAAACTGCTTTTTGCAACATGCACACAGGCAGTCAAACTGAGTTCCTCACAAACACTGCTCATGATCAAGGTAAAGTAGGCAGGTCCTTCTCTCAGAAAATTGTTCAGTTCTGGCTTGTTTCTCTTTGAAGAAAGCACAGGGAGTCAGCATCTACATTTTGCTCTTGTGTGTGTGTGTCAGATCAAAATCACTGGGGTTTTTTTGTCCGTGAGCACAGCAAGGAGAGCTGCAGCGTTTCTGTTGGGAACTTGGGTTTAAACCTTTTCAGCCTTCCAGATCTTTAGAACTTGGATTTATTTACAAGCATCCACAATCAAAGATTTAGAACAGTAATTTAAATTGAGGTTACTTCTAGTAAAGGAAGTAAACTTCCTTTATTTTGAATTAATTAACTGACTACAGAAATAAACAAAAGTAGATTTAATCTAATACTGTGGATTTTTTCCTGTTTGCTTGATGCCCAAGCTATCAAAGTTTTGCATAGTTTAAGTAAAAATTACATTTCCAAAGTACCCTTTGGTTTTTCCTTCTGGCCTGGACTATGAACAGAAATGAATGCGTTTTGAGGCATTAACAATAACAGAAGGGATTTTGCTGGACTTCAGAATCACTCATAAGCCTGCTAGAAGTCTGTGTTGCTAATGGACCCACCAGAACTGGTATTCTTTGGTGCAAATGAGACTGACATTTAATTCAGACATTGTCCCTGCTTATTGATGTCTACAGATGTGCCAATTCAGCCTAATTTAGAAGTAAAAGGATAATCCAGGAGGTTTGCTCACAAACTGTGACACTGTAGTATCACAGAAGACACAATCTTTAGGAATAGAAGTCTTCTCCATTGTCCTTTTACCAAGCAAGTGCTTAACTCAGATATGTCTTAATAAAACAGTTTACTTCAAGCTTCCCCTGTCATAGATTTTAAAGATGTTTCTGCCATGTTAATCCTGCCCTCGTTTTTGCACTATGATTGTCAAGCTGCCAAGACTCCTCTTTGTCCCTGCTAGAAGGTCCAGCAAAGCACAGCTCCTTCCACAGCCATTTCAAATCTTGTTTAACGAAATCCTTCATTCAGGCTGAGTCTTCACAAGAAAAATTTCTAGCACAGACTCATCCTATGAGCTCTCCGTGCTCTGCTTTTGTGAAGCCATGGCTGATTTGTGAAGCCATGGCTGATTTATACCTGCTTGTAATCTGGGGTTTGGAATGATCAGTGTGCAGTGGGACAGAACCTTTTTAACAATTGGAAACCCTCAATAGATGTATTGGGAGGGCAGCTGAGAAGTGGAAGATGCAATCTGGCTTCAAGAGTGCTCAGCTGAAGTTTTCTGAACTCTTCATGGCATAACAGTGCCAATGCAGATAGACAATCGTGAAATTTAGAGGGGCCTATTTGCCTTTCATTTGTGAGGGAAGATGAAGTGGAAAAATGTTATCTGTATAGCAGGGGGGGAACACCCCAACAGCCAACAACCAGAACTTAAATCTCTATTTGGAATTCAGGTGGGTGCAGTTTAAATTACTTCTAACAGTCTGTCTGCTGATTACTGCTATTCATGAAAATTGGCTTTGTTTTAGTTCTGAAAGACACCGAAGCAACTGCTCTGCCTTGAGTTTTCTCCCCTGAATTGCTAAAATGTTCTCTTTTCTGATTTCCTCTCTTGACCTTCTCCTCCCACTCATTTCTCTCAACATGTATTTAGACACATTCAGAGGAATAGTGAGGAAGTAGATTTCTGTCTGTCTTTCATAGGGCCACAGCACTACTGCAAAGTGCAGTCCTTAGACTGGGAGGAGTTGACTGGTAGAGTGAGTTGGTCAAAGGCTAGATAATAGGTCAGCATTGCTAGCAGGGTACAAGGAGCAACCTGAAGGCATAGTGACAATTTTATCTGACTATTTTTTTTAATTTTCTTCATTGCATGAACGTCTGGCTAGCCTGCTCCTCTTAAACAGTCACACAGCAATCAGTATCACAGTATCAGCTTGGTTTCTTTCCCTGGCGGGTGAATGTCAGGCTAAGCCTGTTTCATTACAAGCAACTGTGATCTTTGCTTTGGGGTGTACAACAAAACACAGCACTTGACTACACTCTGTCCTGTCTGGGCAGCTCAAAAGGGAGCAGAACTGGACATCCAGAGAGCAGCCATCTTCTCTGTTACCTTTATCACCCATTACCTGCCAACTGCACTCCTCAGCCCAGTGCCCTTTGTAGCTGCTGCTCACCTCAGCTTTCAAAATTAGGTCTGACATTGTCCCTGGTTACACAGTGCACCTCTGGGACGATTTTTAAAGCCCAACATTTATCAGGACTCTCCCTGTACAGTATTTCCATGCTTGAGATAGTGAAGATTGTTGTGCTGGGGCTCCTCGGTTGAAGCGATAAAGTCTTCCTTGAGAATGACCCCTCTCTTCTTTGCTTTTTAAGAGCTTACTTTTTTATCTGGAACAACTAAAACCTGTTGACCTTCAAGTTACAGTGATGCTTATCTAGTCATTGAGAAGGGAGGAATGGTTTTTTGGGCTGATATTGAAGGCTACATTTCTTTCTCCTTCCTGACTTTTAAGAGACTCTTCAATTTGCTGTTATTTGTAATCCTTGATTGAAGTTTGAGTATAGCCCTAAATCAGTAGAGATGGGCTTTCAAATGAACAGTGTAAACTGCAGTAACCATATGGTACTCTGCCCTGGGAAAATGCCTGCTGGTTTCACTGCCATTTCATGACATTCTTATTTTGGCCATTGAATCTCATCTGTTAAATCCCATGCATATTTTAAATCTGATGTGGTTTGGGGAGGTTACCAATAGCAGCACTGATTGCAGTGATTTGGGTCGTGCATCTTTTGATGCTGTATGTTAACAATAGCTTTGCAGCTGACCACATCAACTGCCTTGAAGGGTCATTTCCAATAACCAGAGATTTGCTGTGTGAGGGCAAGATGCTCACACACACAAACACTGTTTTCCTTCCCAATAGAGAAGTTATTTATTGCTAGGACACCAGCAGTATCTCCTATCACAAGGATATATTGTTGATAATGCCTGTAGAAAGCTCCATATTTCTGGACACATACTGTGAATAATCAAAATCTGAGAAACAATTTTATTCTGAGGCAGGAAAAATTACAGAAGGAAATACAAATGCAGCTGCCTGTGTAATGCTCCGGGTTCATCAGTTCAAAACATTTTAAGATCTCTTCATTCTTACCTGCATTTTCATTTGCATCCTGTCACTGGATTGCCTATGGCTGTCAGGTAAACTTGTTGCCTGAAATGTTGATACTACAATTAAAATTATTGAAAGTTTGATATGTCCCATTGTATGCCTTGTGACTGTTACCAGCACAAAGGTTTCTGCTTAATTATAAGCCAAGAACAGAGTGATGCATGCTGGCAAGATACCTGCTCTAGAGTTTCTCATGGCTATGTTTCTCATATGTTCTTTTAAAGCGTCTCATCTATCTGTGTGTTTTCTGAGTAACTGTAATGTTGCTTTAGGGATAACCTTACAGCTCTTTGGAAGTTCCCAACAAACTCTCCACCCACCAGCAGTAGCTTATGACTAAGGCTGGTTAATAGATTGGCTCTGGTCTTGAGTAGCTACATAAGACGGAATATCCGGAATATCGTTCAGTAACCTGAACTGGAAAATCAAAGAGAGCTTGCAGCTGTGTGATGGGAGAGATTGGAAAGACTGTTACTGTAAGAATCCTGTTCTGCCCATACTGCTGCAGGAAATGCCCTTGGCTCTTCCGTAGTAAAGTGCTTTATGAAACACCATTACAAACAATCACTTCTCCCCAGCATCAGCACTGCTGCTTAGGGGTTAAAATCAATAGGAGCTTACTGGCTAGAATCTAGTATCTATGCATTGCACTGGAAAATGAAGGGGATAGATTTTGTATCAGATTAAGCTGAGTTAAAGTAGACTGAGGCTTAGGGGGTTTTCCATCAGAGTGTCAAATATTAAAGATAGGTAATTTTACCTTGTTCTTCTATCATTTTATTTCTATTTTCCTGACTCTAAGAATTCCTGTTGTTTACTGCAGCAGCACTCCAGTTCAGCCAAGGGAATACTGAGAATGTAACATGTTTGTATGGCTGCTTAAAGGCCAGGTTTCATATGGCCTTTTTTCTTTGTTTTCATTGCTTTTTCATTCATGGGCATTCATATTTATGACCCTTTTGTTTTTCAGCACCTCCCAGATGGCTCTGTCCCAAGTGCACACGCTGAATTTTCTCTTCTGCCAGATCCTTATGAAGTCAGTCGAAGGAAAACAAGAACAGCTCCAAAAAGCTCTGACCCTACTTACAATGAAATTGTGAGTACCATTCACTTTCTTTCACCATTTCTTACTTGTTAGATTTTCCCTAGCCAGACAGCATTTAGAGCTGTTGCACTGAGTATGATCAAGAAGAAGGAACATATCATAAGCTGAACCACAAGTGGGGACAATCTTCTGCTTTGCATCTTTCTCAGAAGTGAAACAGTCTCTTCAGGAAGGCGGTTAGATCATTCACACTGCTCTGTCACACACTGCAATCACAGTTACCTGGTAGCCAAATGAGACCAAGCATCACTGCACCTGAGCCTGGGCAGTTTTGAATGCAGATTTGTACAATAACATAAAAGGTGCTAATTGAATGGATGCTGTTATTTAAATTCATGTTTGAAAATAGACAAGCAAATTGGTTGTCACTCTCCTAAATGATAACAGAATAATAAGCAGCCAAGTTATTTTTATGCTAAAATTCTAGCATTTCACAGACACATATATCTATAATTAGAATAGAATAGAATAAACCAGGTTGGAAGAGACCTTCAAGATCATCATGTCCAACCCATCATCCAACACCACCTAATCAATTAAACCATGCAACCAAGCACCCCATCAAGTCTCCTCCTGAACACCTCCAATGATGGTGACTCCACCACCTCCCCAGGCAGCCCATTCCAATGGCCAATCACTCTTTCTGTATAGAACTTCTTCCTAACATCCAGCCTACACCTCCCCTGGTGCAGCCTGAGACTGTATCCTCTTGTTCTGGTACTGGCTGCCTGGGAGAAGAGACCAACATCTGCCTGTCTATTATTTCACACATGACTGAAGAGCCCACCCCTCTGTATGGAGAAACATTTATGACAGAATGGGAAGTGACCTTTGGTAAGTGCAGATGAGCTTCAAACAGTGGGTGGGATTGGAGAATATAATTATTGTATATAACAAATCTCCTAAAGATCTCAAAGCAAATTACAAATGCTCTTTGAGTAAGCTTTAAAGTAGAAGACATATAAAATGTTACCACTCCAACCTGTTTCAAAGATGAGATATGATGGAGATTAAGTTAGTCAGTGAAGACTGAGTCCTTTGCTTCTAGTTTTCCAACTTCTGGGGCTTCAATAATTGCTTTTTCCTATATCTATTTGATAACAAAATTTATCAGCTCACACTGATGACTTCCAGTGCTTCTGTAAGTAGGCTTCTCGAGTAGTACTGCTGATAACAATTGAGACAGATTTCCCTCCCTATGGTACTGCAGTGGAATGACACAAACTAGGGTGGGGATGTTTTGCTTTGTTGTGGGGTTTTTGTTGCTGTTGTTATATTCTTTCTTTTTTTTGCAATCAAAGACAGAGTGAAATGAGTCTAATTAGCCTATCTAAAGAGATTCCTTTACATTTGAAAGCTATTTAAAGCAAAGAAATACAACATGATTATGTAACAACATTCATTGTTAAAGAATCCAGGCTGGACTGCATGCAGACAGCAACAGTGCAGGACAGTTATCTTTCCAGTCATTATTACATCGAGTTGAATGCAGGAAAATCCAAAACCCTACCTGCAGTCAGATGCTACTCACTGGGAAGAGATTTAATTGTGGTTGAGGAGCATTCCAATGCTGTTGGTAGAAATTGCATGAAAACTTTAATATTCTTTACTCAGAACTTACAGCTTTTTTCACAGATGCTCAATCTTTTTCACCAAGAGCTGCTAATCACAGTGGGGACATATGGTTCCATTGAACTTGGACATTTCAAACCCAGAGCTTGTGCTGTTAGCAGCTCTGTTCTTCCATATGTGATACCATTCTGTATGCGTTTTCTGTCCAAGGCTGGTAGACTGAGGCAGAAGCTGCCCCAGGGAAGAAAAGCTACTAAAAATATAAGTCAGCTGTCTTTTGAGTTAGTTACTGTCCAAAATGCTATGTACAGAAATATACTATAGCCTTTTTCATGAGTTCCTCCATTTTTATTAAAGCCAAATGGCTCAAAGGAAGCTGAATATTAATTTCTCTCTGTGTTCAAGACAGAAAAGTCTGAAACACACACCTCCTGAGTATTTTTTGTTTTAGTTTTATACTTTCATTGCTTATGACTGCCTACAGCAAATGATCAGCCTTGCAAAAGTGCATTTTGGTTTTGATTGTTAATCATGCGTGAGAGTGAAGATGTGAAAGTCCAGGAGAGCTGACAATGGAATCAACTATGCCAAATATTTTGGAGCAGCTTTTAGCAAGCAGTGTTCCTCCTATTCCTTTATTTGTGGAGTTTGATGTGTTCAGACTAGTATACAATGACACTAAAAATGATGGTTAAGGAAAAGAGGAGAAAGAACTCAGAAAAATGGGATGCAGTATAAAGAATAACATACCAGCAGTTATAAAGAGTAACACCTGCTTACAGACCACTGTTAGGAAGAAAGTAAAATTGCTTGAGGAGTGCCAGAGTAGGTTAGAAAGAACTAAGTTAAAAAATTGAAAATAATTCTGAATTCTTTAAGCTCTTGCTGACAAAATTCACAATGACCTAACTAAGCACAGTGAGATCTTGCTGCTACTTCTAGCATTTGTACTGAGACATGCTTATGCGCACCCATGAAATGAGCAAACCTCCAAGGCAAAGCAGAGTATGTACTGCCCTAACAAAGCCAAAACTAGAAGGAACTCTCTCCACCCTGCCCTTGGGGTGTAGCCAAGGGTAAGCAGACCTTCCTGGGCTATATCAGTCTGCTAGTGTTATTGCAGCTGCCCCCAGAGCAGAGGGCATCCTGGCCTGCAACATCAAGAACAGCTCCAGCAATCCTGCTGGAGAAGCAGGAGGGGAGCTGCATCAGGATCCACAGCCACTCCCTCCAGAACCATGCATCAAAGCTAATTTGGACAATTACGAGGAAATCTAGGAACTATGCCATGGCTACCTATGGTGAAGCAACTGTTCTGCATTTGCAATTAAAATCTCATTAGACTCCTGCAGGTCAACAGTGCTTCTCTTTTTAGAGCCAGGAATTGGGAAAGTCCTGACTGTCCCACTGATGGCCACAGCTATGTATAACTCACCTCCATTTGATCCAGATGTAAAAATGGGATGCAAACATTCTTAACCACACACTCATTTCTGGATTTAACTGTTGTGATTATGAAATCCTGACGGGTGGCATTTGTTTTATTCCCATACTGATTCCATTATCTCCAGACCTTTCTTCCATCCCTGCATCCTGATGATAGATACCTTGTTCCAACTGAATATGCTATACCATTTTAGAAACAGTTTACTTGGAACATTTCAAAACCACCCACCCTGCACTGTAAGGTCTGTCATTGCTTGAAGCTTAAAGCCTCTTTTTTTGTCCAAAGCTTGAAAGTTCATTACCTCTGTTCACACCTGTTGTGGCCCATACAACAGCTGGAGAAGAAATTGTTAATATATTGACAAAGAAAAGTCACTAATTTATTCTAAATTATATTATATCTATACCTGTCCTCACTTCTTGGACTTTAGCCTTCATTTCAATTTGGTTTTGGTAGGGAGATGTCAGTAGAGGACAGAGGACCTGGAAATTTTTGATTCACATAAAATTTGGTGAAATAAGCACAGTAAATATTACAAGTGTAAAGCACCAGGCACAACTTCCATCACAGCTGTTCCAAACTATGATTTCCAGAGGTTTCTCCCTGGTAAGACCTTTCTAGTAAACGCCAGCAAAAAAGAGTAAGTGGGACAGTTTTCTTTCCCCCACAATGCATGGCAGTGTCCATTCACCCCTACAGCACCAATTATTCCCGTAACCCAAAGAGCTTGATGTCCTGTCTGTTGGTGCTTGTTGGTGGAGTACCCTCATGTCCTGTCCCACTCTGACACCCCTGCAGCTTGCAGTCTGGACAAAATCAATCTGTAGTCCCACAGGGGTAGCCAAGGCCAGCTGGGGCTGTCTGGAAGACCCAAGAGTTTTGTGCCTCCTGAACTTCACTTATGAATTTCAGGCCACCTTGCTTTTGCCACTCAGCATAAGGAACATTGCTAGGGCTGAGCCTTTGTAAACTTTGTCTCTGTTTGAAGGACATCTTCCATGGCCATTTCTGCTTCTTATAACTGTAGGTGCAGAGAGGACTCAGCAGTCCAGCCTGCAAAGATCTAGGCTAGAGGGGGCTCAGTCTGTCTTTTCTTCTGCTCAGCAGTGCAATAGACTGCGTTCAGATTGCACAGCAAATCCAAGCAGGTTGCACAGCTAACGCCTTTGAGGCAGTTTTCCATTCTCCTGAAGTGACAGTCTGTCGCTGCATTTGCTTTTTAAACTGCACAGAGTGATTAAAATTTAAAGCAAAAAAAACATTTCCAGCCATACAAATTCTAGCTTAAATGTACTTCTCTTAACAAAGCTTACCTTTCAGGCCCGAAACTAGCTGAGAGCATTCTTTCACATTTTATCAACCCACACGCAGTTCACTCAGCAGTTTTTGATTAATGCAGAGACTGCAACGTAGGAATCTGTTCAGAATGCAGCTCATTCTTGTCAGCCTATCACTCCAGATTGTCAGTTTTCTCCTTTTCTTAAATTCAGAAAATACACCATTAACATTCCATAACTAACCTGAGCATTCTCTCACAGTATCGAGCTAGTTTCAACTATAAATCTTAGTAACTTTCTAAAGCGGTGCTAAGCAAGGTGTCTCACTTCATTTGAGAAGCATTAAAGGTAATTCTGGAGTAACAGAAAGATGCAAATTTAGTAAGTTCCACCCAGGCTCAGAGATGTTCCAAACACACAACTTCTGCTGAGTGGGCTGAGCTTTGTGCCATGTGTAATATTTGACGATTCCATTAAAAATGGGAAGCATTTTTATGATGGGCACATTTGGATACAGTTGGCATCCAGACTCGGGCAGAAAGTTATTTGTGTTGTAATAGCAGAATAACACAGGCTGTTTGCGAAAGGAACATTATATACCTTTTTTTGTGATGTGGGCTTGTTGGAGCTAGAACAGATTTAAAATTTTGTGGAAGTCTTGGTTACAAGAAAAAATAGTTTTGTTTTGGCTTGATCTTTTTCTTTTCATTCTGATAGGTAGCACAAGATTTAATCACAAGGGCAGCACTGAGAAAAAATTCTGAAGTGCTGTGAATTGATGTGAGGAGGCTCAGGGGAGACCTTATTGCTCTCTACAACTACCTGAAGGGAGGTTGTAGCCAGGTGGGGGTTGGTCTCTTCTCCTAGGCAACCAGCACCAGAACAAGAGGACACAGTCTCAGACTGCACCAGGGGAAGTTTAGGCTTGAGGTGAGGAGAAAGTTCTTCATAGAAAGAGAGACTGGCCATTGGAATGGGCTACCCAGGGAGGTGGTGGAGTCACCATCCCTGGAGGTGTTCAAGAGGGGATTGGACGTGGCACTTGAAGCCATGGATTAGTAGTCATGAGGTGTTGGGTGACAGGTTGGACTTGATGATCTTTGAGGTCTTTTCCAACCTTATTGATTCTATGATTCCATGATTTTACAAGACATTTCAACACAACAAGAAGTTGCCTTAAGGTATTTCTAAGGAACATAGAACAAATACAGAATACATAGGTTAAAAAAATAACATAAAATAGAGATTTAAACAGTTTTCTTGGTTTTTTCTGATTTTTGCCAAAGAGCAAACCGATCTATCAAAATATTTCCTATGGAGAGATATTTTTACAGTTAAAATAATCAATGTTTTTACAGAATTACCTGTCCTATGCTTTCATGCCTCTGTCCATGATGAGTAGCCTCCATCTGAATCTCTCCTCTGGAAAATCAATCGTATTGCCATGCCCTGGTGAACTTCATGGAGGATCTGATATTTCTTCCCATTTGAGTTCAAAACTCTGCCTAAGTTTGCACAGGGAAAATTATTTACACCTGGTTTTCTCCCAAGCATTGCACAGCACATTTCAAATTTGTTTACAAGTGCTTGGTAACCAGATTTCACAACCCTAAGGTGCCAGGGTCCCTTTTCTGTATACTGCATAAGGTCAAATGTACTCCTGAGGTAATTCGCTAAGTGCAGTGAATTTTCCTCATGGTTAGTAGTTTGTAATTCTGGAGAGCAGTGTAAAGCAATTATTTCAAATTTGTAATCATCATCCTGAACACTGTAGTGCAGTAAGTATTCAGCCTGCTAAGTACATTCACCAAACTGCATGCTTTTTTTCCTGTTTCACTCTATATTTTTTCAGGTTGTGTACGACAAAGTCACAGAGCTCCAAGGCCGGATACTGAAGGTTGTTGTGAAAAGCAAAGGAATCTTTGTGGGAGCTGTTAACATTCAGCTGAGCTGTGTCCAGTTAAATGAAGAAAAGTGGTATCCACTGGGAAACAGTATCATTTGAGTGGCTAAAAAAATTCAATTATTTATCCTCTAATGTTTCTTAACCCCTTCCACAGGGCTGTCTCAGTTGCCCTTGAGAATATGCTCAGTCATCTGCTGATCACACACCTTAACACTTCTAATCATAAGGCTATTGTCTCAAAATTGCTACCATCTTCCTGCAACAGATTCCTGTCAGCACGAGTCTAAGAAATCACATGCTAAGAACTTGTAGCAGCATGCAGGAAATTCTAATGCCAGCAACAGAGATTCTTGTTTTCTTCATATTAAAGAGTGCTGCAAAATAATGAATTCTGTACACATCAAAGTGTGGGACCTAATGCTTTGACCATTAATCTCCCTGAGTGTGATGAAACAATGCTGATAATGGTGTCGTTTATCAGCGTCTGTTATGACCCCACCGCATACGATGATTTCACCAGAGAACCATGGGATGGTTCCCTGGGTGCCAATATATTTCAGATGTCTAGCAAATTTCATGTTAAATCTTTTTCAAGCAATATTTTTTTTTCCTCTTTATTTTAAGGAACTTAAAAGCTTTGCACTTTACACATTTTGAGCAGTACACTTTACTGTGCTTTTAGCTTTTGATTCAGGAGAAGGCTCAAAGCAGGATATTCATCTGCCACTATGATATGTTGTAATTTGTTTTATTCTGACATTGAAGAAGCAGATAGAACTGGTCATTTGTGAGAAGGAAGAGGCTAATATTCACAAATATATAAGGCATATTTAAAGGGAGCTTTCAGTGTGGTACATATTTAAGACTGTGGTATAAGGAATCTGCTCACCAATTCTCTACCATGTTGCATTCTTATGCTGCATAAGAGAATCAAGTCAATATGTGTATTGACCTCAGGACTATAAAATGAAGCAATGAATCTGAATGAATCAAGTATTAAACAATGAATCTGAGTGGTTCCTTTGAATTCACTGAGGCCAGCTATAGGATCTGTTCTTCAAAGCATTTTAGCCTAAAATGAGGAAGCACTTAAGCACATCTTTAAACATTTAGTACATGAGCAGCCATAATAAACTGTAAACTACTGCCAGCCTTGTACACACACATAGCTTGCTGTGTGCTTCTACATTTCCAGGACTAAGGGCACATTTTTAAGGCACAAGAGGCATGTTGATTTGTGATCTGATCTGTTGTAAAATTTCAAGTTACCATAGAGTGAGTAGGTCTGACATTTGTTCTACTGGATGGAAAAGCGGTCAGTGGAGGGATAATAATGCCAGAAGCTGATGATTGCTGCCATCTCCCAAAGGAAACTCACAAAGCAGTCTTCAGAAGGTAATGTTGTACAAAGTTCCTGAAAAGTGACTGGGAGTGTTATTTAGGAAACTAATTAAGCTAGAGTTTTTCTCAGCATCAAACCAATTGACTATGTCACTTCATCAGTTTTTATCTGAGAATAGATACAGCAGATTGCCTGGGGAAGTTACACTCCTCCTCAATAAGGGGAGGTGGGGGGAACTCTTCTTGAATATTAATAGTATTAGTATTCTTCAGAGCTGGAAAAAAAGAAGATATAAAATATTTACCACATGAAAGCAATATTGGTTAGCATACAGATATGAACACTACCAAGATCAGTAATTCTATCATTTTATATTGTGGGGTCTCTGGGGTAAAAATGCAAAGCACTTGTCACTCAAGCACAGAAAAACACACTGAGGCCAGCTTACAATGTTATCAAATTAGCTGGCCTTACAGTTCAATATTGATTTTTAGGTTCATCTTAGTCTACTCTGTTTCCTTATTATAAATATAATGCAGTTTTCTAATAGTACTGTTTTCTGTGACAGTTTCTAATCACTGTTTATCACACACCCTGATTTTCAATCTTAGACCTGCATTAAATAGAATTAAAATGGCATTCATTAAAAATACCATTAAAGTATCCCATTACCAGAAGTGTCTGCAAACATAAGCAGTACTCTTTGGTAGTAAAGAAAGAAACCTATCAATATAACATTCATTTTTTACAATATTAAAATTAACCAAAATAAAAAGAGAGAGAGCTATGCTTGAGTAACAGATCTGCAATTAACTGGGTAGATATAGTCCTGTGGAAGCTCAGCAATACATCACTTTTGTATGGAAGCTGGGGAAATTGTGTCTTATAGGCATGATAGCTATGTCAGGCAAGAAGTTGTCCTGGTATCAGGTTTGCAGATGATACCAATCTGAGTGGTGCTGTTGATGAGACAGAGAGATGAGATGTCATCCAGAAGGACCTGGACAGGCTGGAGAGGTGGGCCCAGGTAAACCTCATGAGGTTCAGCAAGACCAAATGCAGCCTTCTGCACTTGGGTAGGAACAACCCTCACTATCAATACAGGCTGAAGGAGGAGGTGATAGAAAGCAGCCCTGAGGAAAAGAACTTGGGGTTCCTGGTAAATGAGAAGCTGGACCTGAGCAGAGAGGGTGCACCTGCAGTGCAGAAGGCCAATGGCATCTTGGGCTGCATCAACAAATGCATGGCCAACAGATCCAGACTCTGCCACTTTGCTCTGGTGAGACCTCACCTGGAGTACTACATCCAGCTCTGTAGCCCTCAACATAGGAAGGACATGGACCTGATGGAGCAAGTCCACAGGAGGGCCACAAAAATGATCAGGGGATTGGAACACCTCTGCTAGGAGGACAGGCTGAAGGAGCTGGGGTTGTTCAGCTTGGAGAAGAGAAGGGTCTGGGGAGACCTAATCACCACCTTCCAGTACCTGAAGGGGGCCTATGAGAAGGATGGAGAGAGACTGTTTACTAAGGCCTGCAGTGATAGGACAAGGGACAATAGTTTGAAATTACAGAAAAGTAGATTTAAATTGGATATTAGGAAAAAGTTATTTACAATGAGGGTGGTTGAGCACTGCAACAGGTTGCCATTGAGGTTGCAACTTGAGGCCCCATCCCTAGAGATATTCAAGGCTGGATAAGGCTCTGGGCAACCTGATCTAGTTGAGGATGACCCTGCTCACTGCAGGGTATTGGAGTAGATGACCTTTAGAGGTATCTTCCAAGATGGGTGATTCTATGAAATTACACAATTAACCTCTTCTACTCCACCTGAAAGCACTGTGCTTCCTGTTTGCTGAGTTCACAGTAAGTATCCTGAGCCCCCTGCCTCTGTGAGGAACATAGCCCTTCATACATCCCTTCATGAACTGTCTTTCCAGCAAGAAGTTCAAAACTAAGCTAAACAGAGGTACCAATATTAGCACCTACATTTTTACCATTTTGAGAGCTGGGGGTTTTAAATTGTTTTTTCCCATGTAGCAAAATTACAGTGAACATTAAAGGCATTTAGCCCAATCAGAAGCTGCTGCTATTGTAAATGTAAAGGGTATGTTTTAAGAGCAATTTTTCCTGTTCCCTTGGAAGAATGCTAGGAAATTTTGTTCAATACAAATGAAAATTTCAGTGTAACACACTTACAATTTTGCAGTGTCAGATCATAAATATTAGACTATTGTTCTCAGTAATTAATCATCATTTCGAAAGTGGCTTCAGATGAAATTATTAACTGAACTTTTGAAATGCCCTAAAAGTCCCCATCTTTACAAATTAGTTCTAAATGTGGTAGGGCCAGAGTCAGTAGCCATTACTTATTCAGGGAAGCATTTGCTCACACAAGAAGTCCTATTAGCTTAATAAAATAATGGAGAACATGCCACTTTGGAAATCAGAGCAGTGGGTTGTTGCACTCCTAGTGATGTTGCTTTATTGAGTGATCCTCCAGAGCAGCTGCTACTGCAGAACATCATTAGTAGTACCAGACATGAACAAAGAGTGATGCGGGTCCGAGACTGCAACCATCTTTGTCCAACAGGGGAATGTTACGGTAACCTGTAAAGAAAATCACTTCATTAGTGTATTAATCACAAATGAAGATATTGTGATGAGCTGGTTTTATGATCTACTTGCAAATACAGCACAATTTGTGATTCTCTAAATTACTTTAAAATAAACTGAAATTATAGAGAACTCAGCTCCCATTTCTGCTGATTGGTTTTTTTCCTTTTTGTCTGCACATTCAGTATTTCAGATCTGGCATTTTTGGACACAGAGTGAAAAGCTTGAGTGTTTTTCAGGATGTGGTGGGGGTTTAAATTGATGACTTTTAGCCCAGTGGTATTTAAACATGGGCAAGCATACAGTTTAACATCCAGAGAGATTTTGTGCTGCATGCTTTGTTCTCACAGCAAATGAAATCACTTGTGAATCAACCCTGACAGTGCTTCGGAGAAGGATGGTGTTACAGCAGCAATGCACTGCCCAGCTGAGGCAGAAAAACCATGTGCTGTAAGACCTTCTACCAAGGCAACTTAAGACTGTTAGGAATCTTCTTTTGCACAAGAGTGATTCCCAGTATCAGAGGTAAGGCATGCCTCAGAAATGTCATGTTCATTTGGTTGCTGAAGCATTTGGAAAACATATGGGTCTCAACTTCAAACTTAATTAACTCACCCGCTCAAAAACCAAAACAATCCCCTCTCCAAAGCCCCAAATGTTGTATTGCTTTATATAGCAGTAAAGGTCCACCATTTCATCATGATAAACAATGCTACATTTGATTTATCAAAGTGTTCTATATTTTATCCCTCTCTATATATAACTGCAGTTGTCTATTATGAATAGGTATCCACATTCAGAACTGCAATTGTCAGCATCTTTCTTTAGGTGTATCTCTATGTCTCTGCAGGTTTTGGACCCCTCATTTTGGGGAGCTTAGCTTTTTCTTGATTATTTTACATAACATGAAAGTTCCACTTGGCATCTAAGGTTCGTCTTCTGGGCAGCAGATACTAAAGCCAAGTCCAGGTAAAATGCATCTGAGAGCAACTTTTAGAGCATGCACACAGTACATGGAAGACATGGTTTATTTCCTATCCAGTGAGGCACTAAGACTCATTTCTAAAGGCTGTGTTCTAGCCCCTATCTGTGGATCATTTTCCAAAGTGTCATGAGAGCAGTAAAACTTCTTTTCTATTGAAATTGTTTCAGTTTGTATGGAATTATTAAGCACTCATTGATACAGTGATGATAGTAATAACTGAATTCCTCTCTATATTATTACACCACATGGAAGACTCAATGGGACAGGGATTGTCACCCAGGACCCCCTCCTCTTACTTTTTACCACCCAACTGGAGAATTATTCTCATTTTCAGCCCCTCTGAATATACCTACTTCATCATTGCATAAAATAAAATCAAATACTGCTACAAGTGGGCAGCAAGCTTTCTTCCTCACTGTAATCTACAGCTGAGATGGGAGGCTTCTGCTGGGAAAAGGCAGGCATTTGAATCCTTTTAAAAGAAAACGCAGGGGAGGGTGGCAATGGCACAACTTTGTCCCACTGCCTGTCAAAGGGAAAGGAAAAAAAAATGTAAGCACTGCTCAACTTTTGAAAGAAGCTTGGCCTCAGGGGACACCTTGGGGATATGGATCCTAGGGAAGGAGAGGCAGTCCTGAAGAGCAGATTAAAGCAATTGAAGCTGTGAACAGATTAGAGATTTAAATCCTAACTCTCTCTTCAGCATGGTTTAGACAGTTCTTTCCTAAGAAATCTAGACTGTTGGGAGTACCTTTGCAAGACACATTGGTTTTCCCTTTCACTATTTAGGAAGCTTTGGTACCTAATTCAAAACCATGGTTCAAGACCTGGAATCTGGAGGTCTCAATGTGAAGCACTGCAATAGTACTTGTTAGTCCATCTCAGCACCATTTTGCTTGTGCCTCTAGGCATCTTGATGACATCTTACACATTATTTTACTTTGTTGTTAAATGTGGGACAGGCTCATTTCTTTGGCATTTGTAGATACACTCATTTCCTAGCATTTTGACTTAGTCCACTCAAATTTTTTCCTGTGGAATCTACATGCTTTTAGTTTTCCAAAAGATAACTCCCCTATTTCTGCCCGAAATTACCCAGGCACCTTAGAGATACATTGAAAGATTCTATAAACAAACAACAACAAAGAGCCCAAATTGATGGTTTTACAAGCTTTAGTGTCTTCTATTATGCAAGCTTCTTACATAAACTTTAGTGTCTGCTATTTAAATCTGTCTCAGACATCATGAGTTGGCTGAGTTGTTTGGTTGTTGTTGTTGTGTTGTATTTTTTTTTCTCATTACTGTGAAATATATAAATAAAAGTAAAGTAAAAGCAGATAAGTATAAAAATTTATGTTGGAGATAAAAGCAAGTCTGCTTTGAGAGTAATGTCTTTGTTCTTGCGTAACTCCTCAACCTCAACTAAGAATCACAAACAGCTTTATGGCTTCAGAATCCGTACAGAAAAAGCCATTAAAAATCCTGTTAAGCTTAATAAAAAAGGCACAGTGCTCATTGCCAGCTCTAACATTTTGCATTCACGTCTTCATTCACTAATAGAAGCTGGTTGATTGTTTTGTCAGAAATAGCTTTGGAAAGTCAATACAGTAAACAGGCATTTCACAAAAGCTTTTCTCCTTGGCCTACTGACTTCTGTGTTTGCTCTGTGTGTGCAGGCTATTTTTCAGAGAAGATTCCATAACAATAAAAGAAACACTACCAAGAACAATGTCACAAATATTGTACTTAATTTGCATTCTTTGGTCTCAACTCTGAAAAGCTGCTGAGAGCGTACCTGGGGTTTTCTGGAGTTTGTTTGGTTTCAATTTGGCCTGTATTGGGGTTTGAGTCTGAGTGGAAAATGGACAAAACTGTTGTCTTTGTAGTAGTTCTGACTAATTTCTCTTACAGTTTCCCAATGTAATGAGTTAAAACACCAGCTGAGTAGTTTCTGACTAGAATGGACCACTGCAGTAGGAGTAATTGAGCGTCATTAATATTCTTTGATTTCTACACCATGTATTTGCCTTCAGAGACTAAATGAAATAAAACCAGAGTGTAGTATTTACCTATGGTTATAATGGTCTCCTTTAGGAAATAAATATAATGCTGTACTTTGCAAATCCACAGTAATGATAAAATCCTGGACTGCTGTAGATTTTTTGAGTTATTATACGTGGCTCACATGGAAATATTACCTCTGTTCAGGCTAAGCAGTGGTAAAGTGTATTGACCCAGGAACTCATTTGCAACCACAGATATCTCATCCTCGACACAGAAGCGTACCAATGCCAGTTCTGGAACTTGGATAGTAAAAGAGAAAGTTTCATTCCATCGAGGGCACAAAGCTAATGAAAAGAGAAAATTCACAGTATGAAAAGGCCATTTTATTTATTCTACTTAACATCTGAATTATTACCTACTATGACTAGTCGAAAATGGCAAAGATTTGTTCTTCTTCCCTAGATATCTGTGGCCATTCAAATAAATGACATGACTCCCACTGATTTCAGTGGTATATAGGTCATACCTTTGGTATAGTTTATGGAGTTAAAACTGCCAGAGGGAAGCTTTCAGAATGAAGCAAACAGAGAGAGCCTACAGTATGCAGGCCAGCCCCTTCTAAGGATTTCTCCTGTACTAGCTTTTATAATACAGTAAATCAAAAGCTTAAGAAAGTTGGTGTCATCTCACAGGAGAGAGCGAGAGGGGACAGTGCTAGCCAGGTTAAGAACCTCTGCTCAACTTAGATTCTGCTGGAGCCATACCAGTTTCATATTTTTTCCTAATGTTTCTCCTTTTACAATATAGGAAATGAGATATTAGCTAAATAAATGAGGGTGGTAAAGCAATCACTGGACTAAAAATAGAAAAAGGGGATGAGGACCAGGAGGTAGGGTGTTTTGTTTTGAGCAGTGTTCACAGAGAGAGAGAGAGAAAATCAGGGCAGATTTAAAACCTCAGCCATCTACAAAAAAGAAAAAGGAAAAACAGAAGACAGAGGCACAGCAGAAGGGAGATCACAGGGAACTTTGAGACATCAAGAAGGTCTATATGATAAAGGTAAAGGAATGCTAAAAGATAACTACAAAGAGTACACACCTCACCTGTCAAGCAATTAAGAGACTACTCCTACTAGAAAATTCACATGAGCTAAGTGACATTTCCAGGAAGAAAGGTCTTTAAATTCACTAATTAGAGTACTGGGTTTGGCTGGGATACAGTTAATTTTCTTCATATCAACCCATATCATAAAATCATAGAATGCACTGGGTTGGAAGGGATCTCTAGAGGTCATCTAGTTCAACCCCACTGCAGTAAGTAGGGACATTTCCAACTAGATCACGTTGCTCCTAGACTCATCAAGACTGACCTTGAGTGTCTCCGAGGATGGGGATTCCCATCACCTCCCTGGGCAACCTGTTCCAGTGTTCCACCACTCATATCAAAGAACTTCTTCCTAATGCCAAATCTAAATCTATCCTGCTCTACTTTAAAACTATTTCCCCTCATCCTATTGCTCTTGTAAACAGTTCCACCCCCCCCCAACATTCTTGTAGGCCATTTTCAGGAGGCCCACTATAAGGTCTCTCATCTCCAGGCTGAACAGCCCCAATTCTTTCAGCCTCTTTGGTGCTCCAGCCCTCCTCTCTACACTCCCATGAGGTCCATGTTCTTAACATGGTGTTATGTTTTGGATTTGTGACCAAAATAGTGTTGATAACACATCAGTGTTCATAACACTGAGCTATTGCTGAGCAGTGCTTACACAATGTCAGGGACTTTTCTCTTTATCACTCCTCAACCCCTTGCTCCCCACTCCAGTGAGCAGGCTGGAGGTACACCAGACGTGGCTGGGACAGCTGACCCCAACTGACCAAAGAGCTACTGAAGCCTTATAGCATCCTGCTCAGGATAAAATTACGGGGGAAAGAAGGAGGAAGGGAAGACAATCAGAATTACTGTGTCTGCCTTTCCAATAACCATTACACCTGATGGAGCCCTGCTTTCCTGGAGATTGCTGAACACCAGCCTGATGATGGGAAGTGGTGAATGCTTTGTTTCACTTTGCTTGCAAGTGCAGCTCTTGCATTATCTATTAAATTGTCTTTATCTCAGCAAAGAGTTCTCACTTTTGCACTTTTGAACCTCTCCTGGGGAGGAGTGAGTGAGTGCATGTGTGGGGCTGAGCAGTCCAGGGTGAGCCCTGAACAGTACATAAAGGCAATGCATTTCATCTTCCTCTAGAAAAGCTCTACTAACTAGAAGAGTTTTTGCTTCTTCAACCTATGAGTCTACAAAAAAGGGCACATAGTGTGAATTCCCACTACCAATTTTGTTCCAGAAGGTCCTAGTCTAGAGAGAAATTATTTCAGCCTCTGTAAGTACATAACAACTTCTTGGGATGAAAAAAGATCTAATTCTTCATAAAATATTATTATTATTATTCTTTGTTCCCAGTCAAGAGAATAAGACTGATGCTCACCATTGCTTTTTCTAACACTAGATCTTTTTTTTGCTTGATCTTCTGGCACACCGTAAATTTCTATCATCACTAAAGGGTCAGCTTTGTTAGTCTTCGACAGGTTACTGGGTGGTAACTGATGACCACTGATGAGCTGGAAATTTGAAGATGCAATATGTTGAAATAACTGTAAGAATGCACTTTACACAGTAGTCATACAGCAGTTACAGCAGCAAACTAATCTTCCATGAGAAAATAAGGAACATATACCAGCCATAAACTGTTACCAAAATGCATATTAAGCACAATGAAACTAAACTCATGGCAGCTCATTTTCAATTTAATTCATAGCTAACTTTGTAGAAACAGAGACTCACAGGATGGTTTGGGTTAGAAGGGACTATTAAAAGTCACCTAGTCCAACTGCTCTGCAGTAAGCAGGAACACCTCGAGTACTGTGTCCAGTTCTGGGCCCCTCAGTTTAGGAAGGATGTTGACTTGCTGGAACGAGTCCAGAGAAGGGCAACGAAGTTGGTGAGGGGTTTGGAACACAAGCCCTATGAGGAAAGACTGAGGGAGCTGGGATTGCTTAGCCTGGAGAAAAGGAGACTCAGGGGTGACCTTATCACTCTCTACAACTACCTGAAGGGAGGTTGTAGACAGACGGATGTTGGTCTCTTCTCCCAGGCAGCCAGTACTAGAACAAGAGGACACAGTCTCAGGCTGCACCAAGGGAGGTTTAGGTTGGATGTTAGGAAGAAGTTCTACACAGAGAGAGTGATTGCCCATTGGAATGGGCTGCCCGGGGAGGTGGTGGAGTCACCATCATTGGAGGTGTTCAGGAGAAGACTTGATGGGGTGCTTGGTGCCATGGGTTAGTTGTTTAGGTGGGTTGGATTGGTTCATGGGTTGGACGTGATGATCTTGAAGGTCTCTTCCAACCTGGTTTATTCTATTCTATTCTATTCTAACGTGTTCAACTAGATCAGCTAGCTCAGAGCCCTATCCAACCTGACCTTAAATGTTTACAGGGATGGGGCATCTGCCACCTCCCTGGGCAATCTGTTCCAGCGCTGCACCTCCCTCATCATAAAAATAATCATCTGAAGTCATGCTTTAAGTCATAATTTTCAGATGTAGGTTTTTATTCATTAACTAGCCATGAAAATGATTCGGCTACTGTGCAAAATACCAGTGTTAGAGGAATCAGTCTCATTGGTTTTGCATTTTCTGAGACCAAGCTCATGAATTCCTATTAAACCTGTGTCTAGTGAACCAGTGCTAACACCCACAGCGATATCAGCATTGTGATACAGGGTGTGTTAGCAGACTGCTTAATATCTGTTCCTTTTCTTTCAGGGTAATACATAAAAACTCGGCTTCCTGATGCTTTTCTCCTTGATTTATTTAGCTACCTGGAAATTTTGCTTCAGACTGCCCTGTAATCTGGCACTCAGATTGCTAAGAAGCATTTATGAGAGTCACAACTTTGTCTGCTTCTATCTGTTTTTCAGGACAGCTAGGGGAGAATAATCACCTGTACACTAATCTGCTTTTTTTCAGAAGTCAATGTATGGAGTGTATCAAGAGCTATAAAAGCCTGCAAGCCTAAGTGAAAGATAGGACTCTTATGATTCAGCTCTCAGGACTAAGCATCAAAACTCATGGTACAGAACCTTATTTCACTGTCAACCATCACAAAAATCAAACCCCACAGATTCCACCTTTTGCCTTAGTATTCTCTGTAACAGCTTGCTCCAAGAAAATTTCTAGCCTGAAACATTGAACAGTAGTGGCCTACCTTTACTAGAAAGCTTTGCAAAATGCAAGTGCTGATGGACTACACCCTTAGAACCAAACAAGATTCTTTGACATGCCCTGAATGTCATGAAAAAAAACTCAGTCATATTGGCCAAGTCCACTGCTAGACTCAGAGTCCTGTCCCTGGCAGGATGGGGAAAGAGTGAGCTCTTCTCAGCACACTATGACAAAAAGCTATAAACCTAATAAATTTTTGAGACCCAAAATAAAGCAGACATGCAGAGAGAGCAGCAAATAACATGGAAGGTTTCCATATGCAATACCTCTTGGTCTCTGCACCCCACAGTCAGCTGTAAAGATGCCATTGCTTCTTTGTATCCTGCACTGTCCCTACAGTCATCTTACTCTCTGTTCTCAGTCTAAAAACCTGCCTTTCTCTAGTCTAGCTTCTTCCAAATTCAGAAATTCCCTTCCTATTGTCAATAATTTTGCCTGTCTCCTGTGTTACAATTGGGGATTTTTTCCTTGCCTTAATCAATCCCAGCTTTATACAAACAAGGGCTAAAATAACTGAGGTATATGCATGTGTACTTGAAATCATCCAGTAATGTCTATTCATAATTGGTATGCTCACTGTTAGGACCCGAAAATGTTCTTGATTAGGTGCATCTACTATGTAAGTGTTTTATAATTGTTTTTAGCTAATGTTTTCTCTCCAGTATTTATTTCTCTGAAAGAAACAATATACCAATTTTACACTCATTTTATGCTAATTAAATAGCAGTTATGCAAGTAGTGTACTGTGAAATAGCACTTTTTCATTAGGAAAAAGGTAACTTTCCAACTAGTCACCAATTAGAAAACATCCACTTGACCTGAAAAGATGAGTTTTTCTAACCCATCCTTGTTAAATTACATGCATTTCTAATAGCATTAAGAAGTAAATCAGATTTTAATTGGGGGGAAGTAGGAATAATTCAAAGTCTCATTGATTCACAGTATCACAGTATCACCAAGGTTGGAAGAGACCTCAAAGATCATCGAGTCCAACCTGTCACCACAGACCTCATGACTAGACCATGGCACCAAGTGTCACATCTTGAACACCTCCAGGGATGGTGACTCCACCACCTCCCTGGGCAGCCCATTCCAATGACAAATGATTCTCTCAGTGAAGAACTTTCACCTCAAGTCTAAACTTCCCCTGGTGCAGCTTGAGACTGTGTCCTCTTGTTCTGGTGCTGGTTGCTAGAGAGAAGAAACCGACCCCTTCCTGGCTACAACTACCTTTCAGGTAGTTGTAGAGAGCAATGAGGTCTCCCCTGAGCCTCCTCTTCTCCAGGCTAAACAACCCCAGATCACTCAGCCTCTCCTCACAGGGCTGTGCTCAAGGCCTCTCCCCAGCCTTGTTGCCCTTCTCTGGACACATTCAAGTGTCTTGATGTCCTTCCTAAACTGAGGGGCCCAGAACTGGACACAGGACTTAAGGTATGCCCTAACCAATGCAGAGTAAAAGGGCACAATGACTTCATTCCCATTAAAACATATTCATAGAATCATAGAATCAATAAGGTTGGAAAAGACCTCAAAGATCATCAAGTCCAACCTATCACCCAAGACCTCATTACTACTAAACCATGGCACCAAGTGCCACGTCCCATCCCCTCTTGAACACCTCCAGGGACAGTGACTTTGTTTTATTGATTCATTTTGCTTTTAAATTTATTTATACCATTTTAGGATGATAAATAGTCTTTTTATGCATGCATAGGTTATATATAACTTAAAAGGAGCCTGAAGTTTTCTGTATCTTTGAACACTTCCATGTGTCAATTGACATTATAACAGTACATGTGGTACTTAAATAAATACTCAAATACTTAATACTTGCACACTTAAATAAATGCTTAAAGAAAGTAACACCAAAACTCTACACTCAGTTCTACAGAGTTCAGTCCCCACAACTGTAACTGAAAAGTCCCTTTGTCAGCTACACTTGTGACACAGTGTAAGTTATATTTATATTTCTGTACACAACTCTGTGAAAAATGATGTATTTTTACAAAGTCTTATCACTTCTGAACATCTACATATTTTTAGCAAACATAAGTGAGCTACAGATGGCAACCATTAACCAACATTAACCACAGCAGTAGCTGCGATTTGCGAATTCTAACACGTTCAAAAAAACTCCAATATTAAACTTTCCAACAACTAGGAATGGAGATAAAACCTATAACAGATAACAAATAGGTCTTCATCATGTTTGCTTTCCCATTTTATGGAACAAAGCAGCTATCAACTAAGCTTACCTTTATTGACAGAGATACTGGTTGACTGTATCTTCCCACATCGCGGGGGGTAAACGTTGAATTCTTATTCCTCAAGAATTCTGGTTTCAAAATATAGCCACAACCACCATTGTCTAGGAATTTTCCATTGTACAAGTCCATATGTAGTCCTCCTGTCTGGAAGTTTAAGGCTACTGTAAAGTGAAAAAAAATAAATATTGATTTTATTGAATTAGAGCTGATACTATTTTATAAAACGACTCTGTGAAAATAACAGCAAAAAGCAAAGCAAATAAGATTAGGATAGGATAGGATAGGATAGGATAGGATAGGATAGGATAGGATAGGATAGGATAGGATGGGATAGGATGGGATGGGATAGGATAGGATAGGATAGGATAGGATAGGATAGGATAGGATAGGATAGGATAGGATAGGATAGGATAAGATAGACCAGGTTGGAAGAGACTTTCAAGATCATCGTGTCCAACTCATCATCCAACACCACCTAATCAACTAAACCATGGCACCAAGCACCCCATCAAGTCTCCTCCTGAGCACCTCCAGTGATGGTGACTCCACCACCTCCCGGGGCAGCCCATTCCAATGGCCAATCATTCTCTCTATGAAGAACTTCTTCCTAACCTCCAGCCTAAACCTCCCATGGCACAGCTTGAGACTGTGTCCTCTTGATCATTCAACTCATAGGCAAGATCTTGCCATTCCTTTTGAATATTGCACTATTTTATAATGGATGAATCATGCACAAAAGGTGTGCACTATTTAGAACTGTACTATGGTTTGAGAATTACACCATAGATCTTTTTTACAGTGCAGTGTGTAATGTGCTTTTCCTTTTCTTTCTAAATTAGACCTTGAAGAATAGGCTGAATCACGTTCCTGTTTCTCTGCAGCAGCAAGACCCTGCACCATGAATCTGCTTACAAAGTTCTAGTGCAGAAAGCAAAAACAAAGGATTGTAGCTAACCTTGATAGGTTCAGAATTCATCACAAAAGTTTGTCACACAGAGATCAAGAAGCTTTAGCTTAAGAGTTAGAACACTCAGTGGGAACACATGTAAATTTAAAGAAGCAGAATCCATTTTTAAAGTATTCTTAAATTTATGTGAAGAAACTCTCTTCAGGCTTAATCCTCCACTACTGGTGTTTATTGTTAATATACACCTGAAAGATTTTCGTTTCCTTGGCAGCTCAAAGCATTTTTGGTATGCTGCAGCCACAACAATAAAATAACACATTTCTCATCAACAGGATATTGTAATTCATGAGATAAAGTCAGCATTGAAATAGGCCTGTTTAATGAAATTTCCCTCTATTTCAGTACATTGGAGTTTCCTGCAGCATACCAAACAGAAAATGCACAATTCAAATCAGCAGAGTGATAATATGTCATATGTTAAGCTGCAAATGATAAAAAGTCATTTGCTTGATGGCTTGATAAAAATGAAGACTTCAAGCAGTACAAGTGACTCCTCATCATAATGCAGGAAGAGTTTACTTCTTCCTATGACATAATATATTCCTATGACATAATATATTCCTATGATATATTATATTACTACGATAGGATTAGAATAGAATAGAATAGAATAGACCAGGTTGGAAGAGACCTTTGAGATCATCACATCCAACTTATCATCCAACACCACCTAATCAACTAAACCATGCAACCAAGCACCCTATCCTGTCTCCTCCTAAACACCTCCAATGATGGTGACTCCACCACCTCCCCGGGCAGCCCATTCCAATGGGCAATCACTCTCTCTGTGTAGAATTTCTTCCTAACCTCCAGCCTAAACCTCCCCTGGTGCAGCTTAAGACTGTGTCCTCTTGTTCTGGTGCTGGTTGCCTGGGAGAAGAGACCAGCCCCCACCTGTCTACAATCTCCCTTCAGGTAGTTCTGGAGAGCAAGAAGGTCTGCCCTGAGCCTCCTCTTCTCCAATCTAAGCAATCCCTCACCAACTTTGTTACCCTTCTCTGGACACATTCCAGCAAGTCAACATCCTTCCTAAACTGATGATATGACATAATGGATTCCTATGACATTATATTCCTATGATACAAAGTAAATGTATTGAACAAACATTTGCCAGAACTCAGAAACCCTGTTATCACACGGAAAATGCATGAAATTTGGATCCCTTTCACTACAAAAAATGATTTATTTCTTTAACTGCTTTGATGATGCCTTAAGGTCTTTAGTAAATGTCACAAATAAGAACAGATTTCTGGAGTGAATCAGCTGGTACTACTGATCTGATAATGTTAGCATTATGCACATTTTCAGCAGAGTTACTTCAGAAGAACTCTAGCCTGGTCCCATGACCTCAATACCAATTAATGGCTGGAATACATCAAGTGCTCCTAAGGTGCATCCTCTTTGTCATCTGAAAGGAATCTCATCTCTGCAACATGAGCCAACATGCAAGATGTCAAAAGAGTTGGGAACCTTAACTAAAAGCAAACAAACAAACCAACAAACAGCCCCCCCCCCCAAACCCATCAGTAAAACACAACATGCACTCCTGCTTTGCACTAAATATTAATGTATATACAGGCATAGATTCTGTGCCAATGTGCAAAGGAACATTAACCTTATTTTACCTTTGACAACAGAAATTAAACTTCAGAATGTTCACATTGCCTGTTGCACACCATTGCCTTTGAGGTAAGTATTCTCTTGGTATAGTTTTGGCAGTGGTTCACCATTTGCTTTTTATGACTCAACAGATCATCCAGATACAGACTCAAATGTGGTACTATATGACCCTTGATGCATCTTAGTACATTAACTCAATGCTACAGAGCTGCAAGCCTGAGGCCCCTAGGTCCTAGGTCCTACAGATAGCCCAAGATCTCTCATTTCAGAGGTAATTCCTAGGCCATGCTTTCAGAATATGTGGGGTTTAAAATGCAACTGAAATTAGGCAAATTGAACAGCTTCAAATAGCAGCTTCCACATGATGAAACAAATTACATGATTGCACATAATGGGACTGGTGCTAAATTTGCCAAGCTTCATAGGCTACTAAGCAGGAAAATCTGATTTAACAACAGAAACAAGCAAAGGAGAACACATTTTATCGTATTAGGAGAATTACTTTTACAACACAAGGAAAGGGCAATGTTATTATGAGGTGATATCTTCAAACATCAATGCTATATTTTTTACTTAATTTGATTTTACCTTAGAATAAATTAAACCACACTGAGCAGTAGTTTTGATTTGCCTACTTATTTCCTGATATTGCAAGTTGTAACCTGACTAAAGTAAGTGAATGTGAAATTCTGAACTGCATTCTCTATTTTACAACTGGTTGCAAAGTTCATAGCTGCTGGAGGACTTCTAGAGCAACGCTTCATGGTGTAGTCTTGATGCAAATCACATTCAGAATAGAGTATTCAACACTAGGGTCATCTTGCAAAGCACCAAAGCTGCCCTGGCTCTGCCTGTTGGTCCCAGATGTAAATAACTTCATTTAGCAGCTACAAGTTAGAAATAGACTAGCTCCAAAAAGATGAAACAATCTATAATGCATAAAGAAATACAATAGGTGTATTTCATCCCAATGGGTGTATTTCATCCCAGTAGGTGTATTTCATCCCAGACCTGTGTATCACAAGCAGTTAACTGAAGTAAGTCCCACAACTCATTGCAGAACTGACCACAATCTAAGTGTTCAAATCCAGCATCTTCCAGAGCTACCAGTCAAGATATCACTGATTTTTCAGCAGAAAGCAAAAGCTTCTGAAAAATCAAAGTGAGCGCTGGGATACGTAGGTTTGTAAGTGACTCTGATTTCAAGGCAGCTGAGGAAAACTGAATGTCTTTTGTCTGTGATGCTGCCTCTCAATTAATGTTCCTATTGGGACTTTTCAATGCATATTTTTAATTTTTTTATTCTTTGTTTCCCCAATTCTCTTAGCTGTATTACAACCCTAAGGTTTAATATAATTCCTTACTTTAAAAGAGAAGATTTTAAAACAAATAGCACACATTTGTCAGCAACTGTCCTTAAAATGAGTTACTTAATTGCATTTTATATCATTTAAAATCCATCCCAAAATGTCTGAATTGTAAGCAATATCCAAAATGCTGTGTGAAAAAAGCACTTAGTGCCATGTTCATATCTCCATAATTTACCCCACTCATCTGAGTATAAAGAGATAGAGTAGATCACACTTTTGTTGCCTTTCTTTCAGCTTTTTTAGGTTGTCTATGTTCTTAAAATGTTTCTATGTTCTTAAAGTGGGCCACTCACCATGAACGCAATGCATCTTCTGTGCCTTAGATATCCATTTATATTTTGAACTGAATTCTACATACAAGAACTGAATTCTACTAAAAAAGACCACACTTAATGATCTGGAATATTTTGCCAATGGTTATGAGGTGATCTACGTGAGTGGATTTGAAGACACTGCACTCATTCCACATAAACGCTCCCAGCTGGGTGTTCACAGCCTATCCTTTCACATGCAGGTCACAGCTGCACCTAATCCATCACTGCCCAAATGTACAGAAGTATTTTCAGAAGTCCTTTCTTGATAGGTATTCCATATTGCTTTTTTCAAAGGGATGTAGATGGCTTTTAAAAATTTCATCCAAACCCTGATTAAAGGGCATGCTGAGGATGAGCTGACTCAAAATGTGGATGAAAAGGGAGAATATTCACAATATTAGACTGAAGCCAGCTGAAGATATCTGAAGGAAGGCTACACTGTAAATTGTCAGCTGTTTTATTTACCAGGAAGTAAGGCATTCATTTAGCAGTAGTAACATACAGAGCAGGAGGATCTGCAATAAACAAATTCCATTGACCTGAAATATGAGAATACCTTCATCACTGGAATTATAAAAATAACTTTAATTTCTAAGCCCTGTGCAAACATCATTATCAGAATATCCTCTAGTAGAAATAATATTTCCCTTTTAGTGTATTGAAAATATTATTCAATCTACAGTACAAACAAGAGGAATCCAGTGTGTACTAGAATTCACTGTAAAACCTTCTCACTGACAGCAGATACAAGGAAGATAATATGTTCTGTTACCAAGTGCTCAGACCATGTAACCTGGAAAACTGGTGGAACACAGTGGTTTTTGAATACCTTTATCTTCTATCTTCTAGTACCTTAAGGGAGCCTACAAGAAGGATGGAGAGAAGCTGATTACGAAAGTCTGTAATGATAGGACAAGGGGCAATGGCTTCAAACGAGAAAAAAGCACATTTAGATTGGATATTAGGAACAGATTCTTTACTATGAGGGTGGTGGAACACTGGGACAGGTTGCCCAGGAAGGTGGTTGTGGCCCCATTTTTGGAGATATTCAAAGTGGAGCTCTTTGGGGCACTTGGTGCCATTGTTTAGTTGAATAGATAGTGTTGGACGATAGGTTGGACTCAATGATCTCAAAGGTCTTTTCCAACCTTGTTTGTTCTATTCTATTCTATTCTATTCTATTCTATTCTATTCTATTCTATTCTATTCTATTCTATTCTATTCTATTCTATTCTATTCTATTCTTTTCTTTTCTACAAGGCTCTGGGCAATCTGATCTAGTTGAGAATGCCCCTGCTTACTGCTGAATGGGTTGAACTAGATGACTTTCTGAGGTCACTTCCAACCACACTACTCTATGATTCTATCTGAGAAACTTCAAAGACTTCCAGCATTATTAAGACTCTGGACCAAACTACAGGAGCCTCCTCAGATTGCTCTGAGCCTGAGCATTACTTCCATTCTGGTCCTGTCTTGAACGAGTGTCTCTGATCCCTACTACCATTTCTGGATGCTTGTTAAATTTAGCCTTGTGGATAAACTGTCCAAAATCAGCCCTTTAAGTGTTCTCAGCATCCCCTTTGCCTTGGACTTTATGAGGTCTTTTTGATCCTTATGCAGTTTTAGCCCTCTTGCGAAGCCAACTTTATGAACAAGGATTTATATCTACCAGGGAAAAAAAGAGTACAGACTGAAATATTTTCTTACAACACACACAGTATAAATTTTGACATGCAAACTGCCCCTCATCTGGTTTTCTGACCACAAAATTTGCTCAAATGGTATGTATATTTTTTCCTTTCCTTGCATAATAAAATGGAGCTTTAGGTATTCAGACTCCAAATTTTATTAATCTTACAACTTCTGGCTTTGCTTATTACTGATGCATTTTGAAATGGATGCTCTTGTTCTACAGAAACTTCATTCATGAATGACTTACAACATAAGACATTCTACCATAGTAAGAGGGACTACTGTTCTGAGAATGCAGCAGCATGCATAATTCTCTGCCACATCATACTCGGCATGTGCAGTCAGCCTGTCCTTATTGTCTTTGAGCCAGTTCAGTACTATCATTAGATATTTCAAGAACTAAGTCATTCTAATGTTCATAAATGCTGACAGTGTTCCTACTTAATCACAAGTAGCTCATCCATTGTCCAAGCATATCTGCAACTGGTTGCAATCAGGGAACCTCTCTTGTTAGGATTTCAAGGGAAAATTACCTAAAACATTTCTGATAAACTATCAGATCTAAAATCTAAATTGATTTTTTTTGTCCTATTTAATTAATGTCTCATCCTGAAAGTAACATTTCTAAGTCTGAACCTCTTTTGGTTGTCATTTCACTTATTTCACATGTGAAAGTCATACTTTTCCAAAAGATCTTTCAATATTTTCTTGCTTTGTGTTTCTTGACAGAAGAGTGTGTATTATCTGTTTCTCTTTCCTGTTTTAATCTGGGTCTCTAACACTGGGTTTAGAACAAGGGTAGCAAGGAGTTCAGAGACAATTGTGTCCCTGAAATTTTTTCTTTCTTTAAAATTGACTAGATTTCAGATAAATTATTTAGCATTCTGTGAGCTGTCTGCAGTGAAAATATGAAAGAGAAAAAGAAATTCCTTTGCTTTCAAGTGAAGCTGCAGTATCTATTACACACACCACAAAAATCTGCCTAACAAGAAATAGGCTTCAGAGTTGCAACAAAAGCTTTGTCATACACCTGGCAGTTAGAGAGACTCCTGCAAGAGAGACATGAAACCTTTATTCAGAACCCCTCCCAGCCCTTGGAGCCATTCCAGAGGAAAAGTGAGAGTATTTAGGCAACTTCATGTATCAGAGTGAATCTGTCCCACCTAACTTGTAGATGTCTGCAGACGACTTAGCTGCCCCACTGCAGCTACTAAGGATCTAAGCAATGAAGTTTAAGGGACAGCATAGCCGATAATGAGTCCATACTTCAAATATTAGATTAATTATGGAAGACCTAATTGCAGACCAGTAGTCTGCAGTTGTCCCACTGGGCTGTGCACTCATGGGAACAAACAGTAAAAAGTGAAGCAACCCCTTTTTCAGGTTCTGTAAAACATGATGGCTATGTGGCCTATTACAGCTATGGATATTTTCCCAACTTCTACACACATCCTTTTTCGGCACCTTGTTTTACAACACACTATTCAAAAGTATTCAGTAAGACTTATGTCAGTTGTACTTCCTAAAGATGACATTTTGGACTGCTAAAACCATATTAGGAAGACAGTAATAATATAGGTCAGAACCCTTGTGCCTTTTCTGCAGCTGACCTATGATGACTAGTCCTGTTCTTGAAACCACAAGAGGGACTAGTCAACCAAGAGACACTTCTCTGTGCCTTCTTTTGCTCGGCTTGAGAGCTGGCAGGAGATATTTCCTGTCTTTCTTACAGTGCAATCTCCATGAGTCAGCAATGGGACCAGGCCACAGCAAGCCCAAAGAAAGAATGAGCTCTAGGGTGGAAGGATGGCTGTACAGAACAGCCCAGGCGTGGTTTTACCAGGAGGTATATGACGTGACAGACTTATCTCCTGCATTTGAGCAGAAGAGCTGGTTTAGTATGGGGCAAAATCTGGATCCTGTTTTGGAAAGATAGCTAAAGATTTGGTTAATAACTGGACACTAACTATTAGGCTTTGAGACACAGAATGAACAAAGATTAAATGCTCTGATCTGTCTTTTCCATATCATAGGCAATACTTAAGAGTTAAGTTACCTGCAAGGTTTTAATGGTCACAGTGGTACACTAAGCACCATGTGCACTAAGTACACTGAGAAAACTTTGAAGTGTTCTAATAACCTCACTGAAAAGTAAAAACCACATCACATTAGCTGTTGAAAAAAAAAGTCATGTTATAGAAAATGCTTGCTTTACACTTTTGCTGTTATAGACATTTCCAGTAAAAATAATAACCAAGAGTATAAAATTACCATTCTGAAAAACTAGTTACATCTACAAGAGGAAGGTAGTATCCCCCATCTTTAACAAAAGAGCCTGTGTTTTCCCTTAAATTCCATTTATTTTATACATTTCTTTACTACATTTGACACTCCATCTCATATTTTGAAATGTAGTGTTCAGTGAGATTGCAAGAATATTTAAACTTCCTACCATCAAACATAATCTGTTTAGTTTTAAATATATATATATATATATATATATATAAAGAAGTCAGTCCTGTTGCCTCCCATTTTTCCAGTGAGAGCAGAAAATACAGTTTCACAGAAAACATACAACAGAAAACACCAAAGTAAATTAGTGATCCTGATCCCTCTCCTAATGACACTTTCCAAAGTCTGCCTCTAAGTTTTCACTCACTTACAACCCAAGCAAGGTCAGATCTGATGGTCATTTGAAGCTGCACAGGCAAAGCATACCAAGATCTAGATAAATGGGTTTCTTTTCCCTAGGTGGCTTCAAAATGCTAAAATCACAACTAGTTAGAGAATTCTTTATCACTCATCTTTTTATGCATCATTTTTTGTCACGCAGGGTTTAGCTACAAACCAGATGTGACAAAATTGTCGAGCTGTATTTCAATGTCACAGGCCAAACCAAAACCTGCAACAAGAAACAAGCTATCATACAAGTAGTGGAGCCTTTGCAGTAGCACACGCATTTCGGAGTGCTTCAGAAAACATATGCTCTATGCAGTCTGTTCTAACCAAAATTCTGTACCCGCCATGCAACAGTTATCACATATAACTTATGACGTTTGGTCATTCGTGTAGATTGTTTTGATATGTGGATAATGATTTCTGCTCCATGCAAGGGACATATTCAAAAGGATATTTAGGTCTTATATTTTAATTTTCCCTGTGGTTTTCTTTCAGATTGTAGGGGCTTTTTAATTTGTTTTTTTCTCAGCCAACATAATACAGCTGATATATGTTTGTTTAAACAACTGTCCTGTGTTTGCTAAATCAAAAGGAGATATTGATATGCCAATCCAGTTCTTTCTAGTGCCACACTGCAGTTTTATGCAGAAGGCATACTAATTTTCCCAGACTATAAAAATTTATTGTAGGCATTTTTCTCCATAAGACCTTGTTGTTCACAAAATCTATCCTGTTGTTGCGAGTCTCAATTTTCTGAGAATGGACACTGAGAGCACAGTGATATCCAAAAGCAATTTTGTGGAAACTCTGTACTTTTTACTGTGGTTTTTAACTTTCCTTCTTCTGGAAATTAGGTTTACACAACTACATAATTCTTGTCCTCAGCCCCAACAAATCTTGAGTCTGTAGGACCATTTCCTCCTGCTTTAGCTGAATGCTAGGCTGCCCTGAGTTAATACATTCCAACCAATTTAGAGAAAATTGCTAGCAAGGCACAGAAGAGAGCACAATTTTGGGTCTACTCCTAATGGAAGAGAAGGAATAACTCAGCTCTCATCATTTACCTGAGGCATAAGCCTGGCAGGGAGTTTCAGATGTAGGTTTGAATAAAAGTTAATATATTTTCTTTACCCAGACAGAATATTTATGAATGTTAGAGGATCTTAAAGGTGAGAATGGAAATCTAGCACGCATGGGGAAGGAGGAAGCAACTGAGGAAGATTAATAGGAAGATTAAGACATAGAAGAAGTCTGATTACCATGAGCAGTATTAGAGAAGTAGTATAAGGGATCTGAAGGGATTACTTCTGTGCATAGGAGGCAGAGTGCAGTGGCAGGGAGACAAGAGAGGTTATGTGGGCTATATGGACACAAGACAGACACACAATTTTTTAAAGCTGTGTTAAATCAGAGGAAGGACATTAGCAGAAGATTCACTGAGTGGAACTTTGGGAGTTGCATTGTGAAGTGCAGTCATATTTCTGCCAAACAGTTATCTAAACCAGATTAGGGAATGAAGAAAAGATCTGACATGGCTTGGAAATAATATATGCGAAGAATTGCTCATAATGAGCCTATTCCCATGAGAAAAATGTTTCTTTAAATGAAGATGCAAATGATGTGACCAAGAGGGCAGCTCTAACCACTTCCTGCATATTTTTAATTCTTTCAGGGAGCAGCCCAAAGCCTCTATAGAGCAAATATCATGTTTTGTAAACTAATGTTTAGAATTACTTCTCATTAAACAGTCAATATAGTCATTTTGAAAGAATTCTTTCAAAAGTCCTGTTTGATATCTAACAAATGAATATCCTTTGCAGAGATCTGTGTGGAGATTTGCAGGATAGAAAGAAAACTAGTAAACTCCAGTATGATAAGCCTGAGGGATTAATTCCATTTTGAATTAAGAACCTCTGGCCATAGCTTCCTGTAAGTAGGGAACTTCCTAGTTTTTAATAGCAGTGTAGGTAGTATATAGAGTGCACACCTTTCCAGGTAAATAATCCAGCAGCAGCATGATATCCAGATATGTGAAGATCAACCACAAGGACAAAATAAAATCAAACCACCTGCAAATGGTATGGCAATGGTATGATCAATAGCCAAGCCCAAGCCCAAATCTATATTCAGGACAAATTTGTGACACAGAAACAAAACAAAATTTATATTAACTTGTAATTTTTTTACTCCTCCTGTACTTCTAAAACTGTATATCAATACAAGAGTCAGGATGAGAAGCACTATCTGTACCATTGAGAGAATTATTGGAGAGGTCTGAGTACATTTCAGTAGTTTCATAGAACAGCCAGCACTGAGTGGCCAAATTCACATAATCTCTCTAGTCATTATTTCCCACATTACTTCAACATGTGTCACTGATAGTATGACATAGTTCAGGGTGGTGACAGCAAATGGTAAGAAATTTAGGCTTGGAGATGTCCTCTGTCAAGACAGATCTGAGAACAGCAATCTCTCAGAGACAGCTGAGGTATAATACTCCTAATTTCTATAACTGTAGAAGAGTAGCTTGGAAGATGTTAGGGGTTTAAACAATGAATAACACATATGTACATGATTGATTGTAAATACGACATCAAGTTATCTGAGAAGGTAACTTGAAACAGAAGGTATTTTTTGAGCTCAGAAAGGAAACAAGTGAAAAAGAAAGCCTGCAGCAAGGCTGCATGTAAGCTCCAAGGCCATACAGGCAAAGTGAAATCTGTGCCTGTCTCTGTATGAGTGTGTGTTGTAATATAGCAAGGTGAGACCATATTTCACCTTCACCTCTCAGTGCTGGAAGCCTACAGCAAACTGCCCTGCTCACCCCACAGTGTCCCTCAGGTGCCCTTGGTCTAGAGTGAGAAGACAGAATGTATAAATATAGGTGCAAAGAAAAAAAATGAAATTAGTCTCTGCTTTTTGAAAGGCTGAAGCAGGTGGAGCAGGCTAACAAAGGAAAGTAGTCTGTAACTGAGAATCTTTTAAGCTAAAGAAAAAAAGATGAAGGAAAGATTGCCTTTAAAGCCATTTAAAAAGGGGAAAGTGCTTGCAAGTGAGAAGTTTTTCAAATCCTGCTGAATACAGAAGTCATGCTCATTTTTTTAACAATTTCAAATTAAAAACTAACTTGAATTGAAGAGAGACCGAAGGAGTCGTTATTTCGTTGCTCAGGGAGCTAATATGGTTTGTACTGGTAATTAAGATGCTAAACTTAAATTGCATCAAAACACTCACTGGATATTCCCAGCAGCTTTCAGCTGTACCTGTGTATTTTGCTGACCAGCAGCATTTGATGCTTCTTTGCATGTCACAACCTGGGAATTCTTGGCACTAATATTAGTTGTTTTGTCCACATCTCTTCTATCTGTGCCACTCCAGTTTCATGAAACCATTGAAAACCCACAAATACTTCAGAAGAGGCTTCCATTGCTGTGTGAAAATTCCTAACTCACACATATATCTCTTTCTATCACACCTTCTGATTCAATTCTACAGGGCAACTTTAGAAAAAAGCAAATGCAATTGCTTCAAAGAGTCCAGTGCAGAGCCACAAAGATGATGAAAGCAGTGGAATATGTCCCTTATGAGGAAAGGCTGAGATAACTGGGGCTCTTTAGTTTGGAGGAGGCTGAAGGCTGACCTCATTCATGTTTACAAAGATGTGAGTGTCTGAAGGACAGAGCCAGGCTCTTTCCAGTGGTGTCCATTGACAGGACAAAGGGTAATGGGTACGAGCTGGAGCACAGGGGGTTCCACATGAACATAAGGGAAAACTTTATCACTGTGAGGGTTCCAGAGCACTGGAATTTGCTGCCCAGACAGGTTTTGGAGTCTCCTGCTCTGGAGACATTCAAAACTTGCCTGGATGTAATTTAAAGATTTTAATATATTATAATAAACTGGGATATTTGGGCTAAGATATAGCAACTTAACAGATAGTAATATTTATAATTAGTTAGGGTCTAATTGTAACTAGTTACAAAAGCAAATAGATGAGAATAATATTCCCTTTTAGTATACCAAAATTCCTGGGTTCTGGAATGAAAAATTGATAGGATATGTAGGCTGAAGGAGGCATTTAGTTAATACAAAATGAAAGCAATGCTACTGAAGGAAAATAAGTAACTTGCACAACACAACAAACACAGTAGGAAAGAAAAGTCCTTGTATCTCTATAGTCTCTGCAAAGCCTGGAATGCAACAGTCTCTGCAAACATATCTAATACCAACCTTGCAGCACCTGAAGGAGGTCTAAGAAGGATGGAGAGAGACTGTTTATACAGGCCAGCAGACATAGGACAAGGGGCAATGGTTTCAAACTAGAGAAGAACAGATTTAGACTGGACAACTTCTTTACCATGAGGGTAGTGGAACCCTGGAACAGGTTGCCGAGGGAGGTAGTCATCCCTGGAGATATTCAAGGCGATGCTCAGCAGAGCCTCTGGGCAACCTGGCATAGTTGAGGATGCCCCTGCTTACTGCAGAGGGGGTTGGACAAGATGACCTCTGGAGAGCCCTTCCAACCCAAACCATTCTATGATTCTATGACATACCCATCTGACACCCCACATTCCAGAATTCTTGAGGGTTATAATTTGAAGAACGTGCTCTTGTTCCTTTGGGGTATATTCTTGTAATGAATCTTGACGTATGTGAAACAAAATCTTTAGCTGAAAAGCAGAAGGATAAAACCTTGATAAAGAAAAACTTTATTAACAAAAAAGTTCTACCTGAATACCTACTAATGAGAATAATCTGATGCAGCAGTGTGGGGGTTATTTCTGCATAATGAGTCTATCATGTCAATGTATTTCTATTTTAGGACTCTTTAATGTATGTTAACATTAGGATCACTTTGAGATATGGTTAAAATCCTACTTTAAAACCTTCACATTTTGCATATGTTTGAATCTCATAATATTCTGTGTGTAGGGCAAACCTTTTAAAAGTTCAATAACCAAGAATCATTCTTTCATGGAAAAGCTGCTTCTGTTCCTCTTTGTTAGGTACATCCAGGACTTTTACACTGAAGTCCAGTGTTCTCATGGAAAAGTAAAACACACAAACCAGGAAAGTGATTAAAAGTCCTCTCAGTCTGTACCAGTTCAATAAGGGGAAAAAAATCATCCCAAGATGATCTTAGCTTGATTGCTGTTTTAAGGTTTAAATAAAGTAACTGAATAATCTCAAGATCAGTGAACAACACATTTCTAAAAGACACTAAACTGGTTCATTTATAATCTTCACAACATGTTAACTATTCAAATGAGTTGATTTTCTTCCTCCTGGCAGTGTTCCCTACCACAAAAGCAGAAACTACACAGATGGGGAAAACTTCACTTGACTTCTACCTACACTGTTCCTGTTTAGTATTTAAATAGAAAGTCTGATCCTTTCATCATCCCCTCACCCCAATCTCTTTTTTTCTTTTTTTTTTTTTTTCAAATAGAACATCCTAGGGAGATGGCACCACTTCTCTGTGGTGATATGTTCACCTTGGATAGCAGTTACAGTTGTAAATATCCTAATACTGGCTACTAGGTATGAGCAATGTAATTTTTTTTTTCTTCAGCATATTAAAGTTATCTTTGATTTGCCAACCCACAGCAACTGATCCTCTTGCTGGAAAAAAACAGCAGAGGAACATGTTTCCTGTCATTTGGTGGGGCCAACAGGAGCAGGGAGGTCATTCTGCCCCTGTACTCAGCACTGGTTAGGCCACACCTCGAGTCCTGTGTCTAGTTCTGGGGTCCTCAGTTTAGGAAACATGTTGAGTTGCTGGAATGTGTCCAGAGAAGGGCAACAAAGCTGGGGAGGGGTTTGGAGCACAGCCCTGTGAGGAGAGGCCGAGGGAGCTGGGGTTACTTAGTCTGGAGAAGAGGAGGCTCAGAGGAGACCTCCTTGCTGTCTACAACTACCTGAAGGGAGGTTGTAGCCAGGTGGGGCTTGGTCTCTTCTCCCGGGCAACCAGCACCAGAACAAGAGGACACAGTCTCAGGGGCAGTTTAGACTGGATGTTAGGAAGAAATTCTTCCCAGAAAGAGATTGCCCATTGGAATGTGCTGCCCGGGGAGGTGGCGGAGTCACCATCCCTGGAGGTGTTTAGGAAGAGACTGGATGAGGCACTTGGTGCTATGGTTTAGTTGATTAGATGGCGTTGGGTGATTGGTTGGACTTGATGATCTCAAAGGTATTTTCCAACCTGGTTAATTCTATTCTGTTCTATTCTGTTCTATTTTGTATTCACTAGATTACTAGAGGACTCTGACTACAGATGGCTCACAAAAACCTACTTATTTTGATGCTGTTCAGCACCATTCACCTAACCAATCATTGAATCATCTCCACAAAGTGATGGATGTCAGTTGGACTGGCCATGAATGGATGAGCCTGTGGCAAACTTCATTCTCATGGTCAGTGATTGCTGTTCTTAACAGTCCCCTAAAGCTGTTGGCAGACAGCTGGAGTAAAACCAGCAGATTCTGCAATGTATTGGCTGTACCAGATGGAGATGCTCCAGCACAGAATGAATTTTGAATAATCCAGGTTGGCCAGTATTAAACATCTGGTCCAATAGAGCAAACTGCCTGATATGGGGTTTATTTATTCTGTCAATGTGGATTCACTTGTCTGCAGTTTTCATCAAAGCCAAGGGTACTGCAGGCCCAGCTCCAGCAGGTACTACAGACCATACTAGCAGGGGAAGGGGTGTGTGTGGAATCTATTCTATATCAAGATGGAGAAAACAATTAACCAAAAGGTATTAATACATTTTGTATACTATTAACATTTGTTAATATTTGTTTTGATAACACAAAGCTGAATTTCTATTTTCCTCAAAAACCCAACAGAAATACAAAAAATCAGTATGAATGGCAAGATGTTTCTGAAACCATGTTATAAAACCAAACTAATAAAACTGGATAGCATGAGTTTCATAACATTTTAACCCTTCCAATGCCTAGGCAGTGAACCATAGCAACACTGTAACTTTTCTCTGATTAAGCAAAAATAAATTACCTGAGATTTTCAGAAGTCTTTGTGCTTGAGACTCCCCAATTGAGTTATTTTCATAGCACTTCTGATTATCTAGGGAATGCTCAAAGCTCACAAACTTCACTGATTGGGTATAAATCACAAGGTCCGACAATGTAATGGCAATTTGATTCTTCTTCTTCTAATAATAATCATAATATAAAATAATGGAACAATAAGGACACCACAACAACACACATTTCATTATTAACAATTCAGAAGAAGCATTTTTGGTGGGGTGGAGTATGGGAAAACCCATCACAGTTCATATGAATTTGAGCTAAAGACATGATTTTTATAGTGAGACTATTTTATAGTGAGGAAAATTCTGAGTAAGGATGGAGTACTCTTTCAACAGGAAAGGCCAAATTTCCAGCTCATGGCTTCACATCTATGGGTAACATAGATAGTGACAGTTAGATAGTCAGGGGCAATTAGTGTTTTATCTTTATATTCATCATAACAATTGTAAGATGAAGAGATGCTTCCATTGCTTCCTAGTACAGTGTGCTGTGGGACAGCTTTATAATTCCCCTGCTTCTGAGTCTAGTATGTAAATTAACATTATTTTTCATGGCTCTTAACATTACTCATTTAAAACATATGACTGTATTCCTATATATATAGGGGCTATATATCTGAAAATACATAAAGTACTAGAAAAGATATACTGGTAGGGAGTACTTGGAGGGGGGGAAGTGCAGGAAAACCTACACATGAACAGCACAAACTCAACTGCAAAATGCAGAATAACAGGACAATATTTTACCATTTCAAGCAAATTATTCATAGGTATGTTCCTCCAAGCAGCGCTCTGAAGTTAGGAAAACACTGTTCTAAATTAAGATGGAAAGTTCTTTTTTTCCAAAGCCTTTGTTTATTCATGCTCCATTACCAAAGCAAGCAAAAGCAAAGGCTGCTGTACATTGGAGGGACTGGAATTTAACTAGGGTCCTCTTTGTTAAACTGAGATACTATGATGCCTCTTTTATTCAGGATGAAATAGTGAGCTAATCAGTGGAAGCAGGCAGCAAAGAGCGGGTGGTGCTAATGTTTACATTCCATTACAGCTTTGGAAGTCTGACAAAACAATAAGGATTGCCTGCTTGTGACACTTACACTGCATGAAGTTCAGATGCATTGATGATTCCTGTCATAAGGAACAGTAGGAATCTACTGTGATAGAACTGCTGAATAATACAGCTCTCTGGATGTGGAAGGTAGTGACACAGCCAAAGCCAACAGCATTACTAGGGCATTTTTGGTGTGGATTCAAATTCTTCCCCACTCTCAAACAGAGCAATATAGTGAGATCTCAGAATAAATATACTCACTCCAATAGAATAGGACACTGGAAATCATTTTATCTTCTGCCTATGAAGCATGACTAGACATCTATTGATGTTAATGATGATCAAGATGTATGTGATGTATGTAACAGATGTTCTGGTCTATACTGTGATGCTACACAAATATGTGAAGCCATTATCTGGAAATTTGTCCTTTCCTGTTGAAAGAGGCCTCAATCCTTACTCAGAATTTTCCCTACTATCTCTCGATAGCAGATGGAAAGAGAAGCAGCAAAGACCTTGACCTTCAAGTCACTTGAGAGAAAAGATACACAGAAGAAGAGACACTGCATTTCAGCAAAAACATCAAGCCTTGAGGAACATCACCAGTCCATCCATATTCAGATCATCAGAGGGTGATGTGCAATAGTGATCAGATACTGGGTGCTTCTTGCCTCCTTAAAAAACAAAGTTGACTGAAATCTGTTGCAGAAACAGATTCCCACAGCAGAGGATTTCTACTTGGTAAATAAAATAAAATAAAATAATAGCAAATTCAATTTGGCTATCAAAAAGAAGATTGCTGCTGATTTTTACACTTTTTTTCAGGGGAAAAAAAAAAGGTATTTAATGTTAAGCCTCTACATAAAAATAAATAAATACATAAATATCTTCTAAGTATTTTAATATGTTTCAGTGCAACCAGAACTTTACATCTAATTTCATCCATAAATCCAGAACAGAAGCAAATAGGAGAATAGCAACCCTTCAAATCAAAACTGGTGGACTGAGGGATGAAATAGTATTCTCTGACCTTTATAGTCAGGAACTACTATGAATGTTCTCCAGGTATAGCTCCAGGAGGGCTTTGAGACCAACAAAGCAGCTGTGCTACTTTATTTTAGCTCTGTTGTGGTATTGAACATCTGGGCCAAACAAAGCACTTGAAAGTGTAGGATGAGAACATAGGGAAGGGTTGTTTTTTTGTTGGATATTGAAATATGCTCTGGCATGGAGTGTCTTGTAAGAATCAGAAAAAAAACAGAAACTTTAAGCTAAAACACAGTATTTTGCAATATATTGCTGTAAGTAATTTTAAAGCCTACCTTACACATTTAATATCTATTTTCAAATAAAATATTCCCTCTTTTTTAAAAAAGATATACATATATGTGTGTGTGTTTTCTAAATTCAGTTGAGTACTGTGTCCAGTTCTGGGCTACTCAGTTTAAGAAGGACATCAAGACTCTTGATCGTGTCCAGAGAAGGTCAACAAGGCTGGTGAGAGGCCTTGAGCACAAGCCCTATGAGGAGAGGCTGAGGGAGCTGGGGATGTTTAGAATACATAGAATAGAATACATAGAATAAACCAGGTTGGAAGAGACCTTCAAGATCATAGCGAGAAGAGGAGGCTCAGGGCAGACCTTCTTGCCCTCTACAACTACCTGAAGGGAGGTTGTAGCCAGGTGGGGGTTGGTCTCTTCTCCCAGGCAACCAGCACCAGAACAAGAGGACACAGTCTCAAGCTGTGCGAGAGGAAGTTTAGGCTGGAGGTGAGGAGAAAGTTCTTCACAGAGAGAGTTGTTAGCTGTTTGAATGTGCTGCCCATAAGAGGTGGTGGAGTCACCATCCCTGGAGGTGTTCAAGAGGGGATTGGATATGTCACTTGGTGCCATAGTTTAGTAGTCATGAGGTCTTGGGTGACAGATTGGATTTGATGATCCTTGAGGTCTTTTCCAAGCTTATTGATTCTATGATTCTATGATAAGTTACCTTTGCCTTTTTTCGAGGTGGACTTGAAGGTCTAGAGGCACCTTTCCTTTTTATGGTCTTAGCATTCTGAAGAACTTTTTCATCACTCTCCTCATCATCAGACAAATTCTCAAATTCAGAAACTTCCACTGTCTCCCCACGACAGTCTGTATTTCTCCTCAGCATACCTTCCTCAATTGTTCCAACTTTTTTATTTTTCACCAGAATTTTGAATTTCAATGCCTGTAGAAAGAAATTAAACAGTAAGAACTGGAATCATGTATGGGTGAATTGTAGGTTTACACATCTAGGCATAATTTAAACCACGTGCAAAGCTGCTTGTTAAGTATAATGAAGTGAGGTAACACAATGAAGAGAGAAATCAGTGAGGCAGAAGTCAAAAGCAAGTAAAACAAACAGACTCTGGGGATCAAAGTGCACAAGAGAAAGGGACTATCTAAAGACTTGTCAAGAGAAAAGGTTCTTGACCACCAAGATACGCAGATGCTGAAACCATGTGCAAGACTAAGGCAGGAAGTTTATGTGTGTGTCAGGGGTCACAACCAGCTAAGACATAGGAGATTCATTTTTTTTTACTATGCATCAATTCATTTTCATAGACTTCTAGGCATGCATATGATATTAATTTGAATAGTTTTTAACTTGCATTGTGGTTGATGGAGATTTGTTGTCCTCTTTGATTAGTGCATTTTTGCACACCTGTCTAGCCTACTAAATTAAAACTTTTGTTATGTTATTACACAGAGGATTCTCATGCTGATCTTACCTGGTTGACAGCTGGCTGAACATGAGCCAGCAGTGTGGCCAGGTAGCCAAGAAGGCCAATGGCATCCTGGCTTCCATCAGAAATAGCATGGCCAGCAGGAGCAGGGAAGTCACTGTGCCCCTGTACTCAGCACTGGCTCGGCCACACCCTGAGTACTGTGTCCAGTTCTGGGCTACTCAGTTTAAGAAAGATGTTGAGACACTTGAATGTGTCCAGAGAAGGGCAATGAGGCTGGTGAGAGGTCTCGAGCACAAGCCCCATGAGGAGAGGCGGAGGGAGCTGGGGGTGTTTAGCCTGGAGAAGAGGAGGCTCAGGGGAGACCTTATTGCCATCTACAACTACCTGAAGGGAGGTTGTAACCAGGTGGGGGTTGGTCTCTTCTCCCAGGCAACCAGCACCAGAACAAGGGGACACAGTCTCAAGCTGTGCCAGGGGAAGTTTAAGCTCAGGTGAGGAGAAAGTTCTTCATAGAAAGAGAGATTGGCCATTGGAATGAGCTGCCCGGGGAGGTGGTGGAGTCACCATCCCTGGAGGTGTTCACAAAAGGATTGGACATGGCACTTGAAGCCATGGTTTAGTTAGTCATGAGGTGTTGGGTTATAGGTTGGACTTGATGCTCTCTGAGGTCTTTTCCAGCCTTATTGATTCTATGATTCTATGATTCTACCTGGTCTGGGAAATTAAGAGAGTTCTGTAATTTGCTAAGCAGTTTATTTTTTTAATGTACATTTCAACTTCCATAATACAGAATGAAGAGGAAAAGAATTAAAAATTACTATTTCTAACAAGATAGTTTTCATCTATGCACCTAACTTCTACAAGTATAAATTCCACTTAGAAGTAGGAAATAATATTTATAGTAAAACAGTTATTACGTGGCAAACATTTATCTCTACCTTTATACAGAGGAATTACCAATGAGTAACAAGACTTACTTAGGTTCTTGGATGAAGTGAGCCACAAAAATATTCCTTGAGTTTCATATACACTAGTGAAAAGGAAGGCTATACTGCTAGGAAGATTTCAGAAATGTGGAACAAACACTTGCACATCAAAGAAAGGGTATTAACTATAGTATTTTAAGGTTTCTGTTAAGTAAATATGAAAAGCATAGATGATGGAAACATATAAAGTCAAAGCTTTATGATAGAAACTAGAGCTGTGGGCAAAGAAACAGACACTCCATTTATTTACATTGCAATCCCCATTGCTGCTAATCCCCCTTATCACTTCAGATCTTGTATGAGTAGTTTGTCAGTGTGCCAGTGGAATGAGATATCCTGTGCTTAATATCTATCAATGTCATGCTAGTGGAAAATTTGATTAGTCTCTCTGCACTGATGGTTCAGAATAAGGATGCCCTTTAACATTTCCTTAATTTTTTATTGATGCAGCCATGTTTTTTCTGTGATATTTTTAGAAGATTTTTATTATGAGTAATGTTACTCATACTTTCAAAGAGATCTGAATTTTTCCTTTGTATCTTCATATTTCCCAATATTAAAAAGCAACTCTATCCACTTACAGTCTTGTATTTTTTTATTCATAGGTAAGGTATCATTCTAAAACTTGAAAAAAATGATGATACACAAGAGAAGGAAAACCTTTCTATGGATTTATTACTGCCTCTTATATGAAAAATTAAGTTAAAAAAATATTATAGTCTGTGCATCACATAAAAATGGCCAGACATGTGGCCAGCAGTTCAAGAGAGTTGATTCTGCCCCTTTGCTCTGGTAAGACCTCAGCTGCAGTACTGTGTACAGGTCTGGAGCCCTCAAGATAGGAAGGACATGGACTTGATGGAGTGGGTCCAGAAGAGGGCCACAAAATTGATGAGAGGGTTGGAACATCTCTGCGACAAGGACAGGCTGAGGGAGCTAGGATTGTTCAGGCTGGAAAAGAGCAGGTTCCTGGGAGACCTAACAGCGGCTTTCCAGTATCTAAAGCACTTGAAGCCATGGGTTAGTAGGCTTGAGGTCTTTGGTGACAGGTTGGACTTGATGATCTTTGAGGTCTCTTCCAATCTTGGTGATTCTGTGTGATTCTGTTGTATCCTGCACTGTATATGCCATTTAATTGCAGTATCACAGTACATTAGAGGTTGGAAAGGACCTCAAAATTAATATTACTGTTCTCCCTAATTGTTGTTACTGTTTTATGTTGTTACTGTTTTGTGTTGTTCTATTAAATTCCTTATCTCAACCCATGGAGGTTTGCCTTTTTCTCGTAATTCTCTTTCCCATCCCACTGGGGGACAGTGGTAGGAGCAGTTGCTGTGTGGGTCTCAGCTGCTGGTTCCAGGGATAGGGCTACAACTACCTCCCTGGGCAACCAGTTTCAGTGTTCCACCACCCTCAAGGCAAAGAACTTATTCCTAACACCCAATCTAAATTTACTCTTCTCTAAAACCATGGCCCCTCATCCTATTCTGTTTACAAGCCTTTGTAAACAGTCCCTCTCTAGCATTCTTGGAGACCACCTTCAGGTACTAGAAGGTTGCTATTAGGTCTCCCTGGAGTCTCCTCTTCTCCAGGCTGAACAACACCAGCTTGCTCAGCCTGTCCTCACAGCTGATTTGTTCCAGCACCCTGATCAGTTTTGTGGCTTACCCCTGGACCTGCTGCAGCTCATATAACTTAAAAAGATTAAAAGTTCAGTAGAATGTATCTCCCCTGAACAGTATACCTTTAAGTGAAGAATAAGTATGGAAGCCAGCAATGGTTTTTCAGATCAAATTCTACAGAGGTAATTTATAAAAGCCCTAAGCTCTGGATATATGAAGTATGAATTCCCTATATCACAGGAAACATATGGTAAAGGTCATATTGCATAGAAAGTAACTGTGATTCAGTGGCTGCATGATTCAGATGCAGTATGCTGAGTCTGTGTTTGCTACTGAGGACATATGATCCTTGGACAACTATTAGACTAAATGAAGCTGTGCTTTCAAAGCTTTAAAACAAACCTTCATATTTAATAGACAATTTTTTTTGTTTTCTGATGTACAGAACAGTTTTCCAAGTTGCAAAGCTAGATTGGACAGCATGATATCAAAAAGTATAATGCTACAATCTAAATAAATATTTTGGCTTCCTGAGACATTTATGGAGATGTACTAAATATACTTCTGACAACACTGCTATGGAAACATAATATTATGGTAATACTTCAGCACATTGTTTGGATACACAACATCAAAAAAAGTCTTTCTATGACAAATTCTGTAGGAAACCACTCACTTTGTGTGTTGTCTTTCCCTACTACAGTGTTTTCTCCCCACATTTCTATTTGCATTCTCCCTTTTTCAGTACTTGGAGAAAAGAAAAACATAAAGTATAAAATATATATAACCCATCACTGATAGCAGTGGCAAGACTAAATAACTCTTTTGTATGTATGCATGTATTTGTTTTACAAGAGGTCACAAAAAGTCTTTTGTCCTTGAAAGAAAATGATGTGCAAAGACTGGAACAATGGGAATTTATTTGTTTTTAGCTTGCAATAAAATTTTCAACACCCATCTAATTGCCTTTTCTGACTTTATATTCCAAGGGTCTCAAGCCACCAGCTGAGAAACACTGCCTTAGGGAGAAACACACTGGGAAAGAGAGAATGTTATGCACTAACAGAACTGATGGAACAGAAGTTGATGAAACAGGTCCACCAACACTGTTGACAAAATAAAAATACTAATGTAGATTTGGGTTTCCATTTCAATAATGTCTTTGAATTTCAGGAAAATCCTTTCAAGCTAAGGAACTAAAAAAAAATAAAATAGCAGAATGGAGACACACTGACAAGATTAAAGTGAAGATTTTAACTAGAATAGAATAGAATAGAATAGAATAGAATAGAATAGAATAGAATAGAATAGAATAGAATAGAATAGAACAGAACAGGTTGGAAAAGACATTGCATCCAACCTATCATCCAACACCACCTAATCAACTAAACCATGCAACCAAGCACCCTAGCAAGTCTCCTCCTAAACACCTCCAATGACAATGACTCCACCACCTCCCCAGGCAGCCCATTCCAATGGGCAATCACTCTCTCTGTGTAGAATTTCTTCCTAACATCCAGCCTAAACCTCCCCTGGCACAGCTTGAGACTGTGTCCTCTTGTTCTGGTGCTGGTTGCCTGGGAGAAGAGACCAACCCTTGCCTGTCTACAACCTCCCTTCAGGTAGTTGTAGAGAGCAAGAAGGTCTCCCCTGAGTCTCCTCTTCTCCAGGCTAGGCAACCCCAGCTCCCTCAGCCTCTCCTCATAGGGCTTGTGTTCCAAACCCCTCACCAACTTTGTTGCCCTTCTCTGGACATGTTCCAGCAAGTCAACATCCTTCCTAAACTGAGGGGCCCAGAACTGGACACAGTACTCAAGGTGTGGTCTAACCAGTGCAGTGTACAGGGGCAGAATGACCTCCCTGCTCCTGCTGGCCATACTGTTCCTGATGCAGGCCAGGATGCCATTGGCCCTCTTGGCTGCCTGGGCACACTGCAGGCTCATGTTCAGCCTACCATCAACCAATACCCCCAGCTCCCTCTCCACCTGGCCGCTTTCCAGCCACTCTGACCCCAGATTTTGGTTCAAAGCATAATGATCCTTAAAAATTTGTGATTTGTTTCCTCTTTTAAACCTTAACCACCAGAATCATAGAATCAACAAGGTTGGAAAAGACCTCAAAGATCAAGTCCAACCTGTCACCCAACACCTCATGACTTCTAGACCATGGCACTAAGTGCCATGTACGATCCCCTCTTGAACACCTCCAGAAGTCTCATTTCAGAGAGAAGGAAGAAAGGGAGAAGGACGGAAGACTGTCCAGTTTAACTTTAAAATGTTGACAGCACAGGTCAACAGAAATGTTAAAGATGCTCCATATCACACAATGTTTCAATATCTTGAGATTTCAAAACTTAATCAGGTGTTGCATAGCTGTCAGATCCAGAGTTCAGACTCAGCAGTACTTCTACAGTACTTTCCTGTGTATCAACCTGCCGTCTTTAAATGCTGGTGTTCTTTTCTGTTTTTAGACTACCATGTGTCCAACATAAGACTACTCAAGATGAATAACATTGTGATAACTTAATTTACATTAAGTGATAGTTTAAAAAAAAAAAATCAGAGTAATTTCAGTGTTGCTACTTGGTATTTGATATGCAGGTTTATTCAGTGTTAGTAAATAGGGTTCAAAATAAGGTGACACATTACCACAGCTGCCACGTTTCCACATAAAATAAACTGCAACCCACAAACTTTACTTAACTCTGTCTGTATGTAAAATAAATCTTTCAAAGCACCCAAAGCACCAGAGATGGATTGATGTGATCTGCAAGATCTAAGGCTTTACCAAAATGTTAGAAGGTTAGCTTTTAACAAATACATGCTTCATCATTTCACTGAAGACAATTTTCCTTGAAACAAAAAGTTCCCTATCAATACAAAGGATCAATTTTTGCTTTTTCTTCATCTTTATCTTTTCCCATATTTTCTGTTGTTGGGTGGGTTGGGGTTTTTATGTTGTGTACATGTTTTTTTTTGGTACCACTTGAAATCTATTTCATATTCCAGATGAGCAGTTTCATAAATTCAATTTCAAAAGATTAAAAAATTCAATCCTCCAGATTTTTCCCCCCTGCCTTTCAGAGAGAAAAAAGCAATGTTATTACCTCAGGGGAAGGTAGTTCAGTCACCACTGAATCACCAATTGTTGAAGTAAGAAGTCTGTCACCGAGAATAAACTGTAAATGGTCTGCCATTATTTCCTGTTGTTTTGGGCTGCAGTGGTTCTCCAAAGACAGAACAACTGGGTAGTCAGATACCTGTTAAAATAATTTACATGCTTCTATTAGGATACATAAAAAGATATTCACAAAATATCTTACAAAATTCCCCTTGGTGAACTCTATTTTCCTTTATTTTCTAAACTTGCAGAATACAGGTCCAGTTCTGGGCCCCTGAGTTCAAGGACAGGGAACTGCTTGAAAGAGTCCGGCACAGAGCCACAAAGATGCTGAAGGCAGTGGAATATCTCCATTATAAGGAAAGGCTGAGGGAGCTGGGGCTCTTTAGCTTAGAGGAGAATGAGGGGTGACCTCATTCATGTTTATAAAGATGTGAGGGGCAAGTATTAGGAGGACAGAGCCAGGCTCTTTTGAGTGATGACCAGTGATAGGACAAGGAGCAATGGGTACAAGTTGGAGCAGAGAAGGTTCTACATGAACATAAGGAAAAACTTTTTCACTGTCAGTGTGACAGAGCCCTGGAAGAGGCTGCCAAGAGAGGTTGCGGAGTCTCCTTCTCTGGAGACATATCACAGTATCACCGGTTGGAAGAGACCTCAAAGATCATCGAGTCCAACCTGTCACCACAGACCTCATGACTAGACCATGGCACCAAGTGCCACATCCAATCCCCTCTTGAACACCTCCAGGGATGGTCACTCCACCACCTCCCTGGGCAGCACATTCCAATGATGAATGACTCTCTCAGTGAAGAACTTTCTCCACACTTCCAGCCTAAACTTACCCTGGTGCAGCTTTTGACTGTGTCCTCTTGTTCTGGTGCTGGTTGCTAGAGAGAAGACACCAAATAAAACACTCCTGGATAGGTTCCTGTGTGACTTTAGGTGATCCTGTTCTGGCAGTGGGATTTGACTCAATGATTTGTGGAGGTCATTTCCAACCCCTAACTTTCTGTGAATTTAACTTAGTAGCACAATAAATAAAGAGCTGACAATATTTATGGAAAAGAGGAAGCACAGCTGAAGACTTGGGCGGGGGGGGGGGACAGGAAGAGGAAAAAAAGGCATCCTCAGTTACAGGGGATTTAAAGCAGGCTAGCAGTATAGAGAGAAGGAAAAAACCCAGTTAGTGGGCACAATGCTTCATTAAAAAAACAGGTCATATCTGTGCTGATCTTTGGAAAGTGCATATTGAAGGGTATTTGCCCAATAATCCTTAGAAAATAATTTCTTGGTGGCATTTAGCATACTGATTAATGTTGGATGTAAAGAAACTAGAGAGAAAATATGTGCTGAATCATCCAATACTCAGGCTGATTCAAACGATGAGGGCAGAATATAACCTGGGAGCAAAAAAGCAGGCTTTCTCACAGAGTTAATGGCTCAGCTCATGCACAGATCTTCCAAAGAATGATGCACTAGCTCTGGGTGTCTGAAACAGCAGTTCTCAAGAAATGAACTCATAAAGAAAAAATGGAATTAGTATATCATCTGCCAAAAAAAAAACGGAGGATGGGGTAACACCTCCCAGATACACTAAAGCATAAAAAAATAACAGAAGGGTTATTTCAAAGGAGACTTAAGACATTCTAAAACATCAACAGTGACCATTTTGATGTTCTTCAAAATTAAAGAGATATTCAGCCTTTTCAGGCCTAACATCTGCTATTTCTTTTGCACCTAGGTGTTATATTACAGCTCCTCTAGAAATCTATTGAATAGGTCATCCTACCAGGGAGCTATCACACTGGGTTGATGCATTTTTCAGAAATACTGGCTAAGTGTTTTGAAAATTAATTTAAATAAGGGAAAAGAAAAATAGATAACAAAATTGTAATTTTCATGTACGTGTAGGAAGGACTCAGAAGCTTTGTCACAGTCAAAAGCTGCGCCACGGAAAGTTTAGGCTGGAGGTGAGGAGAAAGTTCTTCATGGAGAGAGTCATTCGTTATTGAAATGGGCTGCCCAGGGAGGTGGTGGAGTCACCATCCCCGGAGGTGTTCAAGAGGGGATAGGACGTGGCACTTGGTGCCATGGTCTAGTCATGAGGTCTGTGGTGACGGGTTGGACTCGATGATCTTTGAGGTCTCTTACAACCTTTGTGATTCTGTGATACTGTGATAAGAAACAATTCTGTAATTCTATGGTCATACACCTTTAAATTTGCACCTGACATGTTTTGGTGAGCTGCTATAATGGCTGGCATCTATTTTAAAGGACCACAGAAAAGCAATACTAAACAAGGCAAAACTGGCTTTCAGCTAAATCGAAACTTCAGCCAGCATTTTATGTTAAATGACACAGATTTAAAACATTTCTGGCTTACAAGGGAGAGAATTTGTTTTATGCACAGAATTTTCTTCGTTGTTTGCACAGTTTTGTTATGAGAAGACAATTGTTTGGGTTCGGTTTTAAAATGTGGTAGCAGGTTCTAAGATTGCAGTTGACAGAGTATACCAGAATTAAATGTCTTTTGCTTTAAGTTATGACAGATTTTATCTGACTACTTTTCATGCTGACAGAATCCTTACCGTTTGCTCAGAAATTGTTGCTTTTGAATGAACAAACTATTTGTTATTATTTTTTGTAATTGTATCACAGACTTTCCTTGGGACTCTTTACACTACCACAGTAGTCAAGCAAGACAAAGGAAATAGAAAATTGAGCAAAAATTAAAGAACAGCTCAAATGAGATATGTCCATTTACATAAATAAACCTCCTAAGTTGTCAGAAATACTGGTGGCTACTAAAAACAAATACTCTGAATGAAATCTTTGCTTAGGCAGGACCTAACTTGCCTATTTGTAAGGGAAGTATCACTTAATGTTTACTCTGGTTTTACACTTTCCCCCTGAGCATTTGTTTCTGACCACTATTAGAAGCACACCTTAGCCTGGATAGACAGCTGCTAGGGAAAACAGGAGGCATTGTGAAGAACAGTGAAATAAACCCAGATATTTATTTGAATTGTGTTTGAAAATAAAATATTCATTCAATTTTATATAGAAATCAGGGCAGGAAAAAAATAGAGCTTTGCTTAACCCTGAGAAGACTATGAATATATATGTATGAAACATCCATATACATTATGCATTTACCCACATAAGTCTGACCTAGAATACGAGAATTACCTTGACAGTCATCCAGGGCTTCATTTCAGTAGGAATTTTGTCAGAAATGTATACAAAAAAAACCCTGATACAATGCCAAAAGCTGTCCAGCTTTCTCTGTTTTCCCAGAGACAGCCAGAAGAGGCATAGCCCTAACAAGACATCTGACTAAAAGACAGCTGTAGATGATAACCTTTATCGGGCCTTGATTTCAACATAAAAAGAGAGGAAATGAAAAACAAAGTCTCCAGCTCAGTTCTAATCAAACTATTTCCTGTTTCATAAATTCAAGCATAGGATAGAAGAGAGCATGATAGCAACAGACAAATAAGTAAAATAAAATATTAAAAGGTATATAGAAGGATTAAAATAGACTGATTCTGGAGTAGTTCACTTTATATTCATTCCTGCTTAAATGACCTCAAGCGAAATTTCCACCTGACAAGATGAGTAAGATCTTCTGAGTTCCTTGCATCAAGTTTGGTTTATAATCCTTCCCAGCAGAATCTTTTTACCATTCCTTTTAAATGAAGTTAAAAAAAGATACCAAGAACAGATAGCAGATTTTCTCCTTAATTTACTTCGATACCAACTGCCACAAGCACTATCTCTGTCTCTTTTTTTTTATTCACCCAGAGAATCTCTGAAAGTAACTATGTCCCTGGGATTTGTTAAAGTCAAAGAATCATAGTATCAATAAGGTTGGAAAAGACCTCAAATCATCAAATCCAACATTTACCTAATACCTAACATCTCCTAACAACTAATCCATGGCCCCAAGTGCCACATCCACTCCTCCAGGGACGGTGACTCCACCACCTCCCTGGGCAGCACATTCCAATGGCCAATTACTCTTTCTGGGAAGAACTTTCTCCACACTTCCAGCCTAAACTTCCCCTGGTGCAGCTTGTGACTGTGTCTTCTTGTTCTGGTGCTGGTTGCCTGGGAGAAGAGATCAACCCCCACCTGGCTACAACCTCCATTCAGGTAGTTGTAGACAGCAATGAGCTCTCCCCTGAGCCTCATCTTCTCCAGGCTAAACAATCCCAGCTCCCTCAGCCTCTCCTCATAGGGCTTGTGCTCGAGGCTTCTCCCCAGCCTCATTACCCTTCTCTGGACACGTTCAAGTGTCTCAATGTCCTTCCTAAATTGAGGGTCCCAGAACTGGACACAGTACTCAAGGTGTGGCCTAACCAATGCTGAGTACAAGGACAGAATGATTTCCCTGGTCCTGCTGGCCATGCTATTTCTGATCCAGGACAGGATGCCATTTGCCTTCTTAGCTGCCTGGGTACACTGCTGGCTCATGTTCAGCCAGCTACCAACCAGTACCCCCAGGTCCCTTTCTGTCTGGCTGCTCTCCAGCCACTCTGACCCCATCCTATAGCACCGCATGGGGTTGTTGTGGCCAAACTGCAGCAGCCGGCACTTGGACTTGTGGAGTGCCATCATGTTGGATGCTGCACATCTGCCCAGCCAGTCAAGGTCCCTCTGCAGAGCCCTCCTACCCTCTAACAGATCAACACCTGCCCCCAGCTCAGTGTCATCTGCAAATTTACTGATGATAGGCTCAATCCCCTCATCCGGATCATCAATAAAGACATTGAATAGGATGGGGCCCAATACTGATCCCTGGGGGACAGCACTAGTGACTGGCTGCCAGCTAGAAGTGGCACCTGTTACCACCAGCCACCATCATTTTAACCAACATGCATATATATAAACACTTATGTATATACATAGATATATATGTGTGTGTGTGTGTATCTACATACCGCAAATGCATACTTGTCCACCACTTGAATTACAGAACGAAACAGAAGTTTGCTGGTGAGAGTGTGACCATGATACACAATGGGTTCATCGTTCAAGCCATCCCAGCAGTCAATTTCCAGGCAACGGCATCCTTTTAAGAGAGCACTTCAAAAGAAAAAGAAAACAAGAAAAAGGAATAAAAAGAAAGAAAATAAAACAAGAAAAAGGTTTTACAATTAGAAGATGCCACACTTTCTTATACAAGTCTCTGCATTCCTTATTACAAGTGTATTGAATAATTACCATAAAAAAAAAGATAAAATTCTACTTTTCCATCACAAAAGGAAATAAATCTTGTTGAATTATATTGGTGTTATGCAGATCTGTGTTTTCTGCTGTTTATCTTAGACACATCAGGTAATACACTTTATAAGATGGATTATGTGGAGGACCTTAGGAGGCTAAAAATATGCATCAGAGATTTAAAAGAATTTTGGAGTGATGGCAAATTGTCACTTAAAACAGAAGAAGAGATGTTTAGAAGGCCATTTTTATTACTTTTCCAGGATTGGTCTGCAAGTTTGAGAATTATTTTACTTTAAAATGACAACATTACACTTATAGAATCAGGTTGTGTTGGCTATTTACATAACTCCGTTGTTCTCCCTGCTACCTTATTTTTAAGAGGGAGTAGTTTCTCCAATGCCTTAAATTTACTCTGGAACAGGCTGCCTGCAGATTTTGTGGAGTGTCCTTCTCTGGAGACACTCAAAGCCTGCCTGGACACATTCCTGTGTGACCTGCCCTAGGTGATCCTGTTCTGGCAGCAGGGTTTGGGTTGATCATCTTTTGAGGTCCCTTCCAACCCCTAGCATTCTGTGGTTCTTTAATAGGACTCTTGGACATTCTAATATTTGGCTTGTTACTAATTTAAATGTTTCTTGCAAACTGTTTTACCTCTCTACCAATCTGTCTTTTACATGCTGTCCTTTACATCTAACAGTATCCCAAGGATGCTTGTAGCTTTTTATCTTATGAATCTTATCTTATTTAACTTCATATTTTCCTTAAACAAATAGTAGATGAAGAGGAAGAGCAAGAGTGTTACACCCTCTCTGACAATTACTTTAAGCAGTGTAGTATTAATGTCATATTATTTTAAATACTGTTAGAATTAAATTCACTATTGTTTCTGACGGCTGCAAGGCATTATTGAATATCCAGTGAACAAACAAACCATGAAAGTTTAGGCAGATAATGGTTCCAACTTCTGTCACTTCACTAAAGTACTACAGAGTAATAGGGATACTGTTCCAGATTCTTCATGCTTTCTGTCCCGCTCCTTATTGTCTTCATTACATAACCCGTTTTTTCCTTCCCTGGTCATATATTCTAACTGTTTCATAGCAATAAGGCATCCTGGTTTCCTTCTCCTCTTTGGACATTCAAAGGCAAAGTTTCTTCTGCCTCCTGGCTACTACAGTGTCCATAATTGTTGTTCTTGTATTTGTTTCTAAATTGAGCACACTGCATCATAAACTGATCACAAACAACCTTGGCATAATCAACTATACTGTGTCCTTACATCCTATTATTGATCAGACTAGAGTTTGCCCAGAAATTTTACATTTGTTTCAGGGAGTTATTTATTTTTGCATGGCATGAGATTAAAAACTGATTTAATCATATACCATGCAGCATGGTATAGATTTCACTTGCTGTGAGGTAGACTATTTGAGATGCAAGTGAAAAAAAAATAGATTGCTTCCAGACTATGAACAGATGGTTTGGCAAATATATTGAAAAGTGTACACACAAAATAAAATACCATGCTCACATTTTCTACAGGAATCTGTGCCTTATTGCCAAGCAGGATTATATATGACTTAGTTAAAAAATAAAAAAAAGAGGCATGTTTAGAATATTAAAAACCAAAAACCAGTGTCTAAATACCTGGTATATCCCCATAAATCACTGGGTCCTAATAGTTGGTCAGATACCAAGTAGGTGTTGTGAGAAGATGAAATAAAATAGTCACATAATGGGTGGTTCATGTCTTGGTAGACAGTCCTCTGATCCTTTTTAAATATCGAGCAGTCATCTGAGCTCATGTACCTTGTAAATCCTTCAAATGACATCTGTCTTCTTTTCCTCACTGAGCAAAGAAGAAAGCAAAAAACTGTTGTGAAGCTAAAGTCATGGCTATATCCGTGTGCTTATAATTTTTTTAACAGCCAACTGTGAACAACGCCAAAGTTTGTGCAGCATAGTACTTCCCTGCTATTTTAAAATTGGTAATAAGCAAGATAAGGACAAACATCATATGTGTGTGGGTCTGGAGAAGAATTTCTGTGGTTCAAAATTATGAGAGAAAAGAAATCGGTTCTGAGGCTTTTATTCTTCTATGGACACCAATAAGAAGAGTTAGCAGTAGTCCTGATTAAATATGAAGTAAAATATTGTTTAGTAACATGCCAGTCAATGCACAAAGCAAATTTTCTTTTATCTGCAGAAAGAATAGGAATTGCTCTACTCAATGTCAGAGATTGTAAAAAAAAATATCTTGCAGGAACTGTTTCCCAGCACCAAACAGCTTCCTCAGTGGTTGAGAATTCCAAATAAATACTGATGAAATAATGTTTAAATTAGAAGTGGCTGCAGCAAAAATAGTATCTCAGGAAAATAAACGACAAAGATTAATTGCAAATCAAGATTATTACATTACTGCATCCATAATAAAATATGCTAATTGCCTCCATGCCAGTGATAGTCATCCCATTTGTTTTGCTTTTAACTGATGTAATGACAAACAGATCCATTATACTGCCAACTGCTGCTCTAATGTCATGCTTCAAATGTAATAATTTTGCAAATGATATAATCTCGGAAGTCAGCTTTGTTTCAAAACAGAGCTTAGATTGAATCACTTCAAGATTTTGCCCTGTTCTGGCTGTAAAATAACACTATTGTCACCATGTTAGGCTAGTGATCATTAAGCAGTAAGTAATCCAAGATTACTTTCTGTAAGCAATAACTGAGAGGTCAATGTATACAGACTCTTGACCTCGTTTTTTTAGAATGCAAAACAGTGTTAAAAAGTATGATTTTGCCTTCTGTCCGCCATCTCTGTTACTCTCTCATAGAGGCCAAGTGGATACTATAGCTTCATGGAGTGTCCTGGAAAAGTGTTACTCACCTTTACCACCCAAAAGGTGATTACTTATTAATATTTTTCCCCTTTTTTCTCATTTAGACTGTAGTCTATTTATTTGCATATTCTCCTTCTAAAACATTTCAATTTATTACATTTGGTCTTTTTCATTCTCTTAATTCATTAGTAGAGTAAACCAGGTTGGAAGAGACCTTCAAGATCATCGCGTCCAACCTATCATCCAATGCACCTAATCAGCTAAACCATGGAACCAAGCACCCAAGCACCCTATCAAGTCTTCTCCTGAACACCTCCAATGGGTCATCCATTCTTCACACATTTTCAAAGGTAACCTATTATGGCCAAGTCTGTTACACAGTCACTTTTCTAAGAACTCTTATTTGCCTTACTTACTCTGGTCTTATTAATAATATTAGCCACTTAATTGTACTTTGGTAGTGCATCAAGACTTCACTTAGTGTTTCTTAAGCTAACTTATTTGCAGAAGGACTGGTGATTCTTGATAGCTGTATCTTACCTAGTATTCTGATTTATTAACAATGCATATGCTATATATACTTGTAGCCATAGGATTACGTTTCTACTTTCTGTGTCTTTAAAACATGCTTTGATTTTTTTCACATGTTGCTCGAAACAGAATACATTCATCCTGTGTGCTTTATCTATGGTGAATTACTTTAATTGTAGAGTTAATTCCTTTGAAGAGAAAGCTTTTCATCAATTGTGTCTGCTCTGCATTTCTGATTAGTTTTCCTGCTCTGTATATTTCTCTGTGTTGAGCCAGTAAATCCTTTTGGGTTTTTTTCCTCTCTGAGTGTATTTTTTTTGTTTGCTAACAATTCTTAGTAAATTAGTGAAAAATCCTGACTTTCCAAAGTTTTGCTTATTTTGAATTATTTTTGATGCTTTCCTGGCTGCTCTTGTCACTGACAGAAGATCAATACAATGTTTCCAAGAACAGAACTTGTTTAAATAAATATGCTTAATCCCCTAAAAATGAAAACATTATAAAGTCAATCTGTGTTACTTTGCTAGCCTACATGTAAGCTCTTTGGCTTCAGTAAAACGTTCAGATCATGTCTCTAATCAATGAACCACAACTATCTGTGGTTTTATGCAGGTTATTACAGGCCCTTACAATTTCTAAGCCTCATTGGCTTGCAATTTTTTTCAGGGAAATGTAGTTGCTGGCCTTGAACTGTGTACAGCTAAAGTCATCATCCTGGTTTTGAAGAACTACCAAAAATCCCAGCAAGTCTGTAAGATGATAAAACATATCTGTAACTAGGAAGAGTGGCTTTGCACTAACATTACCAGCAGCATATGTTCTATGACATCAAAGAGTCATTTTTGAGCACTATTTGGTGCTATCTCACCAAAGGAGATGTGCAAAATAGTATCACATGTACATAAATGGCGTACCATCTGCTAAACGAAACCTTTGGAGATCTGTCACTCAGTAGAAGATATCATATCATCATTTTGAGAGTTTAAGATAGGCATCATTTTTTATAATTGCTACTATTCATGCACCTGTCTCTTACCAATGGAGAAAATATGCTGGGTTTCTTTAGAAGACTCTCTTATCTTTGCCTGAAGAAGATACCAAAACTATTCAGGACTGAAAGAGGATGCTTTTTAAGTTGTGATACATGACCCAGTCATATTGCCCTCTGACCATTTGCAGACATTTTCTGCTTCTACATTAAAAGAAACAGGACTTCATGTCCATAACTGTTCCATGTATTCATGAAGGCCTCACATTTTTTCCCTAGAGGAACTTGAGTCATTTTCTCCATTAGGATACTTTAGCAGTAGTTAGTGTGCACACATAACCCATTTTGTGTCGAAAGAAAAGAAGTAAAAAATTTGTCTTCTTGTACCTTCCTGTTGTTCACAAAGACAAATGTTTTTTTCTTCACCTTCCCTTTTGGATAGTCTGGAATACAGTTTATTAATAATATTCTTTTTAAAATATACATAGAATTTTGACAGAGTGTTTTTCCACATTCTTCCAGGTAAGGCAAATTCCAGCTCTGCCATATATACAAATAATGTCATATTACAGACCAATTATGGATGTAAACTGGATATTTTAAAGACTTGGATTACATTATATGCTTATGCTGTTTAGGGTTTATTACATTCTGGTTTCCTTTTTATCTTGGAACTTCTTTGAAAATATTTTTCTTTCTTTATGGCAAGAAAAAAAATGAAACCTTTCATGAGATGTTTGCTGTCTGGTACTGTGGCCTGTGGAGGCTCCATGCTGAAGCAGATGAAACAAGAAGGAAACAATAGCAAATGTATGCTCTCCCTCTTGCTCTGCCTCTCATACACACATGCTCACACACAAAAAAAATCAAGCTTAAAAGAATGTATATCCTGGGAATAAGCTGAAGGGAATTTTGATTCACAAATACATTTTGGATTACTCAAATTCTTTATCTGACAAATACATCCAAGCTCATATTGATATTTACAAGGTAAGTAAGTTTTACAAGACAGGATTGTATTTTTTTGACCTATCTTTGTATTGCCTGGCAGGAAAACAGAGGGACAGGAGTACAGTTTTTGAATGGCACTACACTAGATAATGGTGGGATGCATCTTCTTATTTTCACTGTGCCTCTAAACCTATCTATGCAAATACTGAATAATGAGTAATTGTTTGGGTTTGGGGTTTTTTTTCCACAAGACATATACACCAAGCTTAAAAAAATCCCCATGTGCATTTCTCTGGCACATTTTCTTTAATCTCCTAGAAAGTCTCAATGGTTCTATTCAGAATTGGTAATAACATGGAGAGATAATCAAAGACTTCTCTAGAACAGAACATTTGAATGTTAGTAAGACACATCTGTGAATCATATATTCACCACTTTTATAATCATAAAATTCCATAAAATGATTCCTTCAGTCAAAAATGCAAGCTTTCACGCACTAAAAAAAATCTGTTAATGCAGCGTTTTGTTGTTAGGATAGAATAGGATAGAATGGAATTAACCAGGTTGGAAAAGACCTTTGAGATCATCAAGTCCAACCTATCATCCAACACCATCTAATCAACCTAACCATGCAACCAAGCACCCCATCAAGTCTCTTCCTAAACACCTCCAGTGATGATGACTCTACCACCTCCCTGGGCAGCCCATTTCAATGGCCAATCTCTCTTTCTGTGAAGAACTTTCTCCTCACCTCCAGCCTAAACTTCCCCTGGTGCAGCTTGAGACTGTGTCCTCTTGTTCTGGTGCTGGTTGTGTGGGAGAAGAGACCAACTTCCACCTGGCTACGACCTTCCTTCAGGTAGTTGTAGACAGCAAGAAGGTCTCCCCTGAGCCTCCTCTTCTCCAGGCTAAGCAACCCCAGCTCCCTCAGCTTCTCCTCATAGGGCTTGTGCTCCAAACCCCTCACCAGCTCTGTTGCCCTTCTCTGGACACATTCCAGAAATTAGACATTTAAATTATAGAAGATTTATGTTCCCCTAATTCATCAAGAAAAATTATTTTTAAACACTTAGCTAAGCTGGGGGCAGGGGGGGAACCAGTTTATATCACTTCATCTGTTGTACAAAAATTGTATTTTGCTTAAAGCAATCTACATTGGAATGGGCTGCCTGGGGAGGTGGTGGAGTTACCATCATTGGAGGTGTTTAGGAGAAGACTTGATGGGGTCCTTGGTTGCATGGTTTAGTTGATTAGATGGTGTTGGATGAAGGGTTGGATGCGATGATCTTGAAGTTCTTCTCCAACCTGGTCTGGTCTATTCCATTCCATTCCATTCCATTCTATTCTATTCTATTCTATTCTATTCTATTCTATTCTATTCTATTCTATTCTATTCTATTCTATTCTATTCCATTCCCTTCTATTCTATTCTATTCTATCCTATTCTATCCTATCCTATTCTATTCATGTAGGTTTTGGACCCAGTGTGTTACAAGAAGAATAATGATGGATCTGGTAAGTAATGTGATATGCTATCACTGAGTGCTACTCTGTGCATATTTGTGTTTTATTAATGTTTGGTGTTTTTGTTGTGTTGCATTTGCAATCCTTAGAGACCTGAATTTAAAAAGAAAAAAATGAAAAAAAAAAAAACCCAGTCACCAAGAGAATCACAATAAATAACAGCTAGAAAACAAATATTTAGATTATGCATACCTTCTTCGATGGGTTCATACATAAAAATCATTTCTAAGGCAGTTGTTTCACAGTCTTTCGCTTCGTGTTGTTCTCTTCTGAGGAATTCACTGAGGTCAGTGTCAGCTAGAACTTTGCCATTTTGAGAGTAGGTACAAAAAAGTTCATAAAATTCAAATCTATGCACAATGGTCTCATAAACTGCCCTGAAGTCTTCAATGGTAATTTTCTGTTCTTTCTGTTTGTCAACTGTTTTCTGCAAAATAAATCAATCAATCAGGAAAGTCAGTACAGCGGTATGGACTGACACAAAGATACACACAAAACACTCTAACTGATTGTATGAGCACAATGGAGAAAATCTCAGGCAAGAGTAACAGCAATGCATTGTCAAATGCTATTCTGCTTCTACATTATAGAATCATAGAATGATATATTTGTGAGGGTTAGAAGGGACCTTATGGATCATCTGGCTCCACTCCCCCTGCCATGGGCAGGAACACTTCCCACTAGATCAGACTGCCCAGAGCCACATCCAGCCTGGCCTTAAAAACTTCCAGGGATGGGGCTTCTACCACTTCCCTGGGCAACCCTTTCCTATGTTTCACCACCCTCATGGTGAAAAACTTCCCTAACCTCCAATCTGAATCTACCCACTTCTAGTTTTCCTCCATTCCCCCTAGTCCTATCACTACCTGACATCCTAAAAAGTCCTTCACCAGCTTTCTTGTAGGCCCTGTAAGATACTGAAAGGCCACACTTATATTCGACTTTAAATGTTTAAAGTATTTTATACTAATTAAAAGGAACAATATGACCTAGTTGCCATCTAAGCAATTACAATAATTTGCTATATAATGCACGGGAAATATTAAAGCACATTATATAAACCCTCTAAAATGCTACGCAGTAAATTTGCAGCATAAAAGTTATTGAGCAGAAAATGTTCTGTATAATATCCCTCCAACAGTAATTTAAACCATATTGAAAATACTCTCAGTTCAATCAATATACATTATGTAGCAAACTAACCTAAAAAAGTAAGTAAGGATGATCAAATGACACCAAGTTGGGAGCAGGTGTTGATCTGTTAGAGGATAGAGGGGCTCTGCAGAGGGACCTTGACTGGCTGGAGAGATGGGCAGAGTCCAGCATGATGGCATTCAACAAATCCAAGTGCCGGGTGCTGCACTTTGGCCACAACAACCCCATGCAGGGCTACAGGCTGGGGTCAGAGTGGCTGGAGGGCAGCCAGGCAGAGAGGGACCTAAGGGGACTGATTGACAGGCGGCAGAACACGAGCCAGCAGTGTGCCCAGGTGGCCAAGAAGGCCAATGGCATCCTGGCCTGCATCAAGAATAGTGTGGCCAGAGGAGCAGGGAAGTCATTGTGCCCCTGTACTCAGCACTGGTTAGGCCATACCTTGAGTCCTGTGTCCAGTTCTGGGCCCCCCAATTTTAGAAGGACATTGAGACTCTTGAATATGTCCAGAGAAGGGCAACAAGGTTGGGGAGAGGCCTTGACACAAGCCCTATGAGGAGAGGCTGAGAGAGCTGGGATTGTTTAGCCTGGAGAAGAGAAGGCTCAGGGGAGCCCTTCTTGCTCTCTACAACTACCTGAAGGGAGGTTGTAGCCAGGAGGGGGTTGATCTCTTCTCCCAGGCAACCAGCACCAGAACAAGAGGACACAGTCTCAAGCTGCACCAGGGGAAGTTTAGGCTGGAGGTGAGGAGAAAGTTCTTCACAGAGAGGGCTGTTAGCCATTGGAATGTACTGCCCAGGGAGGTGGTGGAGTCACCATCCCTGGAAGTGTTCAAGAGGGGATTGGTCATGGCACTTGGTGCCATGGTTTAGTAGACATGACATCTTGGGTGACAAGTTGGAGTTGATAATCTTTGAGGTCTTTTCCAACCTTATTGATTCTATGATTCCATGATCATGAGATCCAAGGCTTTCAATACATCAAATAAGAAACATTATTAAAGTTTGGAGATAAAATACTTTATAACAGCCTATGACATTGTGTTCTATTCTTAACAAGCTAGAATGCTTAACTCAGACTAATTATTCACACTTGCAGAATGTTTTTAACTGTAAGCTTGTTTTCATAGAGCTTGCAGAATGTTATCATAGTAATTAATTTCGGTCGTTCAGTATAAAAGCCACCAGAAAAATCAAAAGGGCAAAAGAATTTCAGAAAAAATCACACCTGTTTTACCACTTCTTACCAACTTTCTTTATCCTTCAAAAATTTCCACATGAAATACGTAATTGGGACTATGAACTAGAGATGTTTCTAAAACTTCAGCTCGCATTATTCTTAAAAGTTGCCAAAGTAAGACTAACATTCAAAATCTTCTGGCAAAATTGTTCACAAAATTCAGCAAGCAATGGCAATTCATTGTTTCATTAATTGCCACTGTAAGATTAGCTAAAATTTTGCTAATCAGTTTGAGAATCTGTTAGCTTCTTAAACTAAGATGACCAAGGAGGCTGATTTTCAGCATCTAACAGCATGGAACTCGCTATTGTTATTACAGTTGCCAAAATAACCATCCATAAGCATGGCTTACTTGAGTTCTGGCTGCTCTGTGAAGATATTTTTTTTTCTTGCTACTAATTTAGCTAAATTTGAATGAGATACCAGAAAAGCTTAATGATAGATTATCATCTTCTTCCTATGCAGTACATTGCCTACTAAGACGTGTCTGAACAAGTACAACCGTTAAAGAACATGTTAGATAACCAAAAGAAATAGAAAGGTAAATTTCATGAGTTCTAGCCAAAAGCTGTACAAATCTGCACTTCAGTCTTAGCTTTGACTTTGTGAAAGAGAATATTAATTATCACCAGCAAGAAAATCAATCAGTCCAAATGTTAATAATGCATATTACTGGATTGACACCCTCAATCTCAATTTCAGTGCCCTTAAAAAAGCTGCAAATTTACTCTTAAATGTTAAATAGAAAAGGAAAATCCCAACTTAGTTTGGAACTAATCAATCTATCAAGACTCCAGAGATGTTCACTTAGGTGAACACACAAAATGAAGCAGGGCAAAACATTAAATTTTCTATCTCAGTTACCTTTTGATGAAATACAGACAAATTGCAGTACACAGAAGAGCTTTTCAAATTTCTTATGACAAACATGTCAATATTAAAAAAAAAAAAAAGGAAAAGATATTGTTAAAAAATCTTTGATGGCAGCTTTTTGCTATACTTATTGCCATTAATGCACATCAAATCTGTGCTGTTCAGAAAAGAAGTATCTCCTAAAAAGACTTAGTCTTGAGGAAAATGACATGACAGTCTATCGTTCTTAAAAATCTTAATGTTCATAATTCTGACATTTCTCAAAGAAACATTAAAATAAATTCAAAGAGAAGGGACAAGACAAAAATATTAAACTTTAAAAGAATATGTTTTCTATTAAGTTGAATTTGTCATGTATAAGCATCCAATTAAGTGTTAGTGCAAAGTTACTTACAATGATGCCAGTAAGATTTCCTTTCAGACTGCATTTCATTGTCACATATTGTATTGATGACCAACTTGAGCCCCAAAAACTACTGAATATACTCTAATTTCTCCTAAATAGCAAAGAATATCTACCAGTGCTGCTCCAGATAACTAGATCAGACCATTAAGCATCTTATATTGTTAAAATATAACTAGATCAGGCTTGTTCTATGCAGGTCACTTCCTCAAATAATTACTCTCTCCCCACAATTGATCATCTCTCTGCCAGAAAGCAAAGTAGGTGGAAAACACAGAATACAATGAAAATAGTTTCAAATTCTCATGAGATTCTCAGGATTGGCAATTCTCCCAATGTAGTGCAAGTTCAAAAAATGCAGGCAGCCTCTTTAGCACGGGTTGAGTTCACACTGCCAGTTCTACCTTGGCTTGACAAGGCAAAGAACAATGAGAGAGGAACAAGACAGAGTGAGGAAATCATGCCTTCCCTCTGCCTGCCTGCCTGCCTGTGAGCATGATGTGACACAAAATTTTCTCTCGACATAGTTAATTCTCCTCTGTCAAATCTGGACAGTATCAGCCAATTCTTAAACAAACAAACAAACAAATAAATAAATAAATCACACACATAAATATAGTGAGTTGTCTTCATACCCTTAGGAAAAACAGGGTTATGCTTTTGATTAAAAAAATAAATGCACTGAAAGGAAAAATTGTGGGGTTTGAGTAATTACTAGAAGGGACCTAAGGAATATGAAAGGCACATAAATTCTGCAGGATTTATTTACTGAGACCACTTAATGGTAGTTTGTTTACCTACATTAAATTAACTTAGTAGTAAGTAAAATTTCTTGTTGTATTAAGTAACAGTCATAAAAATCTCTTAAACATTGCCACATCCTTTCCCAGAGGTTTGAGTGCAATTCCTACCCATTAGGGTACACATCTTAAATACTTCAGAACAGAGATACAGCAGAAAATTGAATGAACATATGTGCTGGATCTATGTTGACCTGAAGCCTGAGCAGATCAGACAACTCAGTATTGTCCTGGAAAAAGAATTTTTATGAAGTCACTCTAATGGCTCTGCTCAGCATCAGACAGGCATGTCTGGACTTGTTAATTTGATCACAGAAAACATGGATGGTATGAAAACAGAATGTTCTAATTTTTCTCAACTGAGGACACATTACAAGGGGTGGAAATCAAGACTTACATAGTTTCCATCATGTTACATATTTTAGTGTGGCAAAGAGATGATGTTACTTTGGGGTTGGTTTCTTCTCTCAAATAACAAGTGATAGGCCATGAGGAAATGGGCTCAGGTTGTGCCAGAGAAGGTTGAGACTGGATATTAGGAAAAATTCTTCACTGAAAGGACTGTGAAGCATTGGAACAGGCTGACCAGGGAAGTGGTTGAGTCACCACCATCCTTCAAGGCAGGTGTGTAGACGTGGTTCTTAGGGACATGGTTTAGTGGTAAACTTGGCACTGTTAGGTTAATGGTTGGACTTGATCTTAAAGGTTTTTTCCAGCTTAAGTGATTACATGAATCTTTCTATGATTCAAATGCAACTGCTCAATTACCTGGTTTACACAGAAACTAATCACCCGAAAGAGGCAAATCATTTTCTAATTTTGCACATTGTACTAGCATGAAATTCACTCCTCAAAACATTTCCAAAAGTCAAAAAAAAAAAAAAAAGATAAGACACTCAGGTAACTTGACTTCTAAACAGATTTAACTACTTAATCCATATATTCCTCACCTTGAAAATATGTTTTATGTGTGCGAAATTAAAAGGTATTTGCATTTTTGTAAGCAGCTTCATTGTGCTCTGCAAATCAATCTTCCCATCCCTGAACTCATCCTGGATGATAGACAAAAACCATGTATGCAAGCTCAGGTTAAGGAAAATTCTGGCCTATGACATTGCTTTTTAATAAGGGAAGGAGGGGGAACAGTTTAATAAAAAGCTTGCACTTTGCTTTTCTCATACTCCAGAACATCCTTGTCTTCTAAGAATGCAGAAGGCTCTGAGGCACACAGCAAGGTATTTTTGCTCTGCATCTAGAAACTCCAAGGACAGAAATGATTAAAAGGGCAAGAGTAAGAGAAGGGGAGGGTGTGAAGGAAAACAAGGGGTAGACAGGGTGAAGAAAGGGGCACAGTGAGAGAGGGAAATGTGGGGAGACTCAGGGGATCCAGAAGCCATGGGGAATGGCAGGAAGAGGAGTGGGAGCAAAAAGCCTGAACAAGCTGAGTGCTCCCAGCATTGCACCAACCCAAGCAGCTCCAACTACCCTAGCTAGACCAGCCCCTCCCCTGTCACCCAGCTGGGGGGTCCCATGTGTGCACAGGCCCAGCCTAGGTCGAGAAGGGAAGATGCATGCAGGGGGAGCTCGCACTATGGCAGCCATTGCAGGGCAACAGGAGGAGGAAGAGGTAAACCAGCAAAAGGCGGAGCGGGTAGAGCAGGAGGAGGATATCTGTTCTCCTCCATGGCGGCTGTGTGTCTCCTGTTCTGGTCTCCTCACTGCAGTGACATTGGCAGCGCTTGTCAGGGCATCACCCGGGCTTGCTCTGGTTCCCAGCAGGGCCCTTTGCCTCACAGCCCTGTGCCCCCTCGGCACGGCCCCGCCCTTGCCCCCAGCCGGCGCTGTCCTGGTGCCACTGTGAGGTCACAAGCTGCACGGCCCCAGCACAGGCCCCTTCCCACCACCACTATCCCTGCCGCCATCTTGTGCCTTTTCTCTCCAGCACGAAGCAGCCCATGTGCTGTCCCTTTGCCTTTAGGCTTGTGCCCGTGGGACAGCCCTCGCCACGCTGGGGCACGTGCACAAGGCAGGAGCAGTGTGAGCTGGAGAAGGCATCCCTCATCGGAGGCCTACTGTAACAGTCTCCTCCCAAGCGGTTTGGTCAGGTTGATGACAAGGTGGTGGGGCAGGAGGCTGCCTGTGTGTGGGACCTGTCACAACAAGAACAACTTCACCCCTTGTGAAATAAATGATCCTACTATAAAAATGTAGGGGCACAGCACCCCTTTGGCCCACAGGACAAAACCTCTGTTGAATTTAGCCAATTGTGTGGGTTAACCAGCTGCATGGTGTGATGCTAGATGAGGCAGAACTGTGGCAAGAGACCTGACACAAGGGCTTGAAATCATACACGATCTGTCTTTTTCCCTGTAGGGATCTGGGCAAGAGGCAGCTATACCTTTTGAAGAGCCTTTGGATGAAGGTGCTCATCAGTATCAGCCTTCAAATGACCAGAACAGCCTTTGGAAGTCAGACTGGACTTTCATCCTGACTCAGTTTACCACCCATGGTTACAGGGATCTTTCTCATCCACACTACTTCCAAGATACCAGCCTCCATGCAACTGTCATCAAGGTCACGGGTGAAACGCTAAATGTGACAGACCAAAAGACAGTTTGCTACAGATTTTTGTGAAATTTATGAAAGCTGAGGACACCAAGTTTCCTATGGCCATTCTGGAAAACATTCAGGCTTTGTCAGAGGATATGTGAGGGGGGAATAGAATAGAATAGAATAGAATAGAATAGAATAGAATAGAATAGAATAGAATAGAATAGAATAGAATAGAATAGAATAGAATAGAATAGAACAGAACTAACCAGGTTGGAAAAGACCTTTGAGATCATCTAGTCCAGCCTATCATCCAACACTATCTAATCAACTAAACCATGGCACCAAGTGCCCCATCCTCTTCCTAAACACCTCCAGTGATGGTGACTCCACCACCTCCCTAGGCAGCCCATTCCAATGGCCAATCTCTCTTTCTACAAAGAACTTCATCCTAACATCCAGCCTAAACTTCCCCTGGTGCAGCTTGAGACTGTATCCTATTGTTCTGGTGCTAAGGAAACTCAATGTTACTCACACTTTCATGAACTGCAATAAACTATTGAATGATCAACATCTGATCACCATTGTCTGTAACACAGAAGTGCTTCCATGTTGCCCAAGGGCAATGAGGCTGGTGAGAGGCCTTGAGCACAAGCCCTACAAGGAGAGGCTGAGGGAGCTGGGGTTGTTTAGCCTGGAGAAGAGGAGGCTCAGGGGAGACCTTATTGCTCTCTACAACTACCTGAAGGGTGGTTGTAGACAGGAGGGGGTTGGTCTCTTCTCCAAGGCAACCAGCACCAGAACAAGAGGACACAGTCTCAAGCTGTGCCAGGGGAAGTTTAGGCTCGAGGTGAGGAGAAAGTTCTTCACTGAGACAGTCATTCATCATTGGAATGTGCTGCCCACAGAGGTGGTGGAGTCCCCATCCCTGGATGTGATCAAGAGGGGATTGGACATGGCACTCGGTGCCATGGTCTAGTCATGAGGTCTTGGGTGATAGGTTGGACTTGATGGTCTTTGAGGTCTCTTCCAGCCTTGGTGATACTGTGATACTGTGAAAACTCACTAGTTGACATGGTGGCCTAAATAATTTCAAGCCATTGCCCCTCATCCTATTACTAGAAACTCTTGTAAAATGTCCTTCCCTAGCTTTTCTGTATACACAAGAGACATCACTAACATAGTCATATCAACAAAGGGAGTTGAGTACACAGCAGGAATAAATTTCTTATAGATAGTGAAGAATTTCAGAACTAAGCAGAACTATGCTGAGTGTTGCAGCATTATGGAATAAAGCAATGCTACATCCCTCCTCCCAGTGTTTACTGCAAACGCCAACTTGCTGAGAGGATTTGAGTACCCCTGTCCTGGGGACAGCTCCCTGTGTCCTTTCCTCAAGGAGGTACATTTCAGGGATTAAGTCTGAAACACTAGCAGAGTTTTCTGAGGAGGACCAGAACTGGTTATAACCTCCCCACCCATCCTTTGTGGCATTTTTTAATGGCCTAGGGATTGTTCAAAATCTATCTGTTGACAAGCATTGATAAGTTCCCCCCTCGGTCTTCTCAGTCTTCTCTCAGACTAGGAAGACACAATTCTCTCATTCTTCCCCTATAACAGAGATGTTTTTGTCCCCCAGTCATCTAATCCTTTCTTGATCTGAGACCTACAGTGTTCTGGCTGCCCCAGAAGGGCCCAAACTCTCTAAGTTTCCTCTGCTAGAGGAGCCAAACTTTTAGATAACTTTAGGAGTTGACTTACTGCCTTGGTTTCTCACCTGGCTTGGATGGTACCTAATCTCCAAGACTCTCTTTGTGTGTAGCCTGGAGGAGCACCTCATTGCAGTGTATTAGCTCATTGTCATGTTTAGTAGTTGCAGCAGGATCAAGCAGATCTTCAGAAGGACCGCTTTGATTTTCACAAGTGGTCAAGGAATGGGAGCAGTGGGGCTACATGGGCATTTTGGGGTCTCGTTGCTGAAAATGCAGAAAAAGCTCTGAACTGTGAACACATCTGAACTGTGGTCAGTTTGGGCCCCTCACTACAAGAAGGACATTGAGCTGCTGGAGTGTGTCTAGAGAAGGGCAGCAGAGGTGGTAAAGGGTCTAGAGAACCAGTCTGGTGAAGAGCAACTGAGGGAACTGGGGTTGTTTAGTCTGGAAAGAGGAGGCTGAGGGCAGACCTCATTGCTCTCTACAACTCCATGAAAGGAGGTTGCATTGAGGTGGGGGTTGCTCTTTTCTCCCTAGTATCAGGTCATAGAAGGAAATGGCCTGAAATTGTGCCAGGAGAGTCTTAGGTTGGAGATGAGGAAAAATTTCTTTCCTGAAAGGCCAGAGCTGGACTTGTTCCCCACACATTCATGTGTGTGCTGGTCTGGGGCCACCAGGAGATGCCAGAGGAGTCCAAGTGCTGCTGCCAAAGAACTAAACCACAGACAGGGAAAGAGTTTTTACTACCAATTTCTTGCTTTATTGGGGTTTTCTACTTTTAAAGTTGCCTAATCTTAACAAACTAATGAAACAGCTAAAGGGGATTAATGGTGAGAGCCAGCAAGTCTTCTTGGCAGATCTGTGGTCTTCTGCTTCTCCAGATGAATGTCTGTGTTTAGAGTCTCCCCTTGATCTCTTGCTGCTCTTCATGCACTGCTGTGGAGAGTCTGAGGAAACTCCATCTTCAGGCCCCATGGGACCTTGCTGATCCTCTTAGGGACTTCTCTTGGTGCAGCACTGGTCCCATTTTCTTCAGGCAGATAGCAGAGGAGATGGTATGTCTTCAGAAGGGATGAGGGTAGGGGATGGGAAGGAAGGGCAACACAAGAACTGATGATGCCAGGAAAGCAGAATACGGGAGCGGATGGGCCAGGTGTAGAGGGTTGACAGCCCAGCTGGTGTCAGTGTGGGCCTCTGTGCCAGTGGCAGGGCACTGACAAGGTGTCACTATGGCGCTGCTTCAGCGATGTTCTGTAGGGGAGTGCTGGCACAATGCTCTGCTGCCAGGGGAACAATTCTGCTGGTGGATCTATCTCCATTGGTTCTACTCCATCCTCAGGTGGATCCACCTCCATTGGCCCTTCACCTACGGGTGGATCCACCTGCATGGGCTCTTCATCTGTAGATAGATACACCTGCACATTGTCCACACCATTCGCTAAGTGAAATGTGAAGGTCACAGTTACCATGGAGCTCATGGCAGCTCTATTCAGAAACTGATTCTTCACCCTCCTCATCCACTGCACTCTCTTCTTGGATTGCTTGCATAGAAGTGGGCATCTGGTCACTTTTCTGCTCATGTTGCTGCTTTGGGTTCTCTTCTTCCTAGCCACCGTGGTGTCTGAGTGCCCCAACACTCAGTGAGTGCTGACTAGAACACAGCCAGTAGCTTGTGACATCAGGAGACCACTGTGATGTCTATGCAAGTGACAACCTATGGCTGCTCTGGGATCTCTGTGGCTTTAAAGATACCCTACTGGGAGAGGAAGAGGAGGGCTGAGAGGTGCTGAGGGCCCCTTTCCTGGGGATGGCTCCCTGTCTCCATTCCTCACGGACATTTCAGGGATTGTGTCTGAAACATGGGCAAAGAGTTTTCCGAGGAGGACTAGGACCGGCTGGACCCTCCCCACCCATCTTTTGGGGCATTTTAATAGCCTAAGGATTGTTCAAAATGCCCTTTAGCCAGATGGAGGCTTTTCACTAACTTCAGTGGCATGTGGATCCAATTTTGGACCCAATGCACAAGTGAGGCCTTTGAGAACTTGGGGAGGAGAAGGGGAAAGTTTGCAAGGTCTCTCAACCAGGGAAGTGAGGATTGCTCAGCTGATCCTCCCTGAATCTTAAAGGGAGTTTCTCCTCCCCCTCTATTCTGCCCTGGTGAGGACACATCTGTAGTATTGTGTCCAGTTCTGGGCTCCCCAGTTCAAGAGGGACAGGGATACACTAGAGAGTGTCCAACAGAGGCTATGAGGATAATGAAGTGACTGGAACATCTGTCTGATGAGGAAAGGCTGAGAAACCTGGGGCTGTTTGGCCTGGAGAAGAAAGGCCTAATGGGAGATCTTATCAGTGCTTATAAATATCTGAAGGGTGGGTGTCAAGAAGATGGTACCAGCCTCTTTTCAATCATGTCCTGTGATAGGAAAAGGGGCAACAGCCACCAGCTAGAACGTAGGAAGTTCCACCTGAACATGAGGAAAAACTTTGCCAGGAGGGTGCTGGAGCCCTGCAGCAGGCTGCCCAGAGAGGTTTACGAGTCTCCTCTGGGGAATTTAAGGATCCATCTGGATGTGTTCCTGCATGACCTGCTCTAGCTGATGCTGCTTTGGCAGGGGGGTTGGATTGGATGATCTTCAGAGGTCTCTTCCAACCCCTACTGTTCTATGATTTTATGATTCTATTATGGTTTGCTTTCAAACTATGACAGCGATGTTTTGCTGAAGTGTTTGTTGCAATAAAGGAAATTCCTACCACTTTTGTTGTTTTCTGTAAACATACTTCTTAATTAGAGTTTTACTAGAAACAATGTTTAATTTCAAGCAGTATTCTAAACAAAAAAAAACACCTTCTAAAAATATTCAAGCAAACATTTAAGTATTATTCTTCCAACTAATAACCAGTTTTAATGTGAGCATAAGATTTTACTTTTGTTTGTCACTACTGGTGGCAATTACATTGTCACATGGCCTTTTGTAAATACTGATTAGTGGCTTTACAACTTTGCTCTTCATACTGGCCACAATCACTTTCAGCTGGGTTTGTTTTAAAAGAAACAGTCAATGTAATAGTGTTAGGGGATAACAAGCATTGTGTGAAACTAAAATAAATTAAATATCCTTTGCTATATTCTGAATTCCTTCAGACTGGCATTGACTAGTGCACATTTTTCATCTGGTTGTTCATCTTTATGGTCAATGAGTAGAAACATTCTGGGAGCATTGTACTAATTTATGTGCAGAAATGCACTCATTACATAGGGTAGCCTTCCTGCAAGCAGAAAGCAGCCTGCTGCCCTTGTGACAGTGTTCCCTGACAATGCCTTTTACAGATGCCTATTTGTTAAGGAACGTGCCCCATGCACTTGAAGAGGAAGGAGGAGGGAGAATGGAGAGCATTTTCTGCACTCCTTCAGTTCTTCACAAAAAGCTGCATTACCTATGGGTCATTCTCTTTTCACCCCACAGCTGTTACTGAGATCCATCCAACACCAATCCACCTCTTTTAGTGTCTGTGTTGCTGCTAGAGACCATTCAACGAGGAAGCAGCTGTCTTTCCATGGTATTTATTAGAATCAGTGACTATCTATTGAAATTAGGAGTAATTTTATTAAAAATATTAGTGTCCAGGGCAGCTGTACTGAAGATAGCCTGTTGTGAGTGTAGTTCTTATCTGCAGTACAGAATAGTACACACAATTTTTGATATAAATTTAAGTGTTGACAGAAAGAGGGACATCTCTCTAAAAATCCTGGATTATGAAAAAAAACCAAACCCAACACTTTATTCAAACATGAATACTGAACATGAACTAGCAATAAGGAACAGTAGGGAACAATGTAGAAGAGAAGCAATTAAATGACTTTCTGTTTCAGCAGTTATTCCCTTGTGAGATACAAATATATGACATTTTGCAATATACTGTTCTGTTATGTAGAATTAAACTCTCTCTTCTGGAAAATGCAGCTTCTATACAGCACAACAGTAGCAAGGAGTACAAATAATAAAAACATTTAATACTGTAGGATTAGGTGGTTTTCATATCTCCCCTATCATCAGCCTACTTTTATGAACTTTTCATTTTCCTTCCATTTCCTTTCTCTGTAAAAGAGAGAATCTGTGATACCAAAAGCTACTCAGAGGGGTGGAATTCAGAGGAAAAGTTCTAATCTGGCTAATCATCTGCTTTTGCAAAGCATATGAAATTAACCTGGGAAAGGTAATTGCAATATAAGCATTGTCAGTTTTCCCTCCAGATTCTTCATGGCTTAAATTACTTTTGAAAGTTGAAACTTGGGAAGGAATAAACACTATGAAAAGAAAGCAAAAGTACACAACATTAGAGCTTAGCCTGAACTTCATTGTCAGCTTCCAGCTGCATTCCAAATGGGAGAAGATGAGCACTTAATATTAGTATTTTGACTGAATGTTTAATGTTCTCATAATGAAGGTTGCTTCATGTTTTGCTAGTACATCAGCAAGTAGAAAACCTGTCAAAATAAGGACATTTAGCAAAATAAACTTCACCTTTTCGTTTTCAAACCTATTTTGAATTTAACACAGTTTTCTCTGTAGCTTCATTAGAGAGAGACAAATCTTTAACAGGCACATAAGACTCAAGTTATATGTTGGCAGAAAGCAGTGGTCTATCAACACTCCTTGTCACTGGAAGGAATCTGTATATGAAAAAGCCAAAACTGTAACAAACAAAACAAACCAAACCAAAACAAAACAAAACAAAACAAAGCAAAACAAACAAAAACCCCACCCTTTTTGTATGATTTCCAGGCTTTACTCTGTATTAAATCTCCTTATTCCCTATTCCTTATCAACTTCCTTATTCCCTATTCCTTATCAAGTTGTGGAGAAGGAAAGCATGATTTAGGAATAGAGGGAATAAAAGTGAAGGAACTAGAACGAACATTCCATCAAGTGTATATCTCTCACTGATTTCAAATAACCAACTCATCATTGCTCCAGTTACAGGAAGACCAATTTCAAGGATTATTTTCCCCTCTGCAATAAGAATGCTATAATATGCTCAACAAATCTGAGAAATGGGATTTCTTACATGTGAAGTGAAAGATCTTTTCTAAGTCAGTGTGCCATTCTTACACAAGTTGTGGATAATATCATATTCTTTTAATGAAAGCTTTGGGGTTATTAAAAATGCATTGTGGTTTCAAAAAGTTGCTATTTAAAAAGAAGAACCCTCATGAACTATTTAAAACATGGTATCTTAGGATTCTCCAAAATTATAAGAGGCATTCCTCATCTATGACATCTATTTTTGCTAGCAAAGCTTCACAATCTACCTCTACAGATCACAGATCAGTGCACCAGCCCTTACAAGCCTACAGCTACCTAAGTATGCTCATCACATGCTTCACCTGTATGGAGGTCATGTTCAGGTAGGAACAACTCCCAGGGCAGACTGGTAGTAAAGAAAGGTATCCAAAGTCTTTGCTTATTCACTTCTCCAGTGTTTATTCCTAGACACAAGAAGTTTAGAGGCCCAGAAAAGACAAGACATTGGGTACAATGCTGTTGGTGCAATTTCACTGTTACCTGAATTCTGATACATAGTCTGTCTGTCGGAGTTACACTTTAAACCAAATGCATGGCACAGGCCATAGCAAGTCCTAAGCACACAAAGATGAAAATACAAGTTTGTGTGTAAGATTAGTGCTGCCCAGTCACTAAATGAGTGACAGACACTCTCTTGGAAAAGAAAACAAAACCTATTTTAATGGAAGTAATAATAATAAATTAAATACATACAACTATACACAAAACCAATATTGAAACCAATGCCCTAGTGGCAATTAAGTCACCATCACCACTGAAGATACCATTGAAAGAATGTCCCCTGAGTAGCTCATCACTCAGAAGTCAGACTCAGAAATATGGACTTCTTTATGCTTTCAAAAGTTATGTCATCCTGTATGTGTTGTGAATTAATTAGGATTCCATTGATCTTGAGACAAGTGCCAAAGGTAACTTACCTTTAAAACCAAGTATATTCTATGTCATCATTTCCTTATGCTATCTTTATTGCTTTATAGCACTCAACTAATGACAAAAAGATATATATTTTTTTTTATCATGGAATAGTCTTGGTTGGAAGGGACCTCCAAAGGTCATCTAGTTCAGCCCCCCCCTGCAGTAAGCAGGGGCATCTTCAACTAGATTAGGCATATGATGTGTATGAGTTCATTAGTGAATATCTTCTATAAATCCCTGTGATAATTTCTGACAAACAATTTTGCACCTTCATGGAAGATGTTCTTAATTTTACTTAAGAACTTTATTTCACACAAGACTTGATACTTGTAACGTTTCTTTTATATCCCATTAGAGATAGATATGGGAAACACAGATTTTGTTTTCAAGTATTTACTACTGATTCTTCTGTTGTTAAAGAATTAATGGCTGAAGGGCATCTGCAATAAAAAGTCACCTTCTCATTCATCAGTTTTTCTAGCCTGTAAAATAAAGGTGCTTGCTTCATGGATTTAGCTGAAGTCAATGAAAAGCATAATTAACATTTTGGTATTCTGTGTGCAATCATTTCCTTTCCATTATCAAAGTTACCTAGGCTGCCAAATGTGTGATACAGATTATGGGACAAATTTGTGCTTAAAACGTAGGGGTCTTTCAAAACAATATGTGATGTCCTGTGAAGTGTTAATGGGGGAAAGAAAAGATTAATATGCATAGGCTCTAATTTGCCTTCAGCTGTTTGCTAGTTTTGCTGTTTAGATCCCAGCTCAACAAAGTACTAAATTGTTTGATAGATTATAATCATTTGACTATCTCCACTGGGACACTACAGATGGTCATACAATGCTGAAGGACCTAAGAGAGAAGGTACAGAGAGCACAAAAAGACTCTTTTCTTTTGACTGTGAACTTTAGACCAACATGGAGAAGGCTCCTGCAGATCCATTCTCAGACTTTGGCTCTAATGTATCTTGTAACTTACATTATTCTGTTCCATTACACCGTTTGAATATACAAGACATGTCTAGATTTGCCATGGTTTAGTTGTTTAGGTGGGTTGGATTGGTTGATGGGTTGGGCACGATGATCTTGAAGGTCTCTTCCAACCTGGTCTATTCTATTCTATTCTATTCTATTCTATTCTATTCTATTCTATTCTATTCTATTTTATATTCTAGATATAGAAATGGACTTAAAAGTCTAGCAGCTTTAGAAAATTAAATTATAAATATTTATTTATTCTCTAGTCAAGCACACAACAGTCAAGTGAAGCACCCATGGAGCCCATGGGTATTTAGGCTCTCAGCTATAGCAAATTTACTCCCTGCAGGAGTGTTCTTAATTTAAAGAGGTTCAAGTCTATGTCTAATTTGTCCTGTGGAATGCACTTAGAGCTATGTTAAGGACTGGCACTCAGAGGAAGCACACTCCACTGCACCTGTAGAAAATGTGTTAATATGAATGCACGGTTTATGGGCATATAAAGAGCAAGATTAACATAATTCATTATTTAGCTGGAAGGTAGCTGGAGAACTGCATTCTGATCACTTCTTCTGTACTGTGGAAGTATAGAACAAATTCTTTAAACTTTCCTTACTGCTTTTGTGGATTCAGTAGATTATCATTCTTTTTAATGATGAAATAATTGACCATTGCATATAAGGAAGTAAATACATGAAAGACTATGAGCTGCTGACATTCTGCAAAAGTGGGGATTATTTATATGTCTCCAGGTAGCAGGACAGAGGGAACAAATCAGATGGCTGCCATTACAAGCTTTATTTTGGACACTGAGGTTATTTCCAGTATGTTTTTTAAAAACAAGATCAGTTTGAATAATTTCCTAAACATATTTATAGCTATCAAAATAATTTCCTTCACTTCTCTCAACTTGTGGATTCATGAGGAAGAATTCATGGCATTTGCAAGATTACCCCTGTAACTCAATATATCTAATATCTATCTTCTTTTGATATTGGCATAATATTTGTAAGCACAAAAGGTGGAGTGAAAACAAGCAGAACTCAATATATTTATCATAAAATTCTACATTCAAAAGTCACTTTGATCCTTCTGTTACTGTTTCATTAAATCCCTCACAGGCAGAGTAATCCTGATAATTTTAACTCCCTGTAACAATATTCTCTGTTTCACTTTGTTCTGAAAGACCAAATTATTAACAATGCTATACTGTAAAAATGTCACCTAAAGGCATCATGATGTGCTCAGAGAGCGGTAGGCTTTGGGTCAAAGGACAGTTGTTTGTAGCTCATTATTGTAATGAAGTAAAAGCTGAAATGATATTGAAAGTTTGTTTAAGATGCAATTAGTGAGGAACTTATGCATTTTCAAGTACTCCATACAGATCTGTAGTCTCATATCAACAGTGCCAGAAATGCTTTTTGTGGTACATCACGTCATTTCTCCAGACAATGGAAAACAATGCAAAAGCCAAAATATGTTGCTCAGCATTTGTTTGCTTTTATTCTTTTTGTCACTTCTTTCTTTTCTCAGCTGTGCAATCCTGACTGCTAAATTATGATTTCACAGGAGAGCTCAACTCAGCCTGTCTTGTTTCCTTTCTGCCTTTAGATATATGAAGAAAATTCAAATAAAAGCTGAATTAGCCTCATGACTTTGGACCATGCAGACTTATAGGAAGCTTCTAAGCTGGTGTGACATGAGTACTAAATACGGCCTCCATGGCTGTTTCTCAAGTTCACAAACTATACACTGGATGGTCTGTTCACTGAGACTGGTCAAAAGGAGAATAAAGACTTCACACATGAGATTTCAGCTGAAGTCATTGGTTTTGATATCAAGGAAGCTGGCATGAAATAGGAGATTCCACTTTTCCCTCAGGAAATTGGTCTTTATGCCTTTCTCCACCAAGTACACACTGTGTGACCTACGCTGCATGCTCAGTTTAGTGGTTCACCCACTATCTAGAAATCTGGGCAACCACTGCTTCCCCTCTTTAAAGCAAACTCTGGATGCAGAACTTCAGAGGAAACAGCAGAAGCTTTCAGGTGTGTTAGGGGGAAAGGATGAAGATCCTGTTTTCCACTGGTGCATAGAAAAGAAATAGGGCTTGGCAAGCAGTCCAGTGAGTATGAGGACGAGGAAGAACACCACAAAATCTAACCATGGGGTTGGGATAAAGACTTCTTATTCTTAGAATACCATAGTGCCTGTAAAAAGTACTTCTGAAAGAAGGCAGAGAAAATAATAGAGGGAGTACTGATATGCTTACATCACACTGTCAAAATATGGACTAGTGAATCATGAAAGAGAAAACCCCTCAAAGACAAGAACATTTCTGAATGTTCAGACTTAGCATGGTGTCCTTTAGATGGTAATGTGCCTAAATAAGAACAATGCACAAAAATAATCCAATTAAAACTACTACCTACGTGTTTTAAATGAACACCCACATGTAGCCATTATAAACCAAACAATCTATATGGCCAATGGCTTACAAATGTCAAAAGACATGTTAACTATAGTGCAGTGGAACACAATCATCTTGTGTTAGATATTAGAAAAACATATCCTTTACTCCATTAAAAATGCATTTTACACTTAGATCAGTTTTGGATCAGTTTAGCTACTACATTTCATACCAGGTGAAAACACAGTCTCAGGATTTTACTACTAGTGTGGAAAATGCTACCTGCTCTCTGGGTTGTGGATAGTAGCTTCTAGCAGGAACCTCTTATCTATTTGGTATTAAATTAATCTAAAATCTTTGCACAATAGATCTTGGTACTAGGATGTCAAAACACCAACCAGCCTCGTTCTTGAAACACATTCATTACTGCTTTGTCAGAACTCAGATCTGGGATAATGAAATTGCAGGCCATGTAGAGCTACTGCAGCTAGACTGATTTTAGAATTCATGTTGCATCTCTGATAGAATCCCCAGCTGTGCTGGATGTTCTAACTGTACCAGCATTGATGTTGCTACCCCAGGGGTCACTGAAAATGCATTCTGGGCATGTAATGCCCTATATTGGAAAGGACAGACCTACCATTAGAAAATACATTTTAAAGGAGGGAAAAAAGCTATATATACAAAACACATAAACTGCTACATGTGTAGGGTTATATGTACATGAAAATAAAGTGTATATATATATATACACACACAAACTCTGGGATTAAATAGAGCCAATACAATTAGGAGAGGGAAAAATCATAAAAGAGTTAAGCTTTAATTCACATAGAGGATGCAAACCATAGTCACTTATTCAGTGTTTAATGATGTATCATCGAAGATTCTTCCTGTGCAGATTCTAAATAATCCTCCCAAGAAACAAGGATGCAGTGAAAGGCATATTTGAGGAATAATTGAAAAATAAATAGATCTATGCAAGATTAAGCTGAGTGCACTGGGTGCATCTATAGCACTCTACACATTTCAGCATAACCAAACTTTTTCTTTGAAAGCAAATCTAACGGTCCAATAATAATGGGCTGACAGCTAAACTTTTCCCCTGGTTGCCAAATAGATTCACAAATAAGCATTTAGAAATTCTGATTTAGCTACTGTGTCTAATATAATTACAGAACATTGAAGCATTTGGTGGTGTCTACATACTTTAAAAAAAACCAACCAGCAAATACTGTGTTTTTCAGAATAAGATCCTATGAAAATACTGTCTGATCACTGAAAACATCAGACTTAAAACATCTTTGATCACAGATTACTGTAAAGACCTCTAAAATCAGAGTTATATATAAACTAACTACGCCTCATGTTGCTAATCTATCTGACATTAAAATACTCTGTGTTTAATTTGCTTATAAAAAGACATCACTTAAATAAATAAGGCTATCTTTAGAAATAATACTTCATTTAAATGCCTTGATTGTGTCAACTCATGTGAAATATCACTAAGAGTATCTGTTCCAAAAAGCTTCCAGAGCTAGGATTTCTGTATGTATGATTTTTGTAGCTAGGACAATGCCCATTTAAAAATCTAGACAGAAAGAATATAAATATTTATTAAAGACTTGTTTATCCTGCTTATAAGAATGTTGCATATGCTCATAAATTCCCAAGAAGAGACTGCATTTGTATCAGTACCATTTTTCTTCTGTACTACATCCATCCTATTAGAAGCCACATCCTAATGAATTAATATAATGATACAGAAATGCTTAAAGTATACAGATCTATCAAAATAAAAACTAATAAGCAAAATGAAATCTGGCTTCTTAATCAAGGACAAACAGCATCAAACAAATCAGTTTCCACCCATGAGGGGAATAAAATCATAAGAAGTCACAATTGTCTTAGATGGGAGAAGCAGTAAGCCCCTAGAAACAGAATGAAGTCTGTGCAGAGAAATGAGGTTGAGTTAATAGTAGAGCTGCAGCCTCAGCTACCATTGTCATTCCAAGCAGGCTTAGTTTTATCAAATGCAAACTGCAATCAATGAGTACATATTTCCTACCCATGCTCACATTGCTCCTGAGAAAGGTTAAGGGAAGGTGTGGGGACACTTCTGCAAGCACTGGCCAGAAGGACCACTGCTGCCTTTCCTCATCCCTGTATAGGAGTGCCTGTGAATCAGGCTGCAGGGGAACAAATGCCTCTGGTGACAGTAGGATGCTTCTGAAGATATGCATTTTTCCACAGGGCACATTCCACATCACATAGAATAGATATGTGTTGTCACATCTCACTCTCCTGAGAGATGGCAGCCCAAAGTAGCCTGCTGTTAGAGCAATTTAACTGAGCTCCCTGAGGAGTATTTGTAAAAGAACACAATCTAAAAATCCCAATAAGCTCACAGTTTCTCTGGGCCTCTGTTCCACTGTTGGACCAACCTCACAATGAAAATATTCTTCTTACACCAAGTCATAATTTCTCATGTTCCAATGCATGCCTGTTTTTCTCTTGTCCTTCCATAGTGTGGTCCTAGGACACTGGACCTGTCTTCAATACGTCCTCCTCTAATAGGCAATATTAGACAGTAGTCCTATCTCCCCTTTGCCTTCTCTTTTCAGGGCTGAACAGTCGTCTCTGCCTCGCTTATACATCCTGTCACTAATCAATCTGGTTCCCCTTTGCTTATTTCTGTATGTCAGTGTTCTTATAACTGGAGAGCTCTTAACTGGACACAGTACTAAAGGTATGGTCTCGAGAGTGCTGAACAGAGGGGAGATCTTCAGACAGCCCATCATTACTGAGCATCTACATGTCACGGAAAGTAGATAGGCAATCCCTTCTGTTTTCACTGCACCTATGATAGCAAGCCACAGAGCCTAGAGAGGCAGAAATCAGCTGTAGTACAATGCAGAGGGATAAAAACCTTGTGAAAGATAAATGAAGGAAGAATGAGAACAAGGAATTAAAAAAAAAAAAAAATAAGAAAAAGGGACTTGGCTAAGGACTGGAAGCAAATGAATTCTGCAGGCAGCAGACTGGCCTATAGCTCCCAAATGCTATTCTGCTTTTTGCATGTTAGCACCATTTTGAATTTATTTTTTTCTGTCTGCATATAGCTCTGAAACTCAGTGCCAAACTATAACCTCCTAGCTTATGAATATCTCTCTGTATATCAATTTGCTATGACCTTTTGTTTGTTTACTGAAGCGACAGCCATTTGCATTGCGTAGCTAAATGATCCCTTCTTGTGCATGAAAGAAATGTTCATGTTTCACAACTCAGAATTCTTGTTTTGGTCAGTATGCTTTTTCAAAGATTACATTTAAATCTTCTACTTAAAGGACAATATATTGAAAGCAAAGCACTGAGATGCTTACTTTTAAGTGTTCATACTTCCTGATACATTCTTTAACTGCACAATCATACATCAGTTATCTGTCAGCTTTCTTGGCTGGTGCATTGCTTGGTTTGCTTTGCATAAGAGTTGTGTTTCATTCATTACCTTGTTCCATTCCCCTGGATGGACTGAGAATATAATTTAAGTCTCCTCTTTATTTAACCTGAAACATGTTTAGGGTAAAAGAAGACAGACATTTATTTTGAGGTGGGCTATTTTTACAATAGACTAAAGAGAGTTCTATTGCTGCATAGAATGCAGAAAAAAATGGTGCAATTTAGTAGCCCTGACTTCATCAGCAGACTCTGAACCTCAATTCCCTGAATGTAACTGTTTGTCTTACATCTTTGAAAAAGGACTTGAATGGCCACTACAAATTCTCATTTCTGCCATTGATTAATTGAAATATTCTGGATGTAAAAGAAAGGTAGTTAAAGTTTACACCTTCAGTGACATAGACGCTCAGCTCTTCAGTTAATGGGTGTTTGTTCCCTGTTTCAAGAAGATGGACTATGTTTCAGGAAATTGATTCCATTCTTATTTAAGCCATAGGACCTTTCTTTTGCTGCATATCCTGCTCTTGCTTCAGAAAGATTTATTACAAAAGATGTGGAAATTCTAATGAGGTTCCCCGAAAATTTAGATTCCCTGAAGGCAAACTGCAGTGTAAAAGCCTCACTCTTGCAGTGGTGTCTTATCACACAAATGCCTATAAATTGTTGCAGATCTCCATTGGGGTCTGTATTAAAGAACTCAAGCCTGTGGCCTAACTACAATGTGGGATTTTCTGCTGTACTGGCTGCTGCTTTGGCTAAACCAGAAAAAATCTACTTTTCCTCTAGAGATTACAATTAAAAGCATGTTAAACAGGTGAGCTAAGTAAATGGAATTATTTACCATGATCCTCCTTGTTATTACTTCCAAATATATCCATTCAGGGGCAGGGAAGGAAGGAAATAGATAGTCACTTCTTCTATAGAATAGATTTCTGTGGGCAAAAACTACCATGAAAAAATCCCAGGGTACAGTCACTTGCCAGGACTTACTCTGCACTGCTGCAAAGCTCACTCTGAAGTGATCAGTAAGCTGGACATGTTCACCTTGGCATACCACTCCTGCCTTGCTAGCTCCTGAAAGGGGAAGAACATGCATAAACCCTAACCTCCCCATCTCTTTCTGCTGCTATTTCTCTGCTGATAAAGCAAACACAGAATGGCGAGTGCTAAAAAACCTTTTGATGCGATTTTTTTTTGGTATATAGGATGCACAGCTGAAAATCTCCGGCTTGTGTTTGGGGAAAGGCCAGTAATAATCAAAGTTTGGGAGTTTTCAGGTAATATATTAAAAGCAATAACTCTAGTTGTAGGTTCCCCTCCCAAATTGAAAATACATGACCTTAATTTAATCTGCTCTTCCGTGATTAAGAATCAGTTGTACTCTTGTTATTTGTGCAAGCAGAAAGCCACTTTGAGTATCAAACAGGTGCTTGTAAGAAGTTGACTGAGTGACATAATTCTCATTCTCCCTTGGGGCTAGAATATAGTAATTTGACTGACTTTGGCCTTGTGAGTCAGAAAATACAGGGGGTGTTGGAAATCCTTGGCAATCTTTAGAACATCATCCCAATTTTGTTTTGCTTTCAAACAGCTGAGAGACAAGAATTTTCATCTTTAATAGGACTTGAACAATTAAATCATGAATGATTTTAAACTAAATGCTGAAAAGTTAGTACCCATGCTTATTTGGGGATCAACACTGCAAAGGAAGAAATGTAACCGTCCCAACAGTTGATACCCCAGAAGTCAGTCATTGTTATTGAGTTCTAGCTAGACACTAAACCTTTTGAACTATGGGCTTCAAAATGTTATAAACTTACTTATCATGAGTCAAATAATAACAAGAATAATTGATTACCTGTCCTAAAGGTTACCAAAGGGCTTCTAAATTTTATGAACAGCTTTCATCAATTTGTTTCAGTTTGTTGATTCCCAGGGGTTCCAACCCTGAGCAGTTTATCTAGCACTGCTGTCAAAGTGGCAAATGAGTCTCCACTACTCTTAAAGCAGGAGACATCATGATGTTCTGAACACTGAACAGGAAGTTGAAGAAAAGCCCTAATCTTGGTCATTTCTTTCTATCCAGCTTCACTTACAGCATCTCTGCATTGTGAATCACAGTAGGATTAGTTCATAGATCATTGCACAACAGCAGTAGTTCAAAATGCAATTTCTCTTTGATATCTAAATACAGAGGAAATAAAAAATAAATTATTTATATTATATTATATTATATTAATTATATTATTTATACTATTATATATATAAATTATCTGCTTTGATTTCAAATGATATTTATGACCACACAATTGTTCACTCACATTTGGTTTGCATGAAACTCTTTCCTTTAGTGTTTGTTAAGAAATCCCCAGATCGTCGTTTTGTGATATATTTACCTGTTTGACGCCTTGTTCATTGTGATTAGTCAAGAACTCACTTCTTGAGAAACCTTTTCTGTTTCTTTTATGTTCCTGCCTAGATGAACATAATTCATATGATCAGAAAGATCATCACAGCTTGAGAAAAGCCCTCACTATTCTGATGCTGATGTAAATCCCCTTTACATAGAATTCAGATGTCTTAGAAGTATTCTAATTCTCTTCCCTGTGTCTTTCGGACTCTGTGGGATTTTATCCTAGTAAAGTTATTGTCTTCTCTAATTTCTTTACAGAGCCTCACATTTATTTAATAGCAGAATCTCAGGGAAATGTGGCTGGATGTTTGTATGCAATGATTCTCTTGTACCATCCATGCTACACTGCACTAGATGCAATTTCTGTGCTACGTTCTCTCCTTAAGTGGACATTATATCAAAAATTAGAGTTAATCATATTATTCTCTCAGTTTTATGTCAGGAATGGTCTGCCTGTTTCCTTGTATCACCAGACAGTATGAGTGCATGAGACTTCTAAAACAAGAATGCACTGCTGGCTGACTTCTCCAAGCAGGAAGAATAATACAGCTAACCCAGAACATCCTCATGCATCATTTGCATTTGGGCAGACTCATCAACAAACCACAAACAGTTCAAAATCCATTAGCTACTTTGCTGCAACTGATAGGGTCCTGCTAGATCTCCCAGATCCCAAAAGATTTTCTGCTACCTCCATCTTTCCAGATGAAACAACTTAATGAAACTGATTTTTTCTGTCTAAGCTCTGCCATCCTTAACAGGAACTGTGTGCTATGATCTTAAAAGCCATCTCAAAAGCTGACTGTTGCCTGGCATGTCATCAAAGAGTTGAATAGGTATTCAACAGGGTGTGAAGGGTAATACACATTTTATTTCCTATTTTCAGCTTTTTTGGGGGAATTTCTATAATCCTTAGGGCAGACTAAGAAGGTGTATCTCACTGCTTTCTCATAGGCAAATTCAATGGACCACTGAGAAATTAAAAGCTGTTCTGTTTTTTCCTTGTTAACTCAGCAACTTTACACAGAAGCACTTTACATTTTTTTTCGGCAGAGGCAGTACAAGAATATGTTCCTGAAACTAAATTTATAGTGATAACTTCCTTAGAATAGAATAGAATAGAATAGAATAGAATAGAATAGAATAGAATAGAATAGAATTAACCAGGTTGGAAAAGATCTTTGAGATCATTGCGTCCAACCCATTATCTAACACCATCTAATCAACTAAACCATGGCACCAAGCACCCCATCCAGTCTCTTCCTAAACACCTCCAGGGATGGTGACTCCACCACATCCCTGGGCAGCCCATTCCAATGGCCAATCACTCTTTCTATGAAGACCTTCTTCCTCACATCCAGCCTAAACTTCCCCTGGCACAGTTTGAGACTGTGTCCTCTTCTTCTGGTTGCCTGGGAGAAGAGACCAACCCCCACCTGGCTACAACCTCCCTTCAGGTAGTTGTAGATGGCAATAAGGCCTCCCCTGAGCCTCCTCTTCTCTAGGATAAACAACCCCAGCTCCCTCAGCCTCTACTCATAGGGCTGTGCTCCAAACCTCTCCCCAGTTTTGTTGCCCTTCTCTGGACACATTCCAGCAACTCAACCTCTTTCCTAAACTGAGGGGCCCAGAACTGGACACAGGACTCAAAGTGTGGCCAAACCAGTGCTGAGTAGACAGGGGCAGAATGACCTGCTGGCCACACCGTTCCTGATCCAGGCCAGGATGCCACTGGCCTTCTTGGCTACCTGGGCACACTGCTGGCTCATGTTCAAAGAAAGCTGATAGATAAGATGGGATGCAGAACATTATGTATTTTGCCTCATGGCTATTGTCTGTAGGCCTGCTGGTAATGCTTCACTGATTGAAATTATATATACATATATATGTATGTATATATATATATATGTAATTATCTTTGGATAGATGCCTACAAGACAGCATTGTATCAGCAACTGTGAAAACAGACATCTTATAGGTTTTGTAAATGGTATACCTGGGACTGGTTTGGGAATGAAGACTGCTGACAAGCTAATTTACAAACACAGATGTGGGGGCAGGTGCATTATATATATCCCAAAGAGTTCTACTATGCCATGCTGTACAGAATTATTCTAGGTATAGGCTGCATCCAGCTCTGGAGCCCTCAATATAGGAAGGACATGGATGGAGTAGGTCCACTGGCAGGCCATGAAAATTATCAGGGGTTTGGAACACCTCTGCTACAACAACAAGCTGAGGGAGCTGGGGTTGTTCAGCCAGGAGAAGAGAATGCTCCTGGGAGACTTAATAGTGAGTTTCCAGTACCTGAAGGGGATCTACAAGAAAGATGGAGAAAGACTGTTTACAAAGGCCTGTAGTGATAGGACAAGAGGCAATGATTTCGCACTAGAGAAGAGTAGATTTAGATTGGATGTTAGGAACAAATTATTTACCATGAGGGTAGTGGAACACTGGAACAGGTTGCCCAGGGAGCTGGTTGGGGCCCCATTGATGGAGATACTCAAGGTCATGCTTGACAGGGCTCTGGGCAGCCTGATCTAGCTGAGGATGCCCCTGCTTACTACAAAGGGGGTTGGACTAGATGACCCTTGGAAGTCCCTTCTAACCCAAACCATTCTATGATTCTGTGATTTGATAGAGGAATAAAGTACCAATGAAACTGCTGCCTAGAATCAGGTAATATGACCCTTTTATTGAGGGTGGCTGGCAAACAACAAAAATCTGGTTTGCTGAATAGTGTGCCTTAAATTTGTTAAAAGTGTTTGGCAATAGTTACTTGCACAATTATAGAACCATAGAATCAATAAGGACCTCAAGGATCATCAAGTCCAACCTGTCACCCAACACCTCATGACTACTAAACCATGGCACCAAGTGCCACATCCAATCCCCTCTTGAACACCTCCAGGGATGGTGACTCCACCACCTCCCTGGGCAGCACATTCCAATGGCTAACAACTCTGTGAAGAACTTTATCCTCACCTCAAGCCTAAACTTCCCCTGGCACAGCTTGAGAATGAATATGTGCACTAAAATGTGCTATTCTATTTCCTACACAGGTTAGAATTTTTTCAAAGACAGTATTTTTGTTTGTGTTTTATAAGAGCCTGAATACTCTCACAATCAAAATGATCACAAATTCTGCCTCCTAACCCATTCTTATTCAGCTGGCATTTCTACTGAACAGACTGATTTATCATAATTCATAGTAGGCTTGTCTTCACTTATGAAAAATGGTAAAAGGGTAAGGAAATATGGTTCATACCCACCAAAAGTTTCTAATCAAACTTTTAGATAGGAAAGTTTAAACAGCAATAGCTGCTGTTGACTTAAGGTTGAGCTACAATGATGAGAGGACAGATTATGCATCAATTTAACAGACAGCAGGTCAGACTAATTTAAATTGCTTCTTCAGCATGAGAGAACCCAATATTTAGTCTTATGGCTAATACATTAATTTAAAGAGATGACCCTAAATCTGTGGGTTTATATCAGGAAATGGGAACTTATATTTCTGGTAAGAAAAAAAAAATAAGCTCCTCACTTTTATATTTTTTCAACAAAAGGACAGTATTATCTGTACATATTCATCTAGGTGTAAATCCACAGTAGTTATCAAAAGTGGATCACAAAACTTTGCTGGCCATTGGTATATGTGGTGTTTCACCTTGGTTTGTCTATCGGTTGGTATATCTGTGTTCGGCTTTACAGACTTCTTCATAAATGGGAGAGGCTTCAGCCCCACAGAAGCCAATGAAATCAGAAAAAGAACTGCATAAATTTCAGCTATGACACAAATCATTCCTTTTCAGAGCAGCTGACTGTCAATGTTATGGTAATACAGAACAATTCAATCTCATTGGAATGCTACCGATAGAGAATTACTTAAATCTTGATTTTAAACCCTCCGCTGTCCCATAAATACTGCATTTGTGTGGTGGAGAATTTACATGTCTATGGGACATCTCTGTAGAATACTCTATATAGTCTACTCCCAAGTATCCACATAAAATCCCACTGGCTTCCAAATTTGACCTAGAATGTACTGAAAGTTTGGGAAAGGCACAGAAAATTGGTCTCTCATTATTTTTATATCAATGGATTAATGTACACTGAGCACATGAGTTTGTGCTTTAAAGTGGACTCCATGGACAGCACAATAAATGGAAGATCTGGGTTTCCAAATGCTTCCCAAATTACTTCCTGATTTCTTTTTGTTGTGTTCTGCTCTACAAGTTTGGTGTTTATGTGGTTTGTAATAAATAAATAAAATAAAGTCATGCATTGATATTAAATTACAAATTAGTGCCTTTCTGTAATACCTAAATATGAGTTACTCTCTAAAATACATGAATATTCATTTTCTTCCAAGCAATACAGATAAATGTTGTCCCAGTAATCAACAACTTCCCTTCTATTTTCACACTATACCTCACATATAATACATAATGAGATCACAAATTTGTGTCTGTGGAATTTCAGGGCAAAAGAGCAGAAGGTGGAGAAGAGGAACCAGTGATTTTTTCAGTACCAACAAAAATGTTTCATTCTTTATATGAAGGGTAAAGCTACAACATATTGGGCTTAATGCTGTATAAAGCCTGGTGGATGTTGGAAAGGCTGTTGGTGTAGTCTACCTGGACTTCACCAAGGCCTTTGACACCCCTCCTCCACAGCAAACTGCTGGCCAAGCTGTCAGCCTGTGGCTTGGACAGCAGCACTCTCTGATGGGTTAGGAACTGGCTGGAGGGCCGAGCCCAAAGAGTGGTAGGGAATGGTGCCACATCCAGCTGGCAGCAAGGCACTAGTGGTGTCCCCCAGGGATCAGGGCTGAGCCCCATCCTGTTTCATGTCTTCATTGATCTGAATGAGGAGATTAAGTCAGTCATCAGTAAATTTGCAGATGACACCAAGTTGGGAGCAGATGTTGATCTGTTAGAGGTAGAAGGGCTATGCGGAGGGATCTTGACAGGCTGGAGAGATGGGCAGAGTCCAACAGGATGGCATTCAACAAGTCCAAGTGCCGGGTGCTGCACTTTGGCCACAACAACCCCATGCAACGCTGCAGGCTGGGGTCAGAGTGGCTGGAGAGCTGCCAAACAGAATGGGACCTGGGGGTACTGATTGACAGCCAGCTGAACACAAGCCAGCAGTATGCCCAGGTGGCCAAGAAGGCCAATGGCATCCTGCCCTGCATCAGGAATAGTGTGGCCAGCAGGAGCAAGGAAGTAATTTTGCCTCTGTACTCAGCCACACCTTGAGTACTGGGCCCCTCAATTTAAGAAGGACACTGAGACTCTTGAATGTGTCCAGAGAAGGGCAACAAGGCTGGGGAGAGGTCTCAAGCACAAGCCCTATAGGGAAAGGATGAGGGAGCTGGGGTTGTTTAGCCTAGAGAAGAGAAGGCTCAGGGGAGATCTTATTGCTGTCTACAACTACCTGAAGGGAGGTTGTAGACAGGTAGAGGTTCGTCTCTTCTCCCAGGCAACCAGCACCAGAACAAGAGGACACAGTCTCAATCTGCACCAGGGGAAGTTTAGGCTTGAGGTGAGAAGAAAGTTCTTCACAGAGAGATTTGTTAGCCATTGGAATGTGCTGCCCAGGGAGGTGATGGAGTCACTGTTCCTGGAGGTGTTCAAGAGGGAATTGGTCTTGGTGCCATGGTTTAGTAGTCATGAGGTGGTGGGTGCCAGGTTGGACTTTATGATCTTTGAGGTCTTTCCCACCCTTATTGATTCTCTGATTCTCTGATTCTATTATCATTATTATTATTAACATTATTTTTGTTTTGAAAAATATTTTTTAAATCACATTTACTCAACACACCACAACATATAGAACAACTCAACCCAATCACACCATACCAAACTTGCACATTGGATCTGCAGAGCATCTTACAAATACTGCCATTCTGAGGAGGTACTTGGGGAGAGAGCTTATCAGGTGTAAATATGAGAATTTTCTTTAAAATATGCTCTCTCTCTTGTCTAGTTTTCCTCCCAGATGTGTTGTTGTGTTGTGGTTTGGTTGTTTGGTTTTGCTTTGTGTTGGGTTTTTACATTTTGTCTCTTATTGCTCTGAGCTAGGCTCTGATTATAGCGTCAAATCTGTGGCCTATTTAAGTTGTTTGAGTTTAAATACATAAAAGTAAATAATTTCTGGTTATATAATTATTGTCACTCCAAATAGCTGTGTCTTTGTGATTTTCTTTATAACTACTGTCACTTTTCTGTGACTACCAGGCATTCAAATACCGGTAGTCTGGCTGAAAGCCATCATTAGCAAATCAAAGCAGATGTGTTTGCATGTGTATTTTTTCTTCTCACTCTGCAGAGTTCTCTGTCCTGCTGCTGCCTCAGCTGTTGACTCCTGCCAAACTGTTAATGTGCTAGTAGCTGGCACTGTTTTGCCTCAATATATTCCGGTTTTTCAGCAAGGAAATTGTTAATATTAGGGACAGGGAAATGGTGTCTACAGCATTTTTACATACCTTTTAAGAAAGCCCAGGGGCAAAGCTGTGATCCATCTGAACAAACATTCATAAATACAGAATACAGAATTAACTGGGTTGGAAAAGACCTTTGAGATCATCAAGTCCAACCTATCATCCAACACTATCTAATCAACTGAACCATGGGACTAAGTGCCTCATCCAGTCACTTTTTAAACACTTCCAGTGATAGTGACTCTACCACCTCCCTGGGGAGCCCATTCCAATGGCCAATCACTCTTCCTAACATCCAGCCTAAACCTCCCCTGGTGCAGCTCAAGACTCTGTCCTTTTGTCACTGGTTGCCTGGCAGAAGAGACCAAGCCCCACCTGGCTACAACCTCCTTTCAAGTAGTTGTAGAGAGCAAGAAGGTCTCCCCTGCGCCTCCTCATCTCCAGGCTAAACAGCCCCAGCTTCCTCAAGCACTCCTCATAGGGCTTGTGCTCCAGACACACTCACACACACACACACACACACACACACACACACACACACAGAGCTTTTTTGCCCTTCTCTGGACACATTCAAGCAACTTAAAATCTTTCTTAAACTGTGCCCAGAACTGGACACAGGACTCAAGGTGTGGTCTAACCAGTGCTGAGTACACAGGGGCAGAATGACTTCCCTGCTCCTGCTGGCCACACTATTCCTGATACTGGCCAGGATGCCATTTGCCTTCTTGGCCATATTGCTAACTCATGTTCAGCCTACTGTCAACAAAAAATAACCCAGGTCCCTTTCTGCCTGGCCAAATGTGTCTGAGTCATGCTCTGGAGTGGCCACCCTCATTCCTGTTCCAAGGAGTTCTTCCTGTGCCACATGCCTTCCTCTCTAAGATGCTGTCTCATCCTGAAGCGAGGAACCACAGCAGATGTGCCCCCTGCAAATGCTGCTGTTTCCTGCTGCAATACACTTGTTGGCAGTTAGATTTATTGTTGTACACAATTTCCTTATAAAAGTATCTTTTTTAGTAGGCATCTTCAACAAGGAAATACTATGATTAAGAGTTCTTGAAGTGAGATGTGTGAGATGTGTGAGATGTGATTTAATAACTACTTCACCAGAGACTTGAGGAAATGAGCCACATACTTTGGGCCACAGCTCCCTGTCTGTTGAATGAAAATTAAATAGTCTCTTTCTTTTAACCTTTTGTCTCTCTTTCTTATAACCTTTTGTCTTCTGTTCAGTTTGCAAGCATCTTGGGATGCAGGTGGTGCTTTGCAAAGCACAGGTTCTCATTTCAGTTGGAGAACTTTCAGGATGGAATTCATTTCAAGGATCAGGAAGAATAGGGACAGATATTAACCAAATTAAACATTACAGAGGTGTCAATCACAGAAAGGGTGAAAGATTTCCAATAGCTGATTTTCACTGAAGAAACAAGGGGAGGAAGAGGATGTTTCTTTGCAATCATACCTACTCATTAACTTGGCAATAATCATATATTTGTCTAGTGAACTCCTTTCATTTCAGGTTTGGATTGTATTTTGCTGACACTAATTATCGAGACTTAATCCCTTCCCCTCAGCTTTTTATTTTTAGGATGACTCTAGTGAGAAGCCTAAAACAGGTGAATTTTTGCATTCTTCTATGGGATTGTTTAGCCTGGAGAAGAGGAGGCTCAGGGGAGACCTTATTGCCTGAAGGGTGGTTGTAGCCAGGAGGGGGTTGGCCTCTTCTCCCAGGCAACCACCACCAGAACAAGAGGACACAGTCTCAAGCTGCACCAGGGGAAGTTTAGGCTGGAGGTGAGGAGAAAGTTCTTCACAGAGAGAGTTGTTAGCCATTGGAATGGGCTGCCCAGGGAGGTGGTGGAGTCCCCATCCCTGGAGGTGTTCAAGAGCGAATTGGACGCGGCACTTGGTGCCATGGTCTAGTAGTCATGAGATGTTGGGTGACAGGTTGGACTTGATGATCTTTGAGGTCTCTTCCAACCTTATTGATTCTATGATTCTATGGAATAATGTTTTTTGTAGGACTCTAGAACTTTGTAAAAACAGAGTGGAAAATATGGAGTTTTGTTAACTGGGGTAGTACTTTTTAAAAGGATAAATGGAACAATGCTTTTTAGGAGAGGAAGAGGAAAGAAGGTAGCAAACAAGTAAAGAGAAAAAGAATAATCCAACAGGAAAAAAATGGTGATTAAAACAGAGTACCAAAAAAAAAAAAAGCCAAGGCTAGAAAGAGAATAAATAAGTGATCCTACAGCCTGTTTTATTGCTGTTTCAGCTACTTACAGTGAAAGTTTTACACATCTTGTGCTCCGTGTCCTGTCTCGTAAACACAAGTAGAATAGGTAGCTCTGGTGAATTTAAAAGCTTTCAAATTCCAAGTGATTTTGAAGAGAAGAAAAGGCAGGACCTTAAAAACACACTTGACCACATATCACTTTCCAAAAAAATCGCTTTCCCACAGCAGCCCAAAGTTATAAAACACAAGCGGCGTGCAGTGTTTATTGACTTTTGCCACCGAGGAAAATGTTCTCTCAACGATATTTTAGAAGACCTTTAATGAAAAGCTCGTGTGTTACCCGTGTTTAGGTCTTTTAGCCATTAAATGTGCCATTTGACTGCATAAATACTTCGCTTCTGAGTCTCACAAAAATGTATTTTCAGAAGAACAATAAAATTGCAGAAGAAACATTTTTTTAATGGAGATTAGAGTACCGTAAAATTAAGTGCTATAACTACACTGACAACTTAAGGGGTGTGTAAAACACACTACAACATCCAACCTGCAGGTTCTGCTTTTTTCTATTATCCTACCCTAGCTTTTCTTTTAAGGACTTGCAATCATCTGTGATGTCACAGTACAATACCCCTTTTGAGCAGAATATAGAAGACAGAAGACAACAGTGTGTAACACTTGATGCCTAACAACACCAAGCTGTGTGGAATGGTGTGGTGGGTTCACTTGAGGGCAGGGATGCCATCCAGAAGGATCTTGACATGCTTGAGAAGTGGGCCAGTGACAACTGCATGAGATTCAACAAGTCAAAGAAATACAGGCTGTGTGGAGAGTGGGTTGAGAGTATCCCCAAAGAAAAAGACCTGGGGGTGTTTGATGAGAAGCTCAGTATGAGCCAGCAGTGCACTCATGCAGCTCAGGAGGCAACCATGTCCTGGGCTGCATCAAGGAGTGTGGCCAGCAGGTCAAGAAAGTTGAGTCTCCTCCTTTACACTTCAGTGAGACTCCACCTTGACTATAGAGTCCAGTTCTGGTGTCCCCATCATAAAATGGACACAGAGCTGCTGGAGCAAGTCCAGAGAAGGGCCACAACGATGATCCAAGGTCTGGAACACCTCTGCTATGAGGATAGGTTGAGGGAGCTGGGGTTGTTCAACCTAGAGAAGACTCCAGGGGGAACTTATAGCTGCCTTCTGATACCTGAAAAGCTCCTACAGGAAGGTTGGAGAAGGTCTTTTCATATGGGTGTCTATGATGAACATGATAGAAAAACTGACCAAAAAATTCTAATAAGCAGAGTCATCCAATACTGTGTTTGTCTATGACCAGAAATACAAAGTACACAACAGATCAGGCTCAGCAGAAAGAGCAACGATTTAAATGAGAACATTGGCCATTGGGACCTTATTCTTTCATCTGTGCAACAGGCTACAATGCAGTGATGGTAGGATATACCCCAGCTGTCCTGGAAAACAGGAATAGAAGAGTTTATTATATGGTGCATGGATAATAGTGAATATGTCATTCATAGTGCCATTTCTTTCCTCTTTTCACAGAGCACTATAACATACTTCTGGATGAAGTAGCAATACAAATAACTTGCTCTCTGTTTCCAGCTACTAGCAAAGTGATGGCTACTGTGCATTCTTCATGCAGATGTTATGCTCTAACAAAGCATGTATTCTCTTTTATCTTAGAACAAATTAACACTGACAGCCACAACGAACATGCCTAATAAATTAGGTGTATATTTTCAGAATAGTACCTCAGAGTGCCCTATTCACTGCCTGATTAGAAGTGGAAGGATTCCCAACTCATATCTAGTTTGCTGCTTCAAATTTGATGCTTAGCTGCTTCATATCCAGTTCATTTGAAGAAGCAGCAGGAAAAAATGCCTACTTGGTAAGGATACAGCACATCCTAACTAAATGGCCTCCATTATTATGGGCTTTATTAATAAAATGACATCTTTGCAATGACTTCAGTATTTGCCAGTGAATATCATGCAATTACTACAATTTGCCACTGTGAACAAACGGTATGCTGCTTAAATAGGCTCGGTGGATAGGAAATGGAGGTGTCTGTTAGCAAAATGCTCATTTTTTTCTAAGTAATCTTAGAAGTCAAAGTAAAGTTAAAAAAAATAAAATAAAAATAAGAAGAATTATTGAAGATCATTACCTAGATCAGAAAGGGTATTAAGTTAAAGACAAGGAGGAAAGAGAGAAATTATAGCAACACTTTTGTTGGAAATGAGTATGACCGAGTAGAAAACCCATGGGAAATTAATAAACAAATGTTCCTGAGACAGAAAGTCCCTCTTGCCCAGGGCAAGTCCATTTTGTCTTTGTAAATAGCATGCAAAGTATGTGGGTCATACACAGCAGTCTAGAAAACAGTCTCTAATTCCAGGCATCTAAAATGTGGACACATCAGTGAATTAAGATTCCTTGTGAGAATGCTGGTGACTCTCCGCAATAGTTCTCCCCTGCCAAATTTACTTGGGAGTGAAGAATAGACCTGGTTTTTATTTGGGTTGCTGGCAATTCATTACTTTACATATGCCTGTTCAACAGAAATTCCAAAATTAAGTCTGCAGCTGGAAAGGAGGAGTAACGAGGAAGGGGACAGTACCTTGTTATTTATTGTCATAAATTGAGCAGAAAGGAGGCCACAGGCTTGTATTAAAAATGATCTTCAGATGTTTCTTTGAGTCACAAAAAGAATAAAATACCAAAATGATGACATTTATTTCACTTGTGGTGCCTTGTTCTCTATTGTGCTCTTTCAGGTAGCTCGGCAAGCAATTTTAGTATAGTCATTATGTGGGCTGTGGAACAGCTCCAGTTCTGTGGAGTTCAAAGGGCCAAACAGGTACAGCTTTTATTAATTTTTTTTTTCCAGCAGACTTTGTTTACTTTCAGAGATTCTCTTTAGAGGGATAAACAAAGTCCTATTCTAGATCACTGCTATTAAACTTTAAAACACACAAACAAACCAAACTGAATTTTTAGCTAACAAAGCTTTGTAAATTCTCTCAGGACTGTCAGCATTCGTATACAGGAATGTTAGCTATGAAAAATCATCTGTGGTTGTGATTTTGGAACTGTCCTAGTGCTGGAAACCAAGCTGGATAGAAGGCAGTTTAAGAACATAAAAACCATCTTCTGGAAAACCAACAAACTTCCATCTGCTTTCAGATGATCACTGAGCTTTCCCAAAAGGCAGAAAAGCAAGTTACCTGCTCCTAGATGGCCACTGGATAAGCAGTGTTAGGAGAAGCCAGCCTCTCCAGGCTGTCAGATAAACAACCTTTGGTTTTCCATTTAAAGGACTGAGGTGTATTAGTGACATCCAAGACAACACAGAAGCAAGGAGATGGGGAAATAGAGTGTCAGACAGCAGTTTTGGGAAACTATGTGGTTTGAATAAAGGAGCACAAGTTTTATATTTGTTACAATGATAAGAGCTTGTCACAAAATGTTTTGTGGCACAAATCCTTCCATTACTCTGGCATGCAATGTTTTCTGTGGAGTGGACCATATTAAATTGTCAGCTTTAAGTGTGACCTATTCTGTGACTGCTCCTGACACTGCTGTACCAATCTTTTCTCTACTGGTCTGGTACCACAAGTTTCAATGATCTCTTACAACATTCTCTTACAGCCAATAACAAAAGCCAATTGGTCAATAGAAAGGCTAGGCAGTGAGCAAGTGGAATATCCCTTAGACTGGGTATGTGCTTGTCTTGGGCCAGAGAGGAAAGAGACTCAGTTCTTTTGAGTATTCCCATCGTATGAAATTAGAGGCACAAACGAGGCCAACATATCAACAGTGAGGCTATTAACAGAATAAAGTGGACAGAACAGAAGAAGGGAAAGAAGGGGGAAATGGAGATAGGGAGGGAGAAGAGGGAGAGAGAAGAGGAAAGCAATTATATTAACAGAAGAAGGGAGAGAGAGAAGGGGGAAAATAGAGAGAGAGGGAGGAGAAGAAGGAGAGAGAAGAGGAAAGCAATTATATTAACAGAAGAAGGGAGAGAGAGAAGGGGGAAAATAGAGAGGGAGAAGAAGAAGAGAGAAGCAGAAAGGAATGATCCAGGTGGTGAATCCATTGTCCTTTTCACCATCCTGCCTTCCCAGGATAGCTGATGGGTAGAGATGATCTTGTCATCTTCCCAATACACATCAGCTACTGTCTGGGCAAGGAGCAAAGGTGATTTTATCTTTGTTGATTCACTTCAAGAGAGACAAGATTTAGTCTCTTACAGTGCTATATAACTGATGTTAGGATGATGGTGTTAGAGATTTCCAGTAGGATGATAAACAGTATCTCAGATTCCAGCTAACAGAGAGCAGCAATATAGTGCCAAATATATGTCATGTATGATGATTATATCCAGGCCTTTTTTGTTTCTTGTTAATTAATCATTTTTTGCCTGCCTGGAATTTAAATAAATAATGTGTTAACTGTAATCCTTTGCATATAGGATAATAAACTACACAGGCAGCCCTGGTTTTTTTCAGCTTTCTGTATTTTTCACTGTTTACCTGAAATGGTGATCAGTATTCCATGTCAGGCCACCCATTAATTTTCTCAGAATGTATGAACCAGGCCTTTCAGCAAGCAGATGAAACAAGCTGATTGTTGCCAGCCTTGATAAATTTCACTTAATTGGACCTGGCAAGTGCACAAAAAACGCTGTGATGTGGACTTAATATAGCACCTACTTGTCTAAAACTTTGTAGTGCAGTTGGCACAGCGTACAAAAAGTTCAGCTCTCTACAGTTAAAGTGCTGCAATAATTTATTCTAAGGACTCAGAGAGAAATTCAATGTGGTTTTGTTTGTTGGGTTTGTTGGGGGTTTTTTTTTGGGGAGGGGGGGAAGAAAACCAAAGCAATACAAACACAAATAAACAAAATTCCCACCACAAAATGGAACAAAAACCAACAACAAACCAAAACAATATCACACAAACAAACCAAACCCCCCAACTCCAGCTATGTTTCTTTTTGCTCTTTTCAGCCTGTTAACAAATACAGTCTCTGCAAACAACTTGTTCTGGAGAGATGACCCTGCATACAACCTCAATTAACCATTAGAAACCAGAAGAGCCTTTTGGGGACCACAGTTATTTAGGAACTGACACACAGAGAAAGATATAGATGATGTTATTTGCTTCATTATAAAGTTAGGGTAGTGAAGACTTAGCTGAGCAAGAGCAGGTTCCTGTTCCACTGATCTGTACCATCCCAACAGGGTGCAGCCTCTGTCATATAACCACAGCAAAAAGACAAAATGACATGAGTAATTTTGTGACCCATGCAAGATTATGTCACCCATATAAGCATCTGATCTGTTGCCAAATCAGGAATTACTCTCCAAATTTCTTCAGTCCTACAGCACTGTATTCACCCCAAGACCACTCACCCTTTACAGTATAACAAATTAGAGACCACTGACAGCAACACATGAAGTAACTGTTGTCAGAAACTTTTTACATCATGTCAGGTCTGTACAGATAATTATTTCCTCTTTTTTCTCTATTTTTTTTTTATTCCTTTTGTATTTATAAAACTGTAATGTCCTTGCTCTTGTGCCTCTTGGATCATTGCAGTTAAAAGGAGCAACCATTTCTGAACTACTAGTTAGAATGTTATGGTAATATGATTAGTGTCTTCTTGCAGTACACATTCAAATAAAAACAACATTTCAACATTTTGTGATTATCAGATTCTCTGCTAATTAAACCACTACAGCTCCATTGACTGCAAACCTGGTGGCCTTCTATGAACAGGTCACAACATTAATAGATGAGGGGCAGGGGCAGGCAACTGATGTTGTTTACCTGGACCTGAGCAAAGCCTTCAACACTGTCCCACACCACATCCTGGTCTCCAAACTGGTGACACATGGGTTTGATGGGTGGACCACTAGATGGATAAAGAACTGGCTTGATGGCCACACCCAAAGAGTGGCTGTCCATGGGTCCACGTCCCAGTGGAGGCCAGGGACAAGCAGAGTCCCTCAAGGTTCAGTCCTGGGACCAGGCTTGTTCAACATCTTTGTGGGTGCCATGGACAGTGGCACTGAGTGCACCCTCAGCAAGTTTGCTGATGACACCAAGCTGTGTGGGGCAGCAGACACACTGGAGAGAAGGGCTGCCATCCAGAGGGACCTTGACAGACTGGAGAGGTGGGCACAAGCCAACCTCATGAGGTTCAACAAGACCAAGTGCAGGGTCCTGCATCTGGGTGGAGGCAATCCCAGGCACAAATCCAGGCTGGGCAGTGACTGGCTGGAAAGCAGCCCAGAGGAGAGAGACTTGGGGGTGCTGGTGGACGAGAAGCTCAACAGGAGCTCTCAGTGTGCACTTGCAGCCCAGAAAGCCAATCAGATCCTGGGCTGCATCAAGAGAAGTGTGGCCAGCAGGTCAAGGGAGGTGATTCTCCCCCCTCCACTCTGGTGAGACCCCACATGGAGTACTGCATCCAGTTCTGGAGCTCCTATTACAAGAGGGATATGGATGTGCTGGAACGTGTCCAGAGAAGGGCCATGAGGATGATCAGAGGGCTGGAGCACCTCTCCTATGAGGACAGACTGAAGGAGTTGGGGCTGTTCAGTCTGGAGAAGAGAAGGCTCCGAGGTGACTTCTCAGGATCTCAGGTAGTGATAGGACTAGGGGGAATGGAATGAAGCTGGAGGTGGGGAGATTCAGATTGGACGTGAGGAGGAAGTTCTTCACTGTGAGAGTGGTGAAGCCCTGGAATGGGTTGTCCAGGGAGGTGGTTGAGGCCCCATCCCTGGAGGTGTTTAAGACCAGGCTGGATGAGGCTGTGGCCAGCCTGATCTAGTGTGAGGTGTCCCTGCCCATGGCAGCGGGGTTGGAACTAGCTGATCCTTGTGGTCCCTTCCAATCCTGACTGATACTATGATACTATGACTACTCTGAAATTTTACACTGGCAGAACTTTTGGTCCCACGACCACAGCACAGCCACTCTACAGCAGGGTGAATTCAGTGTCTACCAGGACAGAGTTTATTACCTTAGCTTTATGTTGGTGATGTCACATAAACTTTCGCTGAGTGATTCTGGGATTTCAAGCTTACAGCCTTAAAAATATTCTTGTCAGAGGCTGTGGTGAATTGATGCAGTCTGGATGCCAGGTGTCCACTAAAGCCACTCTATCACTTCGCTCCTCAGCTTAACAGAAGAGAGAAAATAGGATGAAAAGCTCATGGATCAAGATAAAGATAGGAAGAGATCACTCACCTATTACCATCACAGACAAAATAGGCTCGACTTGGGGAAAATTAATTTAATTTATTGCCCATTAAATCTGACTATGGTAGTGAGAAAATAAAAAGAAGTCTTAAAACACCTTCCCCCCCAACCCCTGTCTTCTTCCCAGGTTTAACTGTATTCCTGATGTCTCTCCCTTCTCCCTGCTAGTGTTACAGGAGAAAGGGAGAATAGGGGTTGCGTCACACATTTTCTCTTCCTCACATTCTTCCTTTGCTCCAGTGTGGGATTCCTCCCATGGGCAACACTCCTCCTTGAACATCTCCAGTCTGGGCCCTTCTCACAGGCTATAGTTCTTCACAAACTGCCCCAACATGTGTCCTTTCCAGAGAGCGCAGTCCTTCAGACCATTCCAGAGCATGGGGAGTGACAAGTCCTGGCAGTAAACCTGCTCCAGCATGGGCTCCTCCCTCCACAGGTCTTACCAGGATCCTGCTCCATTGTGGGCTTCCTGCTGGGGTGCAACCTCCTTCAGGAGCATCCATCAGCCCTGCCATGGGGTCTTTCATGGACTGCAGCTGGATATCTGCTCCACTGTTAACCTCCATGGGCTGCAGACAGCCTGCCTCACCATGGTAGTCATGACAGGCTGCAGAGGTATCTGTGGTACAGTGCCCGGAGCACCTCCTCCCCATCCTTTTTCACTGACCTTGGTGTCTGCAGAGTTGTTGCACTCACATATTCTCACTCCTCTCCTTGCTGCTGCTGCTGTTCTCCCTTTCTCCACCCCTCCTTCTGCCTCTGTAAATCAATTTAACCCACTGTTTGCAAATGGAGATTCACAAGCACTTCCTAACAGAACCTAGGTAATATCATTCATGTTCATGAAGGGGCGAAATGTGGGGTTAGGTTTTGTTGCCTATTGTTTTCAGATGTTTTCCAGTGAACCTGGCCATTGCTTTTGCCTGCCAGAAAGGTTATGGCAGTTTGCAAAGATTTGGCTACGACTTTCCTGGGTGTAGATAGGTTAGTGAATGTGGAATTCGCTGGACAATAAGCACCTTTGTTCAGGGCTTTTGCGAAGTCTGGAAGTGCTGGCACTGCGCCGGGTTCAATGTAGCTATTAGAGTCCTTTCATTGACTTTAATTGGAGCTGGATTAGGGCCTAATCATTAAAAAAATCCTCATCCTGCAGCAAGCAATGTTCACACTTGACCTCAAAATTTCACTAAGAGGCATTGGTAGGGGAAAAGTGGAACATAAAAGATAGAAAAATATTATTTTCCTGTCAAATAATGAATGATAGATAACTGTATGAAGTACAGCGACCATATGCCTCTAATTTGTCTTGAACTCCCCAAACTTTTTTCTATGTACAGTCTGTCCAGCTTTGATTTTTGGCAGCTGCCAGAGTACAGTGGAAGAGAAGGCTGTTTGTCTGCCTTTAGCCGGTGTGGGATTTGCTGTTGGCAAGCACAGATGACAAACACTGGTTCTGTGACTAGATGTCTTTGCCATTGTTTTTATTAGACAGGGGGATCTTTTGCCTGATGGAAAGTATTTCTGACAATTTATTGCAGTGCAATACATTAGTAAACTATCAGAAAATAAAATGTGTGGATATTTTCATGTATACAAGTATGACAGACTAGTTTGTGGGGCTTTTGAGAAAAGATTTTGCAGTTCACAAAGGAAATGCTGTATCACTGTTGCAGATTTGCAGTGACTGTCCAGCTGAGTCTCTTCCTCTTTGCCTTCAGTTTCTTTGTATTATCTGGGCACCACAGATGAGAGGTCCTGCGCTTCATGCCTTGTGCAAGTCCAAAGAAAGCATGTGAAGTGTAACAGAAGTGCAGCTGAACTGAGCCAGGAAGATTAGTAATGCAGAAAACTCCAACTGCTGAAATACTATTCATATTATGATAACAAATTTCTGTATCTTAAAGCTATTCTTGTTTTTAGGGGATCAACTTTTTGACAATACTACTAGGGAGGTGGGAATTTTTGGTTTGTTTTTTGTAACATTATATCACAGAAAACATCTAGTTGGAAGAGACCTCAAAGACCATCCAGTTCAACCCTCAATCCACTATTGAAGGGCAGACACTGAACTATGTCCACAAGCACCAGGTACACAGGGCACCTGAACACCTTCAGGGATTGTGATTCCACCACTGCCCTGGGCAGACCATTACAATGTTTGAGAACCCTTTCAGCAAAAAAAACCTGTCCTAATATCCAGCCTGAACCTCCCCCTGAACAAATTGAAACCATTTCCTCTAGTCCTGTTGCTTGACACCAAGGAAAATAGGCTGCCCCCCTCCTGGCTCCAACTTCCCTTCAGATAGCTGTAGAGAGCAATAAGGTCTCCCTTTAGCCTCCTCTTCTCCAGCTCCCACCACCCCCAGCTCCCTCATACACTCCTTGTAGACCACGCATTCCATGCCCTTCATGAGCCTCTTTGCCCTTCTCTGGACACCTTCCAGTACCACAATGTCCCTCTTGTAGTGAGGGACCCAGAACTGAGCACAATACTCCAAATGTGGCCTCACCAGTGCTGAGCACAGGGGGATAATCACCTCTCTGCTCCTGCTGGACACTGTGTTTCTAACACAACCCAGGATGCCATTGGCTTTCTTGGCCACTTGGGCACACTGCTGACTCATATTTAGCTGTCAACCAATACCCCCAGTCACAGCTTTCTGACTACACATCCCCAAGTCTGTAGCTCACCATGAGGTTGTTGTGGCCCAGGTGCAGGAGCTGGCACTTGGCATTGTTGAACTTCCTACAAGTAGCATTGGCCCATTGGTCTCACCTGTCCAGATCCTGTTGTAAAGCTTCCCTACCCTCTAGCAGATTGACACAGCCATCCAACTTGGTGTCATCTGCAAACTTACTGAGGGTGAACCCAATCCCTTCATCCAGATGATTGGTAAAGATATTAAAGGGGACAGCACCCAGTACTGAACCCTGAGGGACACTGCAAGGCAGATTTAACTCCATTCGCCACCATCCTTTGGGCCTGGCCATCCAGCCAGTTTTTTATCTGGGGAAGAGGGCACTTATCCAGGCCTTGTGCCAGGAGTTTCTGAAGGAAATGCTGTGGGAGACAATGCCAAAGGCTTTACTAAAGTCCAGGTAGACAATGTCCACGGCACTTTCCTCATCCACTAGGAGGGTCACATTATTGTAGAAGGAGATCAGATCAATCAGACAGGACCTGCCTTTCATAAACTCGTGCTGACTGGGCCAAGTGATGGCACTCAGGATGACCTGCTCCATGACTTTTCCCAGCATCCAGGTCAGACTGATAGGCCTTTAGATCCCTATGGGTTGCTACTTCTTGTTGCATTCAAACCAACTGCTCTTTGAGAAATACAAGAAGAAGAATCCCTATTTGTTTTTGTTATATCAACCCATATGAGAAAGGCATTTAATGAGATAGGGCCAAAAAAAGATGATGGCAATTTATCAAGTGTTAGTAACCTGCAGTTGCATATTTTGCACCATGAGCCTGTTTGCTGTATTCAAACACCTGATCGGTATTTCTGATCATGCTTCCAGTAAAGGGAGAAGTTTCCTTAAGCAGCATTTTTATCACATATTTTCTCAAACACTGAAGATTTTTATTCCTGGCATGCAAAATGCGTGCTGAGGCTTTTTTTTTTCCCTCCCTCTTGCTCATCATGAGGGAATTATGACTTGCATGCAGCTAAACATGACAAAGAATTGGAGAAACTTCAAGAGAGGAACAGCAGTGTTAAGCGTGGCAACTTCTACGTAGCACAGTTTAATCAGTGTTCTCATAGCAAGAAATGGAAGTTGCTGGAAGGAAAATCTTTCTTTTTGTTTTGTGTTTTCCTTCTCTCAAAGGCAAATAATTTGATTCACCTACTGATGGACCAGTGTGTCAAAACTGCTGGAAGCGACTGCTGTAGGGCATGTGTTTTAAGAGGCTCTTGATTCATTTATGTGCTTATAAGTTTTCTATTTTTATTCACAGTGAGCATACTTCACCAGCCCTGCCACACCAGCTCAGAGACTGAATTGAACTTTTCCCCTTTAATGCTTTTATCTTCTGAAATATCTGCAAAGTGTATTAGTTTGTTCCTTTTTAAAGTCCCTATTGGATGCATAACTACACATTAAGTGTAATTCGCTGTGACTAGAGCACATCTTTGCCATATTTAAAATTGCCTGCTCTTGGTTATACCAGATTAAACTCCTGTGTCAGTTGAGTAAGAGAGACAAACTTCTGATGTTTGTGCTTGTCTACCTTGGGGTCAGACTGGCTGGAGAGCAGCCAGGCAGAAAGGGAACTGGGGCTACTGGATGATAGTAGGCTGAACATGAGCCTGCAGTGTGCCCAGGTGGCCAAGAAGGCCAGTGGCATACTGACCTGGATCAGGAACAGTGTGGCCAGCAGGAGCAGGGAGGTCCTTCTGCCCTGTGCTCAGCACTGGTTAGGCCACACCTTGAGTCCTGTGTCCAGTTCTGGGCCAGTCAGTTTAGGAAAGACGTTGACTTGCTGGAACGTGTCCAGAGGACAGCAATAAAGTTGATGAGGGGTTTGGAGCACAAGTCCTATGAGGAGAGGCTGAGGGAGCTGGGGTTGCTTAGCCTGGAGAAGAGGAGGCTCAGGGGAGACCTCATTGCTCTCTTACAAATACCTGAAGGGAGGTTGTGGCCATGTGGGTGTTGGTCTCTTCTCCTGGGTGGTCAGCATAAGAACAAGAGGACACAGTCTCAAGCTGCACCAGGAGAGGTTTAGGCTGGATGTCAGGAAGAAATTCTTCATGTAGAGAGTGATTAACAATTGGAATGTGCTGCCCAGGGAGGTGCTGGAGTCACCATCACTCGGGGTGTTTAGGAGGAGACTTGATGGGGTACATTGTTGCCATGGTTTAGTTGATTAGATACTGTAGGATGATGGATTAGACATGATGAACTCGAAGGTCTCTTCCAACCTGGTCTATTCTATTCTATTCTATTCTATTCTATTCTATTCTATTTATTCTATTCTATCCTGTTCTATTCATTTTTGTAAGGCTTTTTATAGTTGTGTTTAGCAGCAGTTAAACAGGTTCAAAACATGCCCTTGCTCTTTTCATGCTCTTGCTCTGTGTGTTTTTATTTTAGGTACCTGGATGGCAAATACTTTGCAATTCAGGACACATTTTAGATGTCCAAACAAGAAGTTAATAACTAAATTACTCGTCCTTAGTTGGGGGGTGAGTATGTGAGGTGGCCTAATTATCATCTTTCTCTGAAGAATAAACTAAAACATAAAGGATTTATTTTAGGATTTGACTTCTATTGGAGATGACAAATATTCCTGTTGGCTCCAAGGAAAATTGTTCAAGAAAGACCCTTGTAATGAATGTTAAGCAACTAAGGCTAGGAAAAAGTGGGGGGGTGAAGGGTCCTTCTGGGAAACAAAATCATATACACCATTCTGGAAATGAGGGAGAAAGACTGTTTGAAGAAGACTTCAAAGAATAAATTGCAGAAGGGAAGACTGTATGACAAGAAAAGTCAAGAAAATCACAGCTATTTATCATCTCAGATCTTGGTGTTTCTCCTAGCTAATAAAAAAGCCCTGGGAAGGGATTAAACAGTTGGGCAAATGTTATACAGTGAAGTCTTAAGCCCTGCTCAGAGTTGGGCTTTTAACAGAGTCCTCAAAGCCAAGACTAGAAAAATTAATAAAGTGAATTCTAGGAACCATCAAGCTGTGGCAAACAGGGCTGGAAAGCACAATGCTACAGAAAATGGCTTTTCAGGGAACTTGTAGGCTGCAGATGGGGGGAGGGGAAAGCAAGTGCAAACCCACAAAAATAAAAACGATTTTTAAAAGGAGGAAGAGAAGATCAGTCCCAAGAATATCTAGGAATGCAAGAAAACTGCTTTACATATGTTAAAACTCATTATGACAGAAGAGAATCACTCTTTATATTATTTTGAGCAGAGGCAGGGTACCTGAAGGACTCTTCTAGGCCTTAAAGAACTTTGAGACACTTTCCATTCCCTACAAGCTGTGACCTGATGTCCATTCATACATCAGGTCTGACTCTGTTGCTTACCTCTTCTTTTGGGCATGTTTCAGTATTGGCAGTTTCTTTGTCCTTTCTTAGAGTCATATAATCACGGGATGTTAGGGGTTGGAAGGTACCCCTGGGGATCATCAAGTCCAACCCCCCTGCCAAGCAGGAACACTTAGGACAGACTTCCCTAAGGAGTGGGTCTAGTCTGCAAATGGGGCCATCCTTTCCCTTCAGAAGGGATTGCCCTATGACAAGGACACATCTTTTTTTACCATTTCTTGGTAATGTTATTTGCCATGCAGATGCTAAGGATGGCAAACTGCTTCCCAGGATTAATGGGACTTGATGGGACTTAATAAATGTCAGCAGGGAGCATCCCTCCTGGTTATTGTATAGCTTTGACTTTGAGCTACGTACCAGTAAGACTTACAGACTGATATAAATTTCTTTCTGGATCGTTTATTGCTGTGTTCATAAACTCATTGCTAGACTTTTAACTTTCAAAGCTGGGGATTACAGGGCAATATAAAGTAAGAAATCTACCATGTACCATAATGTCTATTACCTTTCCCACAGTTACATAACTTCCCTCCAAGCATAAATTTCAGCCACTTGTGCACCCATCAGGACATGGACTTTGGAGAGAACAAGCCATAGTAACAACCATCACATAATCAGCTTCTTTTCCACTCACCATTCAAAACAAAATTCAGATAGACAACTCTTGTTGATGTAATCATTTCATGTGACAGGGTAAAATTCTTGCTCTGTACTTTAACCTAAACAAAATAAACAGACTTTTCATTTGGAAATCTGAAGTATTAATCAAGTTTACTACACAACTCTGTAGATAGGTACTTGTTTCCTCTCTGAAAATGTCTACACTAGTTATCTTGCTTCTCATGCATAGATAAAAGTCATCTCGACTCCAAAGAATTAGTACCACTGCCTCTTAAAAACTTCAACAGACTAGAGAATAAAAAAATATAGTCAACTGTATTTTCAAATGAGTGCTTTGAAAACAGTTTCTAGCTTTGTACGCCTAATTAGCTATGGAAATATCCCCAAACACTCTGCACAAACAGGAGAGGTGTCAGTAACTGTGAAGCAAAAAGCCGTACCAGTGTGCACAAAATAATACTTTTGGTGATGGAATCTGATTTATTTTCCTCCTGTAGCTCACTGTTACAATCGTTATGGTCATCTCTGAGTCTGCTGCAATCTTCCCAGAGCCAGCTTCAGGCTTTTTTAATTTTACTTCATCACAGGGCCGGGAGCGAGGGCTGATGTTGCACTGCAGCTGCCAAGGGAAGGAAAACAAGACGAGGTGAAAGTACAAAACTGCACCGAGGAGTACCCTCAGGCACAGCACATGCTGCTGCTCCCCGCTGGGGCCCGCAGCCCTGGCCGTGACTGTTACCCCAGCCTCCCCCCGCAGCAGCAGGGAGCAGGCTGGCGAGAGCTCCGCTGTCTCACCCAGCGGAGAGCAGAGCTGTGACCTTCAGCGAACCCCCGCAGCGGGGTGGGCCAGGTGCCGCCTGCCGCACGCAGAGCCGGCGCTGCGCTCTCCCTCCGGCTGACGAATGCGGCCCTCTGCTTGCTTGACATCCCTTGCTCTCCAGTCGAGCAGTAGAATTGCTAAGTCTTGCTGCTTAATAGGTAGCTTTTGGCAGGTCGTCACTCCAGATGTCAGTCACAGCAGTGCTTTTTTTCCCCAGTAACTGTGTCCAGATGTTAGCTTTTTAAAGCTTTCTTATCCATCCTTTCTAATGCTTCTGTTCAGTTCCACTGTTGGCTCTGATGACAACTGCAATGCTGCTGGCAGCCTAGTACAAGGACTGCAGTATTGATGTGGTAGTACTTTGTCTGTCTGGATGTCCTCCTGCTTTCAGTGATACAGGATGAAGAATGTGTGCTCTGGCTTGCTGAAGTCAAATTCATAAATTCTTCAGGAGCAGAAGACGGTGAAGGACCCTATCAGGGCTAGCAGAGGGCAGTTACCGACACACACCACATCACAGTCATACCTTTGGTGCTTCTCTTATAACTGATGTTTGGCATCACAATTTAAGAAAAAAAAAAAATAAATCTGCAAATATTTCACAAACTACAATTTAAATATAAAGAGCTGGGTGACCACAAGAAGATGCAATGCAGCAGTTGCCTTCAGACCATTATTTAGATGGCCAGAAACATGTTTTAATGCATCTTTTCTGTCAACCCACAGATTTTACTTTAGTCTGGTCTCAGTTCTTTACTAGCTACCAATAACAAATGGATTCCCCTTTCCTCTGCTCATCACTGCAGCCACCTTGAATTTTGGGCAGCTGTGATGTTTTAAGTGTGCAGGTGGGAGGTCATGTCAGAGAAGAACAAGCGCTGGCTCTTCAAAGCCTGTGGCAGGGTGAGAGAGGTTATGTAGAAAATACTAATTTTCACTTTTTTTTTTTCAAAATTCCCAAGCTGGGCATGTGTAAATGTATGATGTGGTGCTACTGTGAATGAATGGCATTAAGTATTAAGTTTCTATGACTGAAAGAGTCTTATTTCTTCAAATAAGACTGTTCTGTATTTATTATAGTAGAAGTCTTCTGAAAGTGAAGAAACCAGGAGCCTGATTACTGCACATGCCGTAGAATAGACTAGACTAGAATAGAATAGAATAAACCAGGTTGGAAGAAACCTTCAAAATCATTGCATCCAACCTATTATCCAACACCATCAAATCAACTAAACCATGGCAACAAGCACCCCATCAAGTCTCCTCCTAAACACCTCCAATGATGGCGACTCCACCACCTCCCCGGGCAGCCCATTCCAATGGCCAATCACTCTCTCTGTGAAGAATTTCTTCCTAACATCCAACCTAAACCTCCCCTGGCACAGCTTGGGACTGTGTCCTCTTGTTCTGTTGCTGGTTACCTGGGAGAAGAGACCAACCCCTACCTGGCTACAACCTCTCTTCAAGTAGTTGTAGACAGCAAGAAGGTCTCCCCTGAGTCTTCTCTTCTCCAGGCTAAGCAACCCCAGCTCCCTCAGCCTCTCCTCATAGGGCTTGTGCTCCAAACCCCTCATCAGCTTTGTTGCCCTTCTCTGGACATGTTCCAGCAAGTCAGCATCCTTCCTAAACTGAGGGGCCCAGAACTGGACACAGGACTCAAGGTGTGGCCTAACCAGTGCAGTGTACAGGGGCAGAATGACCTCCCTGCTCCTGCTGGCCACACTGTTCCTGATCCAGGTCAGGATGCCACTGGCCTTCTTGGCCACCTGGGCACACTGCAGGCTCATGTTCAGCCTACTATCGAGCAGTACCCCCAGGTCCCTCTCTGCCTGGCTGCTCTCCAGCCACTCTGACCCCAGCCTGTAGCTCTACATGGGGTTGTTGTGGCCAATGTGCAGAACCCAGCACTTGGATGTGTCAAATCTCATGCCGTTGGATTCTGCCCATCTGTCCAGCCATTATCAGATCCCACTGGGAAGTGATCAGATGTTCCCTATAAAGAACTAAACAGAGACATTTCAGGGAAGGAGTTTTTTACTTTTTTCTTCTCAGAAGACTCTGAAACTAGGGAGATAAATGCAAATAATTTGTCGGAACAGGATAAACTGATGTGAATGTATTACACAGCTGAGTCAAGAGCTAGCAGGGCCAAGGCAATGAACAAAACTGCTGTGTTGCATTGCAGCACCTAGCAGGTATTTTTAGCATACATTTAGAATTCCATTTAAACAGTTGGTCTATCACAAATCTTTTCTGTGTGCAAAGTGAAATTACATATATATATATATATATACATACATATGTATAAAAGCTACTGCACTGAATTCTCATATAAGTCACTTATATATGCCAGTGCTATCTCTCTAGCTGGTAGCTATAGGTAAGCATTATCTTTTTGACAGTAATGTTGTGACAGATTGAGTCCTTGACTGATGTTCCAATTGTGGGCCCCATCACTAATAATTAGCACACAGAACTCTTCCGCAGGTGTTTTCTCACAAGTGTTTGGATATCTCTAAATTTGTGGATCCTTCCTGTGTTTCTATTTTGCATAGTTCATTTGGGGGGATAGGATGGCTCAGAAAGGTGAAAGTGCTTTAAAAACATATGTAATAAATATCTGAGGGCTGGGTGTCAAGAGAGAGGGTACAGGCTCTTCTCAGTTTCATCCTGTGATAGGACAAGGGGTAATGGGGACATGAGGAGGAAATTCTTCACTGTGAGGGTCATGGAGGTTGTGGAGTCTCCTTCTCTGGAGACTTTCAAACTTACCTGGATGTGTTCCTGTGCAACCTGTGATAGATTCTATGGTCCTGCTCTGGCAGAGGGGTTGGACTTGATGATTTAGCCAGGGAATTACAGGCCTGTCAGCCTGACCTCAGTGCCAGGAAAGATTATGGAGCAGGTCATCCTGAGTGCAATCACACAGCACTTACAGGATGGCCAAGGGATCAGGCCCAGCCAGCATGGGTTTAGGAAGGGCAGGTCCTGCCTGACCAACCTGATCTCCTTCTATGATCAGGTGACCCGCCTGGTGGATGTGGGGAGGCCTGTGGATGTAGTCTACCTGGACCTCAGCAAGGCCTTTGACACCGTTCCCCATAGCAAACTCCTGGCCAAGCTGTCAGCCCATGGCTTGGATGGGAGCACACTGCGATGGGTTAGGAACTGGCTGGAGGGCCGAGCCCAGAGAGTGGTAGTGAATGGTGCCACATCCAGCTGGCAGCCAGTCACCAGTGGTGTGCCCCAGGGATCAGTACTGGGCCCCTTGCTCTTTAACATCTTTATTGATGATCTGGACGAGGGCATCGAGTCCATCATCAGTAAATTTGCTGATGACACCAAGCTGGGGGCAGGAGTTGATCTGCTGGAGGGTAGAGAGGCTCTGCAGAGGGACCTCGACAGGCTGGGCAGATGGGCAGAGTCCAACGGCATGAGATTTAACACATCCAAGTGCCGGGTTCTGCACATTGGCCACAACAACCCCATGCAGAGCTACAGGCTGGGGTCAGAGTGGCTGGAGAGCAGTCAGGCTGAGAGGGACCTGGGGGTGCTGGTCGACGGTAGACTGAACATGAGCCTGCAGTGTGCCCAGGCAGCTAAGAGGGCCAATGGCATCCTGGCCTGCATCAGGAACAGTGTGGCCAGCAGGAGCAGGGAGGTCATTCTGCCCCTGTACACTGCACTGGTTAGGCCGCACCTCGAGTACTGTGTCCAGTTCTGGGCCCCTCAGTTTAGGAAGGAGGTTGACTTGCTGGAACGAGTCCAGAGAAGAGCAACAAAGTTGGTGAGGGGTTTGGAACATAAGCCCTACGAGGAGAGGCTGAGGGAGCTGGGGTTGCTTAGCCTGGAGAAGAGGAGACTCAGGGGTGACCTTATTACTCTCTACAACTACCTGAAGGGAGGTTGTAGACAGACGGATGTTGGTCTCTTCTCCCAGGCAAGCAGTACCAGAACAAGAGGACACAGTCTCAGGCTGCGCCAGGGGAGATACAGGCTGGATGTTAGAAAAAAGTTCTATACAGAAAGAGTGATTGCACATTGGAATGGGCTGCCTGGGGAGGTGGTGGAGTCGCCATCGCTGGAGGTTTTTAGGAGAAGACTTGACGGGGTGCTTGGTGCCGTGGGTTAGTTGTTTGGGCGGTGTTGGATTGGTTGATGGGTTGGACGCGATGATCTTGAAGGTCTCTTCCAACCTGGTTTATTCTATGTATTCTATGTATTCTATGTATCTTCAGAGGTCCCTTCCAACCCCTAACATCCTGTGAGCCTGTAATGTACAGTATTAATTAATTAAGAAAATCCATTTAGCTGCTAGCAAATGTGCATGGGTCATTTTGCTTACCCTGAGTAGGCTTTTGAGAATCCTTGCTAAGTTCTACTTGTTCTGCTGGTAATATTTTGCAAACCACAGGATTACTAACCATTGTTAGGTCAGACAAAACTCTGTTTGAACATTTTAGCTTCTGCATAACAAACATATGAATCTATTTAATCCCTTTTTGATTTTTTTCCTGCCTCATTGTTCTGGGTTGGTTTGGGTTTTTCTTTCCCCCAGTAAATCATACTTCCATTTTATAATAGCTCTAGCCTGAAAATGTAATGGCAGCATCTATGTATTACTTGTTTCCAGGGTAGAAAACGCTTTAATAAATGAGAGACTTGATTATACAGTCAAGATTCAATGACAACACATTAGCTAGAGGACAAAGAATGTTGCTGGTCAAGCTGATGGAGCATCTAACTTGTACCTAATTCCAGAAAACCAACAACTAGTTGAAATGGTACAGTTCACTTACAGTTCACTCTCTGGGCTGAGCCCAGAGAGTGGTGGTGAATGGTGCCACATTCAGCTGGCAGCCAGGCACTAATGGTGTCCCCCCAGGGATCAGTGCTGCGCCCCATGCTCTTTAATAGCTTTATCAATGACCTGGACGAGGGTATTGAGTCCAAGGGCATGAGATTTAACATATCTAAGTGCCAGGTTCTGCACATTGGCCACAACAACCCCATGCAGTGCTACAGACTGGGGTCAGAGTGGCTGGAGAATGGCCAGGCAGAAAGGAACCTGGAGTACTGTTTGACAGTAGGCTGAACATGAGCTAGCAGTGTGCCCAGGGGGCCAAGAAGGCCAATGGCATCCTGTCCTGGATCAGGAACAGTGTGGCCAGCAGGAGCAGGGAGGTCATTCTGCCCTGTGCTCAGCACTGGTTAGGCCACACCTCGAGTACTGTGTCCAGTTCTGGGCCCCTCAGTTTAGGAAGGATGTTGACTTGCTGGAACATGTCCAGAGAAGGGCAACAAAGCTGGGGAGGAGTTTGGAGCACAGCCCTATGAGGAGAGGCTGAGGGAGCTGGGGTTGTTTAGCCTGGAGAAGAGGAGGCTCAGGGCAGACCTTATTGCTGTCTACAACTACCTGAAGGGAGGTTATAGCCAGGTGGGGGTTGGTCTCTTCTCCAACCAGCACCAGAACAAGAGGACACAGTCTCAAGCTGTGCCAGGGGAGGTTTAGGCTGGATGTTAGGAAGAAGTTCTTCATAGAAAGAGTGATTTGCCATTGGAATGTGCTGCCTGGGGAGGTGGTGGAGTCACCATCATTGGAGGGGTTTAGGAAGAGACTTGATGGTGTGCTCAGTGCCATGGTTTAGTTGATTTGATGGTGTTGGATGATAGGTTGGACTGGATGATCTCCAAAGTCTCTTCCAACCTGGTTAATTTAATTCTATTCTATTCTAGTCTAGTCTATAAATCTTTGAAGATGTATGATACTTTTTATCACCAGTCACAACAGTGGTTCAGGATTCTATCATTTGCTATAATACATAGCATCCTTATGATGTCTGTTAGAAAAGACTCTACAACACTGTGCTGGAAAGTGTTGCAGCTACTCCAGGGGATACCAGATAGGCAGGCAGCAATTAGTGAAATTTTACCAAGATCACATCACTTGTACTTTTATTAAAATAGTGTGTGAATCTTTTTGAAGGAACAAACAAACTGCTTCCCCTTCATTCTACAAACATGGGCAGGGATGTGGAGGTGGTGGCACTGGCAAGAAGCAGTAGTTATTTTTGTTGGAATGGTTGACTAAGGATACTATTTAATGGTTCAATACTTCTGGAAGTGTAGTGGGTTCTGTATGTGGTCATCCAATACAGTCCAGGGAAGGGGTGAGTGAGAAGAGCAGAGTTCAAGTCAGGATTATGAGTGGAATGACAAGCTACAATAAAGCAAACGCAGTTAGGAGAGTTAGTAACTTTAGGAGACTGGCTCATGGATGCTTTGGAGAAGGTTTTGTAGATCCTAGTTTCTTTAGCCTGTACCTTATCTGTACTTCTAACACCATATGAGGGAACATTATGCTCTCCTACAGCAAAGTAACAGGTAATATCTGCCAGCAATGGCTCCCTCCCCAGTTTTATTGGTGTTTAACAGTAAATATAGTTTCTATATGCTATAGTCCTAAATCCTAACAGCCAGCAGTTTCAATCTTTATCATACTTCACAGTCTATGGATATTTACACAACCAATAACTAAACAGTAAAATTATTGAGCACTGCTCTACCTAGCACTTTCTGCTGTATCTTCTCAAAAACTACAGGAATTCTAACCCTAGCCACAACTTCCTATGAGGGCATCCTCAAACAATCCATTGCATAGTGATGGTTAAAGTCATTGGGGGGGTGGGGGTGGGTAAGGAATAGGATTAGGCAGAGGTTCACGTTTCATTACTGCAAGAGATGTCAGACTTGGCTGCATTCAGAAGAGATCACAAGTCCTCAGCCTCTCAATTTCTTAAACCTACCCCAGCTTCCAGTTTTATCCATTTCACAGTGAACAGTTCTCAACTTCACAACTAATAGAACCAGTTACAGAGTGGTGCAGAGTTCAAGGAAGGCAAGACAAATTCTCACTGGTGCAGCCAAGGGCAAGTGGCTTTTTCTTAGCTATAGTAGGAAATAGATGACAATTGTATCAGAAAGTAATTGTCTCTCTCTTGTAAGCACCTTAACTTGTAATCCTTAGCCAGTTATACGAGTTTGGAGGTCTACTGGAAGGTCTTGAGGAAGACACTTAAACTCCAGAGTTACAACTTCTCTCACCTTTCACATAATTTGTCATTCAACACAAACAGGAAAACAAGTTGATACTTGAGCAGATCCTTCTGTGAAGGACAGGAAGCTAGTTGATGAGAGAGAGAGGGCACTGAATCTATCTGGTTGGAGAGAATTATCTTCTCTTGACTAATATTATTTGTTCTTTTGTTTCTGGTGGAGTAAGATGATGGCAGGTCAAATTCTGAATTGCTGTGGCACTCACTGCACTGGCTGGTAGCATTACTCAGCACTGGTTAGGCCACACCTTGAGTCCTGTGTCCAGTTCTGGGCCCCTCAGTTTAGGAAAGATGTTGAGTTGCTGGAACATGTCCAGAGAAGGGCAACAAAGCTGGGGAGGGGTTTGGAGCACAACCCCTATGAGGAGAGGCTGAGGGAGCTGGGGTTGTTTAGTCTGGAGAAGAGGAGGTTCAGGGGAGACCTTCTTGCTGTCTACAACTACCTGAAGGGAGATTGTAGCCAGGTGGGGGTTGGTCTCTTCTCCCAGGCAACCAGCACAAGAACAAGAGGACAGAGTCTTGAGCTGTGCCAGGGGAGGTTTAGGCTGAATGTTAGGAAGAAGTTCTTCATAGAGAGAGTGATTTACCATTGGAATGTGCTGCCCAGGGAGGTGGTGGAGTCACCATCACTGGAGGTGTTTAGGAAGAGACTGGATGGGGTGCTTGGTACCATGGTTTAGTTCATTGGATGGTGTTGGATGATAGGTCAGACTTGATGATCTCAAAGATCTCTTCCAACCTGGTTTATTCTGGTATTCTGGTTCTGGCATTACCTGCCCTAGCTACATATGGGCACAGGCAAAGGACGTGTCTACCACGTCCTGCCAACAGTCTCACCAAGCAACTGCCTATCTTGTGCCAGTTCAACTTACAGGTCATTTGCCTGTTTAAAAGGTTGGGTTTTTTAAATAGTAATAAAAAAAACCTCCCCATAGAATTCTTTGCAGGGCCATGCCTGCATTTATGATGCAGAATGTCAGTTGGCTTGTGTGTAGTTAACATGAGTCGTTTAATCCAAAAATAGGATTTGCGCACATGTTTTGCAAATCTGCTAGCAGCCCACATTAGTTCTGCACTCAGTCGTGTTTGCAGCAATGCCTTCTGGGTGCATAGCCCTGCTTTCTTGAAATCCATTTTGGTCTTTCTTTTCCACTTGTTCATATCTCACTTTTTTTATTCTGTTCAGCTGAGTAAAGAAATGTGTTTGGTCACAGACTTTTCATGTTGAGGTAACAAGGGAAAGTCACTGTTTCTAGGTTCTCTGATGTGTAAGGACTCTTTTTGAGTCCTGTGTCCAGTTCTGGGCCCCTCAGTTTAGGAAAGGGGTTGACTTGCTGGAGCGTGTCCAGAGAAGGGCAACGAAGTTGGTGAGGGGTTTGGAGCACAGGCCCTATGAGGAGAGACTGAGGGAGCTGGGGTTGCTTAGCCTGGAGAAGAGGAGGCTCAGGGGAGATCTCATTGGTCTCTATATCTACCTGAAAGGTGGTTGTAGCCAGGAGGGGGGTTGGTCTCTTCTCCCAGGTAACCAGCACCAGAACAAGAAGACACAGTCTCAAGCTGTACCAGGGGAGGTTTAGGATGGAGGTTAGGAAGAAATTCTACACAGAGAGAGTGTCTGCCCATTGGAATGGGCTGCCTGGGGAGGTGGTGGAGTCACCATCATTGGAGGGGTTTAGGAGGAGACTTGATGCGGTGCTTGGTGCCACGGTTTAGTTGATTAGGTGGTGTTGGATGATAGGTTGGATGGAATGATCTCAAAGGTCTCTTCCAACCTAGTTTGTTCTATTCTAACTATTTTTCTGGGATATCTTTGTATTGTTATGGGGAAATTAGATTAGATTAAAGAACACCTGCAAATGCCTACTTCATTGGAGTTCTAGAAAAATAGGATTTAGTGGTCCAAAAGCTATATTTTTTAAAGCTGCAGGTAAGTGTACCTGTGATAAATCAGTTCAGGGGCAACTCATGCAAAATACAGTCATGTGGAAGACCAGAAACCAAACTGCAATTATATGTGACTTATAAAACTTTAAATGGAATACAGGAGATTTGGATATTGGAGACACTCAGAGATTTGGGTTTGTTCAGTCTGGAGAAGAGAAGACTCCAAGGAGACTTTATTGTGACCTTCCAGTATCTGAAGGGTGCCTAAAAGAAAGCTGGGGAGGGACTTTTTAGGATGTTGGGTAATGATAAGACTGGGGAGAATGGAGCAAAACTAGAAGTGGGCAGATTCAGATTGGATGTTAGGAAAGAAATTCTTCCCCATGAGGGTGGTGAGACACTGGAACAGGTTGCCCAGGGAGGTGGTAGAAGTCTCATCCCTGGAGGTTTTTAAAGCCAGGCTGGATGTGGCTCTGAGCAACCTGATGTAGTGTGAGGTGTCCCTGCCCATGGCAGGGGGTTTGGAAATTGATGATCTTTGAGATCCTTTTCAACCCTAATAATTCTGTGATTCTGTGAGATGTCTCAAAATGATGTGTTTGAAACAGTATAGTTTTGATGCCTTTGCATTGTATATAATAGATTCATACCCAGTAGTCATTAATTATAGCATATAAAAGCATTTATGGATCAAAAATCATAAGCCACTGGCCATTGAGACAGCCATCTGTGGTACTCCAGACAGGGACATCCTGTTTTCAGGGTGATGTTCCACTGGTATAGCATTTAGAACTGTTCAGTTTCCAAATAGAAGCTGCACAGTTGAGATCAAGCCTATACAGATCAAGAAAGCAACAGACTGTGTTTGTTGTGCCATAAGACAAGGAGATCCTTTGGCACACACAGAAAACTTGAGCCCTGATCCATTATTGGAAACCATTAGCATAAATAATCGGCCAGGTCATTGACATCTGCATTATCAGACCCCACTGTGGGCCTAGATATTCAGCACTTAGAACATGCTGTGGTAGTGAAATCATCAGCAAAAATGCATGCCTAGAAATTCCTGAGATAGCACAGAACTGAAATGAAATTAAAACTGCACATAACCTCTTATAGTTTGGTACATATTGTATAGTGGATTGCTTTAATGTTCTAAGCACCAAGCTTTGACTCACAGTCAAAGTCTTAAGTATGTGTAGAGTGCATCCTGCTCAGCTCCTAATGCTCTTTAAGTAGCTAAATCATGCACCAGTCATTGCCAGAAAGCAGCCTCCTTCTTTCCATGCCCTAACCTTTGTTCACTGAACAATTTCTCCTCTCAGAAAGATTTGTGTATATTTCTCAATAAGGGCAGTTCAAAGCCATTCATTGATATTTTCTGGGCTAAATATACCTTTCCAAAAGTGGAGACTGTGGTATAGGAAACCAGAGAAACTTTAAGTTATCTCTGATGCCAAAGAATGTGCCTAAGAGGTAATTTTTGTCAAAAGCCCAGAGACAGAGGTTAATCTTTCTCGGGAGAGACAAAGACTGCTGGGGCAGCTTAGACTTCTCTAATTTTCATCTCATAATTCTCAAGTACTTTTGTTTTATCAACTTATCTGAAGACCATCTGTATCATTAGGCCATTGTAGGAACAGGAATTGTAGTTTTCTCAGGTGCAGGGAGATAGATGATCACGACTCTTGCAGGCTGTGAGTGTATATATGCTTTGAATTATACAACTGCAACACCTAGATATTGGGGAGAGGTGTAGAGGACATGAATTCTTTGGTATAAATGAAGCCAGCCATAAACTGAGAAGCACATACCTGTTACCTTAAAATCATATTTCACTACAGCTATTTATAGTGTTTGGTCTGATGTGTCCTATTGCAGAACATTCCTGGGAATTAACTGTAGTAGGCATTTTAGTAGAATTAATCTTAAACTAAGTGCCCTGATTTGGCAACTTAACAACTGTGAAGCAGGAGATAAGCTTTACCTACTTACTTTATCCTACTAATTCAGGCCAGTGTTGTTAATAAGGTGCATGAGATTTACAGGAGGCCCCAGGATGCAGAATTAAGTTTAACAATCAGGAAAACTACATTTTAGTAGCTCTAGATTCTAGGCAGAAGATAGTAGATTTGTTTGTTTGTTTGTTTACTTGCTAATAAGATACTTTACAAATAGCACTGTCAATTTTACACTACAGCTTCAGTTACCAAAGGCTTTAGGCACCTGAATAGAATAAGCAATGTGCATGAAGATAAATATATGCAACATTCCTTCAAAACAAAGAATGAAAATGCCTTACAATAAATGAAAATCCCAGACCCTCCATGGGTAAGCTGTGTGTCTCATACACATTGTGAGAAATAGAAACAATACAAGGAAAAGGGACAAACTCATCATTCATATCCAGGAGTAAGTATGCAAAAATCAATAGCTTCTTACAGTTTTCAGTATTTATGACATTTATGTAATAGCTTTCCCTCTGCCATTTCAGAGTGTTTTCTTTATATTGTTTCACAGAAGCCTTGTGAAATAATAACATCACCTCATGCAAGCAATGGAAAAGCAGAGGTATCGGTAGCTGATACCTAAAGAGCAAGTGCAGCTCTGAACTACAACTAACTCCAGCCCTCTTGTACCAGCTCTTATACACATACTCACTTCCAAAAGTATCTGTTCAGCCATGAGAGGTTTCCTCTTTATGTTTTCAATACATTCCACTTCTGAAAACCCAGCAAACTATGATGGTCAAGTTTTCTCTGTCAATTCTGATATGCAGCGGTGTGTCTCTTCCACACCTACACTAGCGCACTCTTAAATATACAGGAACATTACTTTCAATTTGGCAAAGTATGCCAGACACCTGAATATGTTTTTTGCTTCTCTTGGTTGTTGTCACACGTGACACGGTTTGTGGCATAATAATTTGGAGTCTTTGTGATCTGAATAGAGATATCACCACAAGCTCAGTATCAATTCAATGGTCTCCCCAGTTCAAGATCTGCTGGAGAGAGTCCAACAGAGAGCTACAAGGGTGATTAAGGCATTTCAACATCTCTCCTATGAAGGAAGATTGAGAGAACTGGGCCTGTTTAGCCTTGAGAAGAGATGGCTGAGAGGGAATCTTATCAATGTCTATAAATATCTGAGGGGTGGGTGTCAATATGAAGGTACCAGGCTCTTTTTGGTAGTGCCCAGTGACAGGACAAGGAACAGTGGGTACAAGCTAGAGCACAGGAGGTTCCACCTCAACATGAGTAGACACTTCTTTATGGTGAGGGTGACAGAGCCCTGGAACAGGCTGCCCGGAGAGACTGTGGAGTCTCTTTCTTTGAAGATTTTCAAAACCTGCCTGGGTACATTCCTCTGCAGCCTGCCATAGGTGATCCTGCATTGGCAGGGAGGTTGGGCTCAATGATCTCTAGAGACACTTTCCAACCCCTGTGTTTCTGTGAAAGTCATGATTTGATCATTTCCTCTCTTGGAAAATTCAGAGCAAGTGGAAATAATCAGCACAGCTTCATACAGTACTCCCTGAAGAACAAGCATGCTGCTACAAGCCCTTGTGGTATCTAAAATTTCCTTGGAAACCCCTCCTGAAGTTACTGTGAAGTATTTACCTAATGTGACCCTGTTGTGTTTGCAAGATCAGAGCTCACAAATAAGCAAGCTACGGCAGCTTTTGCCATTGATCCTATTACTCCAGTACTTTATAAGAAGGCACTATATAATTGCTGCGGGCTAAAGTGTTACTACTACTAATATATAGGCTGAGGTCAGAGTGGCTGGAGAGTGGCCAGGCAGAAAGAGACCTAGGAGTACTGCTCGATAGTAGGCTGAACATGAGCCAAGAGTGTGCCCAGGTGGCCAAGAAGGCCAGTGGTGTCCTGGCCTGGATCAGGAACAGTGTGGCCAGCAGGAGCAGGGAGGTCATTCTGCCCCTGTACTCAGCACTGGTTCGACCACACCTTGAGTCCTGTGTCCAGTTCTAGGCCCCTCAGTTTAAGAAAGATGTTGAGTTGCTGGTACATGTCCAGAGAAGGGTAACTAAGCTGGTGAGGGGTTTGGAGCACAAGCCCTGTGAAGAGAGGCTGAGGGAGCTGGGGTTGCTTAGCCTGGAGAAGAGGAGGCTCAGGGGAGACCTTATTGCTGTCTACAACTACCTGAAGGGAGGTTGTAGCCAGGTGGGGGCTGGTCTCTTCTCCCAGGCAACCAGCACCAGAACAAGAGGACACAGTCTCAAGCTGCACTAGGGGAGGTTTAGGCTGGATGTTAGGAGGAAGTTCTTCATAGAAAGAGTGATGGCCATTGGAATGTGCTGCCTGGGGAAGTGGTGGAGTCACCATCCCTGGAGGTGTTCAAGAAGAGACTGGATGGGGTGCTTGTTGCCATGGTTTAGTTGATTAGATAGTGTTGGATGATAGGTTGGACTGGATGATCTCAAAGGTCTCTTCCAACCTGGTTAATTCTATTCTACCCTATTCTACCCTTTATTATAAAAAGAAAAAAAAAAAAAACACCAAAAAAACACTGAACAAATCTTGGAGCAGAAGGGCACAATTTCACTTACTGGTTTTGTTGATTCTTTCTATCGCTAGATCATCTAATTAGCAACTCATGCTCAGACTTTAACCATTGTGGCTGACATTGTCTGCACTATTTGCCAGAAGCAGACGTTGCTGTGGCTCACTTTTCCTTTGTAAATAGGGACTTGTAAGGTCATTTAGGTCACAAAAGTGTTAGGAACTAGTGTAATGAACGATGGTTAGGTGCTTACACATTGTATGTGCAAATGCAAAAGTCCGTGTGAAAACTAAATAATTTTGCTTTCAGAATGTGGTTTGAATTTATGTGAAGCTTGAGGCTGCACACTGAACCCAACGTTGAACAATCCTTAGGCTGCAGGCACCATCCATCCAGTGCATGACTGAGTCTAGAGAAAAAAATGATTATGTGATCCTGTAATTAGACTGTAGAGTAATTAATATACACGAGGGAATGATAACTTCAAATACAGATGAGGGTAATTGAATTTTTTTTTTCTTGTAGCTAATTCTAGAACCTTTATTTTCTTTCACTGTGGGTTTTCTCTATGTGATCTGTGGTATAAAGGACAGCAGAAGTGCAGTATTACAAGGTTATTTAATTCCCTTTTATAAAATGTTAATGTAAAGCCTGCAACAAAGAACACAATTGTCCATTTACCATTTTACAATGAAAGAGACCTTCTCAATCATTTAACTGAAAAAAAACCCAACAGTTGGATTTTTTTTACCTTATCTGCCAGGCTTTTCTGTCTCCCAAGTTTATGCTTGAACTTTGGAATTCCTAACACTGTGTGCAGAAGTCAGGAATTATTTCCAGTTCACCAGGAAGGAAATGCCTCTATTGAAAATACAGGAGAGCAGCCAGGCAGAAAGGGACCTGGGAGTAGTGGTTGACAGCTGGCTGAATATAAGCCAGGAATGTGCCCAGGTGGCCAAGAGGGCCAATGGCATCCCATTCTGCCCCTGTACTCAGCATTGGTAAGGCAAAACCATGAGTCTGTGTCCAGTTCTGGGCCCCTCAATTTAAGAAGGACACTGAGACACTTGAACATATCCAGAGAAGGGCAACACATCTGGGGAGAGGTCTCAAGCACAAGCCCTATGAGGAGAGGCTGAGGGAGCTGGGATTGTTTAGCCTGGAGAAGAGGAGGCTCAGGGGAGACCTTCTTGCTCTCTACAACTACCTGAAGGGAGGTTGTAGACAGGTGGGGCTTGCTCTCTTCTCCCAGGCAACCAGTGACAGAACAAGAGGACACAGTCTCAAGCTGTGCTGTGGGAGGTTTAGGCTGGAGGTGAGGAGAAAGTTCTTCCCAGAAAGAGTAATTGGCCATTGGAATGGGCTGCCCAGGGAGGTGGAGGAGTCAGTATCCCTGGAGGTGTTCAAGAGGGGATTGGTCGTGGCACTTGAGGCCATGGTTCAGTTAGTCATGAGATGTTGGGTGATAGGTTGGACTTGATGATCTCTTGAGGACTTGATCTCTTGAAGTCTTTTCCAACCTTATTGATTCTATGATTTTATGTTTCTATGATACAGCTATGTTAAGTTCCTGCCTTACAACACAGTTATACTTTAATTTAGTTTCAACAGAATTAAAATCTGGAGAGTGATATAAATTAGATGTGTTACGACTGGACTAAAGGATAAACATTCAGATTTATTATTAGTTGCATTAACCTCCCATCTGAAAATTCTATCCAAGCTCAGAATGTTAATTATGATATGAGAGTACAGTTCATCTTTCAGGTACCGTTCAGAGTTTGCCTTTCCTAGGTTACATGGCAATATATATCTCATCCTGCTGAGAAAGCAGAGTCTTGAATGTGCCTCTGTAGATAAAATAAGCGTGTACATACACACAGGTATCATCATAAGGAAGTCAGGGGAAGTTTAGGCTCGAGGTGAGGAGAAAGTTCTTCACAGAGAGAGTTGTTAGCCGTTGGAATGGGCTGCCCAGGGAGGTGGTGGAGTCACCATCCCTGGAGGTGTTCAAGAGGGGACTGGACATGACACTTGGTGCCATGGTTTAGTAGTCATGAGGTGTTGGGTGACAGGTTGGACTTGATGACCTCTGAGGTCTCTTCCAGCCTTATTGATTCTATGATTCTATGATTCTATGATTCTGTGACTCTAAGTCTGTGCCTAGATTTTTATCCAAAATGCGCACACTTTCCTTATTTCTGACAGGCTTTTCTCCAATGAAATTGTGTTGTGACACACCCCACACCTACGTATTCAGTAAGCAGCAAGCACTTGTCTCTTCCCAATCATTAACTCTCATTTTATGCTTAGTTCTGAGGCAGTTTCATGCTTCCCTGTATTTCCTGGAGCTCACACCCTGCTGTTCACACCCATGCGCAAGCCTTGTTAACATTTCTCTTCAAAGGCTGCTGGAACAAAGCATCTGTGCTGATACTACACGGAGTAAATTCAACAAACTGGCTTGACAGTAAAAGTAAATGTTCCAAAATACCCAAAGTATTGTCATAATGTCAACAAAATTCACATACAGCTGTCTGGGGAAGAGGGGCAGGAGATCCAACCCTACTTGCTCAGATGTGAAATACAAAGCATGTAAAAAGATGTCTGTTCATGTGTATTATTATTATTATTACAGACAAAGATACCTCATTAATTTTAAAGATTCCTTTTCTTTCTGATGGCTTTAAATATGGAGATTGGTGGTTAGAGCTGCTCTCATTTTCCTGGTCACCTTTTTCTCTTACAGACAGGAAATATGACTCCACTGGAGGTGTAATTTCAGCTACCAGTCCTGTCTAGCTCAGCTCAGAAAAAAGAACAACTTGAGGTTTACTTATCATTAAAGAGATCAATGCATCTCTCAGAAGTCAACAGCAAGCATCTCATTGAATTCAGTTATGCAAGATCAGGTTCTAAATCACAAAATTCAGAGTAACTGAAAGAAGAGTCAGACCACTTAGGCAGACAGCTTTCAGGCTCTTATTTCTGTTCCTCAATACTGAAAAGTAAGCACTGTGGTAATCCGTGTTTCTGGCTGAGAAAGCATTTGTTTAATATCCTCAAAAACTTTGAAAATGTCCTCTTATAAAAGGTGACTTTGTGCTATTAGGAAAAGAGCAAGAAACTATTCTGAAGGGATTTGCTTTCTAATGAGTGAAAACTTTGATAAACACAAAGAATACTTCTTAAAATTCCAGTTCTCCGCTCAGCAAATTCAGACGGATGTTGTTGACTGTATTTTACACTTCAGCTGTGTAGGACCCAGGGCATATGACTCCAGCACAAAGTTAAACAAACACCATAGTGTCCTTTTGATGTTGCACTGCAGTTAGAGCTGAGAAACGAAAGAAAGAAAAGAAAAATAAAATTATTATTATTATTATTATTATTATTATTATTATTATTATTATTATTATACCACCAGGTTACCTTCTTTGTCTAGTTCTATGTTTTCCATGTTAGAAGTTGTATGTGGCTGGCTAGCTTCCTTTCTTGCAAGTCAGTCATTTCACAGCAATGTTTTTAAGTATGCATTCTGAGCAGCTGTTAATATTTGAGTTGGTTTGGGCGCTACTGTACACAAAGGTTACCCAGAATGATCATCCTCCTGCTCCTTCTTCTCAATTTTTGCGTGAGCTTCCTGACCCACAAATGAGAGAATCTCTCTAATGTGTCAAAAAGTGAAGCCATTCTTGAAGGCTGAAGGTCAGGAAAGCATATGTGCATGTGATATAATTTTTCAAGGTCTCGGTAGCTTTTTGCCTCACAATCATTTGCGTCATTTGCTTCTGCAGAGCTTTGCACTTGCATTTTGCTGCAGACTATAGCATCACCTTAAGTAAGACCTACGGGGCTTCCAACATATAAGTCATGGTTGGGAAAATGCAGCTGAAGAGACATCTCACAAAAAGAAAATAATTAAGATAAATAAGGATATAAAAAGTATCTTGGTATCTGCCAAGCTGTCATTGCGCTGTAAAATCAGCTTTCTGCAATGCCAACCCAATCAGCCTGCCAATTTTTTTTTTTGCTAAATATAGTGCAAGCTCTGCACTTCACCAAAACCTCCTTGAAAATTCTGGCTGGCCTTACAAAACTTAACGTGGTTTTAATTTGGATGTTGTAACAAAATCTGAGCCCAAGTTAAGTTTCATAACATTTAGGAATTTCTAAGAAAAGGGAAGAACAGAACGGAACAGGATTCAATTTTTATCTAGAGTACAAAAGTTTAAAAAGTTGACAATTTAGCTTACAATGGGGCTTTCTTCTTGGTATGGAAGAATATCACATTAAAAAAGAGAGAGAGACTGTGGTAGTGTGATGGTCTAACCCACCGACATCAACAAAAAGCTCAGCTGAACTCAGTCAGAGAAGCGAATGAAGCTGCATTTTACAAGTGATAATGGAATGCAATCATTCTGCCCCTGTACACTGCACTGGTTGGGCCACACCTTGAGTACTGTGTCCAGTTCTGGGACCTTCAGTTTAGGAAAGATGTTGAGTCACTGGAAGGTGTCCAGAGAAGGGCAATAAAGCTGGGGAGGGGTTTGGAGCACAAGCCCTATGAGGAGAGGCTGAGGGAGCTGGGATTGCTTAGCCTGGAGGAGAGGAGGGTCAGGGCAGACCTTCTTGCTGTCTACAACCACCTGAAGGGAGGTTGTAGCCAGGTGGGAGCTGGTCTCTTCTCCCAGGCAACCAGAACAAGAGGATACAGTCTCAAGGTGTGCCAGAGGTTCAGGCTGGATGTTAGGAGGAAGTTCTTTATAGAGAGAGTGATTTGCCATTGGAAGGAGCTGCCCCGGGAGGTGGTGGAGGCACCATCCCTGGAGGTGTTTAGGAAGAGACTTGATGGGGTGCTCGATGCCATGGTTTAGTTGATTAGATGGTGTTGGATGATAGGTTGGACTTGATGATCTCAAAGTTCTCTTCCAACCTGCTTTATTCTATTCTATTCTATTCTATTCTATTCTATTCTATTCTATTCTATTCTATTCCATTCCATTCCATTCTATTCCATTCCATTCCATTCTAATATATACAAAATATACAGTATTTACAATATTATACAAGAATTTGCAGGAAAGAATCAACACAGAAATCCTCCTTGGGAGAGGATTCCACCTCAGGTTCTCCCCAAGCTCTCTCCCTCCCCTTTCCCTCTAGTTAATTAGAAGAAAAAGAGAAAAAGGAGAAATATGTTAGGAGAAGTTCAGTTAGCTCAAAGAGTTGTTAGAAGTTAGCTGCTTATCGTAGTTTCTGTCCGAGGTCAGCATGCATGCATTCCAGCCAAGAAACAGAAGACAGACTGACTGGAGAATGTAAGATCATGAAACTACATCCCACTCATCTACCAGTGAAATTCGTGTAGAATTATCTTCCCTTTGTTTTCCTTTTTACACCCAAACATTCAGCTAGAGAATTTTGCAGCTATCTTTCTCTTAAAGGCACAGCCCAAGCTGTCACAGAGACCAAGATTGTCCTCAGCCTCATTTAGAGGTCACAAAAGCTTATTGCTATTATTTATCACCAAGAAATTACTAAAAGGAACCTAACATGATATGGCCACAGCCTGTGTTAGGCCCACAATCTGCAGTAGCCTCTGACGCTGTTGTCCTAGATACATAGTAAGTAAAGCATCTTGTTGGACACACTCGATTTTGCTAGTGAAACAGTTCTAAATGTGACAGCAACTGATCATCAGAGAAGTATTTAGCTGTTTGAAAGAAACACCTAATTCATGCAGTAAAATGTCAGATTATTACTTCTTCATGTCACTGAGACTTTATTGAACAAAGGTTTATTCCTGCTCTCAGCTGTATGACTGGATTTGCAATTAAGGTCTTTGTTTAATTTCTGTAAGCATCATTCCTGTTTATACATCATCTGTAATTCCATTTTTAAATGTAATTGCTTCTAAATCTCAGAGGATATTAATAGCTGCCTGAACTGATATGTTTTAATACTAAGAACTGTGATTTAAACTATTAAAGCAAAAATCGAACAAAGCAAGCAAGACACAATTCTAATCATGTTCTGGCAGCTGATTCTTTTTATTTTCTATCTGTACCACTTATTTTAGAGTCTGAGAGTCAGCAGTAGGTTTATAGTTCCATACGGGTATACTCTGTTTACAGAGATGATGTGAAAGCTTAAACAAGCAATCCCTGCATGACAAGCCACCATTGCTTTACCTCTACTCAGGGTGAAGGCACTTTCTGTTCACTCATACTGTTGGAAATTGAATTGCATGTTCCTGGTCACAGAATCATGGAATCAACAAGGTTGGAAAAGACCTCAAAAGATCATCAAGTCCAACCTGTCACCCAAGACCTTATGCCTACTAGAGCATGGCACCAAGTGCCATGTCCAATCCCTTCTTGAACACCTCCAGGGACAGCGACTCCACCACCTCCTTGGGCAGTACATTCCAATGGCTAACAACTCTTTCTGTGAGCCTAAACTTCCCCTGGCACAGCTTGAGACTGTGTCCCCTTGTTCTATAGTGCTGGTTGCCTGGGAGAAGAGACCAACCCCCTCCTGGCTGCAACCACCCTTCAAGTAGTTGTAGACAGCAATAAGGTCTCCCCTGAGCCTCCTCTTCTCCAGGCTAAACAATCCCAGCTCCCTCAGCCTCTCCACATAGGGCTTGTGCTCGAGGCCTCATTGCTCTTCTCTGGACACATTCAAAAGTCTCAATGTCCTTCTTAAACTGAGAGGACCAGAACTGGACACAGGACTCAAGGTGTGGCCTAACCAGTGCTGAGTACAGGGGCACAATGACTTCCCTGCTCCTGCTGGCCACACTATTCTTGATGCAGGCCAGGATGCCATTGGCCTTCTTGGCCACCTGGGCACACTGCTGGCTCATGTTTAGGCAGCTGTCAATCAGCACCCCCAGGTCCCTTTCTGTTTGGCAGCTCTCCAGCCACTCCGACCCCAGCCTGTAGCTCTGAATGGGGTTGCTGTGGCCAAAGTGCAGCACCCAGCACTTGGATTTGTTGAATGCCATCCCATTGGACTCTGCCCATCTGTCCAGTTGGTTGAGGTCCCTCTGCAGAACCCTTCTGTCCTCTAACAGATCAACATCTGCTCCCAACTTGGTGTCATCTGCAAATTTGCTGATGACTGACTCAATCCCCTCATGCAGATCATCAGTGAAGATGTTAAAGAGCATGGGGACCAGCACTAATCCCTGGGGGACGCCACTAGTGCCTGGCTGCCAGCTGGATGTGGCACCATTCACCACCACTCTGGGCTCAGCCCTTCAGCCAGTTCCTAACCCAGCACAGAGTGTTTCTGTCCAAGCCACAACTTGACAGCTTGGCCAGGAGTTTGCTCTGGGGGATGGTGTCAAAGGCCTTGGTGAAGTCCAGGTAGACCACATCCACAGCCTTCCCCACATCCACCAGACAGGTCACCTGATCATAGAAGGAGATCAGGTTGGAGAGGCAGGATCTGCCCTTCCTAACTCCATGTTGGCTGGACCTGAGCCCTTGGCCCAGGTCCAAAAGTATTTTGCAAATTGGTTCCCCCTGTTCTACCATAAAGACTTTGCTGGTGCCCAAATGATCAGATGAAAAGGCATTTCTGTGTTTTCTGCTTTAACCAAATTTCCCTAAGCAGTAGTTCTACTTTTTCGTCTTTTGGAGAGCATCTTCTGCTCACTGAGGAACATAACTATGCCAAACAAGAGCTGCATGTAAAACAGCTCAAAAGAAAGGGAAAAGGGAAATATAAAGTGGCTGAAAATTCCCTGGTCACAGATTAGAGCAATCACAGTTACCCCTAATTACGTGTAGCTGTCTATGGCTTGAATGAGTCATTTCAGCAACCAGGGCTCAGCACTGAAGTACTTCACCTGCTGGAGTACTTTCCATGAGACAAATCCTCTGTTTCAGACTCCAAAAAAAGCCTGGCACAAAATGGTTTCATCATCTCTCCAGCACATGGGAGCTTAGGCAAAGAGCTTGTGCGACAGCTGAGTCACAAGTTCTACTCTTCCTTTCAATACCTTTTTTTTTTCCCTTTACCATTCTGTCTCTTCCAGTCTATAGCTATTTTGATCTCATATCTGTCCTGTCACTGTCTCTTCACTTGTCATCTAAGCTATTTTCCATGGCATTGCATTTTTATGTTTCCTGCTCTCTCACAAACATATTCCATACAGCCCTTGAGAGAGCTGTCTCTTCCAGTTCCATCACTGGAATCTGCTCACTTCCTTTTTCCTTGTGTGATGTTTTTCTTCTGTGTGATCATTTTCTGATCTGCTCTGTCTTACTGCATCCTGAATATGCTTTCAGAATACAAATGCATATCCTTGATATATTTCCTGATTGGTCATAGTTTCCAATGCTTGGGGCCCAGACTCAGTGATTTATATCACATACCTGTTGTCCAGCAGTCCTTCTGATTATGCCACACTAGGAACTGTGTCATGAATCACAGACTGATTAACAAAGTTTTGTAAGCTGTGTCTGTGTAGGCTAAGTGAAGCTGCTCCAGTGAATTGCAGTGGTGAAACTTCCCATGGTGGAGACTCGTTCACCTCCTCCTCCACATAAGAGCTCAGACACGAAACTACTTGATGAAGGCTGTAATTCTCAGGTCAGTAAGATCCTTCATTAGCCACACAGGGATGCTTTGAAGACATTCCTGTTCTTCCTTTGATTATGTCTACGCTGGAGATTTTTGCCCAGGCAAGGAGTTAACTCAAGAACAGAAACAGTCCAGCTGTGACAAAATGGAGTCACATTTGGTCTGATTTTCCCACTTGCTGTTCACAGCTACCCAGGGTGTTTGCAATCAACAGTGTAAACACCACTTTCATTTCCAGGACTAATAATCAAGATAGATATGGGAAAAAAAAAAAGAGAGTGAGTTATAATCCAGGTCAGACACCCTCCTCACTTTTGCATACATTCCCTTAACTGAATTTCACTGAAATATTATAGCCAGTCTTACTGGATGAGTTAGAAATGTGAATTAACAACACTTTGCATTAGCAGAGGCTTTGGGATAGGGAAGCAACTAAGAGACAAGCTAAGTTTTCGCAAGACTGGTGACAAATTACATATAATTAGCATGTAACAATGGTAACAGTGCTGAAAAAAACCCTACAGTAGCTTATGGAATAATCTAAATTTAGTGTAATTAGTTCACTAGTACTTACAGAGTTGATTTGGGGATGATGATTAGAAAAGTCTTATTTCCCAGTACGAGTAACATTTTCCCTGTAAGAGCAAAACAGCTTCTTTAAAAAGCTTTTTAAAAACCACTTTCTTACTTTCAGAACAGTAGAAATAATGCTTTTGATTTTCTATATGATTTACTTGCACACACACACACAAAAATTGCCTTTGATAGGATCCACTTCAGCTTTATATTAAATACCCTAAATAGAGCTCAGCAGGAAAACAAATGAAAATGAAATGAAGTGTGGGTAAAAAAGGGCAAATTAGTAAGTAGTCCAGTGGTTTTGAATATCATTCTGAGTAGAAGAAGAAGAAAAACCAAAACATAAACAGCTGAAATTCTTTGTTTCAGACAGTACTTATCTATACCCCTCATGGTTCATGGACTGTTACATCTTGAATAGGCAGTGATCAGTTTGGTTTGGGCAAAAATCCTGTGCATATACCAGGAACGCAGCTTACCTGCTTCTTTCTCTATCTTTTTCCTTGCCCATCTTCCTTCCCAATTCACTTTTTGTGTGTCTTTTTTTTCTTACAAACTAGTGCATGATGACTTTGAAAGTTTAGAAGGAAAACACTTCTGCAGTTATTTTTTCTTCTGCTAGGAATAATGGCCAAAGCATCATTTACATATAGGACACCACAGTATCATACAGTATCAGAGTACAATAGTGGTTGGAAGAGACTTCCAGAGGTCATTGGGTCCAACCTCCCTGTCAAAGCAGGATCACTTAGGGTAGTCCACGTGGCAATGCATCCAGGCAGGTTTTGAAATTATCCAGAGAAGGAGACTCAACAATCTCTCTGGGCAGCCTGTTCCAGGGCTCTGTCACCCTCATGGTAAAGAAGTTTCTCCTCATGCTGAGGTGAAATCTTCTATGTTCAAGCTTGCACCTGTAGTTCCTGTTGATTTAGGCTGGATGTTAGGAAGAAGTTCTTCACAGAAAGTGTGATTTGCCATTGGAATGGGATGCCCAGGGAGGTGGTGGAGCCACCATCACTGGAGGTGTTTAGGAAGAGACTGGATGGGGTGCTTGGTGCCATGGTTTAGTTGATTAGATAGTGTTGGATGATAGGGTAGACTTGATGATCCCAAAGGTCTTTTCCAACCTGGTTAATTCTATTCTATTCTATTCTATTCTATTCCTTGTCTTACTACTGTGCACCAATGAAAAGAGATTGGCCTCCTCCACTAGACACCCACCCCTCAGATATTGATAAACATTGATCAGATCCCCTCTCATTCTTCTCTTCTCAAGACTAAACAGCCCCAGGTCTCTCAGTATCTGACCAAAGTGTTGCAAGAAGGAGAAAAAACAAGCAAACAAACAAGAAATCCAATCAAAACAACAACAACAACCACAACAAAATGTCAGAGAAACAGAAAATACTACCAAAGCATACAGGTTACCTAATAGTAGCTACATCTTTGATATGTCACTTCAAACCAATAGTATTCTTTCCTTCTCTTAACTGTTTTCTTTTTCTGTTTGGAAACTCTTCTGTAAACAGACATTTCTATTTTCTGAGTCCCTTTCAGCAAGAAAGCTCCAGCCTTCAAGCCAACACACTGCTAATTTATTCTGTGGGATCCATCTTACTTCAAATGTTCTAATTCAGCAAGTGTACTTTCACAGCAAGTTAAAAAAACAAAAAACCCAAGAAAAACTATGCAGAGCAACACAAAACAAAACCAAAGAAACAAACAACGCCAACCTCACCAAAAGAAACAAACAAACAAAACAAAACATAACAGGAGACTTTCATTCTCCCAGCCTCCTAAATTCAGCTGGGGTGGTTCACAGAATTAATTTAGCAATAATCTAGAGTGCATTTGAGGACTTGAGGCAGAATTCACATGTTACAATATCAGGAGCTGGAAACTGCAAAATTCTTTTCTTTTCCTGTGAGTTCACAATTTCAGCAGCAAATGTTTCTTCTCCCTGTGCTGTACAAATCTGCCTTGTTTGAGCAAAATTTAGGCACTCTGTTGCACATCTACAGTTCCTCCCCGGCGCTATGATGCCAATACTTCTCCTTCCAATGGCATTTTTTCCCCTGAGGCAGTTCCTTCTTCACGGCCTGTCCACTGTTTGGGGAAGCACCAGGGCTGCTGCTTACATACAGCTGGACAATCCTATGGCCAGCCACATCTCACAGAGTGGTGAGAGGAAGGGTAGCACTTATGGTGCTTCCCCCACCTCTGCAGTAGCTTGAGCAGCCTAACCTGGAGGGCTGATGCAGAGCATGAAATGATAAGTGCACATCAGCTATAAATGTGCCATACAGAGGGCACCACTGGCAAATGTTCAGCCAGATCAGGGCACAACTGCCTGGAAAAAAATACATGGCATTTCAAGAGCTGAGACATCAGTGATATGAAGAAATACCACGCTTGTTTCCATCAGCATCTCAATTATCTTTTGGAAATGAATATTTGCTGCTTTGCCTCCATTCTACTCCTTTTCTGATCCATTTATCCTTTAATTGTTTGCTAGAGGATCATCTTTTTGGCCACATGGCTTCTTGTTTGTTTTCCTTGCCTGACCTCCAGAGGGATCTGTCAGCTAGAGATTCTTATCTGCTGCCCATAATCTCTTTTAAATCTCTCCCAGCTCATGGCACTCTAGCCTATTCTATTCAAAGGAACCTAATGGCTGCATTAAGTTAGTTGGGTTTGTTATTTTAACTTTTTTATGGTTGTTAATTAACTTCAGATGAGATTTTTAAAAGATACTATGTGGTGGGGGGAAAAAAAATACAGATTTACACACAATGTATTATCTTGTAAAAGTCAAATCCTGTCCTATACCATATGTCTGTAATAAGAACGTTTAAGTACACATCAAAGACAGAGCCATGAACAGCTCTGCATTTCAGAGTTTGATTTCATTTTTCTGCTATTACAAACCTCCCTATGGCTTTTATTCTGGGTAAGGATCTTCAGAATGACCTCAATATGTATCAACAACCAATTTACACTCCATTTTATATGAGACCATAAATAGTGATGACTTTTAGCTTTATGATGACATGGAAATCAGGTCAATATTTAAATATTGGAGGGGAGGTTATCCTCAATGAGTGGAAGCTGCAATTGTATGCTCTGTGAGATACAGTTTACACTTCTGTTTTGCAAGCCAGTGTTCTTTCTCAAGAATATTTGTGTCCAAGTAAGTTAGGCTAAAGCTCTAACAGTCTTTGCCAACTCATTCCCTTTGCATAGGGGGAAAAAATCCTCTCCTGGAAGGCAGTCATTTCAGTGCTTTATCTTGCCTGCACGTAACTATACAGAACACTGAATAGTTTAACTTTGTTGCTGCATTAGGCTTGCAAAGATATGCCAAAACCAACAATAAAAATCCAGTGTAGATGTTAGTTGCTGCTGCTATTGCGATTGCACAGTTCAATAAGTCAGAAATCTTCCATAGCTTATAAATAGAATTTCATCCTACTTCCACCACTAATAAATAAGTAGCTACTAAATTGATCTGCAAATTCAATTGTGGGCAAAATACCATAATGGAGAGAGGCTTGCCAAATGCTGTTTGGACACTGACCATAGTTCATGCAATTGTTCTGATGTTTCTTGTTTAATGAGAACTGACACGCAGTTGTTAAAAACAATCAAATATTTGCCAAGCAACGAACAGAATACACAATGGCAGCATTCCTCTCTGGCACCAGAAAGCAGACCAACACACTCCTAAAGAACTTTGTCTCTCTCAGACTGTGCTGAAATATGTGTAGACTCTGTCGTGTGCCCTTCTTCAGAACGCTGCCTCAAGGCATGGGCTTGTGTCAGTGCCTGAGGGTACTGGAAGACGAGATTCCCACTGAGCATCTTTTGAAGATGGATTTTCAAACGAAACCCTCAAGAACCCCAGACACTCCTGTAAGGAAGCAGAGCTAATGAATTAGCTTATCTTTGCATTGTATTAATTATAAAAATTAAAAGATGACAGAAACAACACAGGATCACAGGATCACAGGATCTTAGGTTTTGGAACAAGGCTGGTGAGGGGTCTGGAGTACAAACCCTGTGAGGAGTGTTTAAGGGAGCTGGGGGTGTTTAGCCTAGAGAAGAGGAGGCTCAGGGGAGACTTTATTGATCTCTACAACTACTTGAAGTGAGATTGTAGCCAGGTGGGGGTTGGTCTCTTCTCCCAGGCAACCAGTGACAGAATGAGAGGACACAGTCTCAAACGGCACCAGGGGAGGTTTAGGCTGGATGTCAGGAGGAAGTTCTTCACAGAAAGAGAGATTGACCATTGGAATGTGCTGCCCAGGGAGGTGGTGGAGTCACCATCACTGGAAGTGTTTAAAAAGAGACTGGATGAGGCACTTAGTGCCATGGTTTAGTTGATTAGATGGTGTTGGGTGATAGGTTGGACTTCATGATCTAGAAGGTCTTTTCCAACCTGGTTAATTCTATATTCTGTATTCCGTGGAAAGGACCTCAGGAGATCATCAAATCCAACCAAGACTGGTCCCAAGCAGGACCATAGAATCTACTGCAGGTCACACAGGAATGCATCCAGATGGATCTTGAAAGTCATGGGAATTATATATATATTTGTGTATGGAAAGATAGAATGGAATGGAATGGAATGGAATGGAATGGAATAGAATAGACCAGATTGGAAGAGACCTTTGAGATCATTATGTCCAACCTATCATCCAACACTCTTTAATCAATTAAACCATGGCACCAAGTACCCCATGATGTCTCTTCTTAAACACCTCCATTGATGGCAATAGATAGAGCAAGTGCAGCCTTCTTGGGCTCATCACCTTGAATTTCTTTAAGAATAGGTAATGAAAATAACAAAAAAAGGATTGGAGTAGCTTGCTCCAGTAAAGCAATTCTCTACTTCATCAAACCATATTAGCGAAAGTGTAAGAACTCTTACGTCTCTTTGATAAAACCCTGGTGATGTGTATAATGGCACAGCAATAAAAATGCTAATTATGTAATATTGAGAAATAACAGATCTGATTCTAGTAGCCCCATGTTAATTAGCCAGCTCCCCACCCCCACCCCCACCCACCCCCCCCCATGCAGTTTTATTTTCAGGAATAATACTATGCTGTTTCAACAGAGAATGCTTCCTCTTTTGGATTTCACAACTCTCCAGGGCACACTAGGGAGTGAATCCGTTATGCCCAACATGCAAACATTAAGCCAACTAGAGGCTCACTGAAGTTATTTTGGTCCCTTCTCTTTGATTTATGTGCAGTAATTTCAGGAAAAAAAATATCCTATAGGAAGAGTGCAAAACATTTCTGCACATTATGTGCTAAATTAGACTTAGGGAAAAACGTATATGTCATGCTTAGTATTACTGTGGGGTATGAATTTGATTTGGGAAACTGTGGAACAGACTTTATGACTAAAAGTGTCTAAAGAAAAATCATTATAGCATTTGCTATATATGCTCTAAGATTTTCATCATGTTTTATTGTAGAATCATAGAATGGTTTGGGTTGGAAGGGACCTCTAAAGGTCATCTTGTCCAACCCTCTCTGCAGTAAGTAGGGACATCCTCAAGTAGATGCCCAGAGCCCTGTTGAGCCTCACTGTGAATATCTCCAGGGATGGAGCCTCAACTACCTCCCTGGGCAACCTGTTCCAGTGTTCCACTACCCTCATGGTAAAGAGCTTATTCCTGACATCCAATCGAAATCTGCTCTTCTCTAGTTTGAAACTATTGGCTTTTAGTAAAGCCTTATAATATTAATCTCTGTTCTGTAGGTATTTTTTACCTTATTGGTAATCTGAAGATTTTTAAAAAAGAATATCCAAATTATACTAGGAGTGTTGAAGCTGTCTTTATTTCCCTTCCAGTGATTTAAACCACAGCATCTAGATTCCTGCTTACTTCAAGGAAACTCAGCTGTAGGAAATACCGAAAATTATTTCCTCTACATTAGTGTCTTGTATAGCACACCAACATTTTCCTGGGCAGTCCCTCAAGAACATCAACCCACTAAACATTCTCACTTCATATTTTTTTTCTCTGAGATGGTGAAAAACCATTGTAAACTGGTTTCATTTGACTTGGGAAAGTGAGGGACAGAAGGGAGATGTGGGTTAAAAGAGAAGAACATTTAAGGATCTAATGGAGATCCTTAAACAGGGCTATGGCATCCAGCTGTAATTAATCTCTCCATGGTAGACCAGACTTGCTCCTTTCACTCTAATCTCTCAGGCCTTGAAAGATAAACTACAGGACCTTTTCTATTGTATAGGTTCTGTCCAATCATGTGATCTGAATAAAAGCAGCCATTAAAAAATTAATGTCAGAGTGCTGCTCTCAAATGATACATTGTAGTGTCAATTATAATTTACTCATAGAGAGAAAAAAGAATAAGGTAATTTCAAGATAATATTACAGAGAAACCTTCCATAAAGAGAAACCTTCTGTGGCCGTTTGACGCTGTGCCTTTAAGGAAGGGGCACACTGGCTAAATGTTTGTAAAATATTTTGGTATTCTAAATGAATTTCATTGGTAGGATTGTGGGAGGAGAGATTGGACCCAGGGGAGCTGGGAACTTTCTCTCAGTCTTCCTTCCTTCGCTGTCCCTTTCGGCTGGATCTGCTTCTGGGATTCTGGCCAACTAAGATAAGATACTAACTCCCTGTGCAAGGCCTTTATTCTTTTCCTGCCCTGTTAACCGTCCTCGTCTCTTCTTCTACCTCTTTGGGGGAGAAGGGAGGTAGGGGGGTGAAGGAGGCCACAGGGGGAAGCCCCCTCTGTGGGGGGTCTGTTTTCTGGTTGAGTTCATTTGCTGTATATTCCTGTATATATTGTAAAATACCTGTATTTGTTGTGTTACATAGAATCTGTTTCCTTGTAAAATATAATCTCATTTCTCCGACTGGGTTTAGCTGTGGTCTCTTTCTCAGTGTGGGACGGAAAGCAGAGCCTTTCCTTTCAAACCACCACACCTTCCATAAAGAGAAACCTTCAGAACAAGAGGACACAGTCTCAAACTGCACCAGGGGAGGTTTAGACTGGATGTTAAGAAGAAATTCTTCATAGAGAGAGTGGTTGCCCATTGGAATGGGCTGCCTGGGGAGGTGGTGGAGTTGCCATCATTGCAAGTGTTTAGGAGGAGATTTGATGGGATGCTTGGTGCCATGGGTTAGTTGATTAGATGGTGTTGGATGATGGGTTGGACATGATGATCTTGAAGGTCTCTTCCAACCTGGTCCTATTCTATTAGGTTCTATTCTATTGATAGCAATCAAGAAAAATATAAGGGACTGCTGGTGGTCTTATTATTATTAAATTTGTTATGCTTGTTATTAAATTGCCAGACACTATCCATTATAATATGGGGGGTGGGGGGCTGTTACAGTTCTAGCAATCTTTTAGTGAAAGAGCAAAAATTTGCCATACTAGGTATCTTCCTTGGTGAAATGTTAAGTACAACCTGAGCCACATGATCCAACTGTATCAGTGACTATAGATAAGGAAAACATGTTTTTCAAGCTATACTCACTGAACAAGTGGAATCTATTAGTGCAGCTGTCAGTGAAGGGCAGTGCTGCCATGAGGGAAGATTCGCTGGAAGAAGAGATTGGGGATGCAGGGGAAAGGAGCTGCAGTAAGTTAGCTCAACCTGATGTAGCACTGGGATGCAGAGGACATTTAACAGGGATAGGAGAAAACATATAAGGCAGAGCACAAGGAAGGAAACTCTCCAGCAAGCCAGCAGTCTGTGTGGCTGGGAACTGTATAATGTGGAGAGCCTGGGAACAAGAGAGAAACAAGCTAGATAAGAAGCTGGGGCAGTAGACTGGAGGTTGGCTTGGCAAGAAGCCCAGAGGAAGAACAGGGAAAGAGATAGTCCCAGGGCTGTTTCTGAGTCTTCCCATTTTATTTTCTTTGCCATCAGCAGATAACACCCAAAGATAAAATGACCCATCCCTCTACAGAGCAGCACTGGGGAAAGTGCTGGAGCATATTGCTGCTCGGTGACTGCCATGCCAGTATTCAGTTAAGAGGAATTCCCTTTCTTTTGTTTATTTAAATAACATTTTTTTAAAGGACAGAGGGAGCCAGACTTCAGGGTTTCTTTCCTTGGCTTGACAGTCCTTTGGAAGTGTGTCCTTTACTCATATATTTGCATTCTTTTATTCAACATTCAAGAACACCATGGCATGCACAGTTCTAAAACTGTGCTTCTTGTCAGGAAACTAATTTCGCCCTTTGCTCCAAGCAAGCCTGACCAGTTCCACACAGAAACAGAACAAGAAATAAATCAATTTAAAAATGGAGGTGATAGGAAGCAGGTTGTCTAATACAAGAGGCAGAGAGGTAGGAATCAGTGAAGATCAGACAAGGACTCAGAGTGGCTCAGAAGAACAGAGAATTCATGGAGAAGATGAAAGGCCAGAGCGTAAAAGCAAAAGCAAGGCAAAAGAATGACCACAGCTCTGTGCATGAGTCATCAGAAATGGCATTTGACAGTTCATGCTCAGTATCACCAGAAGGTATATTAGTATAAAAATTATGTAATTGTGCTATCTAAATCTAGTGACATGAAAATACAAACACCCTTTCATGTTCAATTTACACCAATGGCATTAAAGAAAGATTGATTACAATAAAGGAAGAGCTTTTCTAAGGTCTTGTGTTGGGTTGGCCCTGACTGGACATCAAGTGCCCACCAGACCTGCTCTGTCACTGCCCTCCAGAGATGGACAGGGAAGAGGCAATACAAGAGACTCACGGCTTGAGATAAGGACAGGAAGAGATCACATCCCCATTACTGTCATGGGCAAAACCAGACTCAACTTAGGGAAAATGAATTAAATTTATTGCCATTCAAATCAGGGTATGATAGTGAGAAATAAAAAACAAATCTTAAAGCACCTTTCCCCAGACTTAACTTTACTTCTGATTTTCTCTGCCTCCTCTTCCCAGCTGCATAAGGAGATGGGATTGGGAATTCTGGTCAGTTCATCACACTCTGCCACTCCTTCCTCCTCCACTCTTTCCTGGCCAGAGCATGAGGTCCCTCCCACAGAAGACAGTCCTCCATGAACTTCTGCAATAGGAGTCACCCTGTGGGCTCTTCACAAACCACTCCAGTGTGGGGGATGACAAGTCCTGCCAGTAAACCTGCTTCAGTATGGGTTCCTCCCTCCACAGGTCCTGCCACAAGCCTCCTCTAGTGTGAGCTCTTCACAGAGTCACAGCCTCCTTCAGGCACATCCACCTTTTCCACCATGGGGTCCTTCACAGGCTGCAGGTGGATATCTGCTCCAACATTAACCTGCATGGGCTGCAGGGGCACAACCTGCCTCATTGTGGTCCTCACAACAGGCTGTAGAGGATTCTCTGCTGTGGTGCCTTGCAGCACTTTCTCCCCTTCAATCTTCACTGACCTTGGTGTCTGCAGAGTTCTTTTTCTCACGCACTGTCACTCCTCTCTCTGGCTCAGTTGCTGTTGCACAGGTTTTTTTCCAGCCTTCTTATAATATGTTCTCACAGAGTTGCTGCCACCATTGCTGATGGGCTTGGCCTTGGCCAGCAGTGGGTCTGTCTTGAAGCTGGCTGGAATTGGCTTTATTGGATGAGAAGGATGCTTCTAGGAGCTTCTCACAGAAGCCACCCCTGTAGCCTCCTTGCTACCAAAACCTTGCCCTGCAAACCCAGTACAGATGTTTTGGTGCCTAGCTCGGACTAAGTGCTTTAATGTGCTAGACAACTGAGTATCTTATTCTACATCCTGTGTTTTCAGAGCAGGGAGAGAATAGAATAGAATAGAATAGAATAGAATAGAATAGAATAGAATAGAATAGAATAGAATAGAATAGAATAGAATAGAATAGAATAGAATAGACCAGGTTGGAAGAGACCTTCAAGATCATCACATCCAACCTATTCTCCAACACCACCTAATCAACTAAACCATGCAACCAAGCACCCTATCACGTCTCCCCCTGAACACCTCCAATGATGGTGACTCCACCACCTCTCTGGTCAGCCCCTTCCAATGGGCAATCACTCTCTCTGTGTAGAATTTCTTCCTAACCTCCAGCCTGAACCTTCCCTGGTGCAGTTTGAGACTGTGTCCTCTTGTTCTGGTGCTGGTTGCCTGGGCCAAGGGCAATCTGCAGCCTTCTCGATGGATATTGCATTTTCCCATTTTCAAGCCCAAACACCAACCCTACAACTATTTGTGGCGTTTCTGCTGACCAAGTAGTTTAAAAATGAAATTATTTACACAATGGAAATATAAATTATTCACACAAAAGGCTTTGAGCAGCCGCTTCAGAAACATTATAGCCTATAATACTGAAGTGTACCCATTTCAGAGCGAAGTTGTAGCACAGTGGCTTTCAGCAGCTGCTCTCAAGCCTCTGTGGTACACTGTATGAACTCTGCCTGCAGTACTTCATGCCTCATTTCCTCTAACTTGACGTTGTGTGTATTTGTTGAATAATCAGGGAGAACGTATCCTCGTTAAAAATGTTTACCCTTCTATCCTAGTGGGAACAGAGCAATAAAAGGCTAAGGGCAGAAGTATGTCATATTGCACAGGAAAAAAGCAGCACCACTGAACCCTTCAGAGAGGCCTCACAAGGAGCTCTGAAAATCAGGCTGTTGAGAAACTATTTGGCTTCTTACAGATTTTGATACTGCTTCTTTCTCATTTTTCTCTTTTTTATCTCATGTGGTGGATGTTTGCATGAAAACAAGAGGTCAAGTCCTGCTCTCAAATCAGCATAAATTTGAAATTCAACAGAGTACCATAAACAAATAGCAGTGTAAGCAAAAGAAATCCCACACTGGCTTTCTGAGTGTGTTTTCTGGCCAATGACCTAGATGTTGGAATGAATTTTTACCCAAACTGCATCACACTCAAACCTTTGGAATTGTTTTGCTTCAGCCTGATTTTTTAAAGGAAAACTGCTCTGTGGTTTTATTTTCCCTTCCTTCTCTCTCTCTCTGTCTCTTTTCTTTTTAATTTTCTTTTCTGTTTCTTTAGGGTTTCTTTAGGGTTTTGGGGTGGGGTTTTTTTGGGGGGGGGGTGGTGTTGGTTGGCTGGTTGATTGTTGGGTTTTGGATTTGGTTTGGCTTTTTGTTACTTAGGATCTAGAGGATGTCTCATTGCTTACTTAATGAACAGCAAGTGAGTGTTGTGCCTGAAAGCACAGCAAAAGTCATACAATCATAGAATCAATAAGGTTAGAAATGACCTCGGAGATCATCAAGTCCAATCTATCACCCAATACCTCATGACTAACTAAATCATGGCTTCAAGTGCCATGTCCAATCCTTTTTTGAACACTTCTAGGGATGGTGACTCCACCACCTCCCTGGGCAGCACATTCCAATGGCAAATCACTCTTTCTGTGAAGAACTTTCCTCTCACCTCCAGCCTAAACTTCCCCTGGTGCACCTTGAGACTGTGTCCTCTGGCTCTGGTGCTGGCTGCCTGGGAGAGGAGACCGACTCCCACCTGTCTACAACCTCCTTTCAGGTAGTTTTAGACAGCAATAAGGTCTCCCCTGAGCCTCCTCTTCTCCAGGCTACACAACCCCAGTTCCCTCAGCCTCTCCTCATATGGCTTGTGCTCGAGGGTTCTCTCCAGCCTCGTTGCCCTTCTCTGGACACATTCAAGTGTCTCAATGTCCTTCTTAAATTGAGGGGCCCTGAACTGGTATGCTGGTACCTCTTTTTTCCTCATGTATTCTGTCTGGCAGTGAGCAAGTCAGCTGTTATATAGTTGTGCCTTAGCTTCCTCACCTCAGTAGGAACACAGATCAGCTTCAACCAAAGTTTTGAGAACCACTTAGTGATACATGAAAAAGTGCTTTGGTTGGCAGGGGCGCTACTGAGCTGAAGAGTGTCATTATTGGAGCAACAGCAGAATAGGTTCAGTTATTTTTCATCCAAAGTATCAGAGTAAAAAATACAAGTTGGAACAATGAGCTGTTTGCAGAATGTGGTTCTAAAGAATGTGTTAAGAGTCACTGATGATGCTGTTGCTATGGTTACAGAACCATCTAAAGAAGTGAATGCACTAAACACTGTTATGAAAATCAAGTAAATATTAAACAACAGTTTAAAAAACAGGTGTGTGGGAGTCTGTGTTTTCAATTTTGTCATTTTAATTGCTTCTAATATTTCTGAAAGCAGCAGGTCAAAAGGAGCTATCCAGAAAAGGGTATGATGCCCGGCTAGTTCTTGGAACACAGACCTCTAGGGAGCATCTAGATGCTGATAGCTACTTTGTAGAGATCCACTGCTCTGCAGTACTTTTCTCTGTTTGCCCCTGAACTTGATCAATATGCAATGGAAAATCATGCTATAGCAAGAAATGTGAACACAATGTCTTTCAGTGAGAATCATTGTGTTAAACCCAGGATCTTCCATGGCAGGTGACAAAAAGCTTGTTCTTTACAACTTACAGGTGAGGATAAGAAGCTCTGCAAATTTGTATAGTCATGGGAATTGTGGTATGGCTGGTATTTAACTATCTATTTGACCATGGTAGCACTTACAGCCCTTAGTTAGTGTAGTAAGATCACGTAATATCCTAAGGGTCTTCTATGCTATTAAGAGAGTGAGCTGCCCGCTTTTGATTGTCAGTTACTCATAGAATCAGAATGGTTTGAATTGGAAGGGTCCTTTTAAAGATCATCTAGTTCCAACCCCTCTACCAGGGGCATGGGCACCTTCTACTAGACCAGGCTGCTTGAAGCCCGATCCAATCTAGCCTTGAACACTTCCAGTGAGGGAGCATCTCAACAGGTTCTCTGGAAAACCTGTTCCTCCATGCATTCATGGTGCACGTACGCTTGGGCTTTTCCAGTCTCCTTTCTGGATGAGTAAACTTGCTTTCTCCAGGAGGAAACCAAGGCACATTTGGCACAGCCATTTGCTTCAGGGTTCACTTCAGGCAGAAAACATTAAATTGATGGTGCTAAAATGGTCTCCTCCAGTCTTCTGACAGGATGCCAGCAGACCCTGTGCCCACGAAGGCAAGCTCATACCCTCAGGACAGGCTGCAGGGCATGCATTTGGCATTGTGTTCTGGAGACACTGCTCTATTAGGCAGCACTACAGATTTCACTTCTTTCTTTTTTTTTTCTTCCCAGGTTATCTCACTTTATTATCACTTTGAAAACCCAAAGTATTCTAGTTTCTCTCAGGGTCACAGGCCCAGGAATTGCTTCCTGAGGCAGATGAGTTTAGTAATGTAGATTCAGCCAGATGTATTTTGCACTTGTCTTGAACGCCATCACAAGTGTATTCCCTTCTATGTGAACACCAAAACTTCAGGCAAAGATGGAGCTATAGATTATTAATGAATCTTGAATGTTTATTATGTACATTCTGTAGTCTTAAAAGGGACATGTAGCTTACAGTGCATACATTCCAATTCTAAACAGGTGGTAGTCTGTCAGAAACTTGCACATTTTCTAAGAGTTTGTATCTAAAGGAGTTGAGCTTTGGGAGAGACTTGACATATGGTAGTTAAAGAAAAGCTGGTTTAAAAGTTGTGCTGCCACTATATCTAAATATAATCCTAAAAAGAGAGAGAAAAAAAAATTATTAAACCCCAGAAATTTAATTATGCTTACCAACTGACTTCATTTATCAAAGTACATTATAAAATGAGTAGAGAATTTAACTCGGGGAACCTGTAGCAATTTCAATTATCAGCCCTATAAATTACCCAACCAGTGAAATGCAGTGAGATCAAAGATTCTAAACCATTTGATTTTCTTACACATGAGAGAGTGGCTACTGGGCACATTTATTACTCACCAGGGCTGAATAACTAGGACAATGCTGGACTCTGTGCATGTGGCACTGCTGACAATGGCAGAGAAATGAGCCAGTGGATTCTCTGGAGGTTTGTCAGAAACAGAAGGCTGGTGTACAGATAAGCAAATGGCTTATGAATGTGCTAATGAGTTTGCCTTCTAACCCCATCAACTAAAAAAACACTAATTTATTTTTCTTTATCTCTTTAGAATATGCATCATCTCTGTAAATTGAAATGCAGTCTCTTGAGTGCATTCAGAACAATTTTTAGTTTCTAATATATTCATGGCATCCTCCAAAATTTGGATTATGTCAGTATCAGGTGCCCTGTGTTATTGTGGTCTGTATTTCTTGCAGACTATTCAACTTCATGCTTTCATCACCTATCTGAACAGAGAGGGTAGATGATTTGCCAATACTGATGAAATGGATTTCATTGAAGTTTTAGGAGAAATGAGAAAAAATATTGCCTTTAGCTATGAGGCTGATTCAGTCCTGTTAGTCTTCCTGATTTTTTTCAACAGCTTTTAGTCAGGTCTTAGCTGTACAATTCTGCTCTTTTTTCATCTATGCTCCTGCAAAACTTCTTTATTTACAGTTGGAAAGGAGGCAGAGAGAAGGGAAGAAGACAAAACACCATGGCAAGGCCTTTTCTCTCCCGTCCCTCTGACATGGTTTGATACATACTTCACATGCTGAATAATCTCTAAACATTTCCAGCTGTGACAGTGCTTCTTGTTCCTATGTAGGAATGGAGATGAGCATTGTAGGGCATACAGGCTCAGCATCAGGCAGCTCTACTGAGGCAAGTGTCAGGGTTTCACCTGGTAGGGACTCAGCAGACAAATCCTTCTCCTCCTTCTCCCAGAAATAAGGACAGTAATTGAGAAATTTGTAAGTCCATCCCTAGACTTGCCACAACAAGTGTGGGCCACTCCTAATTTATGGTGTACTATCAAGCTCAGGCTTCAACCTCGTTTCTCTTTATGTATTTCCTGTTACATGGAAAGAGGGAGGTTTTGCTTAGTCACACAGCCAGTCTGTGTGAAAATCCCAGTGTGCCAAACTAAGGTTTTTACTAAGGAGACTTTCAAAGCAAAGGGTAGACAAGAAGAGGCTGTTCAGCTTCATTAATGTCAGAGATTGGATAATCCACTGAATGTGTAAAGCACTATGTAATAGCTAGGTATTATTACTAGTCTTGAGTAAGTAATTCAGGTTGAATTATCTGTTTGCCAAATGTCATCTCTCTGTTTGTGAACTGTCATTGAAAGAGTATGATTTTTTTTTCCCCCTGGATTTGTTCAGAACTCCTCTCCAAATAGCTGCTGCCAGTAATCCTTAGCTTGCTGCTTGTTCATGAGTAATTAATTGTGAGTGTCTGATAGTTACACTTTGAGGTGTTTTGACTGCCCAGTTAGGTATTTGATATGCTTCCTGTCAGACACTTGATGACTGTAACTTTGAACTGTGCAGAGTAGATACTCACCCAAGCCAATATTAAATGTGCTTTGCATTAGTAGTAGCTGATATCTGCTTTCACAGTAAATGTAGCACTGTTTTAACATTCACGTTGTGGTAGTGACTAGAAGTCAATCAGTTTGAGAAAGCATTATCTTAAGAATGATAAAAATATTGAGGAAGCTATGGTATAGTCCCTGTTTCAAATTATCTACTGTGTAAAAGAAAGGAGTGATCTGCCTAACATTTCTTGTCTGTAGTAGAATAAAGGAGAATAGGGCTTGTGTTCCAAGCCCCTCACCAACTTTGTTGCCCTTCTCTGGACACATTCCAGCAAGTCATCATCCTTCCTAAACTGAATATATCGCAGCATGCCTATGTCTCAGTGTAGTTGGAGTTGTTTCTACCTAATAATCTTCTGTTTATGCAGAAAGTGCCAGGGAAGGTGGACAAGATAACCTGTTATAATTCATGCCTGATGTTGTCTCTACTAAGTATACAAATACTCTGTTCACTGCAGTTCTTTGTACAAAAGAGGCACAGAAGGCAGAAAACCTTTTACAGTATAGATCTGTTAAAAAAAAAAAAAAAAAGATGCTAATATCATCAAAACCAAGGAAAAAGTTAATACTTTAGTCTTACTGAGAAAGATTACTTTATTTGCAAGAGCAGTCATTTGCATGGAAGAACTGGAAGGAGTTTAAGAAGGACATTGCAACTCTTAAATGCATCCAGTGAAGAGCAACCAGGCTGGGGAGAGGCCTCAAGCGCAAGCCCTATGACGAGAGGCTGAGGGAGCTGGGATTGTTTAGCCTGGAGAAGAGGAGGCTCAGGGGAGACCTTCTTGCTCTCTACAACTACCTGAAGGGAGGTTGTAGCCAGGAGGGGGTTGGTCTCTTCTCCCAGGCAACCAGAACAAGAGGACACAGTGTCAAGCTGTGCCAGGGGAAGTTTAGACTGGACGTGAGGAGAAAGTTGAGAGTTGTGAGCCGTTGGAATGTACTGCCCAGGGAGGTGGTGGAGTCACCATCCCCGGAGGTGTTCAAGAGGGGATTGGATGTGGCACTTGGTGCCATGGTTCAGTAGTCATTTGGTGTTGGGTGATAGGTTGGACACGATGATCTTTGTGGTCTCTTCCAACCTTATTGATTCTATGACTGTGTGACAACAGAACTTTTAGGCTGTGGAGGAACTCCATGTTTACTCACAGGCAATGGAACTGCAAGGAATAATTGAGCTCCTAAAAAGGAAATAGAAATGGTATGAGTTCTAGGCACTTGGACCTGATCTTGCACTCTTGGAAATCACCTACTGAAATAATATCAGGAGCCACTGAACGTGCACCTTGATCTGTATTCTGCCCTGCTGACTGGCTCATTCTGCTCCTCTTAAATAAAAAATGCAATAAAAGCAGTTAAAAGAATTATGCCATCTGCTTAGCAGAATTGATAGGGTTTTCATTTTTAAAATCCATTTCATTTAAGTATCTGAAATTTCAAGAAAGAGGAGGCTCAGAGGAGACCTCATTGCTCTCTACAACTACCTGAAAGGAGATCATAGTGAGGTGGGAGTCAGTCTGTTCTCTGTAATATCAAGTGATAGAACAAGAAATGGCCTCAAATTGCACCTGGGGAGGTTTAGATTGGATATCAGGAGAAATTTTCACTACTGAAAGAGTGGTCAGGCATTGTAATAGGCTGCCCAGGGAGGCAGTGGATTCACTGTCCCTGGAGGTGTTCACAAAACATGTGGATATGACACTTTGGGACATGGTGGTGTTAGATAAATGGTTGGACTGGATGATCTTAGAGGCCTTTTCCAACAGAAATAATCCTACGATTCTATGCAGTAAGAAACACCAAACTAAAAGAGTTCATGGCCTTATTCAGTCATGATTTATATCCAGAGCATATTTCTTGACTTTAGTGGGGCTGCCAGACGTATGTTAGGATAATTACAGGGGAAAGATTCTAATTGTAGTGTACAGTGCTGGTTTAAGCCGATGGATAACAGGTTGTTATGTATAAAACATGTGCATACATAGAGAAACAACATGTTAAATACCTCATTACATCTTGATAGATAGATAGTGTTAGGAAGATGTAAATTAGAGTACCAATTATTCTTTTGCAGTGGTAATGAAGTATTAGTGTCTTTATTCACATGCATTTCTATTTGTGCAGCTAACAATGACTCTCCTCAGGGAAGCAGATTGAAGGGCTTGATGTTGACCTCCCACTTTTAACACTTTCTGTGTATAGGGTGAGGGGAGGACAATAGTGACAGAGTAAGAAAACAGAACTGAATGGTTTAAGGAGCGTACTTTAGAGTGCCTTACTACATAAGAAAACTAGGGAAGAGGGGACTCAAGGTAAAGGAAAACAAGCTATGGGAATTGACATAGAGAACAGCTTTTCAAACAGTAGAAATAAGGTTGAGGGCCAGGAAGTTGTCAACATGTGTAACATCACACTCAAACACTGATTCACTGCTCTCTCTAAAAGGGTTTCCTGATGCATCTGGATTCCACAGTTACTTGTCAGTCTAACCAGTACAAGAGCAAAGATGAAATGTCAGCAAATATATCAAGCTTTCTTTTGCATGTTGTGCTTTCACTAACTGCCAATCCTATCTATCAGTTCTCCAACTCGAAAGATGCAGCTTATTTCAAGTCTTGTAGGAGCAGATATTGTCAGTAGCAGGGAAGGGCTCATATTACTTGGCACAAGCATGTCTGGGTGAGACAGATGGATGAGTGTGGTGGAATGGAATGAATATGTACAAAATATCCAGGATTTACAATAGTTACAGGTATTTACAATTAAACAGCACAAGAACCCCCCTGGTCAAAGACAAGGGGAAGGTAGTAGCTTCTCCTTCCCTGCCTACCCAGAGCCCCCTGTACAAAAGGGAGAAGAGAAAGGAGCAGAGAAAGTTGATGTTGGACTTAACCAAAACAAAGCAGCCAAGGTCAAGCAGAAGCAAGTTGGAGAGGAGACTCCAGGAGACTCGAGGAGAGGAGACTCGAGGAGACTCGAGGAGAGGAGACTCAAGGAGACTCAAGGAGAGGAGAGGAGACTTGAGGAGACTCGAGGAGAGGAGAGGAGAGGAGATTGCTTTGGTACAACCAATCTTATGGTAGATATCTCTCCAATTATCTTTATTTTCTTTTTACACCCAATAGTGATTTATTTACATTTTACTGCTTTTCTGTTCAAGATCTGTGAAAAAATTTAAAGGCATAGCCCAAAACTGCCTCAAGGAGATTTGCCATTTCTAATGGGTTTTTGCAAAGGTGGATGGCTGTCTCCCACAGATGTAAAAACTTTGGGGTTTTTTTAAACCTTTTCTCTAAATAACTATTAAATCATGACAATGAATCCCACTTTATATCACAATGCACAGCTCAGACATGTTGATATAGCAGAAAACATTTCACACCCTCAGAGACATTCAGAAGACACAATCTCACAAGCAATGATGCCTAGTAGTAATTAAAATGCAGCTGGATTCAAAAGCCAGCTCTGAGAAGCCTGATCTGATCCAAAAGCTGACCCTGCTTCCAGCAGGAGGTTGGAAACATGACCTCCTGTGGTCCCTTCTATCAATGAATTATCCTCTGGTCCTTTGTTTTATGTATCTCTTTGTTTTATGTATGAGAAATTCCTATTTTGAAGACTTTTTAAACAGCACTGCGTGATTCACTCTGCACCTGAGACGATGCAGTTCTTCTGACTGAACTTGTGCTACCTACCTAACTTTTGAGTGGTATATGCTAATTGCCAGCACTGTCTCCTGATGCTGAACACATTTCAGCTGCACAAGTTCAAGGACCTACAAAGGACTTGCTGCAGCAACCTTGTTCTCTGAACAAAGGGAGAGATTTAGGGAGGGTGATGAGGTGCCTGCTGAATCCATGGCATTTCTGCAGGAATCAATTTCCATTCCAGACAGGATTTGTATGGCTCCAATGAATTCATTCCCCTCTGAGCTTACCTGCTGCTTATGGAACCATGAGGAGTCTAGGTCCTTACTTGGCTGTAATTCTGTGCAGGAAATAAAAACATGCTGGGGGCCTTTCTGAAGGATGAAACCTGATACATCACTGTGGAAGCCACCATCACACTGGAAAGAAAAGTAGGAGATAATTCTCAGGTACAGGTTGAATTCTGACATTGATAGGGAAGCCAACACCTTGAAAGATGAGAGTTCCAAATCCTCAGAAGAATCCTTGCTACCAATACAGCTTGGGGGATGAGCAGCTCTGTAGAAAAGGACATGGGGGTGATGATGGATGAGAACCTGGACATCGGCAGGCAGTGTGAGTTTGCAGCACAGAAGGCAAATCACATCCTGGGCTGCATCAAAAGATGCATTGCCAGCAGGTCCAGAGAGGTGATTCTGCCACTTCACTCTGCTCTGGTGAGACCTCACCTGGAATACTGTGTGCAGCTCTGGAGCCTTCAATAAAGGAAGGACATGGACCTGATGGAGCAGGTCCAGAAGAGGGCCATGAAAATGACCAGGGGGTTGGAGCACCTCTGCTACAAGGATAGGCTGAGAGAGCTGGGGGTGTTCAGCCTGGAGAAGAGGAGGCTCCAGGGGCACCTCATAGCGACCTTCCAGTACCTCAAGGGGTCTACAAGAAGGATGGAGAGAGACTGTTTACAAAGACCTGCAGTGACCGGACAAGCAGCAATGGCTTCAAACTACAGAAGAGCAGATTTAGATTGGATGTTAGGAACAAGTTCTTTACTGAGAGGGTGATGGAACACTGGAACAGGTTGCCTGGGAAGGTGGTTGAGGCCTCATCCCTGGAGATATTCAAGATGAGGCTGGACAGGGCTGTGGGCAGCCTGAGCTGGCTGAGGATGCCCCTGCTGACTGCAGGGAGGGGGTTTGGACTAGATGATCTTTGGAGGTCCTTTCCATCCTGGACCATTCCATGATTCTAGGATAAAACTAAGGAAATAACAGGGATTTCAAGGAAAGTAGGGTTGTCATATTTCTGCCTCTCATTTCTTTTGAAAATCAGACCTGGAGAGTATATGAAGTACTAAGGAGATGAGAACTGGAAAAATGAGACAAATATCCTAGATGTTTATCTTTTTTTGCTTTAAATACCATTTCAAAACCATAAATATTCTGTGCTTTAAGTATCCCCAGCAACATGCAGAAATTACACCATAAAATTCTAACAATCAAATCTGATTGCCAACTCATGTCTCTGGGTCCCTGTATGACATCCAAAGAGGGAAGCCACAACAGCGAGGTACAATGGAGTACAATATCACAGACACATTGCATGTTTGCTCCCTCACACTTCTTTTTCCCTTTTTTTCCTAATATTCTTTAGTATCATTTTATCTGTAATTATCAAGAGAGAGACTTCAAAGAGATGAGGGCATTACAGTGAATTTCTCTGGTCTTCCTTGGTTATTAAAAGAAATAAAATAAGGGAAATCATAGGCAGATCATTAAATACAGTAACAAAGCAATGGAAAACATAAAGGGGAGACAAGCGTTTCATGCAGGATTTATATTTAGAGCTGAACAGTGGGGATTTTCCCCCTGTAGTTCTGCAGATCAGATCACTTAAAGGAGGAAAGGATTATTGGAACATTTGCAGTGGGTTACAGTATTATGTGGGTTTGAAACTGATGAATTGTGAAACACTGATGAAAATGAAGAGTGCTACAAATCACTGCTGTTGAACCTTTTTGATCATAGTGAGAAGCTGACAACTGAAAGGAGTAGCTACTTTTTAGAACTATATTGCTGCAGTTTGGCTTGAAAGCTCTTTTTGTGAGTCACTCCATTTCTTCTGTAAATAGTCATTATTAGAATGGCTGGATCCAAAATTGTTGATTCTGACAACCCTGGACTTTGTGAAAGCCCTTGGTTGAAGTCAAAACTTCTTGGCCACTTAGGATAATTTCAGATAAATATATAGAGATTTCTTCATATGTTAATGTTTTACAGGATGAGCCTTAAATTAATGAGAAGCTGGCATGGTGTTATGAAGTAATGAATCTACTGTGGAGTAAAACTGAATATGCAGTATTATATTATGGGGCTTATTTTAGAGTAGGCTAATCCAGAGATCACAAAATCACAGAATGGTCTGGGTTAGAAAGGACCTCCAAAGGTCATCTAGACCAACCCCCTCTGCAGTCAGCAGGGGCATCCTCAACTAGATCAGGTTGCCCAGGGCCCTATTGAGCCTCACGTTGAATATCTCCAGGGATGGGCCCCCAACCACCTTCCTGGGCAACCTGTTCCAGTGCTTCGCTACCCTCATAATAAAGAACTTGTTATCTGGTTAGGAACAAAACATCAAAACCTCTTAAATATCTCACCCCTAATCAGTTCATCCCAGTCAATCCCATGTGTAGCTGCGCCAGTTGCCAGTGCCAGGCTTCTTAAAGGAGATGTATTCACTGGGGCATGTGTTTGCTATGATTAGTTTATACAGAGAGGGCATTGTCCTCTCTGGGAAATTAGCTGGCTCCTCTGCAGATAACAATCCCAGTGCTGCTGTTTCCTTGGCTCAGGCACTCAGCTTGCCATATGAGACTGTCAGCCAAGATAATAGCTTGCCCTTCTGCAAGACAGAGAGGTTGGTATGAACACTATCAGTTAGGTAGCATGATTATCACTGTATGTGTTGAAAATTAGATGCTGAACCTAGCAAAAGCGAGATGAAAGCATAAATACTGTTTGCTATAGGCTCAGTCCATTGATGCTAATGTATTTTAAACACAGATTCCTAAACCAGCATCACTCCACTCATGTACATTAAAATTTGGCAGGTATTTTTAACTTTATTTTGAGAAATGACTTAATGTGCATTTGGTAAAGTTGTCTGTAATCTGCTCATCAGCTACACAGATTTTACAAGAAGGTTCTGGATCACTGAATCACACAACAGGAGGGGGCTGGAAGGGTCCTCTGGAGATCATGTGGTCCAACCACCCTGCTAAGGCAGGTTCACTTAGTTCTGGTTGCACAGGAATGTGTGCAGGCAGCTTTTGAAAGTCTCCAGAGGAGATGGTACAGCCTCTCTGGGCAGCCTGTTCCAGTGCTCTGTTACCCTCAAAGTAAAGAAGTTTTTACCTTAGCTTTAGATGGAATATCCTGTGTTCCAGTTTGTGCCTGTTGCCCCTTGTCCTGTCACTGGACCTCACTGAAAAGAGACTGGCCTCATTCTTTTGGCACTTACTCTTTAGGTCTTTATAAGCATTGATAAGATCCCCCCAGTCTGCTCTTCTCAAAGTTAAACTGCCCCAGGTCTCTCAGCCTTCCAATCCTCTAATCATGTTTGTGGCTCTGTTGGACTCTTTCCCATAGTTCCCTGTCTCTCTTGAACTGGGGAACCCAGAATTGGACACAATACTCCACCAAGGCAGAGTAGAGGGGAGGAGAACCTCCACTGACCTGCTGGTCACATTCTTCATAATATACACTGGCCACATGAGCAAATTGCCGGCTCATGGTTAGCTTGTTGTCCACCAGGACTCCCACATCCTTCTCTGCACAGCTGCTTTCCAGAAGGTCAAGCCCTAACCTGTACTGGTGCACGGGGTTGTTCCTCCCCAGGTGCAGGATTCTGCACTTGCCCTTGTTGAACTTCATGATGTTCCCCTCTGCCCACCCCTCCAGCCAGTCCAGGTCTTGCTGAATGGCAGCTCAGCCTCTGCTGTCAACCGCTCCTCCCAGTTTTGTACTGTCAGTGAGGGTACACTTCTAGCTGGATCTACTACATCTACTAATATCCCACTCGGTAATGTAAGCATCCAGTTTTTTACAGCCATATTGGTGAATTAAATGCTAATGGGATTGATATTGGCAAAGACACCGGAAAGAAAATATATGTGCAGCTCAGAAGTGATCCAATCTGTTCAAAATAACACATCATTAGTGGGACATTTGGACAAATTGGAAGCTGTGATTAACCTATTTACATTTTAGAAGGTTTTTAGTATACCAGAGCTTTTGAAATACCTTACATAATTACCCTAATCATTTCTTAATGGATAAGAACAAAGCTTAGAAGCAATATGATACCTTTATACACAGGAATACATCAGCTCTGAGGGACCTAAGTTCTCATTTAGAAGCCACTGATCTCAACCTAAGTACAGTTCAAGAGCTGTTGCTCTGAGTTAAAATTGCTCTATTAGTCAGACTGGAACTTGAGTCTGACTGGAGCAAAAAAAAAAAGGTTCATTGTATGTGCCATCAGATTGACAACAACCTGGAATCCATTAATTTTGGACCAGGCACCTCTTGTTTTCTTAGTAAATGAGATTTCCTAATCATCTGGTTGACAGATAATAATCAGACGTATCACAAACACCTCATATAACACAATTTCCTTGCTTTCTTGGTATTTTCTATATGACACAGACAGAGATTAGAAGTAGGGATGAATAGAGAGATACAGACATAGATAGATTTATAATCTCTACCTCTCTGGGTATAGCATGCTATCTGTAGTAGCCTTGCTACTGAAAAAAAAAAGCTTTACCATGGTGACATTTCAAAGGCTTTGATTGTCTTGCTGCAACTAAACTGCCTACAATTAACTTCTGTAAGTTTCTGCAGGAAAATAATCACCTCTCTATCAGACTGAACTGTCACTTGGTCTGAGATGCTGTAGATTTTCAAACTTTATAAAACAGCTGTGAAGGAAACCATTCTAATCTTCTGAATTTTTACTGTTATTTTCCACACAACTTCAAGATTTTTCAGCAAGTAGCAGAGATAATGTCTAAACTGAGCTACCTCCTCTATACAACAACTGCTTCTTGGTATTGTTCCAGTTCTGGGCTCCTCAGTTCAAGGAAGATGGTACAGTATCACCAAGGTTGGAAGAGACCTCAAAGATCATCGAGTCCAACCTGTCACCACAGACCACATGACACAGTATCACAGTACCACCAAAGCTGGAAAAGACCTCAAAGATCATCGAGTCCAACCTGCCACCACAGACCACATGACACAGTATCACAGTATCACCAAGGTTGTTGGAACGTGTCCAGAGAAGGGCAACAAAGCTGGGGAGGGGTCTGGAGCACAGCCCTGTGAGGAGAGGCTGAGGGAGCTGGGGTTGCTTAGCCTGAAGAAGAGGAGGCTCAGGGGAGACTTTATTGCCACCTGAAGGGTGGTTGTAGCCAGGTGGGGGATGGTCTCTTCTCACAGGCAACCAGCACCACAAAAAGAGGGCACAGTTTCAAGCTGTGCAGGGGGATGTTTAGGCTTGATCTGAGAAAGTTCTTCCCAGAAAGAGAGATTTTCCATTGGAATGTGCTGCCCAGGGAGGTGGTGTGGTCAACAGCCCTCATAGTGCTTAAGAAGAGACTGGATGAGACACTTAGTGCCATGGTCTAGTTGATTAGATCGCATTTGGTGTTCAGTTAGACTTGATGATCTTGGAGGTCTCTTCCAACCTGGTTGATTCTGTGTAATTCTGTTAGAAATACTGCTAGAGAAAAGGAGCAGGAACCTGCTTATAGAAGCCAACAGCCACAAACAACGCCTTTTGTAAGGCAAGGAGGGGGGGTGACTTGAAGAATGTAGTCAAAGTGGGAAATGAAGCCATTCACAGAGGTTTGCCTTAGACAGCCAAGAGGTCCACTATTGGAAAAGGGCAATACATTAAGAATGTTCCCCAAACCTGCTCTGCTCTATGGTTCTGCCAATATTCAGGCAGGAATTTGAATTGTGCTCACTTTAATAAATAAGAAGCTTTTGAGTCACAGTGGAGAATACTGAGAGACTATTCTGAGGTACAAACTGTATATTTATCATGTCTTCACATCTTCCCTGGGCATCTGCTAGTAGCTGTGATCAGAGAGTACAGCCCCTCACTGTGAGCTGTTGTGCCTCTCCTTACCATCCTGGGTACCTGTCTGATTGATTTTGCAGGCTGAATTGATAGAGGGCGCAGATATAGAGGGTGAGAGGTTAATAGATGCACATGGGAATGGATTTATTTCTAACTGAGAAAAAGCATAGTGTTGGTTTCCAAATATTGTGACCCTTTGTACAGCCATTAAGGACCCCCAATTTACACCAGGTTTCTAATAGGTGAAATAGCTACAGCATTGTTAGCTCAGGACTTGCTGTGCTATGTGAACTGCATCACAGAATCCGCTTGTAAAGGATGTGAACGAGGTGGTGTCACATTAACCAGTCTTATCAAGCAATCTAATCCTAATTTAAATGTTTGTTATTGTTTGACAGCATTAAATTTTAATTAGCTGCATAGAGCCCTCTCTTGACTACTGCAAAGTTAAGTAATTAACTAACAACATTTTAATCCCAACTATTCACTGCCATCTCACTGTATTTTCAACAGCTTCAGTAAGCTTTGAAATGCACTGTAGAGTAATACCCCAAAACCCCAAACCTTTAATGAAATATTAAGATAATATTCTTTATGTCAGAGTGAATTCCTCTCTCATGGTTTTGTTGGGTCATCCACCCCCACCCCCACCCCACCCCATTTTAAGCTTGGTTTTGTAACCTATCCTGTTGGATTATTTCTCAGTACCTAATCAGGCTTACATATCTCTTGTGATGTACTGAATCACCCAGGAAATTGTCTGCTGCTTAACAATTAACCAAGCTCAATTCTACTTCTAGCAATAAACATTTCAGACCTTTGAACTGATATTTACCTCCGAGCTTTTGCAAATGTGCATTTGTATAGCGAGAGAGTTAGATGCCAGGAAAATCCATATCCCTTGCAGATATCTAGACACAAGTGAAGAAACACTTTCTTTCACAGGTGTTTCAAGAGAAGAAAAGCTAGGTATTGCCGAGCCTTAAGGACTTGTCACTCTGAATCCACTCTAGAAAAAATGAAATAATGTTTTATTCAAAATGGAGGATTTATCAACAAACACACGGAAACTTACTGAAAGCTTCCAACTGTGGCAACTTGGCAAGGCAACACATTGTGGCATTTTATTCTCTCTGTACATATGTTTCACTCACTTAAATGTCATTGAGAATTAGGATGCACATTCATCAAGAGAGTCTACCACTTTAGGACCCGATTCGTCATCCCTTCTCTAGCAAGTGTTTCTATCGAGGTGTAATCTTGATTCTGCAACAGTTAGGAGAAGTCTGTAAGCAGTCATTTTCAGTGAGGACAGTGGGTTGGTAACAAACACCACTTCCTAAGGAAAGGAAGTGTTTAAGTAGAGTAATCTGATGTTGTGGCTCTATCCTGATTTCTTGAGTTGATTTACCTAAATTCCTTCAGAGTTTCATTTGGACAGCCTTCCGTTTCTCTCTGCTTTTCCCTCAGCCCAAGGAGTTTATATCACCACCTCTGGGAACACAATGATTGCTTGGGCTTGTTTTCAGGTATGAGAAGGAAAAAGAGAACTCCCCTCAGAAATTTTATAGCATCATAATTAACTCCAGGCCAGAAATCTTGCCATTTGCAGGTGATGGGCATTCTTGCTGATGCTGAAATGCAACAATAACTTTCTTTAGCATGATAATGAAAATACTAAAATAATTTAAAAATCTATCTCCTTAGAAAATAACCTTGCCAGCTTTTTTAATGAAGAGGGATTCTTCTGTTCTCTGTATTAGAATAGGTGGGCTTGTGGGAAGCCAGACTGTGTAACACAGGCTCTCAGGGCCTGCTCTGTTACCACACATTATAGAATCATAGAATCAATAAGGTTGGAAGAGACCTCAAAGATCATCAGGTCCAACCTGTCACCCAACACCTCATGGCTACTAAACCATGGCACCAAGTGCCACGTCCAATCCCCTCTTGAACACCTCCAGGGATGGTGACTCCACCACCTCCCCGGGCAGCACATTCCAATGGCTAACAACTCTCTGTGAAGAACTTTCTCCTCACCTCCAGTCTAAACTTCCCCTGGCACAGCTTGAGACTGTGTCCTCTTGTTCTGGTGCTGGTTGCCTGGGAGAGGAGACCAACCCCCTCCTGGCTACAACCTCCCTTCAGGTAGTTGTAGAAGGGCAATGAGGTCTCCCCTGAGCTTCCTCTTCTCCAGGCTAAACAACCCCAGCTCCCTCAGCCTCTCCTCGTAGGGCTGTGCTCAAGGCCTCTCCCCAGCCTCGTTGCCCTTCTCTGGACACGTTCAAGAGTCTCAATGTCCTTCTTAAATTGAGGGGGCCAGAACTGGACACAGGACTCAAGGTGTGGCCCCAACCAGTGCTGAGTACAGGGGCACAATGACTTCCCTGCTCCTGCTGGCAACACTATTCCTGATACGGGCCAGGATGCCATTGGCCTTCTTGGCCACCTGGGCACACTGCTGGCTCATGTTCAGCTGGCTGTCAATCAATCCCCCCAGGTCCCTTTCTGCCTGGCTGCTCTCCAGCCACTCTGACCCCCAGCCTGCATGGGGTTGTTGTGGCTAAAGTGCAGCACCCGGCACTTGGACTTGTTGAATGCCATCATGTTGGACTCTGCCCATCTGTCCAGCTGGTCAAGGTCCCTCTGGAGAGCCCTTCTACCCTCTAACTTATGCAGCAGCTTCCAGATAGACTCTTAGCAGCTACTAAAAACTGATCTACTGCTCTGTTGGACAGCAGAAGCCTGGTCCTTTAAACTGTGTAACATGCTGATACAGTCTAAGAGGCTTGCATTTAGGAACTGCTTAAATAACAAATAGGCTGTTTCTGACTTTGATTCCAAGAGTGGTAAACAAAAATATGTTTGCATATGACTCATATAGACGTTGGTCCTTACTCTTAGGTGTTGACAATGAATAGGAGTCTAGCATGTTGGTTTAAATGCTCTCAGGAAAGCTTAATAATCCAGCCAAAAAGCATCAGTTTATATTTGTCAGCCTCCATCACATCCTTATAATGAAGAGTTCTTACAAATCTATGCTAGTGCATTTTATTATGGAAAGTAAAGCAATATGTGTGAAACTGAGTTCACAAGAAATTTTACAGGCATCCTTTCCTAAAGCAGTGAAATATTAATAGTTTTTCAGTATCCTCTATCCATCCACTTTAATACACAAAGTTAATAAAGGCTTCGTTTTTCCCTCTCTGTTGCAAACAGGTAAATAGAAGCTATAAGTCACTATGTGGCATTGGCTTATCAAGCAGCAAGACTGAATGGTTGCTAAGAATTAAGTAATTACTTCACTCAGTGCATATGTACTGACTATTTCAAATATTACCTGTGAATATTTTACCCATGGCCTAGTAAAAGCTTTTTTCAGTAATAGAGTGGTGTGGTGATTACTAGTGTGATATTCTCTATTTGTTGAAAACAACTCACATTTAAACTAGTTAGTTTGAACTGCTACAGGGACTTATCAATTCACACAGCAAAAGGTTTCAGGTAAACAGTAAATTTCCTTGCTTCAATATTTTGGATTCCTCACCTTACACTATGTAAAGCTGACCCAATTGCCAGAAAGTACTGAGTCCCTTTCTTTATTTATGGTACTTCAAGTATAGGTAGGTCACAGAATCACAGAATTTCAAGGGTTGGAAGGGACCTCAAAAGATCCTCCAGTCCAACCCCCCTGCCAGAGCAGGATCACCTACACCAGATTACACAGGAACGCATCCAGGTGAGTTTTGAATATCTCCAGAGAAGGCGACTCCACAATCCCCCTGGGCAGCCTGTTCCAGTGCTCTGTCATCCTCACAGGGGAAAAAAAGTTTCCTCATATTTCCATGAAACTTCCTATGCCTCAACTTCCACCATTGCCCCTTGTGCTGTCATAGGGCACCACCGAACAGAGCCTGGCCCCAGCTTCTCGGGACTCACCCTTTATAAATTTATGAACATTGATGAGGTCACCCCTCAGTCTCCTCTTCTCTAAGCTAAAGAGCCCCAGCACCCTCAGTCTCTCATTGTATGGAGGGTGTTCCATTCCCTTAATCATCCTCCTGTTGATAACCTACTTGATTTTGATGTTTCAGTGTCCATGTTGCATGAAGCTAGCCTGCACACTGCAATCGCAGTTCTGTTCTTTGGCAGCCCAAGAGTGAAGAGGTCCTTTAAGAAACAAGAGGAGGGACTTCACATGGTGATACAATACCTATGGGAGCACAGCACTTCACAAAACCCTGTATAAAAATATTCCCACAGGGTGATACATTTGTGATTTTGAGAAAGATAATGTTGGTGAAATTTGTTCTGCATTGTCAGAAACAACCCTGACTTTAAGCTCCTTCTCTTTCAGACGTGGCTGTAAGGTAGTATGTGACCTTTCAGGGTATTTATGATGTGAACTGAACTGCCTTTAAAAGTATAATCCTTCAACTGCCAGTCCATCCTTGCAAAGTTCAATAGATTCATAAATAATGGAAGTTAATATTCCGCTGCAATACTTATGTAGAATGTAAAGGCAGATATATATGGGCTGGAAATAAAAACATGATACCTTTTCCCATGAGTGTTGCTTCAGGTTCAGAAGATAAAAAAATTCCAAGAGTCACAATCAGTATAAAATGTGTACTCCTGACTTATCTTTTATGAAAGTTCATTCCTGCCTTTTCCAGTGTGCCGATTTAGTCCTTTTGGCACTCACCCAAATTCAAAAGGAAAATACAGCCTTGATGCTGCAGTAATATTTCCAACCTCCTCTTTATCTCCATTGTATTGCAAATATTTATCCTTTGCTCTCATGCAGCCTCCTACTCAGAACAGTCTGCCACTCTTTTTAAAAGCTTAGGTTAGGAGATTCTTCTTATCACAGCAAAGCATTCTTGGAAACACAGGAAAGGCTATAAAACAATGAGAGTAGCATCAACATTTTGGCTACAGGTCTTCATATCTGAATGGTTATGACTGTTACGAGAATAATCACTTGTTCAGTAATAGGTGCTTACAGCAAGGGCTATAATTTAACTTTCCAAAGCCAGTGGTGATTTTTTTGTAGAGGAGCTTTGTCTCAAGTAGGATTCAAAAATTTATTCCTTGCATATAGTAACATACTGGTTTTATCCTTTCTTTACAGAGTAGGGAACTGAGGTCCAAATTAAGAGTCCCTATCAGGCTATCTAGAAGTGAAGGTCTGCACCTTCTAAGTTTCTGCTCCTCCTTAAACTTATAGAATAGAATAGAATAGAATAGAATAGAATAGAATAGAATAGAATAGAATAGACCAGGTTGGAAGAGACCTTCAAGATCATTGCGTCCAACCCATCAACCAATCCAACTCACCTAAACAACTAAACCGTGGTCTGGTGCTGCTTGCCTGGGAGAAGAGCCCAACCTCCACCTGCCTATAACCTCCCTTCAGGGAGGTGTAGAGAGCAAGAAGGTCTCCCCTGAGCCTCCTCTTCTCCAGGCTAAGCAACTCCAGCTGCCCCAGCCTCTCCTCACAGGGCTATGCTCCTGATCCCTCCCCAGCTTTGTTGCCCTTCTCTGGACACCTTCCAGCAGCTCAACATCTTTCCTAAACTGAGGAACCCGGAACTGTACACAGGACTCAAGGTGTGGCCTAACCAGTGCTGAGCACAGGGCAGAATGATTTCCCTGCTCCTCATTGCCAATATGTTGCACTGAGAACGTGAAGTATTTCATAATAAGATTAAGACAACTAGCAAGCAAAAAAAACCCAAACCAAACCAAAACAACAACAAAAAATCCATATGTCTAAACCCAGCACATTTAACAAGCCACAAGCTAGCATCAAGCAGTAGAAAAAGAGTAGCCATCAGCCTTGCCCCTCGGAGGGGCTGGGAAGTAGATTCTTTGTTTTCTTTCAAGAACTGCCTTTTGGTTTGGGTTGGGTTTTGTTTGGTTTTGTTTTTCTTCTGAAACATTGCCTGAAGAGAATGGGGTAGTTTTGATTCACTTTTCAGATACTACATTGGCTTTTCAAAGGAGGCTTCGACCCAGAGCTGCTCATCTGAAGTCTTCCCTTAGTTCATGAAGAAAGAGAGGGGAGAGAGAAGAGTAATCTCTTTCAGCAGGTTAATCCCATTGTATGAAAGAAGACTAAGAGAAGCAGAAAACATTGTCACCACAATTATCTGTTACACCTGGTGCAGCAAAGCTGAAGGAAGATGCCCAGTCAGAAGTGGAAAAGCTGTATTCATCGATACCCCACCTTGCCCACAATATTTACCCCTGTCTCCACTGAATCTTGTGACAGTTAGCAATTGCAAAGCTATTGGAGGTGCAGAAAAGTAAAAAGCTTTGGGGAAGGTGGGAAGAAGAAGAAGAAGAAAACTCACTGTCTTTCTCTTTTCAAAAGGGAAAACTTAAAAACTTCACTCAGTTTTTGAAGGGTCTGGATGGATGCATCTCTTGAAGCAGATGAGCTGGAACTAATACATAATGACAGACTGACATTCAACCCATAACCAGTTAGCCTAGATTGCCTAAGCCTTTGATTTCACCTAACGCTGGACATAGTTGCATGGTTTCTGTAAACTTTTTCTTGCATTTAACAATTGGTTGTGATTACTTTTATATAAGTTCTTCCATTGTGGCTACACAATGTTATATTTGCAAGTTCACTGTTCAATAAAAAGACTTGTCAGTCTACCTCACACATCTTCCTATTGGCTTCTGGGTGCCTTTTTCTTTTCAGCTTCACTGATTAGTGCCATAAATGTCTTTACTTGGCTCATCAAACTCTTCACAGCTAAAGCCTAAGCTGAAACGGAGACATTATGAAGAGTCAATTAGTCTGAACAGCTTCAAGTGAGTGAGCTTCCATGGGTTAAGTCAATATCTTACATACATTGTACTCATTTTTCAAATCCAAACAGCATGAGCACTTTGCTTCTTACTTTTAGGTTTTGGTTAGAGTATCTTTAGGTATAAAAGAAGGACAAAGAACAGCCTAGAATACAAACAAAAAATCATTAACTGTACATGAAAAGTTTTCTCAATTTCTTGACCAATTCTTTTCTCCTTCTTCCTCTGGAGAAGGATCGATCAAGAGCCCACTTTTGCTGAAAGCTAAAACAAGGCACAGAGTGTTTCTTACCACTTGCTGCTATGCTTTAGGACAAAAAAAAAAAAAAAGAGAAGAGAGCCTGTTTCTTTTGCTCTTCATTGCATTCACTCTGCATCATATTTTTCAGATGCAGTTAAACTGTCATAATACTCTGAGGGAAACAGCAGAACTGCTGTCTCCAGGTGGGTGCTGAGCATATTTTACATAGAGCCTGCCCTGCATGACACTAATCATTCCACAATAACTGGCATGATTTATACTCTCCTGTGAGCTAATCTGAGGGGAGAAGTTTCATATTGTCACTGTCCAAAATAGTGCATCTCCAGAATATGCACCTGTTCATGGATAATGGTTGCAGTGACTTAGATGCACATTGATCCATCTTTGCTATTTGTAATGCCACACGGTATAGCAAACCCTCTGTGGCAGGTTGAGAGAGGGCCTAGCTCTCCTTTCCCCACAGAGTAAGAAACCACAGCTAAACTCAGTCGGGGAAGCAAAGCTATATTTACAAGCATATATATAATGCAGGTTATATATAACACAGTATATAATGCAGGTTATATATAACACAGTATATATACAGTATTTACAAAATATATACAGAAATATACAGCAAAAAAATAATAACACAACAAAATTCCCTCCTCGAGGAGGGTTTCCCTCCCTGTAAACCCCTCTCTCTCCCCCCCACCTCCCTTTTTTCCCAAAAAGGGGTTAGAGAGAGAGAGAAAGGCCATTATTAAGGAAAAGAGATGTTATTAGGCTTCAAAAGCACATGCAGGAATTAGTTTTGCTTATCTCAAGGTCAGCTCCGGCTAGTTTGCTGAGAAGCAGGCAGGCTGAGAAGCAGAACAGGCTGGCACGGCAGAACAGGCTGAAACTCCGAAAAATTCCAACTGCTCTACAACTTAAAGTTGCATTCTGCCCATCTACCAATGAAATTCGTTTAGAATATCATGTTTTCATTTTGATACAAAAACATTCAGCCAGAGTGTTCTCAACACTGTGTCTTTCCTAAAGGCACAGCCTCAAACGGTCACACCCTCCTTTGCAAAGGGAAAAACCAGGTTCAAATTTTGCTGTGATGCGAAGACAAAAGGCCTGATTCTTCCTCTGGACTACTTGAAAGTAAGTCTGTTGAAAACTGCCCTTGAATTCCAAAAACAGAAACTCATTCTTAATTTCACACCCATTTTCTATCATTTCATTTTTACCTAGTGTCACAATTTCAAATATATCCTCGGGTAAACAGCAGAAATGATCAAAGAAACAACTGCCACAGCGCTTCCCTCAAAAAAATTACTTCCATCTAGAAACAAATCTATTAGTTTGCATTAATTTGCTGCAATTACTTATTCTTAAACCCACACATTTAAATATAATTATCTGCTGAGAACCTCAGAGTGCAGCCATCATTAGTCACCAAGAGTTGGGGGGGGGGGTTTGTGTTGTGTTTTTTTTTTCCTGGGTGCAGTGAATAAATTATATAAATTAGTATTTTAAGTGAAGGCAAAGATGACTAAATTAATTTCAATCATTTCATACTAGAGAGACATTCTTCAACTTACACATGCTTATGTAAAAAAAGCCACTGTTTAGTTTCTCTGCAGACTGACACATCATCTGATAACATCTAAAGAAACAGAGTTAGGGGTTAGGGTTTATTCCTCCTGTGCTGCAATTGACACAAGACTACAGTGCCAAATGGTGGTTTCAAACCAGGGCTATGTCTTTGACATGCTTATTACTCCCCATTACTTAGTAACACCTGAAATGACCTTAGAGGCAGCATTATGGCCACTCAGATATCACTTTGCCACAGTTACCTGGTCAGGAGCCTATACTGACTGTCCAGGACAAGGGCTGACCTTTTAAAACTAAGACTTTTCTGTGCTCTCTGTGGAACACTCCACCTTATGCTACCCCTGTACTGTAGTTGCCCTGCTCAATACAACACTTGCCTTAGAGAGTCGACCTACCAAGTATCTCTCCTCTCTAGAAGGAAATATATTTTTGCAATTAGAAGGAAATAAAGTGGCAGCAAGGAAAGAAAAGCAGCAAGATCCAAAAGAAGATAATAATAATTAAAAAAAATTAAAAAGTAGAAACTTGCATTAGAATGTAAGAATCACAGATGCAAAGTAAATTGTTCAGCAAGCTATCAACAGGCACCATCTGTGGATACTGACTTGCTAATCATTTGTAAATGAAAAGAGACAATTCCACAGAGGAGAATATACACTTGAAGGGGTGGGGGTGTGTGGGTGGAGGTATGTAACCAATTCTTTTAGATTTTCCATAACACACCTGACTCAGCAAGACAGAGATCATTTAGGATACTCCTACAGAATTTACACAGAAGTCCCTCAAAGCAGATAACCTGCCCTGTGTAAATTAGAGGATTTTCCAACTGTGCTTCTTAAGCAAAACCAAAGGAACAATAACATTTACTTATTAGAAAAACAAGTTACAAGCATATGCAAAACAAAACAAGTTGCCACAAAACTTGGACACTGTCTTTCTTCTTTGCTTACCAATGATCACATACTTCTTGTGAGACACAGAAGAGATTTTTGAATGCCTGGAATCTACAGACAAAACAAGAATCATAGAATCATAGAACCAATAAGGTTGGAAAAGACCTCAGAGATCATCAAGTCCAACCTGTCACCCAACACCTCATGACTAACTAAACCACGGCTTCAAGTGCCACGTCCAATCCCCTCTTGAACACCTCCAGGGATGGTGACTCCACCACCTCCCTGGGCAGCACATTCCAATGGCAAATTTTCAGTGAAGAACTTCTTCCTAACATCCATCCTAAACCTCCCCTGCTGCAGCTGGAGACTGTGTCCTCTTGTTCTCGTGCTGGTTGCCAAGCCTACCATTAAAAAAATCAGATGACAAACCTTGCTTGGTGCAGTCCAGGAAATCCAAAATTTCCTTTTAGGATGTTCATACATTGAAGTGAACAGAATATCTTCTCAAATTAAAATTTAGAGTTGTGGGGCTTTTCCCCTTTTCAAAAAGAGAGAGCCACTCTTGTAAAATCAACATCAGAGCAGGATAGACTGTGAAAAAAGACCAGAGACATTCTCCACTTTCAGGAACTCAGTGTTATCCAGAACATGAAATTAAATGATGCAAGTGTTAAAACTGCTGTATACCACATTCTCAAACAAATGAATGTTTTGGAGTAGCTGAAAATGCTAAGTACTTGTTCATTTAATAGAAACAAAAAATTAAGGAGGAATAACTTTAGTATTTCCACCTGAAGTCACAAGTTGTATTTCCCCATCCATTAAGAAATAAAAACAAATCTGTGCACAAATGCAGTGTTTGCTGCACACCCACACACTTAAAAAAAACAAAGAAAATACAGCAAAGAAAGGGGGAAAATGATGATTGCTATAAGCAGCTGAAGTTTAAAGCTCAGTGTACCACTGAAAGTGCTTAGAATGTACAATAGAATCACAGAATCAACCAGGTGGAAAAGACCTCAGAGATCATCAAGTCCAACCTATTAGCTAATACCTAACACCTCATGACAACTAAACCATGGCTTCAAGTGCCACATCCAATCCTTTTTTGAACACCTCCATGGACTGTGACTCCGCCACCTCCCTGGCCAGCACATTCCAATGGCTAATCACTCTTTCTATGAAGAACTTCTTCCGAACATCCAGCCTAAACCTCCCCTGGCACAGCTTGAGACTGTGTCCTCTTGTTCTGGTGCTGGTTTCCTGGGAGAAGATATCAACCCCCACCTGGCTACAACCTCCCTTCAGGTTGTTGTAGAGAGCAATAAGGTCTCCTCTGAGCCTTCTCTTCTCCAGGCTAAACAATCCCAGCTCCCTCAGCCTCTCCTCACAGGGCTTGTGCTCGAGACCTCTCCCCAGCCTCGTTGCCCTTCTCTGGACACATTCAAGTGTCTCAATAGACTCACCTTGTTCAGCAGTTCTAGTTTTGAAATTAGGATCCAGCATTGTAACCCAAATATGCACCAGAATTTCCAGCCATGTATTTAGAAGAGACACTACAAATTGTATTTAAAAACTGGAAGACAGCTCATTAGCACAGCACAGCATAATCTAATCTGTTTCCTTTCTCATTTTAATTATCAACACAATCCCCTCAAATGTCTGTTGCTGTATGACTACTATGTGGAAAGGACATTGCAGACTGCAACTAAGCATTTTTATGACTATTAGTGATGTTTCATCCCAAGTGTCTGGTAGACGTTAAGCATCAACGTGTGTTAGGGAATGCCTTTTATAAAGGATGACTATGTAATGAAGGCTAAATTGAGATCAGGTGACTGGTACTGTGTTCCTTTTTCCTTATAAATATTCAGTCTTGATAAAATACCTGAATGAAAAGCATAAGTAAGAGTGTGCTACAAATTCCCTAACAAAAAAGTCTTGTTATGACATGCCTGAACAATTTCTTTCACTGACAACCTTAGAGTACTCTGTAGCGTGATCCAGAAAGAACAGGAGTAAATTGTATTAATACTTAAAATGAAATAACTGAATTTTCTAGATGTCTTAGAAACCCAGTTACTGCTAGGGTCAAGCTGAGCAGCAGAGTGTATGTAGAGCCTGGATCCAGCAGCTAAACAGAAAAATGTGGTTTTCTTTCACACAAAAGATCGTTGATTGTTCTCAAGTTCTGTATTTCTCAGCATATAAGTACCTGAATTACAGTCCAGTGGTGCTCTAGGAGTATAACACTGCAGTGTTTCACAAACAAGTTTATGTTCATTGACTAGCAATAGAGTTACATCAATAAGCAGCTGAGGTTGTGAAGACTGGTTAAGCTCGTTAGGATGACACAGCCTATTGCTCTCTGCTACAGGAGGCTCCCTAATGCCAAGGACAGCCAAAACGATGCTTTAGCATCTGCTGCCATCAGCCTGAAATGGTACTTGGTTTCTGGATGGGAAAAAAAACAACTAACCAACCAACCAACCAACAGTGTATTTAATTTGAAAGAAAGAAGAGCTTTGAACTGCTTTATAGTGTAGGAAACTTTCACCACATTTGGACAGGCATTTAAAAAGGTGTAAAGAACCAGCAGCACCTCATGCTGCTGCATCAGATAACATTAGTATCTGAGTCTTACATATGAGGCTTTGAAGGAAGAGGGAAGACTTGATTGTGACTCACAAGAAGGAATATTTACTATGATCAAGTAATTTTTTTAAATAATGATTTGTCAGAACTCTGCCTTCCTCAAACATTAACGTTACTGCCTTGGTACCCCCATAATTTGGCTGCTGTTTTCAACATCATTAGACAAGGCCCTGCACTGAAAGATCTATAATGCTGTGCTGAATTAAATGGCTTGCATCTGCAAAACTAGAGCACAGTCAGATTGCAGTATGAATAGCGATCAGATGTATTTCTTCTGGATACTGACTGCAGCAGGTGGTACTAAAACTTCTTCTGAACTCCACCAAGCATGTCCACCAGGCCATTTTATTTTACACTCCGTAATGTCTCAGATATTTGTAATGCAGCCAGCCCTCATGTTTCTCACTTTGGAAACAGCAGACACAAAACACCAATGAGGAACATGATGTGGGCAACTGGTCGATTGTAGAAACAGTGAAAGGAAAGAAGAGGGGAGGAGTTTGGAGCACAAGCCTTATGAGGAGAGGCTGAGGGAGATGGGGCTGCTTAGCCTGGAGAAGAGGCGGCTCCGGGGTGACCTTATTACTGTCTACCTGAAGGGAGGTTGTAGCCAGGCAGGGCTTGGTCTCTTCCCTCAGGTGACCAGCACCAGAACAAGAGGACACAGTCACAAGCTGTGCCAGGGGAGGTTTAGTCTGGATGTTAGGAAGAAGTTCTTCATAGAAAGAGTGATTGGCCATTGGAATGGGCTGCCTAGGGAGGTGGTGGAGTCACCATCACTGGAGGTGTTTGGGAAGAGACTTGATGGGGTGCTTGGTGCCATGGTTTAGTTGATTAGATAGTGTTGGATGATAGGTTGGACTCGATGATCTTAAAGCTCTCTTCCAACCTGGCTAATTCTATTCTATTCTATTTAGACCTAATTAAAAATCATTTACACTTCTAAGTCAAGAGTTTGAAAGTCAAGAAAATCTATCATTCACCTGCAGGTCTTGTCTATTTTTTTTTTTTTTCATTCTGAACTGGCAGATAGCATTTTAATCCCAGAATAGCACCAGATTATAAATAGACACATTAAAGACTAACCTGACAGAAATGAGTCAGGAGTTACACAATTACATTTGGCCACCTGTGGCAATGTGACAGAAGTGAAAAAAATAAAAGGAAGAAAAAAGACCTGGAGAAGCAGAATACAATTCTTCAAAATACCTGAAAATGCTAGAGTTTCTGTGTTATACAGGGCTTTGCACTCCTGTAGCTCATATTAGGCTTCAGTCTGTCACAAGGATTCTTCATGTCACATTTATTTTCTTTGTAAAAACTGTTCGCAGCTTATCTGCAGTCTCACCCTTGCGTAACTACTGCCTGCTCTGCTTGCCATGAACTTACCAATAAGCCAGACAAAAGGCCCTACCCAGGTAGAGACAGGAGGCAGTCATGGGTTCAGCAGGCTAAAAACAGTGGAGCTAAAGCTTTTCAACTTTTGAACTCTCCTTAGGAACAATGTGAACAACCCTCACCTGTCCAAATGATTATGTCAACAAGGAAATCACCATTCAGTCCCCCAGAGGGTTAGTAAGCCTTCTCCAGAGAAGTGTCAGGAATAGCCACATGTACATGTGAAATTCAAACTCCAAAGATATTCCAGCAGGGCATGAAGAAAGTCTTTCAGATTACACTGGATCTGGATAGTATTAACAGATATCCTAAGCCTCCAGTTTCAAAGGCTGGAGAGCCCCTTTGGTATTCTAGCTAACAGACACTGGGCAATTAGAAAGGTATCCAATTACCAAGTAAAACCTAGGGCTGCACTTCTATTTGCTCTGCTTGTTTACCTGCTTTTAGTAGTCTGGCCGATAGCCTGGGATCAAATATTGCTCAATAAGTGCAAATCTGTGTGCTTGTGTGATTGTGAGGGAAGAGATATTCCAACTACAACCCTTGCCTAGTATTTCCAGTGTAAAGTGAAATAGGGTGAAATAGGCAAACCCAGGTTGCTCCAGCTCCATGAAGGGAGAAAATCCAACTAAAGCCAAATAGGTGGAGACTTTTGAAGGTTCCATGTTTGCAGAAATATCACAGACACAAGCTGGTAGTATTGTAGCCAAGACATTTAGGGCCAATGTGAGGCTTGGCACACATGAATGTCAGGTGTTAGGGATATTTCCTCTCTGCAAACATAAGCTGGAGCACCAAGCAGGGGAGTTACTTGCTCCTCCTGCCTCGAGCAAGTCCAAACAAAACTCCCAATCTGTTGAACAGAGTGCAGAAAGTGAAACTAAACTGCACTTCCCTGCTTCTCCTGGAAATGCTTTATTTCCTTACGCAAACATCGCTCCGAGAAACTGAGCCACTGCAGAACAGAGCAACACTTGTGTCTTCGCCTCCAGCTCTCTGGCCAACACAAAGCAGAAAGTTTTGGTAGTCTTCCAGCACACAAAATGCAATGCAGTGCTCAATATTACATGTGCAAAAACCGAGTGGAAACTTGCATAACCATGCGCAGCAGTAACAGCTTTCCAGAACGGCTCACTGAGGGTCAGTGTGCCAGGTGCAAGTACTGAACAAGAAAAACAAGGTGAAATGTCTGGTCTTCCTGGAGAGCAGGAGCACACTGCATTTGCATTAATGCTAATTAAAAGACTCAGAGGTGCCACATGCCATTGATAAAGCTGGTGACAGCCACAGGTAGTTTTATATAATCAGACTTCTGTGCTCTATTTTGTATAGAATAACCTTCTAGAAAGCGAGCTACGTAGGAAAGGGACATGGGAAGACAAGATGGAAAAAAACAAGGAGGCACAGTTACAGGGCAGGGTTTTCTGTATTTTGTCATTTTGTGGTATTTAGTGTTTCAGCATTAGGCACCAGAAGCTGAGTCACCCAAGGAGCTGTCAAAGCAATGCAACAAATCATCAACTCACCTGCAGCAGCAACAGCAATTTTGCCCTAGTGATAAATGTTAGCAGTGGATAAGGGAAGAGGAGCACAATGGCAGCAAAAGTTATTCAGTATACTCATGCCTATGAAATTGGTGTTACAGCAGTGGACAAATTTGTGGGAAAGGCAAGAAATCCTCAATTGTGTACATTTGAACTTTCAGTTTCAAGGGGAGTACTGTTTGGCTGCAAACTGCAGGAGTAAGAATCCTTTGTCTTATTTATTAACACAAAGTTTCCCAACTATTTTGTTCATTTGTTTCCCTATTCAGTGTGGAATAAGAGCCTAAAATTATGATATTAAGCTTTTAAAATGGCCTTGGAAGCACAGAGAGCACAGAGCACTTGAAGCACCTGAAGTACACAGAGAGCAAAATACATCAGCCAAACTTTCTATTTTTACCTCTTTTAACCTATTTTAATGCCACTTCACTAGGGAAAGAAAACAGAGGCCTTTTTACTGTTAATAATATATTATTCTACTCTTTGATCTTTATGTTTTGTTTCCTAATTACCTAAATGTCAGGCAGGCCTAATGAATTGGATAAGGGGTATTGATTATCTTTCTGGTTTTTGTAGTCAAACCAGAGGCAATTAATCTGCATTGGATATTTAGGAAGTTCCTCAGTTATTAAAACTGAAAGGAGGCAAGCAAAACTCAGCTGAAGAGTATTTCAGCAAATGAGTCCATATCTGCTATACATTCACGAGACTTTGGCTCAGCTGTGCTCCAAAACAGCAGGCACTGGAAATTATTGGAGACCTGGAGGAGATGTTGGTTTCGTGCTCTACTTGCCTCGCAAATCAGACAAATAAATGGTTTGTGTAGAAAAAGCAGTGACAATATAAGTGTTTCACTGAAGAAGCGTGGAAGTACAGGTTAGTTTCACTTTCTGCACTGGATTCTCAGAGTTTTGTCATTTATTTAAAACAAGACAAACAAACAAAAACCCACCAAACAACAAAATACAACAAAGACTTGGAGTGGTTGATATAAATACATATAGTCTTAAATTTCTCAAATGCAATCTGCTATAGAACAGAGGAAAGGGAAGACTCAGGCATCATAGTTTTTCACCTGTGCCTTTTCTACCTAAATCCGGCATGACTGTGACAGTGTGCCAACAGCTGAGTCATCAGTGCTGCTGCTCCAGTGCTGTCCAGGGCCAAAGCCAGAGCACCCATGGCCAAGATTCTAGTAGGATCCCTCCTCCTCGACCCAGGGGGAAGAGTGCTGGTGGGGTAAGGAGACCTGGGCATGAAATATTTCACCATGTGGGGTCATGCAGAGGCTTTCCTGCCAGCAGATGGGCTGGAAACCCTGGGCATCCCCAGTGCCCTGCCAGGCTAGGACAAAGGGAAAAGGGAGGAAATCTGCTTACAGTGCTCCTCCAAGGGTGGAGTACCCCAAGAGAGCTAAGTATGTGAACGCTGTGTGAAATGAGGCTAATGCTTTCCTATCACAGGGAGGGAGGGCAAAGATAAACATATTAAAGATGTTCACTTACTGCAGCCCTGGCGGCTATGTAAGCCAGCGATGGCTGCATAGAATAATGCCAAAAAGCCCTTCAGCAGTTATTAGTCTGTGGCTGCAGTGACTGCTGTTTCAGCTGTGATCATAATCACACCTCGTCTCCTCTTCAATTGTTTCTCATATTCTGCTTAGCTATTGCTTTAGTAGAGTTTTACAATGAGCTCTTCAATGTGTTTGTACAGCACACACACAATAGAGCCCAGTCCCTGACTGAGACCTCCAGGCACTAGAAGAGTACAAGTGGCAGTAGTAATTGCATACACAAGTCCCTCACTGGAGAAAACGTGAGGGGTACTAGGCAAAGAGCTGCAAAGAATCTGGCTTATGTTCTGCTTTTCTTTCAAACTTTAATAGCAGCATTTGCTTCTTTTCCAAGGAATGTGACTATTAGTACATCACTACATTTGCATATTTCTTTTCATTCTCATGTTCCTAAAATAATCTGAAGGAAGCCTAAAAACTATAATCCTGAAAAGAAAATTATAATTTCAAGTATAATTTAAAATTTGTATTTTCAGAGGTAAATAACATTCTGACTTTCATCCCGAGACAGCTGGTATGACATACAACAAAATACTTGCTTTTTTTTTCATCTTTAATATATACAATGGGTGAGAACCAAGAGCACAACTATGGCATGAAGTTAGCTAGATCTAAACAACTAGCAGTTGGCATCCTGGCCTGCATCAAGAATAGTGTGGCCAGCAGGAGCAGGGAAGTCATTGTGCCCCTGTGCTCAGCACTGGTTAGGCCACACTTGAGTACTGTGTCCAGTTCTGGGCCCCTCAATTTAAGAAGGACATTGAGACACTTGAACGTGTCCAGAGAAGGGCAACGAGGCTGGGGAGAGGCCTTGAGCACAAGCCCTACGAGGAGAGGCTGAGGGAGCTGGGATTGTTTAGCCTGGAGAGGAGGCTCCTCAGGGGAGACCTTATTGCTCTCTACAACTACCCGAAGGGAGGTTGTAGCCAGGTGGGGGTTGGTCTCTTCTCCCAGGCAACCAGCACCAGAACAAGAGGACACAGTCTCAAGCTGCACCAGGGGAAGTTTAGGATGGAGGTGAGGAGAAAGTTCTTCACAGAGAGAGTTGTTAGCCATTGGAATGTGGAGGTGTTCAAGAATGGATTGGACATAGCACTTGGTTCCATGGTATAGTAGTCATGAGGTCTGTGGTGACAAGTTGGACTCAATGATCTTTGACGTCTCTTCCAACCTTTGTGATACTGTGATACTGTGAGGCAAATCTTCCTTCTGGTCTTAAAGACTTCTAAAATAATATGGGGTACTAGAAGAGGATTTTTTTCCTCCAGACTAGTTGTAAAACTGCAATATTTTTTCCTTTAGTTAAGGGTTGATGTCTAGAACCCTTCTAAATTTCGTCATTGGAATGTGCTGCCCAGGGAGGTGGTGGAGTCACCATCCCTGGAGGGTGTTCAAGAGGGGATTGGATGTGGCACTTGGTGCCATGGTCTAGTCATGAGGTCTGTGGAGACAGGTTGGACTCGATGATCCTTGAGGTCTCTTCCAACCTCAGTGATACTGTGATACTGTGATACTGTAAATATTGTTTTACATGCTGGAAGGACTGCATTTTCTAATTGAAAGCAAATGAAAAACAGCAGTAAAGGTAATTTTTTTTCCCTTCAGGTTCTAAGTAAGTAAATAGGTAAAAGGGAAAGGTGATTAAGAAGCTGCAAAGTTTTATTTCAAACTCACTTTTCGGTATCCTGAGTCCAGCACAAACATGCAGCCAATTGTGCATCCATCAGTACGAAATGTTGCATAAGGGATTCCACTTCCCTTAGGAGGAGCTGAATCTAGCTTCAGGGTACACAGGGCAAACCCCCTGGACAACACATGTCACAGCAGATCTCTGGACGTCCTCTAATCCCACTCAAAGCAAGGTCAACTTTCTAAGTCAGGTTGCTGGAGGTCTTCTGCAGATTAATTTTGAAGGCCTCGGAAGATGGAGAATCTACAGCCTCACTGAGCCCTCCAACTTCACTCCTGCACCACTCCTTGTGTATTCTCCTACACTAAACAATTAGGATTTTTGTCACATGTGTTACAGTTCATTAATTATCATACTTTGGGATCTTGGCAGGGAGTTTGAAAATCATCACAGAGCCTTTGGAGCTTTGGTCTGAGACGGTTAGTTCCTTATACTTTGATATTGTTGTTTAATTGTCATGCTTGAGTTGTTTGGTAATTTTTTTTAAGGGGGAAACATATAAATCAGATATTTTTCTTCTTCATGTTTCTGTTTAAATGTATTTTCATTGTCACTCTGCTCTGAAGCAAGGCAGTCAAACATCCAAGCATTGCCAATTGCAAAATCCAGATGTCATGGAAGCTTAACAAGTTGCTTCATAATATATATGTGCACAATTAAAATCAAGACTCTGAAAGGTGTTACTCTGTTGTTCACCTAATTGATGTGCTAGACATTTAGAAGGAAAAAGGGAACATAATCATGTTTCCTACACATATAGGAATACTGTAAAAAGTTGGAAGAGGACACAGTCTCAAGCTGCACCAGGAGAAGTTTAGGCTCAAGGTGAGGAGAAAGTTCTTCACAGAGAGAGTTGTTAGCCTTTGGGATGTGTGCCCATGGATGTGGTGGAGTCACCATCCCTGGAAGTGTTCAAGAGGGGATTGGACATGGCACTTGGTGCCATGGTTTAGTAGGGATGAGGTCTTGCGTGACAGGTTGGACTTGATGATCCTTGAGATCTTTTCCAACCTTATTGATTCTATGATTCTATAAGAAAAGCAAACACAGTAAATGCAACATGAGATAAGTTTTTCTCTTGGGAGAGTTGAACAATTAGAGAAAATTCCAGGCTGCTTCTGAAGAACACAGCTGATGACAGCTGATGCTCTTGAAACAGCATTATTTAGTGGATTACATCTCCCATTACCAATCTGGCTGGATTCTGACATTATTAGTTTCTATCTGTAGCTTGCAGGCTATGCATTGCAAAAAGAAAATCTAACAAAGGAGGCTGTGATAATCAGGCCTGTGAAGAGAAGGGAGGGAAGCATAGGTAAAGCTCATGGGTGAAAGCAAAACTGAGCTGCAGAACTGTATTTTCTGTTGGGTTGTTTTGTGTATAGTTTGGGGAAGGTTGTTTTAAAAACAGAATGCAGTCATTTTGTCTGAGTGCAAAGCACAGAGATCCCCATGAGAATGGTTGTTCTTCTGCCAGAATATCAGGTACCTCTGTGCAGCTCTTCCTTCTCACCATCAGCTCCTGTGATCAATGATTCATCCTCCAGGGAAGAAACAGTGGAAAGGGAATAGCGAGGCTTGGTGACTAGTATGGACTACAGCAAAAAATATATGCTGTGTCAGCAATATACCCAGGAAAAAGACCCTTAGCTCACTCACATAGGGCTAAAGGAAAGGTGTTGCCAGAAGGTGGAGAAATACACAGGTGCTCAGCCTTGCACCAGTTCTCTAGGACATCAGCAGGCAAAAAAGCAGAACATGGCTTCTCAAAGCTAGACACACAGCTCTGGCTGTTGCCTTTCTCTGTAAGGATTTAAAGGAATATCCAAGAATTTCCCTTCCCATGTTTTTTTAATCAAAAGGAAAAAAAAGGTGGGGGGGGGAGGGTAAGAAGCCACAATTTGGTCATTAAATCAAGGCTTAAATAACACATTTACTGTATCAGAACAGTCCTGGCTTCTAAGTTGCCTTTATTCCTTTATAACCAAACAACAGTGTGGTGAATGAAGATACTGTGGCATGAAAATAGAGGCTGATGTCCATCTCATGTTAGGTGGCTATGAGAACTTAGTGTTCTTATGGAACTACCAACCTTGTTTATCTCATAATGTTGAGAGAGTCATCCGTGGGAGAAAGGGCTGCTCCATTTAGCTGAATGAGGCTCTGGAATGTAAAACTTCACAAATAAAGAATCCTGTAGACCAGACAGAACTCAAATGTCATAAACTTTTAAAAGTCAGTTTTGAAGAGCGTGTCTTAGGATGTCATAGGAGCATATTTAACACTCACATCCTCAACTGGAACAGGTCTCAACCCAATAGGAGTGTGCAGAGTGTCTGGCTCATGACATTGCATTCTATTACATTTTTCATTCCAAAGAATTGCAAATTACTTGACAAATTATATACACAGCCTGCCTAACCACTTAAAAGCCTTTGCTGATAGGGACAAGGTCAACATATGTCAAGAGCTGGAAGAGGAAATATAGCTGGTGGAAAACTGAGAATATATCTTGAGTGACCAAGGTTTGGTTTGCTACTCTATATAATGCTCACAGGTTGCCACCTAAGAAGTACCACCTAAAAAGTGGAGGCCACAAATGCAGCCTTCCTCCTGCACAGAAGGCTGCACTAGGACAATTCCCTCACTAATGAGGATCCTCTACAGTCTCTAAGCTGGTATGCAGAGAAAGCTGTGTCTGTCTTGGGTGTTCCCCACAGCACATGGAGATGGGGAAACTTCTAGCATTTCTCTGCCAGAACATTTCACAAGATGTTTGTTGCAACACACAAAGTCATAGAGGCAAAAGAAAACAGAGGAAGAGTAGCATCATTCCAGGCCAGACCACTTCCCTTTGCACATACTCATGCAGCTTCACAGGACACTCCACTGCTCTTACCTCTCTGGTGTTTGTTCTGGTGTTTGTTCTCATGGGAACAGGATGCTCAGGGTGGAGCCACCACACCTGGAAGAATTCAAAAACAGGTAGACATGGCACTTTGGGACATGGCTCAATGGATATGGTGGTGTTGGATTGACAGTTGTGCTTGATGATCTTAGAGCTATCTTTTCCAGCCTCTCATGGTGAGTACATGGGTGGGACACTTTGTGCCATGGTTTAGTTGATTAGATGGTGTTGGGTGATAGGTTGGACTTGATGATCTCAAAGGTCTTTTCCAACCTGGTTAATTCCATTCTATTCTATTCTATTCTGTTCTATTCTGCATGGTGTTATCACAATGTAGAGGTGCCCAGCAAAAACAAGTATTGTCATTGTAACATTTCTTTTTGCATAGAGGTAAAAAGGAGAAATATTTATCTGAAAATTACCACCAGGTATATTACTTGGCTCTCAGTCTCTCCTGTGAAAAGAAAACATACCAGGCAAACTGTATGAAACTCAGTATCTGTATCTGAGAATACTGAATGGCTCGATGGATCCTGCAAGACTGAAAGTGTCTTGCTATTTCAAATGGGATTCTTAGATGGCTAAACTATACACTCTGGGAACTGACTTAATGTTTGAATTCCAATTCAATTAAAAAATGGCATGACAAGATAGAGGAGTATTACCATAGTCTAAGGAAGTTGTTCCAAGTATTTGTCAGGGGTAGACAATGCACTATGCTGCTGTTTCACATTTCAACATCACAAAGAATTGCTCTCTTCCAAATCTCCTCCTACAGTCACTGCAGACCATGGAAACAGTCGGATAGCCCTTGCTGTGTGACCAGGATGGCCACTCTAAGATGGCTGTAAGGTGACTCTACAGCAAGATGTAGGATGCCTGAAGCTGAAAAAAGTGGAAGGTAAATGAGATAAAGATTCAAAATCTGTAAAAGACAGTGAAGGAGAAACTGTCTAGATAAAAGCAGCTACTAGTTTTGCAAAGGGGAGGAAACAGCTGAGGGCTTCAAATGTTGTAATAGTGAAAATTTCTTTCAAATCCATCTGTTGTCACTTGGGAAAAATCAAAATGCTGCACTCTGTTTTCTGAGAGAGGGAGGGAAAGGGAAGCTGTGTTTCAAAGTTTTTTATCTTCTGAGCAACATGTGCTACCGTCCCTGGGTCTTGCTTACTCCTGCTGGCCCAAGGAGCTTGTTTCTCCAGGTGACCAGTGTAGAACTGGAACCTGGGTTTGCCTCTGGCAAAGTCTGCAGTGACTACCACGTTTCTGAAAATACTAATTACAATCCCTCAGTTAAAATGAGACATATGTTAATTCATCCTTTAAAAATTAGCAGCTTAATGCAAATTAAAAACAGAGTTGGTTTATGCATCTCACACAGCCTGTTCTACTGTCTCCCCACAGCCACACCTCCTAAAATAGAGTTCTATCACTGATCACAGCACTGCTGCCCCCATCACCAGTGCCTTATACACACCTCTTCTGTGCTAGGCAGCTCTGTAAGCTTGGCAGTGGCCATTTCAGTCATTTTATTATTGTTTTCTTTAGTGGGGTACTAACCTCTGATGATTTGAAATTCTGGGCCTGGTGCCAATGCTCTAAGCTTTTTGAAATTTGCTTGTCACCAGTGTAAACCTCAGGCCACTATTATAGACAGGTGACAAATTCTCCCTATTTAAGGTTGTAACCAGCTCTACAGTGTATGTGCTCTTAGCACAGTGCATGCAGCTAAATCAAACTGCTAGCACTGAGGATTAACACTGACGCTGCTTGGAAATGTTTGACAGTGTGTGGTCAATGATGCACAAACTGAGTTACTTAATGACTGAAAATCCACAACCCAGATATTTCCCTTTTAATTTTTGAAGTGATGCACTGTTTGTAGGTAACAAAGATTCTCGCTTAACAATGTCTGCACTGTTGCTTCCTTACCATCCACAATACTCCAGCGAATCACAGTGCCTGCAGATAAATGACAACGATTCTGCCTTTGTGGAATACCTACTGCAGAGAGAAAAATAACTCCAGTGGAAATATGAATAATAGATTCTGATAGTCAGATCCTGTTAATAAATAAAAGATAAATACAGACCAATATGATCTGGGGAAACGGGCACATTTTTCTCTGAGACGGACATGCTGAATGGAGGAGTAACTGTCACTTCTTGGCTCAGTTTCTAAGCATGAAATGAACTGTTATGATTTTTACCACTCAATGTAAATAAAATTCGTTGAGACTATGTATAAAAATCAGTGTAGAAATGCTAATATATTATTTTCTACCTACATCCACATTCTGCACGTGCAACCAGCAAGTGATGCTGGGTTTTTCCTTTTTTGCACATCTGTGCCACTAGTGGAAGTTTTGCAAGCCAGATTAGGTCCTTGGGGATGTGAATGCCTTCCTACTGCTCACAGTCTGTTTGTACAGTTGCAAAGTGGCTTAAACTACTAAGCAGTTCTGCTCATGTCTGCACAAAAAAATAACAGCCACCAGTTTACCCTGTTAGTTGTACTGGTTCTTCAGTGCTAAGCAAAGGAAAAATTGTACCCATCTATGTGAAATCAGGATACATATGATTCATAAAACACAGCAACAGTTTATAGCCTTATCAGGATGGGAAGAGACTAGCTCTGCCTTGGAGAAGATATTGGCTGCCACTAGCAGAATATTTCTGCTAATTCTGCTTGTTAAGAAACTGCTCTTGAAATAGCAAGAGGCTTCACTTAATTAAATGTTAGCCAGTTCCTGCATAATTTACATTTCATTTTGGTCAGAAGTCATCCGAGAACCCCAAAATGCTATGACAGAGCTGCGTGCTAAATTCTGCCTTCATTTATATGGCTGCAGTTCCACTGAGGTCTGCAGAATACTATGTGATGATTAGGCCTCATTTAATTCATTTTACACAGAAGATGAAATATTGGAAAGCTGAGTAACTTGCCCAAGGTCAGTGACACAATGGGGAGCTGGATTACCAGCAAGCGACGAGTTCTATTTGCTTGCTGAATTCACCAGACTCATTGAAAATTTAATTTCTTCTCTGCTGACTCATATGTAGCCACATAGGTGTGGCCTCACTCTAGGTCACAGAAGTCTATCTAGGGACACTGATGAATCATATCTTCTTGTTTCGGCCTCTTCTGTGTGTGCATTGAAAAAGGATTGCCAGCTCTGATCATGGTGTTCAAAATGAAATATGATGCTGCTCCTGCCACCTGAAGAGTGGTTGTAGCCAGGAGGGGGTTGGTCTCTTCTCTCAAGCAATCAGCACCAGAACAAGAGGACCCAGGGAAAGTTTGGCTCGAGATGAGGAGAAAGTTCTTCACTGAGAGAGTCATTCGCCATTGCAATGGGCTGCCCAGGGATGTGGTGGAGTCACCGTCCCTGGAGGTGTTCAAGAGGGGATTGGATGTGGCACTTGGTGCCATAGTTTAGTCATGAAGTCTGTGGTGACAGGTTGGACTTGATAATCTTTGAGGTCTCTTCCAACCTTGGTGATTCTGTGACTCTGTGAAGCAATACAGGTTTTTCTATTAGTTCATAAACAGATGTGCACCTTTAGGGTTAAGCCCAAAAAACGTTTTTAACCTATGGAACAATACCGTTCAATAAAGGGGCGGGGGGGGAGTTAGAGGTGTGTATTTACACATGCTCTATTCAAACAAATAAATTGAAGGTTCTAAAGCCCTCTTTAATTTCAAAGTGCACAGCTTTCAAAGTACTTCCAGAGTCTATATGACTCAGGAGAATAGCGTCTATATACTTTGGTTTTTCCTCCCTAGTATTCCGACCCAGCCTGCGGTCATTGTCCTGCCAAGTTTTGGACAACAAAGGAGTTGGCGTCAGCTTTCACTAAGACTCCTGCACATGCTTATGCCCAATGATTATTCCTCTCAAAGCTAACAGGAATAATTTTTTTATTTTGTAAAAAACCTTAAGCATATGCTAAATTGCTGACAGATCAGGGACTGCATCAGCACTGGTTACTGCTGACTAAACACAGGAAAAACATGCAAGCATTAGAAGGAATCTGACAATTCAAAACTAACTTTGCAAATAAAATGAGACCATTTTTTGGTAGTGTTGTAACCCCTCGTAAATAACTGCTCCATATATAATTGAGTGACTATCTTATTCATAAGCAAATGACCTATTCACAACCATGCTAATAAAAGATGTATAACTAACTACATGGTCTTCTATCCATGCATTAACAGCTCTAGTTTTTTATCACAGCACTGACATTAAATGTGCAAATTAGGAAGAACAGCTTTAAGATCTTATCTTCTGTCATTAAAGAGAACAAAATTACTACCATCTGTAAAAGCCAGCTACCACCTGCAAATCAAATGACAGCCAAGTATCCTAAAGGGAATCCTTTTGCTTACTCCAGAAGACAGGAATTACTCACTTTACAACACCTTACTCTTTTAGGTGCTCTCTAAGCATGACTGTCATACTCTGTACTCTTACCCACATCCACTCTTGGAGTGCAGATGCTGAGCAGCAGCCAGATTCTTTCCACCCATCATACTTTTCAGAAAGGGATCCCATTGCAGAGGCTATGCAATCAGATTAAAAGAAGCTGCTGGAGAAAGTCTGTATATCTCTGAAGAACTTCTAAAATGAATGTCTATCATGAATGAAAGCCCCCCTTCCCCCAAAAGAGAATGTATTGAGGAACAAAAGTATCTTTAATTAATGTTTCCTTATCCATATCTGAGATGGGCAAATCTGTGGAGTAACTCAGGTGAGGACCAAGAGGGTGGGCCTGGGATTAGGTGTATCTCCTGCACACAGAGGAATCCTCCAGACAGTTTCCTCCCAGCTCTTGTTCATGCAGTTCTGTGCTCAGCAGTTCTCATCCAGTCACCACTGCACTATACCAGTGCTGTCCTTGAAAGTGGGCAGCCAAAGTCCTTGGTGCAAGCAGAAGAGGTGACACTCAAAGACTTGATGGAAAATATGATAATTTCCTCTTTGAAACACCTGTTCAATGTTACCAATGTTTTGGAAAGAGATTTTCTCAAAAGCTTTGTAATATGGGGTAGCCAATGGCTTAGTGGTATTGTACTCTCTTTTGTTACAGGATGTTTTTGAACACCTTAGCATGAGTCTGTTCCCTCTGCAGAACTTCTGCAATTTTTACTTTTGGATTCAAACCTTAGAGGCATTGTGCAGATGAACTGATTAAAGTCTATCAGGCAGTTAAGTACAAAATGATGAGGGCAATATTGCAACCAACCTATGTAAGTATGTGAGAGCAGTTTGTCTGATAACACTACTGCAGTGTGCAAATGGGCTGCCCCACTTTCCTCTGGGAAGACCCTGAGAAAGCATCTGTTTATTTTGTTTAGGAAGAAAGAAGTGTGCAAGTGCTTTCAGGACTGCAGAGCAGCAGTCCTTCTCACATGAATTTCACCTCACTTGCATGCAAAACAGCATTTTCTACAAACCTGAAACACTGTTGGTAAAGGTCATTCTTTGCAAACCCACACTCTTTGTAAAGGATGATCTATACATTAAAAAACAAAACAAACCAAAACAAAGCACAAAACTGGTAATGAAATACTGAGCAGCACAGCCAAACCAAAACCTGAACACAGACTTAAACACAGGGCTGGCAGTTGCAATGTTTTCACTATCTGTGATTACTTAGCATTTTGGAGGAAAGACTGGAGGAACACCCTCTCACAAAGTGTCAGAATAAATACTGCCTGTAATTCCCAAAGAAAATTCTTTGTACCACTAATACACTTTCAAAATTCAACACTGACAGTGGGGGGTGGGGGGTGGGGAATAGCTCTAAGAACTTTCTATTTTTATACATCATGAATCAGAAAGGTCACAAGCCCAATTTAGAAAAACATACCTTGCAGCCATGAAGGGTAAAATCCTGAACATGACATGCAAGTTAGTAGAAAATACTGCACAACACTTGTCACAAGGATGTATTCTTAGCATAATAAAATAAATCCAGGAGAGATTTGCCACCTGAATTTACCCTTTCTTACTTGACCGTTGGATGTTCTTTCTTCCATTTCTTAACGGACAATTCTAAAAGCATCTCCGTGTCACTACCATGCTGTTCGCCTGACCTTCTGTGCTGAGCTGATCCTTTTACTGAACTTGAAGAAGCAGAACTGCCTCCTCTAAGTTACTGAGTACCAGTGCCAGCAGGAGACATGCAGAGAACATCAGCAGGGTTTTAAAGAGAATGGGGAGGAGCTTTGAAGGTAGAAAAGAGGGGGGAAAAAAGAATGCTTAACAAGCTTTTGGTATCTAGTAAATTTATACAAAGTTAATAAACTGATAGGAAGAGGGAGATGAATTTTGTGGATAGAAGTAAAAAATATTTGTGGCTAGAGGGAAAAAAAAACATTTGTGGATAAAGTCTTTGGGTAGACATTCAGATTTTAACATGTTGAGGCCAAGTAGGAAAAGCAACTGGAGATGACAGACATGAGTGAAGATCTGAGGAGAACTACAAAGAGTAGAGTTGAAGTATTAACAGCTGTGCATTAAAGGTCAACTCCTACAGAGTGTACTTAGAGTTTGGTTCTTTCATTTATAATTGCTTAACATTGATGTAGCTCTGGTGACTTAACTGTGGCAACCTTCATCATCTGACCTTGATTTATTTTAATAGATCCAGTAATTCCTATGTAAAACCTTCAGATCTACTGATATTCTGAACTGGATTTGTGCCATAAGCAGGAAATGAGGAAGTGCAAAAGAGCATTTCTTTTGTACAATAAAATAAAATAAAAGCATCTAGAGCAAAAGATATTGGACATATGTTAATCTTGATTGCTTTGACTAAAGACAGAGAGAGGGAGTTGAACCTCTTCATGTATTCCAGGTGTGTTGGTTTCATACCAATATCTCAGTGGTGGTGTGACAGGGATAGCTGAGCATAACCATATGTGGACCAAGCCTGTAAACACTAATTCCCCCTTTAAAAAATGACTAAACTCAACTTTCAGTGAAACTGGAGTAAAATTTCAGTAGTTCTACTGGATCAAGGAGATGATCTGTTTCCAATTATTATAAAGGCAGCCGGCTGTAGCCTATTGCATATAAACAAGCAGAAAATTAGCAGCCTAATATGTAACCAAGCAACAGCAGCAAGACATTATTACTATGAAAATCTTAGCTTTAATATTCAGTGATTTTTACCCTAAGTTTACAGAGCTAAGGTGACATTTTCACAGGCTTTTGCCAAGAAAGGTCTTGTATCATTATGATCTTTCATGATTTTCATGCCAGTCAGCTTTCTCACCAGGACTCCGTCCACCGGAGCCCCTTAGTCTTTCCTTTCTTATCTGTCTAACAGAACTGAACTCATTTAACATCTGTCACAGATACCATGCTTACACTTCTTAGTGCAGTGTAAAGGTACCCAAGTTAGCTTCTTTAGAGACCAAATTATTCTGTGCAGAGCTTACTAGCAGATGCTGCTTCCAGCACCCTACCTATCTGTTAGAAGTATCCTGAGTATCTCAGCTTGGTACTGCACTGTGTGGTGGAGATGCATTATCACTTGCTTAACAATTTATGCAAATGCCTTGGTGTCTGCTTCCAGCCATGCATACTACTGAAGCACTCAGTATGGTGAAAGAAGCCATGCAAAACTCCATTCCTGGTGTCCTTCTATGGGTGATGCAAGCTGAGCCAGTCACTCAGTGAACATGTGCATTCCTCTGGTCTCTTGGTGCCTTGTGTGACTTTCTCCCTTCCATCAGTCAAGGAGGGGATCAAATATGGAGAAAGAAGCAAAAGAAGGATTTCTCCCCAGTCAGATTAGTGGCTATTCAAGCATGTAGTTTTAGAGGGATATATAAAGTATGGAAAAAAAGAGAAGTTACTAGGTTGTGAAAGGGCAAGAATAGAGAGCAGCTTAATTAAATTAACTAAGGGAATATTTACACTTCCCATTTTGGAGATTTGCAATTCTGTAGAATGATCTCCCACAGGAAGTAATGAAAACCTCATCACTGAGCCATTTTAAATGAGTTGCAATAGCTCTACTGTGAGCAACAGTGAAGGAGTGTGGACTGGTTTATGGTTCATCTCTCTTTAATATTCAAGCATGCTCACCTCATATATCTATGCTATAAACTATGGGATAATCTATATCAACACATGAATGTATTTGACTTTAAAAACCTGTATAGATACTTATCCCAAATAAATTAAGAAGATTACTGACAGGATTAATATCCTGGTGTTTGTTATTCTTCTGTTTTCTATGCTCATACAATATAAATGTTAATTTAAAACTTTCCATAGAATCATAAAATCATTGAAGTTGGAAAAACTTTTGAGATCATTAAGATCATTGATTCCAACTGTAACTAAGCTACCATGACCACTAAATTATATCCTGAAGCACCACATCTACATCTATATGCTTTTTGAACATTTCCAGGGATGGTGACTCCACCACCTCCCTGGGCAGCCTGTTTCAATGCTTCACCACTCTCTCAGTAGAGTAATTTTTCATAATGTCCAATCTAAACCTTCCCTGGCACAACTTAAGACCATTTCCTCTCACCCTATCACTGGTTACTTGGGAGAAGAGAATGGCTCTGGCCTCACTACAACCTCCTTTCAGGTAGTTGTAGAGAGCAGTAAGATCTCCCCTCAGCCTTCTCCAGTCTAAACAGCCCGAGCTCCCTCAGCTGCTCCTCATATGATGTCCTTGCTGTTGTAGGGAGTAGGAAATTTGTTTTGCAAAAGCAATGCATAATAAATTTTAGAGAGAGCTGCACGTAGAACAGTGGCATGAGGAGCTGCGTCCAGAATGATGGAAAGTATTAGCAGACTGCTGTCAAAAAAGTCATTTGAAAATATGCTCAAATGAGGTTTGTTTTCTTGGGGTTTTGACCAACACTGTTATGGGTTTAAATTTTTCCATCCAATAAAACTTGTGTATTTCTGCAGAAAGATTTGTTTTATGTTTAAGCAGTATGAAGTCATGAGGTCTTGGGTGACAGGTTGGACTTGATGATCTCTCAGGTCTTTTCCAACCTTATTGATTCTATGATTCTAAGTGGATATCCTCCAAACCCCTCATCAGTTTCAGCGCTCTTCTCTGGACAGCCTCCAAGACCTCAATATCTTTCTTAAACTGTGGTGCCCAGAACTGAATACTTTACTCAAGCTGTGGCCTCACCAGGGCCAAGCACAAGGACTCACTTCCCTACTCCTGCTGGCCATACTGGTTTTGATACAGGCCAGGACAGCGTTGGCCTTCTTGGCCACCTGAGCACACTGCTGGCTCATGTTCAGCCAACTGTCAGCCAGCACCCCTACATCCTTTTCTGCCCTGCTGTTATCCACCCACTGTTACCCAAGCCTGTAGCATTGCTTGGGATTGTTGTGACCAAAGTGCAGGACCTGGCAAGTTAAACTTCATCCCATTGCTCTCAGGCCATTGATTTAACCTGTCTCTGCAGTGCCTTCCTACCCTCGAGCAGATCAACAGCCCTGCTCAAATTAGTGTCATCCAAATGACTCACTCTTGAAGGTATTTAATGATGTGGATTCCCCATGCACACACCTACCTGTTGAAAGCTTTCCCTTTAACTTTGCATAGTACCAAATATTTCTTCTCTTGTTTAATGCTAGGAAACTTTAGGTAAACCAAGACCTATATGTGTCAAAATCCTTTGTATTCACTTACTGTGCATCTTAGCATAGCCACTTCTAAGTTAACAACTGAATATTCCAGAGGACTTGAGTTGGCATTGCACAGCCTATTGGACAGAGCCCGTTTTGGTTATACCCCAAATGGATCCTCTGCAGAAGTGATGGGAACAGCTTCCCACAGCTTCTACAATTTCCAGGGCCTCATTTGGCATTTTTATGTCTTTTCCAAATGTAGAGCCTTATATTCAATCATTACCTACATTGTTCACTGTTATTTTGCTCCTAATATCTGGTGCTGAAGTTGTAGAGCAGCTTTGTCAAGGGTTTGTTTTAGCTGTGTACCATCTGAGACAAGTAACAACATTTACATATGTAGGCTTTGCAGAGTACACAAACTTACCCACCTCAGACCCCCTAATTCTGCTGCTGCTCTGCAGAATTAATTCCACTTCAGCTTTCTATGATCATTTGCTTGCCTTATTCATAAATGTCTTGATATTTTAGCAGAAAAATGGTGAATACTGAAATGAGAAAGAAGGCTGTAAACCATATTAGTAGGAGGAAGACAGTAATTATCAGACTCACTGAAGTTTTTGCTACTGTTTCAATTAGAGACAATATTATGCTTCGCTTTCTATTGGAAATTTTTGTTTAAGGTTTCTGTGAAAAACATCTGCTGTATTCCACCCCAGCACTGGCAGTCATTCAGCAACAGATTAAATCACTCATTCCATATATGATAGCAAATTCAGTCCCTCTTCTGCTAAAGTTGTTATTGATCATAGCTCATTCTGAAAAAGTCCATTTCTAACTTTTTTCCAGTTTGACTGCACTTTACAATAAATACTTTATTTTTATCTTGCTCTGCCATTTGCACCTTGAATGCAAAAGTTGCTCCCAGGCACACAGCAGTTTGGAAAATCAGGTCATCAGACTTTCCCAAACATAACCGAATGTCTATTTTAGTCTTGGCTTTAGATGATGATGATGATGATGCAGATGCTATTGTTCAGAACTCTTTGGTTTATCACAAAGGTCTTATTATAACATGGGCAAAGGTAATCAGGATACCAGTTGATTACCTTATACAATTTCTGTCTTGAACTCTGAGACGGCTCATTAGAACAGGATTGCAGTACAACAATCACCAGTTCCATTCCCTGAGCAATGGGGCACATTTGTACAGCTCACACAGCAGCATCACTTTATGTATTTGAATTTTTTGGATAAAAGTGATTTAGTTGTCTTAAACTTAAATATTAATTTTGCAGGTGGCTTTTGTTATTGCCTTTTTGCAGTAAGATAAGTAAGAGTTTTAAGGATCCCTAGAAAAGACAGCATAGTTAAATGCTACCAGAAACAAAACTATAAAAGCCCTGAGATCTGTGGGTTCCTTCTTTGAGTCACCAGTAAAGGAATTTCAAAAGGAATTAGCAAAACACCTAAGTCTTAATAATACTCTCTAGACCACAGGGTGGTTACACTTCATGGTATGTCTTACACTCCTGGTCTATCAGTTACCTGGAACTTTTCTGGAGCACTGCTACTGTCTCCTAGCCAATCCACCCAAACCTCACTGCTGCACACCCAGGTTTCTTCCTGAAAAGGAATCTTGACATGACTGGATACACAGCTGGACCTAAGATTTAGGGAATCTTTGTGGAGACACAGAACTCTTGCTCTCTACAACTACCTGAAGGGAGGTTGTAGACAGGTGGGGACTGGTCTCTTCTCCCAGGCAACCAGCACCAGAACAAGAGGACACAGTCTCAGGCTGTGCCAGGGGAGGTTTAGGCTGGAGGTTAGGAAGGAAGTTCTATACAGAGAGAGTGATTGCTCATTGGAATGGGCTGCCTGGGGAGGTGGCAAAGTCACCATCACTGAAGGTGTTTAGGAGGAGACTTGACGGGGTGCTTGGATGCATGGTTTAGTTGATTAGATGGTGTTGGATGATGAGTTGGACAGGGTGATCTCGAAGGTTTCTTCCAACCTGGTCTATTCTATTCTATTCTATTCTATTCTATTCTATTCTATTCTATTCTATTCTATTCTATTCTATTCTAACTGAAACAGACTACATCTAACTAAAGCTGAGTTAAGGCAGAGCCTACAGAGTTGAGGTTTGCAGTTTCTGAATTCTCCTTCCATATTTGTGTATTCTGAATTGTGGCTTAGCTAGAGGTAGAAAGATGAGTTTCTAACATATTGATGAGACTGTTGATGGTCTTCTTGCATTCACCTCAATCCTCGGGTTTAAACTTTGTTCAGATGGAATCCAATATTGAAAAATGCATTAAACTCTTAAACCAAAAATTAATTGATGCCAGTTCGTGTCCAACTAGGTCAGGATCCTGAATTTGCTACGATGTTGATTTTCATGCCAGTGCATTTTGAAATTCTCAGACATGCAAAAGCATTTGGAAGTGTTTATGTGCATACATCAGTCTTGTAGGATAACCATCATTATCGCAGAAAGACCTCTCTTTACTTTAGCATGCAAAGAATCAACAGCAGAACACTATATGGATCATAAGTGGTATATGATTAGTATCTCTAGGTAAACTTTGTATCTGCCAATTTTAAGACCGCAGAAATTGCCCCTTATTGCAGTCCTCCTACTGATACTGAAGGCCTATTATGTTTGAGAAACTGAATGATTACTTCCTTCTTATTAGAATTCATGTAGTTTTATAGACTTATATGCAGAATATATATACTAATATGGAGAGTTGTAATTTTTCTATTGTACCCAGTGCAAGCAGAGCACTGTGAGATAAAATTATCTACTTACAACCTTTATCACAATAAAACCTCATGTAAACTTCAAGAAAGTCTGTCTATATTGCCTATCATTACTAAAAAACCCATAAAATATAGGACTGGAGCACATGCCTTATGAGGAGAGGCTGAGGGACCTGGGGCTTTTTAGTCTGGAAAAGACTTAGAGGGGATTTAATAAGTGTTTATAAATATCTGGGGGCTGGGTGTCAGGAGGGACGGGACAGGCTCTTCTCCATTGCAGCCTGTGATAGGACAAGGAGCAGTGGATGTAAGCTGCAGCACAGGAGGTTCCACCTCAACACGAGGGGGAACTTCTTTACTGTAAGGGTCACAGACCCCTGCAACAGGCTCCCCAGAGAGGTTGTGGAGTCTCTTTCTCTGGAGATGTGGTGGTGAGAGAAAGTTCAGTTCTCCCACACACACAAAGAAACCACAGCTAACTCAGTCAGAGAAGCAGAAATGGATAAGAGCTATATTTACAAGCAGGATGAAATGCAGATGATTGTATACACAATATACAGTATTTACAATATATACAGAAATATACAGCAAAGAATGTAATACAGAACAAAACTTTCCCTCCTCCAGCCAGGGAGGGTGTCCCCCCCCATACCCCTTCTCTCCCCCTACCTCCCTTTTTTCCCAAAAAGGGTTAGAGAGAAAAGGTAATTATTAAGGAGGAGATTCTGTTAGCTCAAAGTGTACTCAAGAATTATTCTTATCTGTTAGTTCAAGTTAACTCCGTCCCACACAGCTGTTGCTCAGAGAGAGACTGAGACAGTCTGAAAAAGACAGACAGAACTGAGAACTGAGATTCAAACTGAACTAAAACTTAAAGTTGCATTCTACCAATCTACCAATGAAATTCGTTTAGAATACCTTGGTTTCGTTATTACTCCAAAACATTCATCCAGAGTGTTCCAGCAACTGTCCCTTTCTTCAAGGCACAGCCTAAAACGGTCACAGGAGACTTTCAAGGCCTGTCTGGATGCATTCCTCTGTGACCTGAGCTAGATTGTATGGTCCTGCTCTGACAGGGGGCTTGGAATTTATGATCTCTTTGGGTCCCTTCCAACCCCTGACATCCTGTGATCCTGTGATTAATAAATAATAACATCATGAGGCCAAACAGAGTCTTTCTAAGCCTATTAGGAAACTTCCTAAGAGTCATCAACAAATATGTCCTTTGAATAACGTAGTGTATGAAGGGAAAGTAATGAGACTTGGATATTCTATGTAAGTAAAAGGGAACCTGACTGGGAAGTACAATTCTTAGCTGTCCTTTTGCTTCTAATGCAAACAGTAGCTGAGGCAATTTCATTTATTTATTTATTTAAAAAATCTGATTAAAATGAAATCTCTGCAGCACACAGACTGAGGCTTTTAGTCACCAAAAATGAAAGTAATGAAAATCAGGACTTGAACACTCACTGTGTCAGGCTTTGGGGAAATAATAGCTGTCTTTCAAATTAGAAGGCTGCGCAAAGCCTGTTAGAGAGTGCACAGCAGCATTCCACATAACTCTGCCCTCATGTTAGAGAATCCAAACCACAATTCCATCAGCAGTGCTGCATGCAGGCTTCACAAATATTTGATTATATCTCTTCTAAGAGCTTCACAAAATCTAAATGAATATTTGGGAATATGACTAATGGTTTGGCATGAATATTCCAAACAAGGAAGGATTCCTAGGTATTTGTATAAAGCCACTCAAATTAACCTGCTCTTTTGTGTGTGCCTGTACATCTAGATCACTGCATTTTCAATCCTTTTATTTGCTTCACATCATGCATATAGACCTGTGTGCCAGGAAAGCATGAATTAAACAAAATTACTGCATAAGAATAAGCCATTCATGTATAGCATATAGCATGAACATTCACTAGAATATTCTACTTGAAGAGCAATTTCTTCACCTTCAGATTTTTTTAATGTGCTGTTCCCTTTATCAAGCTTAACCCGTCACCCAGGTTACTCTACCATTTGCTTAACTTGAAGCTCACATTTATCATTAAGCATATGGTAGACAGTCTGAGACCTTAGAATGTGCCAGTCGTGGATATACCATTCTTCTCTCCCCATGAGAGCAGAGACAGCTGAAAGATCACAAAACCTGCTCCAGTGCAAAAAGCTATTAAATTTTATTAACCAGGGCCCTGAACCAGGAATCATTACTATAGGAACGCAAAGTGGAGGTAAAATATAACCTCAGCAGTGTCATAGTATTTTACAACCATTTCATACTTATGCAAATTATTGCATATGTGAAAGGCAATAATGAATTAATGGACCAACTACATAGTAGCATCGAGGGGAAAAATACACATTTATTTAGGATTCACTAGAGTGACAGAGCAAAATCTTAGTCTAGAGAGACACTTTTTCCCAGAATTGTTCTTCAGATTCACATTACACATTGGGTTATCACTAAATTCTAATATGCCTTCAGATGGCATGTGAAAGATGTTCTCATATACAACATTTGTGATTGCTACAGGATGTATTAGCTGCTGGTGGGACTGGGAGGTGAGACTCCAATGAGCTGACAATGTTTCAAACAAAAGGTTAAATTTCTCTTCCGTAGACACTAGGAAAGGTAGTGTTATGATAAGAATCTTTCCTGGATGACTGCTAATCTTTTTGTTCCACACACAGATACACTCTTGCCTATTGTCATGGTAACAAGTAGCTCTACTCTGCTATGCTTCTGCCTTTTCTTAGGCTATGCACTTCTCCCCAGGTATAATCCTGTCATTCTTCCAGTCTTATCCTGAAAGTTTTGCGTTAGCTCTTACCTTCACACTTCATAATCCTCCCCCTTCCCCAGGAACCTTTCCTCACTCTCAGAGACAGAGCACAGTGATGAGAGTTATTTGTTATTGTCCTGTCACGGACAATACTGATAGTAGCTGATGCTCATGCTCATGCTCTGCCTCACTGTTTGTACAGGTGCAATTGGATCACACTGCTTGCTTCCAGAACAAGCCAACTCTGAAGCACGTAGAACGTGACACGGGCATATCCCTACTGATCACCACATTATTACAATAAATAAATATGTTTTTAGTAGTTGGAATAATGCACTAGAGAAAGAAACATTCAAAATTTGGAGTCACATTTTATGCATGTTCAAGTTCATCCAGTTTTCAGCTTGCCTGCGAACTGCCCACCTAGCTTTCCAAGCACAGAGCAGGGACAGACCCAAGCACTCATCCCACCACCTAGCCTGCTTGCACCTGCCTGCCGTGGTTCCCTCCCGTGCATTCCTTTCACTATTTGTTCTGGCTTAGCACCTTAAAGACTTTTCTTGTATGCAGATAAAAGGGCAATTTGCTTCTGCCTCGATGCTAAGTTCTGCTAACTAGACAGACCTCTCAGAGTACAATACTTGTCCTGCTCATAATGCAAACACGCCATGTGAGCGACAGCCTTTTCCAAGCTGCTACAAGTCAACCCAGGCTCACCCCCACACTTGTCACACATACCTGTTCTCAAAATGGAACCACACATTGGCAGATTTTTCAGTCAGTTCAGCGAAGGCAAAGCGGTCGATAAGAAGCCCGAGGGCTGTTCTAACCTACATCAACTGGCAATGCTCCCAGAGGGAAAGTACACCAGCTGGGAAGAGGCTTATGTGCTTCAGTGGTGAACTTCATCTCTCCCTCATTTGGGGATGCTGCAGGGACAGCATGGGTTACAGATACGTGAATGCTGTCTCTGCTGAAACCAGCTATCTACAAGGAGAATCAAAACTTTGCCAGAGCCAGGTAATTTTTTTAGCTCCTTTGGATAACTTAAACAGGATAAAGTCTGGAATAGACAAGGCTATCTGGAAAAAAAATTAAAATCAACATGATACTAACTGAAAACTTTTGCCCTCAGTTCTAGGCCTTTTATTATCATCAGACCTACACCGGTCTGGCAGTGTAGAAAGAATCTGAATTTCTGATGTACAAAAGCACTGCAGGGTAGGGGGGGAAGTTGCTTCAAACCCTCCTTACTTTTCATTAAGAAATAAAACAGGATGAGGAGGTGCTATTTATATTCCTTTCCTGTCCACCTTTGTAATGAACACACCATCTTCTGACTCATTCAGTTAGGATTATTAGCAAGTTTTGCTTACCTTGTTTTTCACCTAGGGCTAGTTGGAGTAAAACTAAGGTTAAAACATGGACTAAGACATTGGGCTTTGGCCAAGCATGTTTTCTGGGTGCAAATGGAATGAATGCATGAATGTATGAATGTATATTCAGTGCTACAGGCAATCCTTGTCATATTTAATAATCATGTTGTGTCCTTACCTAACACTGTTCATCTGAACTTCTCAAATTCATGTTTGAAATACTAGTGTACTTGTATTATTCTTATTGTGTTTACAGATACAAACTGAGGTAAGACAACTTAACATCTTCTCAAAGCCATGCAACACAATCCACACCTGTGGACTCTTGAGAGAAAAGGTAAGCTTAGCAGTAACTTGGCTTTCACCTCTTCATGATCTAGACAGTTGGCCTTTCACTTACTATGGCCCATATAATTTGTCTGTAATTATTAATAGTAGTAGAAATTGTAAAAAGCTGGAGAGACTCAACAGACTTGTTGCCCAATGTACAAAACTAAAAACAACAGAGTAGGCCACTGGTGCAGTGGATGTCAAAGGGAAACAGTCATTCTCAACCATGGGGGACACTGGGCTTTACTTGCTGAATAGATAATGCAGTATTATTAAAAAAACCCACCAGTCTATGAGTAGATTTTACTTTACTTGCATTTTCTACTATAACCTTTCCTTTAATTCTAGTTTTTTCTAGCCTGCCTACCCATCTCCCTTATGTTCTCATACACAAGAGTCTTTCTGAATGCACAAGAAATCTATAAAGACTTATTTGGAGAAACTAAACATGCATGAGAAAAGCTGCTGGTATTATCCTGCACTATCTCACTCAGCTCTTTGAATGTACGTACAAAATGTGAGCAGTAATGAATGACAGCTAGGGGTGGGGTTTCCACATAAGAGGCCATATTTACCCCAAAGCACTTGTGTCTGCAACACAGCACAGCTCCTGTTTGTGCATCAACTGGTCCATATATGAAAATATTGTTATGCCTACTGTACCTGCAGTGACAGGTATGGCATACAGAAGGAAAAGAGAGGTGTACAGAAACATTAAAAAAGATATATCAGTGCACTGGCCAAGACAGAGGAAAAACTTAGTGGGGAAACTATTCAGCAAGATAAATAACAAAAGGGGAATTTCCTCCCTCTTAAATGCAGCTATACAGGAGAGAGCTGTATGCTCTATAGCACTTTTATTTTTACTGGTGCTATACAGAGTTACAGCCTGTCCAGTTATATATGATCTTTAATAATCTCACATAAACATGTGCACTAAATCAGAGGACTGATTGTATCTTCCCTGACAAAATATAAGGTATTTGGTACCACAGTCTGCAGTCAGTTTCCACTTTCTGTGTAGGGGAAGAGAGACCTGAGTACTTTTTCATTCTTGAGTTATTACTGGCTCAAATGTCCTGAATACAGATTAGAAGAATTACCTGATCATATTAACCTAGGGAAAGAGCTGAATAAAATCCCACGATTGTATTTCAGGAAAAGAGACTCCATTAGAGAATAAAATCGCTGTTCCTTTCCCACTATCTCAAATACTTATATCCAGCATGTAGTGCTTTTTATTGCCTGGTTTTGGGGTACTTGAATACAATTGAATATTGTCTGCTCTGAAAGATTATGAAGTCACCCAGGATTCATCTCCTAGGCCAGCAGTAAACCAACCCTCCTGACAGTCATAAACACATAGCATGCCTGTTCCGTTTGAAATGTTAATCATCTCTATGTAAATTCTAGCATACTGAAACTCGGTTCATATTAACTTCAAGTTACCTGATTTAGATAGAGGACAACCATTTATCAGCCTCTTTTTTTAAAAGATCAAAGAAGCTTGTCCCTAAAATATGTCCCATAACATGCAAATGAATCTTAATGTCTCTAATTAGATTATGACTTCAGGGTACTTTCTGTTGTTGAAATAAAGTGTTACTGCATTATAGGCTTAATATACTCCAAGGATCTGATCTTCTCAGCAAGTTACAACCACACTTCCTACTCCAGTCTATGACTTGCTTGCCCTCATTGGTTTTGTTACAAGAAAAAAATTGAATCTCTTTTCTGACACCTCCTCTTCAGCTCTAACAGTGATGACATTGTGGAAACGCTCGGGCAGACAAGACTCCCCCATGATCAGTGTGCAAGCTGCTGTGGCTCTCTTGTGCAACGTGTTCAGCAACTGTGTATGACAAGGTTTAGAGCCTCTACCTACTACCTGATGAGTAAGGAATTAATTCACACTTCAAGCTTATTCTCCATTGCTGTATGGAGATAAGTATGTCACAGTGGTTATTTTACTTTAAAATCCCAGCGGTGGGTAACCCTTCTGCTTCCACTGAGAGGGAGCAAAGTGGTTAGTGCTACATCATATGCCTGTAAGTGACTCCATCTGTTACGTTTCACAGCAAAACAAGAATCTCCTGTCTCCACAAAGATTTAAAGTGGGAAACAAAAATACAGGCTAGTCATCAAGCAGGGAAACATTTTGTTTAACTTGGAAAGAAAAGCCTTAGTCACCTGGTGCAAATATATGTATTCAAAAATACAAAGGTGTGGCTGGTGACTGGACTAACACTTCCATTCCCACAGGGAATCCTGCAAACACTCCAAGGGGAGCTACTTGGTAAGCAGGAGGCAAGAACCGAAAACGTGCAGACATGACTGAATATTTGTTACCAATGCAGTCCTTCTTCAGAGGTTCATGAATCATTTCTTAACTGATCCTGATTTCTTCAAGAACACTTGTTGTTGATATGCTACAGGGTATATCTGTAAAGCAACATTGCTAAGAAGCAAACATAATTATGAGTTATGCGCTCAGAAAATGGGAAATCTGACCCATCTCTCTCTGCTGTCTTATTATAGCAAAATAGTACACTGTAAAGTTGCTGGGGGGGGTTGTCTATTCATTTTTGTGTTTCTTATGATTTTGTAGTTGTTTTGGTTTGCTTTTTGAAGTTGTGGTCTCTGAAACTATCCCCCAGAAAATGCTGCAGTTTTTATTTGGGCCTCTCCAGATGTCTTTCAACTCATTCATCACAACTAACTTAAGCATTTGGATTTCCAGGGACCACTGAAGCTGAGTATGCATTAGGTCACTCTTGATCACAGATTTTTGGACAACAAACACTGGGGCTCTGCACAAATAAAGTAATAAAGTAATGATTTCTGGTTTTCAGCATGTTTGAAAGTCAGTCAATCACTAAAATACAACAAGTGGTAATTCCAGGATCAGGTTTATAGACTCAAATGGGTTATTTCATTGTGTATTTTCCCAAGTATTTTAGAATATTTGGTTTACAGGTTCAGCACAGGTGTCTAAGAAGTAATAATGTGTAGAATGGATTAGAGTACTTTTCACTGGAAGCCTGTGAGTTTCACACTGAAGTCTGTGATGTGCAAATGTTAACGTTCTTAACCTGAGTAACCAGATAAGCACCTGACCACACCTGACTATGACTAAAATACAGAATTTTGATGCGGGATTAGAACAGAGATTGTTTTTAATGGTTGGACAAGATGAGAATGGCTGTTAGCTAGGTAGTTAATACAAACAGAATAGGCCCTGGATAAGGAGAAGGGTCTTCAGATGGGGCTTGTATGGATCCACTCAGCCTGTGGGAATGTGGACAAAGGACTTGGGCACTGAGGAGCTTTAAGAATGCTTTCTGCAGAAGCTAATGAAAGAGGGTGGAGGCAAAATCCCTAAACAAAACAGAAGTTCTGAGTCTAGGTATTAGAGAGAAAATCAGAAGGCTGTGATTGATGCTTCCTAGAGAAACTCTGAGCCTGGATTCTTTCATGAGAAGGAGTTGGCAGAGAATCAGAGAGCTGAAGTCTTTCAATAAAGGTGTCCTGCTATTTGAGCAGGAAGGGTCAGAAGAGGCTGGTTCATACAAGATCTAACGAAGTGGAGCTTCCCAAAAGGAAACTTTTCCATATGAGTCGTATTTCTTGCAAGAGCTGAGAACCTTACAGTGCCAACAGTAAGCAAGGAAAGGGAGAGCAGAGGGATAAGACTGTGCTTGAGCCCTACATAGAGATATGCAAATTTAAAGAGAACCACCCCCAAAAATCATAAGCTTATGTTAATAAAGAAATGGATTTGCATGCAAAAATTCTAGGTCACTCTTTAACAACAGCAAATCTCTCACTGAAGGAACCTTGTGTGCTCCTTACCACTAATTTAAGCTGAAAATTTAGTCAAGTCATGCCAGCCATAGTCAGTATTACAAGATCTACAGGGCTGATCCACTCTCCTGTAATATGAGCAGAACAGCATTTAACCTGTATGCAGCAAGTCAGCGTAGGCCCATTTGAAAGTGAGTGTTTTACCTTCTTGTCTTACTAAAATCACTTGTACTTGTGTCAAATTGTGAAACTATAGTGGAAATGAAGAGCTTAGCTTAATATATAACAAAAAGGGGATATAAAGAGGAGAATTATTTTTTGCTTCTCTATTGAAATAAATGTACTGTGTAATAATCCTACGAATAACCAACCATCCATAACTCTGCTTGACTAGGACACAGTTTGCTCTAAAATGCTACACATTTGCTTTTAACACTACTTTAAAGCAAGGTGGGATCAGAAGTAGCTGGAACTGGCAACAGAATCACAGAATCACAGAATGTTAGGCATTAGAGGAGAGCTCCAGAGATCACAGATCATAGAATGGTTTGGGTTGGAAGGAACCCCTAACAGTCATCTAATCCAAACCCCTTTGCAGTAAGCAGGGACATCTTCAACTAGATCAGGTTGCCAAAAGCCCTGTCAAGTGTCATCTTGAATGTCTCAGGGGATGGGGCCCCAACCACCTCCCCAGGCAAGCTGTTCCAGTGTTCCACCACCCTCATGGTAAAGAATCTGTTCCCAACATCAAATCTAAACCTGCTCTTGTCTAGTTTGAAGCCATTGCCCCCATCCTATCCCTGCTGGCCTTTGTAAACAGCCTCTCTCCTTCCCACTTGTAGCCCCCTCCAGGTACTGGAAGGCTGCTATTAGGTCTCCCTGGAGCCTTCTCTTCTCCAGGTTGAACAACCCCAGCTCCCTCAGCCTGTCTTCATAGCAGAGGTGCTCCAACTCCTTGATCATTTTCATGGCCCTCCTCTGGACCCCCATCAGGTCCATGTTCTTCCTTTATTGAGGGCTTCAGAGCTGGACACAGTACTCCAGTTGAGGTCTTACCAGAGCAAAGTGCCAGAATCACCTCTCTGGATCTCCTGGCCATGCTTTTTTTGATGCAGCCAAGGATGTGATTTGCCTTCTGGGCTGCAAGTTTGCACTGTCTGCTCATGTCCAGCTTCTCATCCATCAGTACCCCCAGGTCCTTTTCTGCAGGGCTGCTTTCTATCAGCTCATTTCCCAGTCTGTATTGATAGTGAGGATTGTTCCATCAAGTCCAACCTTCCTGCCAAAGCAGAAACACCCAGGGCAGGCTGCACAAGAATGCATCCATGTGGGTTTTGGAAGCCTCCAGAGAAGGAGACTCCATAACCTCTCTGGGAGGCCTGTTTCAGTGCTCCAGCACCCTCATGGTAAAGAAGTGTCTCTTTGTGTTGAGGTGGTCAGAATAAATATAGAATTCTAGGGTTATTATTCTGAGGTTAAAGAGCCTTTTGGCTCCAATGTGGTAAATATTACTGAGATGATTATTATTCTAGTATTATTCATAGCCTCTGATGGCACTGGGTCCTCAATGACCTCATTATGGTTACAGTCTGGGTCCATTTATGTAGCTGGTGACGTGTGACAAAGACAAAACATTTGGGTTTTGTTTTCTTGATGTTCTCTGAGTCATTTTCAAATGCATTTCTTTGAACTAAAATGAAAACCTTATTTTGCAGCAAACATGCCTGAATCTATTAGCCACCTTTTTTCTTTTTTTAAAATGTTTAAACATCAAATCTTTACAGTCCACTGGAGCCTCAATATTTGTGAATAAATTATTTGCAATACCCCCATTTATTGTGGTGTTTTGGGGCCATTTCTTTTTGCCCAAGTGACACCAGTTAGGGTCTATAGCATCTGGCCAAGCTTGTCTGATTTCACTTTTAGCCACTGGGAATTATAAGAAGTAATATGGACCCTGACAGTATCACACACTTTCTGAAGGCAGACCTTTAATTTTATGCTTGCATCAAACAGAAACTATGGCAGAGAATGTGTGAATATCAAAATCTTTTGCTCCCTACCACAGAAAGTTAATCTAAATGAGTTTGTCTCTTAAACTATTATGTGTTAGACATCACAGCATCACAGTATCACAGTATCACCAAGGTTGGAAGAGACCTCAAAGATCATCAAGTCCAACCTGTCACCACAGACCTCATGACTAGACCATGGCCCCAAGTGCCACGTCCAATCCCCTCTTGAACACCTCCAGGGATGGTGACTCCACCACCTCCCTGGGCAGCTCATTCCTATGACGAATGACTCTCTCCATGACGAACTTTCTCCTCACCTCGAGCCTAAACTTCCCCTGGCACAGCTTGAGACTGTGTCCCCTTGTTCTGGTGCTGGTTGCCAGAGAGAAGAGACCAACCCCTTCCTGGCTACAACCACCCTTCAGGTAGTTGTAGAGGACAATGAGGTCACCCCTGAGCCTCCTCTTCTCCAGGCTAAATAATCCCAGCTCCCTCAGCCTCTCCTCACAGGGCTTGCCCTCAAGGCCTCTCATCAGCCTCATTGCCCTTCTGGAGGTGACAATGTAGAATTCATTACATCATCCTGGATTTTAAGATATTTGGACATATAAGTGATCCAGCACAGCTTTAGAAACCTGTCCTAAATGGTCATATGAAAACGCCCTGAACTTGTCTCCAATTAGTTGAATTTGTTCACCAACAGGTGATTCTGCAGTTAGAAGCTTTCTCTGTGGATCACAGAGTGCACACCTGAAACTGAACAGTGAAATAAAATATGTTCCATTTGGTTTCCTCTGTAATTTAGTGGACTGTGGTTAGTCTGCTTTAGCTTTGATCTGCTGTGTAATTTTTCCTTTTCTAGCAGACGTGTGATCCTAGGAGCTTCTGGTTCTTGGCAAGCTTGAAAATCAGGCTATTTATCCTGGTAACTAAGCATGGACATAGGAGCCTAGCTTCAGATACTCACTTTCCTTGCCGATAAATCAATGCTGGGCACCTTCCTGCCAGCAGCACAAATGCCATGAAGGGTCATGCTGGAAATTAAGAGCTTTTAGTCAAATCAGAACTTCACGAGCATCATGTATTGCAGTATTGATTTCTATTTCTTTATGGAGGAGATCCTTTAATCACTATTGCCTGCTCTGTATATTAAAAGAAGGAAATAACTACAACATTTCCATTCCAGAAAAAAATGCTTTGTGGCCCACTCACTGCTGAAATCCATTAAGTGACTCTGCAGGATGGGAGAGGAGGCTCTTTTTATTCTTTAGGTTATATATTTTACAGTTGTGTGATAGTGTACGTGCCTACCTGTGTGGTCAAGGCTGTTCACCTGACTGTTGTATTTTTCACCTAAATTTGTATCAGCATTCCTTGGGGGTATCATAAAGCACTTTTTCCCCCTAAAGCATTAGAATTGTAAAAACATGCTATTCTTTCAGAAACACTTTGTCAGTGACAGGGAGGTCATGGCCAAGATGAGAGCAAACCTGGCAAAGGCTTCAACTCCACCCATCATTGTACAAGGTTCCAAAAGGCTTTTTAACCATGCATCTCTAACTGGCTCCAGTCAGCTGGCTGATGCTGAAATGACTGTTGTTGTAAGGCCAGCAAAGGCTTTGTTGGGATTTGTTTGGTTGGGTTTTTTTTGTTTTGCTTTGTTTTGTTGTTCCTTGATTCTAAGCTCCTTCCTGTTGTGTTATTGCATAACTGAAACTCTTGACAAAACATGTGTCTCCAAGACTGTGCTCTCTGGGAAATGCTCGGTTCCAAAAGAAAGTTGCAGTAACAGCATTTGTATTCCAAGCAAAAAAATTTTGTTTAATGATGTTGGATTCAACTGTGCCTAAAGGCTTAAACAGGCATTTTTACAACAGAAACAAACCATACCAAACACCCAGTAAGTTGGCTGTTCAAACGTCTGTGTCACTACTAAGACTTCCATTTGTACTGGGACATAATGCTGGGTTGGGCTTGTTTGTATGTTTGCAATACTTGAAATATGTGAATAGGCTTCTGGTTTTCTTCTTCATTTGTTCTTACTTCTTCAACTCAGTTGCTAAATGTTACAAAGACACACTGTTTTCTACAGTTGCTGAAGCACATGGTGAATGGACACTTTCTGGTGAGCTTTACCTTCATTTGAGACTTCCTAGAAATTTTGGTACATACAGAATCTGTTAAAATTAATTTGAAAAACAAAAATAAAAGTAATTAGAATAGAATAGAATAGAATAGAATAGACCAGGTTGGAAGAGACCTTCAAGATCATCGTGTCCAACCTATCATCCAACACCACCTAACCAACTAAACCATGCAACCAAGCATCCTGTCAAGCCTCGTCCTGAACACCTCCAGCGACGGCGACCCCACCACCTCCTCGGGCAGCCCATTCCAATGGGCAATCACTCTCTCTGTGTAAAACTTCCTCCTAATTCTTATGATCCTGTTTAAAAGTTATGCATGTTAAGGCTTGAAACTCTTGTCAGATTTTCTAGAGATTTATTTTTCTTTCTGTGTAAGGCAAGGTTGTCTTGCTAGACCTACATGTGGTATACATTTTGTTGAGCTTTGTGTTCTCTGTCAGCTTTACCAGTCAGATATTATGCAGTAATCTGGTACCCATAAGGCTGATTCTTTCTGAAGACTAACAGCACTGAAGAAATGTTTAAACACAGGCTCTGCACTTAGCATCGATTCTTTCACAGGAAAGCATTTGCCCAAAGTCTCTTGTGCCATTATTGCTAACAGTACTTTGTCTTTGGATAACCTGATAGATATCTGAATGAAGAAAACATCATTTCAAAACCATACTTGTATTAGTTTCTGGGATGCCTGTGGAAGAAATTGGCTTTTTACTTAAAAATAGTTTGTCCAATATTTTCTGTCTTAGAAATAATTACAGTGCCTTCATACTGAAAAACAATGAACAATGAACTATGATACCAGAGGCAGTGGTAAATTGTCTCAATCTTAGTTTTTTTTCCTTTTTCCTAATCCTATGAAGACCTGTGAAATGCAGTTATTTATAGATTCCTCTCCATCACCAGCATAGCCAAGCTCTCGAGGAAGCTCTCCTAACTCTTTCATTCCTGCCACTCATAGTAAAAGTAGCTGATAATTTCTCTTATTTTTCTTGGAACATTTTCTTCCCTTTCTTTAGTTTCCTTAGAAACTGGCTATAAACATCTTTTATATATATATCTGCAGTGTAATAATGATGCACATGTCCAGAATTGAATTAGGTCTCTTCCAGGTCTGCAATTGAACAGCCTTGGGGTTTTGTTGGGATTTTTTGTCTGTTTGTTTGTTTGTTTCCCAGTGACAACTGCTACAATCCCAATTTTATCTTCCTTCCATGTACATTCACTCCTCTGTATTGTGGGTCTAGTGATTCCCTAGGAACTGTCAATCTGGCATACTGCTGCTTACTCCTGTTCTCGACTGAGCAGTATTGCTTCACAAGTGCTTTTGCAATTCCTTTTGCAGTTGTCTTTGTTATAGGATCTATTTAAATACCTTTCCCCTTACCATGACTGAGGAATTCTGATTTTGTTTTCTGGCAATTTCCTAAGGTTCAGAACTACTTAATTTCTCTCAGTGTCAGAGTTCTCTTGTCCTTCTTTCAGGGTATTCCCAGCAACCTGATCTCACTGAGATTTTCCTGTGTTCTTCCTAATTGGAGAAGAGTAATTATTTTTCCTTACTTTGTTGTAGGAATAATAATAATGCATGGTGGTAAAGTTTCAAGAAGTTCATCTCTTCAGTTTGCAAGTCTGCCATATGCCCTCTTCAACAAGAGAACTGTGAAGTGTCATGAGGAAAGGAAAACAAACAAGAGTGCTTATCTGGAGAAATAAAGCAGCTGACCTAGACTCAGCGAGTCCCAGTGTAGAAAATTGAATCATCAGATGCAGAAAGAGAAAAATGGAAAGCCAGAAGGCAGTCATAATAGAAGACTTAATACAGGAAAGAGAGAAGAATGGTGTCACATGGGCATTAAATGTAGATTATGAGTGGTCAGGTATTAAAAAGAAGTGTCAGACACAACAGACTGGAGAGAAGGAAGCCTCGTAGTTCACAGAACCAATTTGACTCCATTGGGGACCAGCTGGAATCGCAGAGCTTTGCAGAAATTATCACAAGAAAGGACAGGTGCCCAGCCAGTTTCAGAAAGAAGATGCAGCCTGGGGAAAACAAAGAGCAGAGGAGAGGTCATTCAGTTACTGCTTTTACCTGTTTCTGTGCTATGCGGTCCTCTTCAGAAGGAAAAGAAGTGTAAATGGAGAGTGTTCAAGTTCAAGTGGAATGCTGGAAGAGCTAAAGATGATGATGGGGAAGTAGAGTTCAAGGCAGAATGGGCATCAGCCATTTCAGACGTAGAAAATGGAATTTGAGCAAGGGAGGCAAAATGAGAAAGCAAAAGGTTGTGGGAACAGTGGAGCAGCAAGGCAGAAAGGAAAGAAAGAAAATTATTGTGCTACTGAAAAGCAGTATTTAAAACACCAAAGAATACATTACTATTTTTCTGTATGAGTCTTCTAGTTATAAGGGAGCTGACTAGTGAGGTAACCACGTTACAAAGTTTAGGGAACCTAATGCAGGAGACAACAGCAATTCCTAAGCAAAAAAAAATAAATGAAAACCCTCCTAAAACCCAACCACCCAAAACCACCCCCAACCAACCAACCAAAAACCAATCAGAAGCTTTTGCAGAAAGGTGGAGGAGAAAAAAAAATTGAGATAAAGATTGCTAATAAAGAAATTTTAATTTCAGATAAAGGAAAGTATAAAGATAAAATATAAGGACAACAAATTGAGGTAGGTTAACCTTTGCTACAACCTGGAACAAATGGAAATAACTAGGGGGGGACAAATAAAAAAGTATGTACATTAGCAGCAATGTTTAACCAGGGAGCTATAGACTATGAGCAATCTGTGAACTACTAAGCGGTTAATGAAGGATAACTCTGTTTTCACTGACTACAACTCTGCCACTCAGGGCTCCTGCCTCCTCTGGAAAAGAAACCTCCACAAATGCAAAAAAAAAAGAATGAAAACCATGTGAAATACAATAGTAGATGAGAATATACAGAGTTTGACAGAAATATACCAATATAAGAGTTGATGTAGAAACTAACTGAGCTAACTCCTGAGACACACCTTGAGTACTGTGTTCAGTATAGGGCTTTCTCTACAAGAAAGACATTGAGGTACTGGAGCAGGTCTGGAGAAGGGCAATGAAGCCTGTGAAGGTTTGGAGAACAACTCTTCTGAGGAGTGGGTGAGGGAACTGAGGTTGATAAGTCTGGAGAAAAGGAGACTGAGGGCAGACTTCATTGCCCTCTACAACTGAAAGGAGGTTGTAGAGAGGCGGGGATCCATCTCTTCTCCCTAGTAACTAGTGATAGGATGCGAGGAAGTGTTAGGTGGAGAAAACTGTGCAGAGCTCAAAGCAGATTAAGTTCTCCAGAAATGGAGGATATGTTTGGAGGAGATTCAATTAAAACAACAACAACAACAACAACCACCACCAAAAAAACCCCACCAATTTTTCTTTTAAAAAGATAAAGGACTGATGAAAAGGATGATTAATTAAGGTAACTCACTCTCTGTGTACTTAAGACCAGAAGCGGCAGATTGCATGTGAGAAATCTTGTGGGATAGAGATTTGAGAAAATATTGCACTCTTGGAAAGGCAGAAATATTTGAGATACAGTACTTGTGTAACCTAAATGAAAAAGGGAATCTTTAAAGACACTTAAAATGTTTGAAAGTACTCTCAGTCATGTATTTCTCAAAATAACACCTGAGATCAGAAAACCACAGGGGTCAAGAGATCCAAAACTCTGAAAAAGGCATCTAGGTAAACAGGTTTAGCCTAGGTAAGGACTGTGAGGATTAATATGGATCCAGAACAGAGCTAGATCTGATTACAATTTTTGAAAGGGAAGCCAGTTGATTCCATAGAACCATATCATAAAATAAAGGACCAGAACAGATGTGAAGATTCAAAGGTTGTCTAAAAAATGCAATCAACCAGAGAGAACTTTCAAGAAGTAACAGAAAAGACAAATTGGAAGAAAATGTACAGGTAGATACATAAAAAGCAAAAATATTTTGCAAAGCCCCCTATAAGTGACTAAAAGTGTCTTAAAAATTGGTCTCTTCTCCCAGGCAGCCAGTACCAGAACAAGAGGACACAGTCTCAGGCTGCGCCAGGGGAGGTTTAGGCTGGATGTTAGGAAGAAATTCTATACAGAGAGAGTGATTGCCCCTTGGAATGGGCTGCCCAGGGAGGTGGTGGAGTCACCATCATTGGAGGCGCTCAGGGGGAGACTTGATGGGGTGCTTGGTGCCATGGTTTAGTTGTTTAGGTGGGTTGGATTGGTTGATAGGTTGGACGTGATGATCTTGAAGGTCTCTTCCAACCTGGTCTGGTCTGGTCTATTCTATTCTATTCTATTCTATTCTATTCTATTCTATTCTATTCTATTCTATTCTATTCTATTCTATTCTATTCTATTTTCTCTATGGAAGGTTCTTTATGGGAACTGTTTCAATGATAGTCATGTTTCAGTTGGGATTTGTCTCCTCTGACTACAGGAGTTTACAATACAGTTCTATACTTCAGCCTGGGGAATAAACCTACTGTTACAGAGTGCTGCTCCTCAATGTTGTCAGAACAGTTCCAAGTATGACTCAGCTAAGCAGTCATAGGGACCTACATCAGAATAATTCCTACACCATAGACTACACTGGCTATATTAACTAGCCCAGTGCTGCTCTAAATATGACCTTGAAAGACCAAGATCTTCATTTTCTCAAAAAAAATTAATCCCAGTACTTGAAATACAAGCAATACAATGAGCTGGACACCATTTTGCAAGTAAAGTTTCAATAATGCTTTGTTATCTGTTATATACCTACCCAGAACAAACTCATGTCATGCAGTGAACAAAATATTCTTACTGTGAGTAAAATTTAAATCAGATGTAAAGGAAACAAACGTGAAAGAACAAAAGTCTGTCCTGCCTCCCACTGGGAGAGCTGAAACTGTGGAAGAACAGGAGTTTGAGAAAGAAAAATGAAAAAGATCTGCAGAGGAAGGCTGAAGCACATGAAAATAGAGCAAAGTAAGAACAGACTTTCTAATGAACAGGCCAGGCCAGGCCAGAAGGAAAATGCTAAGATGATAAAAGGTGAGTGCTGTTAACAACATAACAGGCGTTGGAACAGATACAAGTTCATTTCTAAATATACTCAAGGAAACTTTAGATCAACAAATTAGAAGGTGGTCTGGATTTGCCTGTGATGCTGGGAAAATTAGCAACTAAAAATAGATTACTTTTCTTGTTATTCTGCTGTAACACTATGAAAGAATGGCACCAGTACACTGGTAATCTTATGCCTAGTCCATAAAGACTGACGTGCATATCACATCAACTGTGGTAATTGCAGAAAATGGACCATAATTTGATTATGATGTTAAATGTCTTGCAAAAATAGCATCACTTAAGGCACTTCATGCTGAAGGTATACACAACATAATGGTTTTATGGAAATTGTCATCAAGATGGCAACGAGAGTGTCTACAAAAAAGATCAGGGGGAAACACACTATCATTTCGGTTTATTCTCAAAACAGATTCTCAGTTTAATGTGGACAGCATAACTTCATTATGTAATTGGTAGAATCAAGTGCAAAGGTCTTGAAACTTCTTCCTGGCCCCATTAAGAAAAAGAAAAAAGAAAAAAAAAAAGAAAGAAAAATAAAAAGATGCATGTGAGAAAAGGTATGAGACAGGATCACACAAGTGAAAAACCTTTCAGCCATGGGGCTCTTTAGCCCTTCCAGAAATCCTACATGAAGTTTTGCCTTATTTGTTCAAGCAATTACTGGACAAAGACAATTCTTACGAGAAACATAAGACATCTTCTGCTTCTTCCAGAACAGAGAAAGCTTCTGCACTTCCTTGAGTTTGTTACAGAGCAGGTTTCTGAGGAGAACAGCAGCAATGAAGAGAACTGTATGAAGAAAAGCACATGCTGAGGTCTACCAAATACTGAAGAGATCTATGAAACAGAGAGCCAGCTGAGAGAAAAAGAATTTATTTGTGTTGGACCATGTGTGATTTTATTCTGGATGATTCAAATGAGAGGGTTATTCAAAATAAGAAATTTCTTGGCTTCAGCCAGCTGTGGCTAACAACTGCTAGTAAGAAGAGAAGTGGGATATTGAGATAACTTTATTTCCCTCATAAATTCTTTATTTCCTAATATTATCTTAAACCACTCCTGGTAATCAATGTGAATTAAAAAAATGTCACCTAACTGTTGCATGAAAGTCACGACCAACCATTATTATGGTAGGCTTGAGAGCTTCCTAAACAAAAATGCAGCAGAATGGTGTGAAAAGGAAGAATGTTCCAGCTTGCAGCTCTTGACCTTGAAGCATCAATCTTTTTTAAGATATTAAATATTATACAATCGGTAGGAGAAAACTGAAGGCCCTGATTATGGCACCCATCATTTCAGGCTGGAAGACTAGGCAAGAAGGTCACCATGGTATGTATGACAGGGACAGTAAGGTAAGCCTCTGAAAAGAGTGTTCTCCACTCAATATTGCACCAAATGGTCAATACAATTCTGACAGGATGATGCTGGCTTGCAGAGGAATAATCTTCTTTTGCTTTTCTGGTCTTGCCTGCCAGCAAAAAGCAAATCACACACTCTGGCTCTGAATTTTGCTTTGTGTTAGTCTGACAAGATCTTTAAAAGAAATCAGCCTCGTGTGAAGATTCGCCGTCCCAAGGGTAACAAAATTTTTGCACAACATAGCTGGACCTGGAAATCATTATTGTAGCTAAAATAACCCCAACCCAAACCAAGTCCTGAAATGAGCAAACCTGCTTTTTCTGTCAAGCGCAGATTGCAAAACTTTCAAAACTTGTAAAAAATGCTTTGCTTACACTGCTTGAGAAAGTGCAGGCTTTGGTTCTGTATCTCACAGCCTGTGAAAAGAGTCTGCTAGGATATCTCATGCTAATGACAGGGAGGCTAATGACCCAATACTTGTTCAGTCAGATTGATGCTTTACACTAACCCAGAAGAGCACTTCTGTGCCACTTACAGCAATGACCCCTAGAAAAGCTTGCAGCCTTTGGAGCTACCAGACGGAAGCCCTGAACTGTTACCAGGCTCTTTATTTAGCACAAAGGAGAGGCTCCATTCCACCAACAGAACTGTCTGCAGGAGCTGTGTTAAGACAGCTTATTCCCACTTTCTGCTTTCCCCTGACCTAGGTTAATTCCCTGACTCGAGGGAATGTCAATCAGTGTAGTTGTTTCTTTCCCCTCCACCCCACCTCTGTCATTGCAGAATGTAGCCTAAAAGGAGGGATTCTTACTACCCCATGTGTTGGATCTAGTTAACAAGTGACCTCAGGATGAGCTGATTCGGCTTCTTGATCTGATGAAAACCAAATTATTTGAGTGGATTTGTGATTTATTTCCTACCAGATCAGCAAATTGATCTAATCCACCATGGGCTGCAATATCAGTACAAAGGCAAGAAAAACTCATGTTTAGGAATGGAGCAAAAAGGAACCTATCCTTTGGAAGCAGCTGCCTCAAGAGAATGACCACACCACCACAAATATCTTTTCTTGCAACACTGAGTGTTGCTTGCATAAAAACAGCACAAAAAATGTGAAGTCCTAAACTCTATGAAATAAGCTCATCCAATCTGACAGAGTACACACAATCAACCCTGACGAACACAATTCTGTGAAGAGTGTCATGACTGCAGCCCACTCCCTGCTTCAGAGCCTACTGGCATTGTCGGATGCTGTGCTTAGATGTAGTCCTATTTTCCTTGGCTCATCACATGTTCATTGTCACCTCATACCTGTTGGGAGAGGTGTGGGTGGATTTTTCTGAGTTTTATTCAATGAATGTTCTCCCACTCTGTTTTTTAATTAGTCCTGTTTAAAGGGATTAATTGTTTTGTGGGCAAGGTTATTTTGCCTCAGGAATTTAAAATATTTTGATTGTGAATATAATATTGAGCCAAAATTATACATACACATTTTAAAACAGCAATAAAACTACTGCTCCTTAGTACTTCCTGACCATAAGGGAGTTGCTAGGAATGCTACTGCCATGGAGAGGTGAAAGAGGAAGGAAAAAAACACAGGGTCAGAATGAAGGGCTACAGGAAAAAGCTCACTGGAGTCAGGGTTTTACTTTATCCCAGGCTCCAAATGATGGGTGACAAATATACCACTTGCTCCACATCATTTCAGGCAACTAGCACCAGAACAAGAGGACAGAGTCTCAAGCTGCGCCAGGGGAAGTTTAGGCTCAAGGTGAGGAGAAAGTTCTTCACAGAGAGAGTTGTTAGCCATTGGAATGGGCTGCCCAGGGAGGTGGGGGAGTCACCATCATTGGAGGTGTTCAAGAGGGGATTGGATGTGGCACTTCGTGCCATAGTCTAGTAGTCATGAGGTCTTGGGTGACAGGTTGGACTTGATGATCTTTGAGGTCTTTTCCAACCTTGTTGATTCTATGATTCTATGATCTATCCACTTCCCATCAGTGACAGGAGCAGCTCATAGATCAGGCCATACATGCAGAAAGCAGAGAACAGTTGTGTCAGATGAGAACAGCAGAGAACAGCTGTATGGTGATCATCAACACTTCATCTTCAGTTCTTCTAAGGAAAAAGTGTAGGTCAGATGGGAGCATCCAAGTCTTATAAAACAGATTGACTAATTTCACATTGGGAATCACTAGGTCATTTTTACAGTGAAAGAGACTAATGTGAAACATACAATATGTAGTCTCTTCAGTTATGTCTGGAGTTGTTACAGTGATACAAACTGCCTTTAAAAGAGTTTTCTTCTTAATGTTGTGATTAAAAACCAAACAAAAAAACCCCAACAAACTATTCTTGAGCATTCAAGCACTTACCTGACTGTAGAAAATATGTACTCTTTGTGAAAACTCAGTGTGTGATTTGTTTTTATCAAATTTGCAGACTAAATTTGAAACAAAAGTTGTAACTATGAAAAAACCAGCAGCTTTCAGACAGAAAAGCTGCAGGCACCAGCCTGCATAACTGATGCAGGTGTGGTTTCCCTCTTTGGAGTTCATGAGCTCTGTTTCACAAAATGCTAAAATCCTGGGCTCTCAGAAATCACTGAGTTCATGGTGCATGATACCATGTAGGATTAGTATATATATGCAAATGTAGTCATAATGTGCCTTCCATGTGTTATACAATTAATACCAAATTTAATTTGATGACCATTTAACTAAAATACATGAGTGTCTGAGCAATGGAGTAGAATCAAGATCTTTCATTGCTCCCTGGATGAGTTCACTATTTTTGAGACCAGCAAGTCATGTCACCAACCCTATGGCCCAATAATTAAATTTGCAAAATAATATAACTTCAAAGAGGGGGAGGAGCACCTTCAGTATACTCAAAGAATAGTCTCAGCTTCAGAATAGCTTGGAGCAAAAGCATTTTCCTGGGAACAGAGTGACATTGTTTTAAATGCCCTCCATCCATAAGGTTGAAAAGGTTTTTTTTCTGCAGTGTTCACAGTGGTGACTCTGCTGCCAACCTGCTTGCTATGAGTTATACAGAAACTAATCTTCTAAGTTCTTCTTAGGTGTGGCTAGAATGTGGCCAATTTTCCAGGCCTCTGCAGCACTTGGAGGAATGCCTTGCCTGTGAATTCAGCCAGGCTTGGACATATTTTAGGTACTACACTCTCAGTTTTACCGAGATGGCAGCAATTCTAAACAAATATAAAGCAGAAAGCAGGCGGGAAGGAAAGGTACCAGCAAAATTCAGTTGCCTACCGGAAGGCATTTGGCAAAGCACACTCTGCGATTAGGGAGGATATATCCTGCACCTATGTCCTCCTACCTAAAGATCAAACTTACAGATCTGGGCCAATACGAGTTTAGATGAGCTGAATGTCATCCTCTGCTTGAGAAGAAAGTTGATTTGCACAGTGGACGACATCCAGTGTTCTGGAGTACTTGCTCTTTGCTTTATTTAGGCTGCATCGGGTAGTGTCAGGATATGGCCATTACCACCCCAGGAGCCCAAAATGCATGCGGTTTCTCCCATGCTGTTGCCAGGCAGCTCTCCACAACCCTCCAAAGGAAGAGTCATCATTCATTTTTACTCATCATCCAAGGGCTTTTGCTCTTAGGAGAAGAGGGAACTATTTAAAGTGACTTGTTTTTTGTCCAGCATCTTTTTTTGCTGGTAGTCTATAAAGCTCAGATTCTGCCAGTGGTGAGTGGAAATTAAAATACTATTGTTACACAGAGAAGGGCTCTTAACTTTATGATCTGCTCACAAGTTCACTGCCCTTCAGGTCTGGAATATCTTATGCGCAGCAACTGCATTTTAAGGTTTTGATAACACGGAGTGGTGGGGATCAAACCACACAGCAACTTGTTCTGTCATACTTTATTTTTCCCAAGGTGTTCAGAATGGGAGAGGACAAAGCTGCCATGCAAAATACTGTCAGGTGTGCATTTAAAATTATTTTGTGGACAAATCAGGCTTTCCAGCTTTATTCCTCGTTCAAAAAGTAGCTTTGTAAGGCAAGATTCTCTTAGAAATCAGCACAGCTATAAGAGTTTCAGTAATTTACATTTGTCATATATAAAGAAGTGCATAGCTCTGTGTAAATGCGGATTATTCGTGTGAATAAAGTACACACACTTTCATTTTTGCAGACATGGATTTTACCTGTATGGATTTTACCACCACGCTGCACACTGAAAACAGATACAAGTCATATCCCAGATCTCTTTTGGAGGAGGGGCACAGATGGCAGCGTTGTTTACATGAAGAAAACCCACGACATCGCTTTACCCTGACTTCTTAATTCCTTTATATAAGGACTTTTTTAAAAGCTCAGAAGTCGAGGGTAGAAGGAGAGCATATAGACCCTCGGAGGTAATTCGGCAAAGTTTTAATTTCCTGTATGAAAGCGTTGTCTTTAAACTCCCGATGAGAATACCAAAAGCGGTGGTTCGCATTTACAGTTAACCAGCCGAGACGCGCGGTACTCGTCCGGAGGTCCAGGGTAAAGTGGCCGGTGGGGAAACCACCCCCCTGCAAGAAACGGGGGCCCCATCGCCAGGCGTCCTCTATTTGGCTCAGCTCTCTATCTGCGACACGGGAACGCCTCGGTCCCCACGCTCCTCAGACCGCTGCCGGACTCTGTCCGGCTGAGCCGTTCGGGCCAGACCCCCTCCCCCGCACGACCATTGCCAACCAAGGCCTGCGCACACTCAAGCCCCAGCCACAACCCCCCTTCCCTCCCTGAGGGGCAGTCCTCTCGGGCGTTCCTTTCCCACCGCCACAACGGAACTCGACAACGGGACCCCCACTCCGCGAGCGGCTCAACACCGCCCCACCGGGCTCCCTCCCCGAGCGCAGGCCCCCACGCCTGCCAAGCCCACGCCCGCCGGAACCCGCTGCCCGCCCCCGCCGCGCCCCGCCCCGCCCCCACGGCCGTGGCGGGAGAAGGCGGCGCGCCCCCGCGGGCAGCGAGCCAGGGCACCGCGCGCGCCCCCGTGGCGGGAGGGGCGGGCCCTCATGGGGCGGGGCGGGGCGTGTCGCTGCACCCCCGCCCCCTCGCGCTGCGCCCTCCCCCTCCCCAAGGTGTTGGCGGCGGCGGCGGGGACGCGCTCGCTCGTGCCCGCGCGGTCTCCCCCACCCCCCCTCCCCCTTCAGCTCCCCTCGGCTCTCCCCGGCTGCGCTGGTAGCGGCGGCGGCTCGGCCATGGCGGCCCCGGCGGAGCTGAGCGTGGAGCGGCTGCGGGCGCTGCCGGGCAGCTGGAGTTACGGGATCAGCCAGGGCGGCCGCGTCTTCTTCATTAAGTGAGCGGGGGGCCGGCGAGGAGGGGAGCGGGGCCGGGAGGGGCGTGCGGGGGGCCGGGAGCCGGGAGGGGCGTGCGGGGGAGAAAGCGGCGGCGGGGTTGCGCCTGCCTGACTCGGTCCGTGTGTCCGTCCCCGCAGCGAAGAGGCGAAGAGCACGACCTGGCTGCACCCGCTCACCGGAGAGGCCGTGATCACCGGGCACCGCCGCAGCGCAGGTAGGACCCTGCCCGCGGGCGCCTGGGGCCCCCGGCCCTTCCCCGGTACTGCTGGCTGGCAAGCGCCGCCCTTCTCCCTTCCCCTCTCCCCGGGGTCTCTCCCGCCCCGCTGCCCGTCGCCCTGCGGCTCCCGCGGCCCACCGCCGGGCTTCCTCTGTGCATAGCCCCCGGGAGGGCTCAGCCCCGCGGCCCCGTTCTCCGCCGCGGGGCGGGCAGCGCTTCGTCCAGTTCCCCTCATGCCTCCCGGTCCTAGAAGCCACCTTAGTGCCGCCGCAGCCACCCGAAACAACTCTTCATCCCGTGCTTTCTATGTTCCCCTCACTTCTCGCAGTTGTTTAGCTCCAGGTTGAGCAAGAATGACATTACAGTGAAGCCTTGCTTGTCCAGCTTGCTGTCTGTGTTGTGTTCCTCGTCTTCTTTAAACGCCTTTCTTTGGACTCGTGTTTTCCCTCCGTGTCTGTGCGATTTCTTTTTATTTGCCCCTTTTTTTTCTGTTGCCTTGTATCACCCCTATAATGTCATACAATCACCATTAGAGACCGCTTTATTCCTCTTGTGCTTCTTACAGGCTACCCTGGTTATTCACCTGCATAGCATCCTGTCTCAATTTAGTATTAAACTACTCATCTTATTTTTGTTTCGAGCAGTACCTACATATAACCACGGTAGTTAAGCTAGAAATGTACACGCTTATTTCGCCAGTCACCTAGAAACCCTTTTCTTCACTTAAATCTAGGCTGGGAGTGTGGGTGGTTTCTAAGTGACTGAGGTGAAATAGGTAGGAGGAAAAGGGACTGAAACGTTAGGAATAACTTGGAGGGAAGAGGGTGGAATCGGTTTTCTCTGCTGCTGCTGTTTGTTCCACTCTGGAGAAGTAGCAGCAGGAGGTGCTGGAGGAGGAGGAATTACAGCAGACGCTCTGAAGACCCAGAGCCAAACTCTGACTGCTGGAATTGCACACAGGCTGCATATGCCACTGGGAGGTGGTGGAGTGTAGTAATAAGTGCAGTTGTTTTTGTGTGTGTAATCACTTGGGTAATCGCAGGAAAATCTGCAAGTGAATTTGACTATATCAGATTATGTGATTTTTATGTTTGGTTAATACTTGCAGGTTAAGAAATTAGAAGCAGCCTTTTGGAAAACTGGGCAGCTTTTTCTTCTTTTTTTTTTTTGAATTGTGAATAGTTTAGAAAGCACAGGTTTCTGGCTATTAGAACTGTGCAGTTTGATTTGTGGTGAAGAGCTGTTGATTGTAAGACGTTATTTAATACCATGAAATAGAACTGCTGATTGCTATCAGGCTTCTCTTTGCCCTGCTTTCGGTACTCAGATTAATTGAGACACTGGCTGCCTTCTACAGCAGTATGCATGGGGGCAGATGTATATGAAGTGCTTTGCTTTTTGGATGCTAACATTAGCTGAATATTAATTATTTTTTTAAAATCAAGTATTAATTCTTTAAAAAAAACTATTCATTACCAGTGTTTCTGAGTGATAGTGACTTCCCAGTAATTTTCTAAGTGTCTCATTTATTTCTGCCATTAAGTGCCTTCTAAAGGAAATGCATTTTACTTTCAAGTGTCTAGAGCATTGCATGTAACAGCAGAGTTATTATCAGGTAAATTAAACTTGTTTCTGAACACAAGAGTGAGGCATGGCCTTGAATGTGCTGACCACCATTTATCAATCAGATACTGACATGCCTCCAAAACAAACCTGTTTCTGTAGTTCTCTTCATTCATGTGTATAAATCTCGCCATATACATAGCTATAATCAAGCAGATTAATTATGGGGTTTATAACACAGGTTTCCCCTGACCATTTTTTGAACCTAGTCAAAATCTGTTCAAAATATATCTTAAGAAACAAATTTTGAGTGAATAATATCTAATTTTGGGAAGTGTACATTACTGCAAAGCTCCTTATTAAAATACAGTGTGTGATACTTACTAGGCAGTGAGGACAGTTTTGTCCTCCATTATTCCCTTGAGACATTTAGCACTGCAGAGGTACTTTTTGTGAAGTTCTTATAGCAGCCATAAATACTTCTGCTGGAGAGACTTCCTGTTTGCTGTACTTTGCCCTATGCTCAAAAGACACTTCGAGTTTTGTCCTGGAGAAGGCAAGAGTGAAGAAAAAAGCCAGCCAGAGCAAATAAGTAAACTGGGGAGGAAAAAAAAAAATCACATGGCCCAGACAGATATTTTTATTTTTTTAATTAACAAATGCATTCTTGCTTTTCTAATTCATTGAGCAAGTCCTGCATATCAATTATTGTTTGCATTAACCAGGGTAAACTTTTAAGTGTAGTGTATCTAGAGTTGCATAGAGGTGTCCAATATCTTCAGAGCTTCCAATTACTTCAGGAAGGTGTTCAGGGCAACGAGGCTGGTGAGAGGCCTTGAGCACAAACCCTATGAGGAGAGGCTGAGGGAGCTGGGGTTGTGTAGCCTGGAGAAGAGGAGACTCAGGGGAGACCTCATTGCTCTCTACAACTACCTGAAGGGGGGTTGTAGCCAGGAGGGAGTTGGTCTCTTCTCTCAGGCAATCAGCCCCAGAACAAGAGGACAGTCTCAAGCTGCACCAGGGGAGGTTTAGGCTCGAGGTGAGGAGAAAGTTCTTCGCTGAGAGAGTCGTTCATCATTGGAATGGGCTGCCCAGGGAGGTGGTGGAATCACTGTCCCTGGAGGGGTTCAAGAGGGGATTGGACGTGGCACTTGGTGCCATTGTCTAGTCATGAGGTCTGTGGTGACAGGTTGGATTTGATGATCTTTGAGGTTTCTTCCAACCTTGGTGATACTGTGATACTTGAAAAAAAATTGCCATTATTGTTGTAATTTTATTTGTTTGGTAGGGGCCTTCTGGTTGATAATAGAAACAGGAAAGATGTACCCACTTCCTCCACTAGATTTGTATTGAAAGTTGTTTTCATGTAGAATTGAACAGAGTAGGAAATACTGCAGGAACACTTGTTAGTCACAACAGAGGTGGAATTATGCTAATATGATGCTAATAATGCTCTGTGGTGTAGTTGATATCATGCCTGTTAAGGTGCTTGTGACTTGCATGTAACGTAAACTCAGTAAATTGATTTTTGTTTGGCTCTCTGCCTGTTAAGTAATTTGATGCTCCTGGAGTTTAGGGCAAAAAGGATGTGGCTATGACTGTGAGTTCTAGTTACTGGTCAAAGGCAACAACCTTATTAAATAAGAGCACACTTAAACCCCTACTGTTACTGTTTAAGAATGAGGAATCCAAATCAGATTTTCATGCATGTAGCTCTTCTTGGATTACAGGATGTAAACAGACAGTATGGTGAGTCAATTCTGAAATATTTGTTTATAGTGCTAAAGCTCTCAATGTTTAGAATCAGATGCACAGTATTTTAACTACCATAGCTTTAGCAAGTAGACCAGTATGGCCAGCATCATTTCAAAAGTTAATTGGAATGTTTTGCTACTTGTTTTCCAGACTTACCCACAGGTTGGGAGGAAGCTTATACTTTCGAAGGTGCAAGATATTATGTAAAGTAAGTTGTATGTTTATCTGTCACAATACTGTAATTTTCAGTTGGCTCTACTAAATGTTGCTGTATGTATTCCCAACTCAAATGTAAATGTTATGGTATAAATCTAAAAGGAGTATTCAAGCTTGTCATAGTGTATGTAGTCCTTTATTTACTGGATTATGCAGAGCTAAGAAAAGAAAATCCTTGAGTTTTTGTATTAATACTTTCAATTAAAGCTGCTTAAGGATGCAGATTCAAATGAAATTTCTGCTGTGAGTGTAACCATCTAGCATCAGATGTCCTTGCAACTCAAGAATACCTTGAGTTTGTCTGTTTGTTTGACACTTGTGCATATACACTGTCATGCCATAAATGCTTTCAGAAAGGCAAGATCTTATTTTGTTGCTGGGAGAATAGTCTTGATTCATCCTTGTTCTGTAGTAATTAAGTTGATTAAAGCCATTCCAAAGGTTTAATGCATCTGTTTTCTTTGCAGACCCTCTGTTTCTAGCACTCCTTTTATTTTTTTTTCAGGTTTTAGTATGTTTTGAGGAGTGTGTTCACTCTGGGCTGTGGCTATTGTATTTTTGCATGAGTTATGGAAATTGAGCTCTTATGTAGAAGTGCAGAGGTCTTGTTGATCAGATCTGAACAAAGTCTTAAAAGCTTTTCTTCTCCAGATAGGCAGTCCTTACATAGAAAATCTTCAAGTGGTATCTATGTGTATTTGCTTGGTTAATATGCTGCTTTATTCTGCTGTTTAACAATTTGCAGGCTTTTCTTAGTTTATTCAGAAGATTTATCTCACTAGTCTGTGTGCTCAGTTTGCCATCATTAAGTGAATGGCATCATTAGTGGATTAACTTTGGTGAGTGAAGGTTATTAATAGTCATAGAGATCTTAGGCTGCAGGTAGTTTTTTCCGTGTCTTAAGCGTTGAGCAAAAGATAACTGTTGTGTCTAAGTTGTATTGCAGACATGTGAGATGGGTGTTATGTATGTGTTGCATGGTTTATTTTATGTAGGAACCACTGAAGGATAATGCTTCAAAAAGCTGGTCAGAACTGGTGGTGTGCTCTCTAGAAGGGGACTTCTTGTTATCAGGAGACATGTTTGGTTTACTGTTTTGTTCTGCCTTTTTGTCATTTCCGTCACACTAGTGTTGTACAGCAGCTGACAAGAATTGCACCAGACAGAAGTTTACTAGGGATTTCACCCCCAGTGTTCTGTGCAGATGATTAAATGAAGACAAGTGAAAATTTGCAAAAGCTATATTTGTGTATATAATATGTATTTTAAGAGGCTTCCAGATGTTCAGATGGAGCTTGTTTTTGTAGAATAAACCTATGAACAATGTCTTAGCTACAGTCTCTGGAAAATAGCAACTTGAGTTTTCTTAGCATAAAACAAGGTGTGTGGATAGCTGTTGTAAAGCAACTGATGGGCCCATGCACAAACTTACTATTGCTTGTTTACTCTTGTCCCTATAAGCTCTGGTGTTCAATGTGTTATCATAACTGTTAGATTAAGCTGATTGTTTTGTTGATAGCCAGCACTAAACAGCTCTGTTTATTTTTGAAAGTTCTGCTGCGTCTCTGAAAACATGTTGCACGAACAACACTTCTCTGTGATTTGATAGCTGTAGGAGGATAGGAGGGATTGTGCTGTCAAACCTGCTGAAAGGTTCATGTGGTATGACCAGTTTGGCATCCTTAGTTAAATACGTGCTGTTGCATAGTCTCTCTGGCTGAATTTAAACTTCTGCCCAATGACAGCTTCTCCTTTGAAAGCTGTCTAGCATTCAGTCCTTCTGGTGCTAGAGAAGATGTGAGAGCTAATGTAGACAGAGTGACACCATTATAATGAATGTTTTATAATCCTAGGCAGTGTAACTCTGGATGAGGTGTTGATTATAATAATTTTAAGTTGTCTGAATCTAAACTACTGGGGTCTTCCTGCAGGAGTGGTAAACAGAGCAGGTCATTGCTACCTCGTGCTGTGCAGGCACAACTACATGTGGGTTTTGAAGTGTAACCTGCTCATTTGAGTGTGCTGACTTGCCTAAATGTTAGTGTTTATTATGTTGATTACAGCCTAATACAATATTATTACAATGAAAAATACTGCAGACTTGTTCATGGCAAGATCTGAAAGAAATATGTTGGTTTATGCTCTGGTACGAGTTGCAAAGCTACAAGGGAATGAATGTTCATGGCATGCTATTGATGCATTCAGTCACTTTAAACTTAGTTTTTGGACTTCTGTAATGTTTCCAATAAAGAGAGTTAGACAGGAAGAACAGTCAAGTTTCCTGATCACATAAATATTGTCACCCAACTTCTGAGGCGCAGCTTCAAATATGTAGGTTGAATAGAAATATGTAACAACCTTGCTTTATTTTAAGATCTTACGCTAGACTGTGTTTGAAAATAAAAACCTTTTGAAAATCATTCTTATGGTTCTTTAATAATAGGTCTTCAGTGTTCCAAGTGGGTGTGTCACTGAATCCATTACTCTGCTGTTTCTGGCTTTGATGTTGTAAACACTGTGTAATCAAATTGGGATAATGTCAAGGAGATAATTGTCAGCTAAATCTTAACATTTCTTGGACTGGCATTTCAAACATGACTCAGGATACAGAGTGCCTTGAACTGTGATTTTTGTGGTGTTTTTCTTTTTTAAGGATGCTGTATTTTTCTTGGGGTGTGTATACTCATTTTAAAAATAATTGAATGGTAACTATTTCACGTACTTCCCCCCCCACTGACACTTAATTTGTTCTGGTTTGTAAGAAGGAAAGATATTCTGGAACAGGGAGAGATAAGGAGTTGTTTCCATTGCATAAGGGTTGTTTCATTTTTATGTAGACTTGTGTTACTAAATTGATGCTAGCTAGGATTTTGACCTTCCTCACAGGTTTTTTTTGATCAGTAGAAGAATTCTAATACTCGGTAATGAGAGATTCCTTCCCTCACATTCTCCTCATCCCTTGTAAATACAAATTACAAAAGGTCTATTTGGAGTAAAAATGTATTGCCATAAAAATTTGTACATTTGTTCTGGTGTGATGTGGTTACGTTGCTGAAGTGTTTTGTCTCCTTGGGAGTGAGAAAATGTTTACTTAATGTTAGAAATGTGCCGAGAGAGCCCTTCCTCATCACTTGGTGGGAACTCATCAGTGAACTTTTCAGAAGCAATGCTTAGTTTGGGTATAATCTTTATGATAACTAAACTTTTACCTGGAATATAGGGCTATAGAGCTGTAAAATTGCCATATTCAGAGATAACCTTCACTAATCTGTTTATTATCAGTTAACTGTTGAATCTTTTGTATTATGAAATAAAGCAAGATACAGGGCAAAATCCTCAGTTTGAAAATGATGGCACAACATGCCAAAAAAAAAGTTTTGTTCTGCATAGAATACTTCACAGGACTGTTTACTTATGCTTGGTATATTGAGCACTCATTGAGCTCAGAAAAGTTAAGGGCTTTATCCTTATAACCGGTTTAAGCTTGATATTAGTATGGGAAGTTTAAGTTACTTAACATTAGTGCATAATTCCAGTATAATGCTTGTCAATAGACAAGCATACCTGGTCACAGGCTTCAGACTCCTCGCCTGTTAACACCAATGAAAATTTTCAACCTGATGCTTTTAGTATCTTGTGGTGTTTCTGTAGTCATCAGGCACTGGTTTTAAGTTCTGTAGAATTATGAAAATAGAGGCATTCTCCCTCTCCCTATGTGTGCATGTGTTTAGTCATATGCATGTTTAAGAAACCCTTATTGCTGGCTAAAATCACCTGACTGGCTAAACTCAGGCATCTGCTTGCTTTCTTTGACTTTTCTTCATGTTCATTACAGTAGTTCTAAACTTGATAGGTGTTTTTATTTGATGATGTTTTGATTTTGTTCACTGTCCACCCCCCCTTTTTTTTAGGTTTATATTATTTAGGTTATGAATTTACCCAAAAGTTGGCTTAAAAACCAACACAAGGATGATATGTGGGGAATTTTGTATCAGTCTACCTGGTTTGGTTTCTACAGAAGTGCTCTTGGATAAGTTGTTTGGGTGCTAGAATGTAATATTTCTTAACTCTGTACATTTTGGGCAGTACAGAAACTGACTGTAAGAGTTCTTAAAAATACAAATAATTAAGAAGCTTAAAGTTTAATTTTTAGGATTTTATGTTGGTGCTTAGTTTTTTTTCTGTATTAGAACACTTTTTGTCTCTTGCTTGCTGAAGCATTGGTATTGGCAAACTCAGACCAAAGCTGGGGTGAGTTACTATTGCATAAATAGAGGGGGGGGGGTTATGTTTTTGTAGAGACTTTCATCAATACCAAGTTGCTTATTGTAGGCATGCAGCTTGAAAATTGGGAAGGTAAGAATGATACATGAAGTGATGAAAAGGGTTAAGATCTTTTTCAGACTTGAGTACTCAAGTTTCTGGTTTTTACCAAAATAAACCTGTGCTCATTGAGAATTTTTTGGACTTTTGTCTTTTATGTCCATCTGAAAGATCCTTTCCCATTCAGCTCCATAAAAATCAAAGGAAAATAGTCATGTTTGTAGAAATGCCCTTTCATGAAAGGAAGAAAAGTTATCTGACAAAACAAACCCCCAAACAAACCAACCCCCAAAAACCCAAACCAAAAAAAATCAGACTGTTTTATTCCAGCAGTGAGAATCATAGCATTCCTCCCAGAAACTTAGTTCTTGTTACCTCTAATCTTTATTTTACTAGAATGAAGGGTAGGACTAAAATTTATTCATGGCCTTCATTTGGTTCATTGTTACACGGTAAGACATCTAGGTCGAATAATGGCATATGGCTGGATGGGTGAACTGGGACATAACATGGCAACGAACTCACCTGTGTCACCTTTGTAGTGAGAAAACTGTTTAGAAAAGAACTTTTTAGGAATGCTTGCAAATTTGTTACCCATTTTTCATTTTGTATTCCACTGAAAAATTTCAAGAGCCAAAATTACTTCAATGCTGAAGCTAGATATGGAGGTGGAAGGAGTCTAGGCACAGGAATAAATGGGTGTAGATCAGAGAGAGGAGAGGTGGGACTTCATCCAGAAAGCAGCTTTAAGGGGTGAATGTGGAAGAAAGAGAATGATGGTAGTGGTATACTGAAGAAGGCTAAAAGAGTGGGAGAAGTTTCAGAAGAGGGAGGAGTGGAGGCTAAACCAGGCAGAAAAGAATGGTGGCAGTGTAAAGTCAGTCTTAAGGAGTAGCAACTGGTTTCCTAGGAGCAAACCCAATGGAATTTCTCCCAGAGGGAAGGGTGGCAAAAGTTCATCCTGCAAAAAAGTCTTTTGTGTGCAAGTCTGGCAGGGCACATTACCCCTGGCTTAAGAACCTGTTTCAAAGTTAGTCTAGCAGGTAGAGTATCAAATGTGAACATTAGGAATTGCTATGCTTATAAAGTCTCCTTTTGACTGTGACACCTGTGGTTGATATTTTGAGCTGTCTCTTTCCTGAAGTGTGTTTCTAAAGTTGGGAATACCTTGAATGCTTTGTTTTTGCTAAGATAGACTTGAAACCATGAGGGAACCTACAGATTTCTGTATTTATCTATTTATTTTTAAACCATTGCCAAGTTCTTAAACAGTTGTAGAGTTAATGAATAATTATTTAAAATAATAAAAAAGTCTAAATCAAATCTGTGTAAGTTGTTGTATGAAATGTTTAAGTCCATGAGAGACATTGGAGACACTGAAGTTTTTTGCTATCTGTTAATAAATTAGTAAGTTAACCTCAGCAGGTTTGCATCCTTGAGTTTGGAAATGGTGATATTCCTTCCCTAACTTTGGCCTTAATTTGCAATAGGGTTAATACTGGCAGGTAAAACTAATAAGTACTTTATGATGTTATTACCATGAAGTGAATGCTGCTGTGGCCTTTGGCTTTTGGTACCTACAGTGTGTGGAGGGTGGTGAAAACCGGAAGAAATGCTGAACAGTCATGACTCTTTATGCAAGTGGCTGCTGCCTTGCATCATGTTGGATTTGAATCATTTTTCCAGCGCCTCCCTCCTTTGGAAGTCACTGAATTTATGCGCACTCTAAGAATTATTTTGGGACTCGTACCAGTGTCTCTGCTTCCTGTTGTACCAGAGTGTTGCACAGGTTCTTTTTCTCATCCCATGTCCTGCAGCACCTGGAACCGAGGGACACTTCCAAAAATGCCTGAATTGAAGGCAGGTACCTTTATGAGCTTTATTCCAGCAGGAAATTCTGCTTGGAGTTGCCACCGTTTGGTAGAACTTTAAGGGGTCCAAATCTTGCCTGATGCACATTGGTTTGCTTTTGCTTAAAGCAATTGCAGGCACTGTTTCTTCCTGTGGTCTGCAAGTGTTTTGCTGTACTGGATCAAAACGAGTGTCTGTTGTGGTGCTGTGCTAAGCCTGTTTTTCCTGCATATGTTTATGTTACACTGGCTTGTATTATAATGAATTACCCTTCCATTAAACCTGAGATACACTTCAGCTGGCAGTTCAGTGATCTTCAGTACGCCTCTGAGTGCGTGTGAGAGAGGGAGAAAACTCCTGTGAGGCTTGAGGCAAATGCTAGCTGGAAACAAAGCTCAACAGCCCTGACTGCTGGGATTTCTGCCAATGTGATGCCTATGTGTCTGTTTTTCCTCTCTTTCAGTAAGTAAATACCTAAATTTGGACACTTTCCCCTTCTCTCTCCTTCCCTTCTTTTCCTTTGAATGTGGATGATAGCCATTTCTCCCTATTTACTTCACTTGTTCTTGCATGTGGTTGAAGGGAAGGTTTTTCTCTGATAGCAGTGTTGATGGGGAAGATGTTGCCACCTTCAGAAACAGGAGTTTGAGAGTGGGAACTTCGTAGCAAGGCTCTCCAGTAAAACTCTTTGGGGAACATTTCTACTCCCAGTACTTGATAGGGCAGACAGTTCTGCTTAAGTAGTCAATTGTGAAGTTGCATCTTTCTGCTCCACATATATAAAACTGGAGTTGAATGCTTCTTTGCAACTTATGAAGTGTGTGGGGGGGGAAAGTTTTAGACAATGTTTTGAGTGCTTGTGTAGGCTGTGATGGTCATAGAGCTTTATATTAGCTGTTAAAAACTACTTGCTTATTCAGGAAGCTTCAGAAACTTAGTTCTTAATGCCAGTGACTTAGTAAGGACGATTATTTGTCAGGAAAGCTGCATTGTGAAGCAACTTATCCTTTAAAATTAGGTTCCTACTTTTTGCTTTCTGGAATTCATTACAAGTCACGTTTAGCAGAAACAAATCCTTAATTTTGCACTTTGTTAATGGTAAATATTTCCATGTGTCAGACTAGGTAAGAAAAGTCCTAGTAAACAACGGTGTTTGAAAAGAGAGTACTTGGTGGAAGTTTTGATTTTAAAATGCCCTCTTTGCTCTCTCTTGATGCCAGTATTTCAAGGAAATTGGTTTATTCTTTACTACTCGCTGAGTAAGGAGGATTAGTGAAGTTGTATAAATTCTGCCCCAAAAATGCGGTGTTTGTTGCTTTTACCTGAGTTGTACTAGTAGCAAAAGCACATTCATAGTGTTTTTTAATTCTCCAACTTTATGTTAAAATCTACAGATTTTGATCAATGTCTAGCATTTATCACTTTAGAGAATCTCCTTTGGGTAAAAACATGTGACATATCTTTAAAGTTTCTCAATGAACCTTCTTTATAAGGAGGACAAGGAAACTCGCTTTGAAATAAAATGTTGGAAGCATCAACTATAAACAAGTGGTGCTCCTGAGTACCTATGGGGAATCAGAATATTGAAAAGTGATCATAACTTGGTTTCTTGATGAAGAGAGTAAGGCTGGTTAAGGGGATGTTGGATCATTGTTTTGTTTTGGTATCTTTTAATGTTGGCCACACCAGTTTGTAAGGCTACTTCCTGTTATATTTCATAGAATCGTATAGTGGCTTGAGTTGGAAGAAACCTAGGATCATCTAGTTCCATCTGCCATGGGCAGGGACACCTCCTACTAGACCAGGCTCCTCAAAGCCTCAGCCAGCCTGGTCTTAAACACACACTTAAACACAAGGGGTGAGGCAGTATAAAGTTTGATACAGAAGATTGAAAAGGAAAATTGCAAAGAAAAATCTGCATTTAAGCAGTCAATGTCATAACAGCAAATGTTTATTTGAACAATTAACTTTAATCAGAATAGTGATGCAAGTTAAAGCTCATTAGAAATTCATATAACCTGTTCTGATCTTAAATCTCTCGTCTCTATCTTCTATGCTTGATGTGGGTATCAGTGACTTACCTTGTCTGAAACACTGAGTTGTAAATAAAGCACACAGGTTACTAGCTTTTGTGGGTGGTGGGTTTTTTTTCCTTTGGTGGGTGTTTCTTCTTGTTTATATTTTTTAGTAAAATGTTACCCTTCACCAACTCATCTACCTTCCTTACTGTATCTGCCCAGTTTAAAACATTTGATTTTTGGACCAATACATTTTGAGGTGGCTGAATTGAACAGCTAAGTAGTATCTCTCTAATACAGTGAATTTTATGAGTGTAAATCATGATCAGCCAGGACGTAGTTATTAGAATTGTTCTATGAGGAATTTGAAGAGTTTGGGAGCTCTTATCACTAGGAGCCTTTGGGCCATCTCCTCTATCTTGTTGGTGGTCAGTAAAAAGTACTGACTTTGGGTTTCTAATCTCTTTGTATAAGCGCACCTAGGGACTACACCAGGCTGATGAACCTTGGCACACTATATTCTGATCTCTGCCAGAGTCTGTCTCTTGCTTTGGTCCCTTCTTTTGCTCAACTTCAGATGAAAATGAAGTGACAGTCAGCAAGAGCACTTAATAAACCTTGCCTTGAAGTAGTGTGGAGGTGAGACTAGGAGGAAGTGGAGTGTGAATTGTGGTAACACTGCTGGAAAAGGTTATTTGACTTTTATATCATTTTGTACTGAGCCTTGTAGTTCATTTTCTGCAGCTGCTGTCTATCTGATAATTCAGTTACTAAATGGAAGGGATTTTTTTTTTCCTGGAAATTGAATTAAAAGCTTTCCCAGGTTAAAACTTCCTCTGCCTCAAATAGTGTTTTCTTAAGAAAAGCTTGGCTTTTTTAAAAAAGCAGATAAACCTACAAGAAAATCATTCAATCTGGGTAATTTTGTAGCTCACTGCAATTCATAGTAAACAGCATGGAAGTTGAAGTTTTGGGATTATTTAGGTAAGTATGACAGGAAAAGTGACTTATCTTCAAGTATGAATGAAGTGAACCAGTATCCTTGTGACCCTCTTACTGTCAGTGGTGGGGTTTTATTTTTCAGTATATACGTGTGTATAATGCATTGGTTTTTATGCCTCTTTCAAGGACCTCTCACTCCAAATTTAAGTGAAACATTTGCATTTTGTTTCACTTCCAGTATATAAAAATATTTCTAGACATCAGGAAAAATCCCAAGTGCCCTTTATTCTTGCAGCCCAAGCTAAAAGTGGAAGGTGTTTTGCAGTATGCTTCAGAGCAGAGCTTGTTCTGTTGTGGGTTTTGTTCGGCTTCAGGTGAGAGTGCCAAACCTGTCTAACAAGAAGTTCGGGATTTCTGTTGCCTCTGATTGCTCACTTTGTGGTTTAAAACAACAAAAAGTGCTATCAAATTCAGCAGTCAGTTCAAATGCCAGTGCTTTATCCTCTTCATTATAATCATTTGTTTGGGTGCCTGCTGCTTCAAAACACTTTCGAGCTCATATGTAAGTTATGTGAAAATCTTGCTATTTTGTAGATGGAAGAGTAGAGGTACAAGCAGAGAGATATCTTAATGGAAGCAATCATGTCCTACTAGCTTGTAAGTGGGGTTGGTTGTGTTTTGCAGTCCTCGATGTGGGCTACCCTGAGAGACTGCATCAGGCTGAGGAGTCGAAATTACTAGCATCCTGGTTTTAAACAAGAGCGGGGAGAGAGTCTTTTTGCAGTTGTTCAGTAAAGGAGTTGGTGTTCTTTTTGATCTTCAATGATGCTATTTGTTGAAGTTGTTAAAGCAGGCAGAAACTTCTCCAGCTTTCAATGAGGACTGCAGGTACTACCATTTGTTTAAAAATTGCCTTATGCAATTTGAAATAGGACTTTTCAAAGAAATTAGGGTAATTTTAGTTTTTCATTTAGTTTTTCAAGGAGGTGAAGAAATTAATCCGGAGTTGGTGCAGAACCTGTCTCTCTTGTTCAGTTTGACTAGGACTTGTGTGTAGAAGGTCATGTAGCTGGCAGAGTGAATCTGTAAAGAACAAATGAAATTTTTCGCTTGCTTGAAGAGGAGATAAGCACTTGCGGGAAAAATGGGAGTAGGATTTGCTGACTGGCTCTTGTATTATCTAATTTCTTTGCAGTAGTAGGAATCAAACCAAATCCAAAATGTATTCCATCTCATTCATTACAATTTTAACTGCTGGATTTGACAGATCTCTCTATTACAACTGTAGTGGGAATGTTAAAAAGCAGAGTTTATGAGGAGTGTAACAGTTTGGGGTGGTTGTTTTTTTTGACATAGGTATGGCTACCATGACAAGAGGGGAAATTCAGTGCCTCAAAGCTGTTCTTGGCAGCTGTTAATTTGTTTTGAGGAGAGATGCAGTATTTCAAGTCTTCTGATCAGTTTATTTTGAAAAAAATCCAACAAGCAAAAAAACCCCACAACCCCAAAACCCCCACCAAACCAAACCAACTAGAGACTGACATCGAAAAAACAATCTCCAACTTTTGTCTCTTCAATTCTTCTGCTGTTTGGCCTTCTCTTTCTCTTTTTCCTTTTAACTTTTATTTCTGTGTTACATGCCTTACTCTTTTCACTGTTATTCTGCTTGCTTTGAGCACTAGTAGCTCAAGCAGTGTTAGACATATCTTCCCCAGTTGGACTGCCTGCCAGATTTTCCTAAGGGGAATGTAAATACTGTGAGGTCAGCTCAGTCTCAAATGCCTGCGGCCTGAAATGAACCCTACAGAATCTTCTGCTGTTCAGTCAAAATTAGGACTTGCTCAGGATATGGTGCTAAATATTGAAAAGCTTTACGGGTTTTGCTTGTCTGTTGTTCTGGGGTTTGGTGGTGTTTGTTTGTGTGCAGGTTTTTTTGTTTGCTTGCTTGCTTTCAGGGTTCTTAGTGTTTGGGGGGGGGGGGGGGGGGGTTTTTTGTTTGCTTATTTGGCTTTTTTTTTTCACTTTAAGCTTCTTTTTTCCCCCTAAATTAAAAACACAAGGTTGAGCACTAGCAACTTGCTATAATCATGGTAATTAACAGATGAGCTTTAAAACCTCCCTCTATATACTGATGGATTGCTTATGTTTCTTTAGGGTTATAAACCCAAGGAAGCAGTGTACATGTATGCATGCTGGCTTGCAGCATATCTAAGATGCCAATACTTATGCATAGTATGTAGATGCTTTTGATAGTAAATGAAGTCTTCAGTCCATCTATACCTCCCTCTTCCCCTCCTCTCTTTCTTCCTGAAAAGGAATGGTAGGAAGACAATACTGTGGTAACTTCCCATGTAGCAGAGCAGAACCAAACTGCTTTTTATGACTGACTGTTGTAGTTCATAAAAACCTGGTAGTTGTTCTTTAGAGGGAGACATACTTGGTGTGTTTCCTTCAGATCAGTGATGCTCTTTAATTGGCCATATGGTAGTTTGAATTACTTGCATTGACACACTGCTAAGGACTTCTAGTTTTACACGGAATGAAAGCATAGATTAACAAATGGAACATGAGGGGTTTTGCTTTGTAGTGCTGTCAGTAGATTGGCCTAGTTTAGGCGTATTTGTTGTTTGAAGGGTTGTCTATGAAAGATTGGCTTCTATTAGTGTTGGCAAAGGAATCCATGCAATTAATGAAACAAGGAGAAAATAAATTCCAAATGGTAATGGGCAAATCAGGGGTTGAATTGTTTATTGACGTATTCCATTGGCCACGCCAAGTCCGACTCATTCTCAATTTTTCCTCCAGGTTTCTCAGATGGGGTGATAATATTACTGACAGAAAAAACATGTGGCCGGGAAACTTTTTGCCTTTGTTTTATCAAAGCTGTTTTATTTTTCTGAGGAGATAGTCTTGTGGTCATTAGAGAAGTCCAAGCTGCTTTGCAGTGCTTTTGCAATGTTCCTGGTAAAGTTTTGCAAACACATCTGTGGTTTTGCGTGGGAGGCTTTCATGATACTGAGATGAAGAAATATTTGATTAGAGAATAGAATAGAATAAAACCAGGTTGGAAGAGACTTTCAAGAGCATTGCGTCCAACCTATCAACCAATCCAACCCACCTAAACAACTAAACCATGGCACCAAGCACTCTATTAAGTCTCCTCCTGAACAGCTCCAGTGATTGTGACTCCACCACCTCCCCAGGCAGCCCATTCCAATGGGCAATCACTCCTTCTGTATAGAACTTCTTCCTAACATCCAGCCTAAACCTCCCCTGGTGCAGCCTGAGACTGTGTCCTCTTGTTCTGGTACTGGCTGCCTGGGAGAAGAGACCGACATCTGCCTGTCTACAACTTCCCTTCAGGTAGTTGTAGACAGCAAGAAGGTCTCCCCTGAGCCTCCTCTTCTCCAGGCTAAACAGTCCCAGCTCCCTTAGCCTCTCCTCATAGGGCTTGTGTTCCAAACCCCTCACCAACTTTGTTGCCATTCTCTGGACACGTTCCAGCAAGTCAACATCCTTCTGTAATGGGTTGGGGCAGGTCCCCTCCCCACCACAGGCAGAAATAACGACTCAGGCAAACGGATTGCAAAAGTGATGAAAGTTTAAATAGGAAAAACAATAACAAACAACAATGAAAGTTTTACAGAGACCCACAAGCACCATGACAAAGAGAGAGATCCCAGAACATACCCAAAAACATCCCATCCCCACCTGGGGGTACACCTAAACCCCCCCAGGGCTCTTTCTTCCCCCCCCCACCCAGCCTTGGGCCTGAGCAGGCCCAAGGGAGGCAGCTCACGCCATGTTACCTAGGCAGCAGCAGGGGACGAAAGAGGAAGTGAAGACCCCGCATGGCCTTTTTATAGGGGTGCAGGGCATTATGGGAATGGAATACCTGGTCCCTGTGACCACCCCCCTGGGCTGGGCCCACCCCTTGGGACCTCCCAGGTGTGGCCTGCGCAGTGGCATCTGGGCCAGCACCCAGCCTAAACCACGACAGACCACCCCTTATTCCATACCATAATCCCTGCACCCAGAACATATCATCAAATTAGAACTCTTCTTATGACATATCTAGCAACAGTCCATGTCTTCTTCTGGGCGTCCTTCCACACAGTCTCTCATTCAGGCTCAAGCATCAGTCCATTCCAGTTGTTCTTCCTCATATGATGGAACCTCCCAGCGACGCAGTCCTTCTCCTGCAGTGTGAATTCCTTGTGGACTCCTTGGGACATCCTGGTCACCTGGAAACACCTCACAACTTCTCAGCCAAGCCTTTATCTGCATTTACAGTTTCTCAGCGGCTTTTTCCACCCCTGGGGCAAGCCGGTCGGAGCAATCAGGCTCCACGACCGCTTTTTCCATCCCTCCAGGGAACCACAACCGACCGCTTCTGGCCAGTCCAAAGCTACACCAATGCACATCACAGGCACATCGCCCCCCCACGGGGCGTTCACATACCGAGGCATCACCGCATCCGGTTCACAGCCCTCCCCCGGAGGGGGCGGCTGCAGCACAGCTCGCTGAGAAGAGAGGAGGCGGAGCCAGGTGCTCGGCGCCGTTTTCAGAACATGCCCGAAAACACCAGGGAAAGATTTACAGCTGCCGCCGCCGCCTGAACGCAGCCCGGCTCGGGCGGTGCCGCCGCCGCCGCTTGAACGCGGCCCGGCCCGGCCCCCGCCGTCTCTGTCGCTGCGATGCAGAGTCCGAGTCACCTCCAGCAGTCGCTTGCCCGCTCGCCGCGGGTGTCCGCTCCCGCAGCGGCCGCGGGCCAACCACGCTCTGCTTGCCGCTGCCCCTCCTCCGCTCCCTGCCGCTCCGCAGAGAACGAGGAGAAGGCAGGTCTCGCCTTCTTAGGCTACTCGAGCATTTTTAAGCTACCCTGGGCAGAAAGTCACAGAAAAGAACCACCCCTCGCTGTTCCCAAGCAACAGCAGGGCCTTCCATGCCATTAGCCACGCACCAGCTATCCTTCTGCAGTCCACAGGAGTTCACACAGTCGCCCCGGCAACAAAACCTGAGCCCCAACTTCCCAAACCCAAACCGACGCCCAGAACTAAATTTAAACTCTCCATCTTTTGCAATCCGCGCTGCAGTCGAGCCCCACGTTGGGCGCCAAAAAATGTAATGGGTTGGGGCAGGTCCCCTCCCCACCACAGGCAGAAATAACGACTCAGGCAAACGGATTGCAAAAGTGATGAAAGTTTAAATAGGAAAAACAATAACAAACAACAATGAAAGTTTTACAGAGACCCACAAGCACCATGACAAAGAGAGAGATCCCAGAACATACCCAAAAACATCCCATCCCCACCTGGGGGTACACCCAAACCCCCCCAGGGCTCTTTCTTCCCCCCCCCACCCAGCCTTGGGCCTGAGCAGGCCCAAGGGAGGCAGCTCACGCCATGTTACCTAGGCAGCAGCAGGGGACGAAAGAGGAAGTGAAGACCCCGCATGGCCTTTTTATAGGGGTGCAGGGCATTATGGGAATGGAATACCTGGTCCCTGTGACCACCCCCCTGGGCTGGGCCCACCCCTTGGGACCTCCCAGGTGTGGCCTGCGCAGTGGCATCTGGGCCAGCACCCAGCCTAAACCACGACACCTTCCTAAACTGAGGGGCCCAGAACTGGACACAGGACTCGAGGTGTGGCCTAACCAGTGCAGTGTATAGGGGCAGAATGACCTCCCTGCTCCTGCTGGCCGCACTGTTCCTGATGCAGGCCAGGATGCCATGGACTCTCTTGGCTGCCTGGACACACTGCAGGCTCATGTTCAGCCTGCCGTTGACCAGTACCCCCAGCTCCCTCTCCATCTGGCCACTCTCCAGCCACTCTGACCCCAGCCTGTAGCACTGCATGGGGTTGTTGTGGCCAATGTGCAGAACCCGGCACTTGGATGTGTTCAATCTCATGCCGTTGGATTCTGCCCATCTGTCCAGCCTGTCGAGGTCCCTCTGCAGAGCCTCTCTACCCTCCAGCAGATCAACTCCTGCCCCCAGCTTGGTGTCATCCGCAAATGTACTGATGATGGACTCAATGCCCTCATCCAGATCATCAATAAAGATTTGTGGATTAAAATGGACACTGAAATGAGCTGCTAGAGGTGTTGATGAGAAAGTACAGTGCTGAACAGAAAATACAACAGGTTTTTTAAATGGAAAGCCTTTGTAGCTGTCTTGTAAGTAAAGTAGCCTTAAGTTCAAATTAATACATTATGAAATGGCTCATTCTGAAGCAAGGATTTGTTTATTTCAAGTTTAGGTTTACATATCATTTCTCTCTGAACATAAAAAGCAGAAACACTTGTGTGCTGGCCTGTTGATGCTTAAAATATCCAAGTGAAACTTCAGGTTAAGGGCTGTTTAGTGGTTACATAATGTAGCATTTCTATACTTTCTTTTAAAATCATTTTGGTTTCTTAAATGTAAAATGTTTGTTGTTTATGAACTGATGTAGTAGTCATTTCTAATTTCCATTTGAAAATTATGAGGCTTTGATCAGCAGCAGTACAAGAAGTCTGGTATGTGACAAGCTGTGTAGTACTTGTGAGGTTTGTTTGGGCTTGTTGTTTTCCAATGCTTTGCAGCATTAAACTGGAAACGGCTAATTGTTTGAAATCTTGGTCACACTGTAGACAGTGAAATGTATCTAAGCAACTACTGGAGTATCATCATGTAAAATTTAACATTACAGGAATTTTTTTATTGCTGTGGAAAAAAAATTAGTTTGCTTTATTCCCAGAGGCACTAATTATCTTTGTTGTAAACTCAAACATACTTTTCTGCAAAGGATCCTTGTAAGGAAAATATAATCAAGAGCCACTAAACTCTCTGGCTTTATTTTTAGGGATGAATTGTGCTATTTTATTTGTTGTATTGAAATGGTAAAAAAACCCAAAAAACAAAGGAAAAAGTTGCTTGACTTAATTTCTTATAATGGTACACACTTAGCACTCCACAACCAAAAGAGGTGGGAAGGGAGAAGAATCTACTTTTGTAATACATTTCTGTCACTTAGCAACATAGGTTTCAACTGCATGTTTAAATACTTGATTGTTTTGTTAGTTTGCATCCGAAGCCACTGTTCTTGTTTGTTTTCAAAGAAGCTTAGCTTTTCATGCTTCTAGTCCCTGTTTTGAGCAGTACAAAGTGTAATAGAAATGCTTATTCTAGAATTCTCTGGTGATACTGTTTTGAGCTATTTCTGTATACGCTCAGCTCTTTCTTATGCGGTGTTCTGATAGCTTTTTAGGCCACCAGAGGTTATACAAGACTCTTACTAGTCCAAGCTATACTTGGATATTTAATAAATGAATATATCATAGTATAGAATCTCATAGTATCACTAAGGTTGGAAGAGACCTCGAGGATCATCGAGTCCAACCTGTCTCCACAGACCTCATGACTAGACCATGGCACCAAGTGCCATGTCCAGTCTCCTCTTGAACACCTCCAGGGACGGTGACTCCACCACCTCCCTGGGCAGCACATTCCAATGACGAACGACTCGCTCGGTGAAGAACTTTCTCCTCACCTTGAGCCTAAACTTCCCCTGGCGCAGCTTGAGACTGTGTCCCCTTGTTCTGGTGCTGGTTGCCTGGGAGAAGAGACCAACCCCTTCCTGGCTACAACCACCTTTCAGGTAGTTGTAGAGAGTAATAAGGTCTCCCCTGAGCCTCCTCATCTCCAGGCTGAACAATCCCAGCTCCCTCAGCCTCTCCTCATAGGGCTTGTGCTCAAGGCCTCTCACCAGCCTTGTTGCCCATGTTCAAGTGTCTCGATGCCCTTCTTAAACTGAGGGGTCCAGAACTGGACATGGTACTCAAGGTTCAATAAAGAAGACTATATTAATATTGTGTGTGGAACAATCTTTGAAACTGGAGTTTTTCTTTTCAGTAATGAACTGTAGTCATCTTCCAGTGTTATGCTTATTATGATTCACCTGGGAGCATAGTAATGGTCAGGATAATAATTTGGGGAAAACTCCTTACAGATTTGAGGAGATCCCATTATCTTTTGGGGGGATTTGTATCAGGATATTAATTGATGTGTGTTGGTGGCTGTAAGCAACCTGCTGAGTGATAGAAGTATGTTATGAATGATACCAGTAAATAGGGAGCTGAGTGGAGAGAGATATCATGCATCTGAATGGACACTTTTCTTCAGAATTGAAACTTCTAATGGAAGAGAAAGAAATCCACAAGGAAGATTGCTTTGTGCTTCTACAAATAGTCAAAGAATCATAGAACGGTTTGGGTTGGACGGGGCCTCCAAAGGTCATCTAGTCCAACCCCTTCTGCAGTAAGCAGGAACATCCTCCACTCGATGAGGTTGCCCAGCGCTCTGTCCAGCCTCACCTTGGAAGATCTCCAGGGATGGGGCCCCAACCACTTCTGGGGGCAACCTGTTCCAGTGTTCTGCCATCCTCTTAGTAAAGAACTTGTTCCTAACATCCAGTCTAAATCTGCCTTTCTCCAGTTTGAAGCCATTGCCCCTCATCCTATCACTGCAGGCCTTTGGGAACAGGATCTCTCCATCCTTCTTGTAGGCCCTCCTCAGGTACTAGAAGGCTGCTGTTAGGTTCCCCATGGAGCCTTCTCTTTTCCAGGCTGAACAACCCCAGCTCCCTCAGCCTGTCTTTATAGAAGAGGTGCTTCAACCCCCTGATCATTTTTGTGGCCCTACTCTGGACCTGCGTCAGGTCCACGTTCTTCCATTATTGAGGGCTCCAGAGCTTGATGCAGCACTCCAGTGAGGTCTTACCAGAGCAAATTGGCAGTGAAGTCAAGAATAGGATTGGCATTGTCTGCATAGCTGAGAAGAGAGTGATTAATACTCTTCATGAAGTTAGGGCAGGAATTTAAATGCAATTACTGTTCTCTTGAGCTAAGGAAAACAGGTGTTTTCAAGATACACCTGCCTGGGCAGTAGATGCACTGAATTGTGTGAATTCATCACAAGTTTCTCTATCTTTATAACCTGTTTAGAAGCAACTGAAGTGGTTCATGTTAAATGTGGTTCAGCTATCCCTTTTGAAGAATTAAACATCTGCTCCTAGGTGATAGTTTTGCTGCAGAAACAGGATAAGAGTTTTCTTTGTGGTACAAGATCAAGAGGTGGAAGAATATGAAATCAGAAACCAACGTAGATATTTTCTTGTTTCCCTGGTATGTAGTTTGGTGTTAAAAAAGAGACCTTATTTTGGCAAATATATTTTCCTCTTTAAATACTTGCTAATTATGACTACTTACTTGGCTTGCTCTTATTTATTTACTGCTGGGTAAAAGGGAGTTTCCCAAGGTAAAATAATAATAACGACAACAAAAACGCACATTTTTGTAGTGTTAATACTGATTCAAGTTTGGGTTTAGCTGACTTGCAGTGTTCATTCTTTAGGTAGTGTTCTGAAAATTGAAATCCCTTCCTTTGCAGATTGTACAGTGTTTTATTAAAAAAAAAAAAAAATTAAAAATTAGTAATCTTCTTATTTAATCTAACTTTGAAGAAAATTGCCACACTGAATACTGAATTCAGCAGTAACATGCAGTATAGAGTACAAGCTCCACGTTTTTTCAGACTATCTTTCAAAGATTTCCTTATAAATCCCAGCTGTTGTGAAGTTTTTGTGAAGTGAGCACTAAAGTTAAGCTATGAGTCTTGTTGCCCAGAAGCAGTTAAATAAAAGCATTTTCTTTTGTTCCCTCATGTGATTTCAGCATCTACGCAGGCAATCGCAGATGATAGATGCTATTTTATCACTTTAGTCTATGGAGCCACCACATCATAAATTTCAGTGATGTCTTTCTAAAGCTGGCTAAGTTGTCTCCCTTTTTTTTTTTTTTTTTTTTCTTCTTCTTCTGTTATCTGAAGGCAGCCTACAGGAGAGCTGCTGAAGGACTTTTTAGGGTGTTTGGTAGTGATGGGACCAGGGGGAAGGGATCCAAGCTAGAAGAGGGGAGATTTAGAGTAGATATTAGGAAGAAGTTCTTTACCTTAAGGGTGGAGAGACACTGGAACAGGCTGCCCAGGGAGGGGTTGGAAGCCCCTTTCCTGAATGTTTTTAAGGCCAGGCTGAATGTGGCTTTGAGCAACCTGGTCTAGTGGAAAGTGTCCTTGCCCATGGCAGAGCGATTTGAACTAGATGATCCTTGAGGTCCTTTCTGACTGACTCTGCGATTCTGTATATCTCCTTTTGAGTCAATATCTTAACTAAATCTTTCCCCTTTGTTAAAAAAAAACCACAACAAACCATTCTAGGAACAGACATTTGTTCTATTCTTGAAGTTTTAGCAGAGAAGCTCTACATGTGTTTTAAAAAGCTTTGCATACAACTGTATCAATTTGTTATCTTACTAGTAGTGGAGTCTTAGCAATAGATCATTAGCAATCCCACTGCAGTGTCAGGCAAGAAACAGAGCATCTATATATAACTGGCATCTTATCATGAGCTATATGACCAGTGCTTGTCCAGACATAAGCAGTGATAGCTTGATTCTTGGAGACAAACAGGGTTTTCTCCTACTTTTTATCACTTGCCACGAGCTCTTGATACTGCCAAGAGCATTTGTTCAAATCATTTCATTTTGAAAGTAAAATGGAGATAATTCTTTTTGATTTTTAGATGGGCTGGTTTTTTTGTCATGCCACTGCTTTTGACTGACCTTTTCATGCAAGGAGTTCTAGCTCTTTCAAACAAGATTTCCTATTTGACATGCAGCACTGCTTTCCAAAATGTAATTGTGATCATTGTTAGGTTTGTGAATTGACAGAATTTCATGTCTTTAGGATATATATTTAAAAAGTGATCTTGTTGCTATTCAGATTATATGTCATCACTTTCATTTAGGGAAAAAAAAAGGAAGCTGTGGCCTTGATCCACAGTGTAGAGAAAAGAGACTTCTTAAAATCAAATTCCAGTTGAAAAGAATCTATGTGACTGTAAAAGCTTGACATCTGAAATATCATTCCAGTTAAGCATGTTTGGAAAGATGAGCATAGTTTTATGCTAAAGTAATACTGGCTCAACAGGAAAATTGTATCATAGAGCTAGGAAAGATACAGAGAAGTTGATCAAAGCTTTTAATTTGAAGAACACCTGTAGTACTTCACTGAGGGTTGATACAGAGAGTCTAGGCCTATGAAATAATAATTGGTAGACTGGAGAGTAAAGAACACATTTGCTATGTATTCTAACAAAAGAAGTAGCAGGAGGAATTGTGAATCCTTGTGGCTAATGTTTAAAAGGTTAGAGAGAAACATATTTAATTAAGGTAAGTGACTGAAAACTTGTGGAAAGTAGAGCTCAGGGTGCTGTTGACTAAGTGCAGTCATAGAAGAAGAGCGTTTACCACTTTGATTTAGTAACCCAACTATGAGGATTATAATTGCTGAGGCCAGAGTATGTTTGTGCATCTCTCCTGTTCTGGTGGACTTTCCAAGACATTTGCTACTAATCATGGTTGGGAACAGAGAACTGTTTTAGGAGGACTTTTGATCTGATCTAGTTCAGCTGCTCTTAAGAACAACACTAATCATGAAGTTATAAATATTCATTTAGTAGTAGTAAATTAGAGGAATGCTGGTTTAATTATGGTTATGCAGATTCTTAGGAATGTTCTTGCAGAGTATCTCTGACTGGTATCTTATCACTAAAGCTTTGATGGATGCTGTGTGTGCACAAAATACTGCTGTATGAGGAGACGTAGTACTTTCCCTATAGTAATGTATTGGCTTTAATCTGTTCTGAAAATAAACTATGTAAACATGAAAATGCTACTGATCTTCCCACTTAAGCTTTACTACACACAGAGATTTAATGAGGAACATAAAACTTATGAAGTCATTAGTTGCTGTCTGCTAGTTGAGTATTGATTTAGACTGATGTAATTGGCAGCCTTTTTGTACAAAGAGGGTTGAGTGAAGTGGTATCTGGTAAAGAGATTTTTCAAGTTGAATTGATTTTTCAGACTGTAAATGGAATTGAACTGTTAAACTTGTACTTGCTTTCCAAACTCCTTTGAGATCATTTTAGAAGTAGTTGGAGATGAACTTAGATGATACAAGAGTGAGGATGGTAGAGTGAGGTATTTTCAACAGTCTGTGACTTACTGATTACTTATTTGCAACATAATAAAGAAATTGTATTGACCTCTTTTCTCCCTTTCTTCCCCAAATACATGTCTATTCCATCTAAGCATATGGAGATTTGAAGAATGATTTTTCTTCAACTTTAAATCAGTATTTGGGTTGTTAAGAAATAGTTGTCCTTTCTACATTACACTCTCAAGAAATACATTCTTTGAAAACTAGAAATATAGTAGAGTTTTAATCATAATCTGCACAACTTTAGAAAGAAAAGTTACAGATTCGTTTTTTGTTTGGGGTTTTTGTTTTGTTTCTTTTTGGTTGGGTTTCTGGTTGGTTGGTTTGTTTTATGGAGTGAAACTGTTGGAATTACTTGAGCAAGGAATCCAGAAGCTTTCTTACAAGTCTGTGTTGGCCAACTCTGAAAATTAAATTGTCTTTTTCCTGCATGCAGCCTAGAATTGATGTCAGAATTCAGAGCTGAAAGAAGTAGGCATATTCATCGAATCTAAAAGACACTGAGATCACCTTACTGTTGTTAATACTAAATTGTTGGAGGTTGCATAGGCCAAACTGCAAAAGGCTTTGGAGTACAAGAGCTCTCTATCAGAATGTTTGGTGTTACCTCGTGGTGGTAATGAGAAGAGAAAGCTTGTGGTGGTGCTCTTTTTCAGATGTTTTGAAGAGTGGAAATACAGACTTCCTGGCTGACACAAATGACATCTTTTGCTGTGGGAATAGATATGTATGAAAATCACTTCCTAAAATTTGCTGGATGTGCCTTTGGAATATCTTTTAAAAGAATGCCATAAAGAGAATTTGTCTGGTAAAAGCTGCTTAGTGTAGCACCACCTGGATTCCTAGTCTAGGATTTATTTGCATTTAATTATATCTCATTTAGGTTGGGAGGAACAAGATTAGGAATAAGTATGCAATACTACTAGAAAGCTGGGTTCTCATTTCATCTAGTAAACAAATGAAAGAGAAGTGAGTAACAAGAATATTGGAAACTGGTAATTTATAAATCAAATTTGTTCATTTAAGCTACTCATCACCACGAATTAGGTTTTGAAGTGTTCTACCAACATTGCCTAAATTTAATCCTACCAGGAATTCAGCCAGGATTTTAAAGGCATATGATGACTTCTTTGCCTGGCTTATTCGTTTCTGTAGAGAGAGTAACAAAACAACAAAATTAAAGAAGAACTGAGCGAGTTTCCAAATGTTGGTAAAGATCTTGCCATGCTTTCCCAATTTTCAGGCTCTTCAATTTGGACTGTTTTGTGACTGCTGCTTTATCCAAAAAGATGTCAGTTTAAATCCTGAAAAACAATAGAAGAATTGTTTGGCAGAGAAGTCAGCAACTAGTATTTGGCACTGTCTTCAGCGTTTTAAGCCAGGTTGCTGACAGCAAAAGCATGAACAGAGCTTTGAGGGGGGAAAAAAAACCTACCAACCCTGCAGTCTTCCAGAAGTAAGTCTAAATAGAAAATACAATTACTTTAAACTTCTTCTGAATAAAATAATAACACTTGAAAAATATTTTTATCTGAAAACAGATTCTGGTTGGTATATTTTTTACATACTACTTAGCTCTTGTAATTGCTTACACCTACTCTTTAATCCATGTTATGGCACTTCCACATCAAAGATGATAAATTGTTGGGGTGCAGCAACATTTGTTTTTCATTTTCAAGCCCTACGAAAAACTTAGGAACCAATTGTTGCAAAACTCTTTTGTAGTAAATGAAGGAATTGGAATACAGGAAATATCTTAGAAGTCATGTCAAAGGCTGCCATGGTAGCATTTTCTCTCTGCTGCTGTTTTATGTATAGTTTTTGACCAGGCTTACAGCTATGGTGAATTGAGGCTGACTTAAGTGCTGGCAGTATGGAGTATGTAAACAAAAAGCCTACAACAATTTAATCCAGTAACAAAAGCCTCTGATTGTCTGTGGAACTCTTAATGGAAGTTACCATTTGTTAATCATAACCATTTTAAGAGAGAGAGAGTTCTGTGCAAAGCAATTTCATGCTTTATACATTCTCTCTGAAGCGCCCATGAAATCAGTCACTCTTTCATAACTAGGATCAAAGAATCTTATAGTATGGATGTGGGTTTGCCATGTCTGAAGTTACTGGCTCACTCCAAGGAGAAAGGGTTATTTTTTTGGTGTGGGGTTTGTTTTTTTGGTTTGTTTTGTTTTTCATGAACCCTTGGAACACTTTCCCAGGACAGGTTTGTATTAGCTTAAACTGATTTGGAGCTACCTAGAAAAGATCAGTCCCACAGATGTCTTTCCATGTAGTCATGCAAACTAGCATCATTCTCCTTTACAATGGGTTTTGCAGTCTTCCAGTTGTAGGGCAAATCAAATCAAACTGAAAAACGTAGGAACATATGTGAGCTGATTTGAACCTGTATCACTTTCAAGAAGTGCAAATATCAGTTCATAGATGTATAGAATGGTTTAGATTGAAAGGGACCTTAAAGATCATCTAGTTCCAACCCTCCTGCCATGGGCAGGAACACCATCCACTAGACCAGGTCTCTCATGACTCTGTCCAACCTGGCTTTGAACACCTCCAGGGAGAGGGGCACCCATGACTTCCCTGGGCAACCTGTTCCAATGTCTGACCACCCTCACTGTGAAGAATTTCTTCCTTATCTCCAGTCTAAATCTACCCTCCTCAAGCTTCAATCCATTCCCTCGCCTCCCATCACTACAAGCCCTTGTAAAATGTCCCTTCCCAGCTTTCTTGTAGGCCCCCTTCAGGTACTGGAGGGCTGCTCTAAGGTCTCCCCAGAGCCTTCTCTTCTCCAGGCTGAACAGCCCCAACTCCTTCAGCCTGTCCCCACAGGGGAGGTGCTCCAGCCCTCTGATCATCTTCATGGCCCTCCTCTGGACCCAGTCCAGCAGTTCATCAGGCAGTATCAGCTATTCTGAGAAAGGACTTTTTGGTGTTGACATAGTTCCATCAGTTATAAGGTGGTTTATTAAAGCTGTAATGTTTCTCACTAAAGAGCATACATGTTGTGTGGGGAAAAATCCTCTGTGTAGATTTTTCTGTATTTTGTATGCAGTGTTATTATGTGCATACTGAACACCTGCTCAGTATTTCCCTGCAGCTCACTCCTGTTTCTATTTGTGTTTACCATTTTCTTTGATTACCTAAAACAGTAACTAGGTGCTATTTCTAGCACGCTGAAATAGAGATGCAAAAATATTCTTTAAAGACTGCTTCCACAATCAACAGAAGCTTTAGAATCCAGCAAAATTGTTAGTACTGTGTATGGAATTGAGCAACTTGCCTGTCTGTTCACAGGTACTTGAAGAAGAATGCTGTGGTGTATGGCTGAAGCGCTGGATGGGTCAAGTTAAAATGTAACTAATAGGAATTGATTAGAACAGTCAAACTAATTGTTCTGGTTTAGCAGTGTGTGGTGAGATCTTTAATAACTAGAGCACTTTGAGATGAGTGTAAAACCTTTGATTGCACTTGTAGATACAGGTCTAAACTTTCATGAACTTTGGAAATGGGGGAAAGCTTCTTCCTCTTCATGTTTTTTTCCTGGCTGTTGTGTATGCGTGTATGCTTATGAGACTCCACTCTGCCCTGCTGAGGCTGGATCTGAAATATTGTGTCCAGTTCTGGGCCCCTCAGTTCAAGAAGGACGTCAGGCAACTGCTTGAAAGAGTCCAGTGCAGAGCCACAAAAATGATGGAGTGGAACAGCTTCCTTATGAGAAGAGACTGAGGGAGCTTAGGGCTCTTTAGCTTGGAGAGGAGGAGCCTGAAGGGGGACCTCATTCATGTTTATAAAGATGGGTAGGGTGAGTGTCCAGAGGATGGAGCCAGGCTCTGCTTGGTTATGCCCAATGACTGCACAAAGGGCAATGGTGGAAGTTGAGGCATAGGAAGTTCCATGGAAACATGAGGAAACATTTTTACCCTGTGAGGGTGACAGAACACTGGAACGGGCTGCCCAGAGGGGGTTGTGGAGATATTCAAGACCCACCTGGATGTGTTTCTGGGTGATCTGCTCTAGGTGATCCTGCTCTGGCAGGGGGCTTGTACTAGATGGTCTTTCGAGGTCTCTTCCAGCCCCTAACATTCTGTCATTCTGTGATACAAGGTTTGAGATTTGTATCATTTCCTGCTAGTCTCTATGTTAAAAATTCAAATCCTTTTGTGGCCTTTCTTATGTCGAAATTGACATAAGCAAACAGATGCCAAGTTGACTGAACACGTAAAGATCTTTTTAATGTATTTGTTTCTCTATCTCCAGGTTATTAATTTTATTTATCCCCAAGGAATGTCTATGAGAAAAGGCAGAGGTGTGGTTAGGCAAAACGATTGATGGTTTAGACTTTTAAAATTCCAGCAAAACCAGGAAATAATTGACTTAGCATTGCTAATGTTTCTGTGGTGAAGTGTGCAATGAAGGGAGAATAAAAGGAGGAAGGGAAGCACCAAACGTGAAATAATGGTAAAAGGAATGTTCACCTTGGCTACAACTCCTCGGAGGAGTTTGAATCGTGGAATGTTTCGTGTTGGAAGGGACCTTTAAAGGTCATCTAGTTCAAATCCTCTGCAGTGAGCAGGAATATCTTTAAGTGAATCAGGTTGCTCAGAGCTCTCCAACCTAACCTTGAATGGTTTTGGGGATGAGGCTTCTACTACCTCTCTGGGCCATCTGTGTAAGTGTTCCTCATCCTAAGAAATTTGAAACTGAAGATCAGGCTTGATGTGGCCCTGAGCAATCTGATCTAGTTGGAGGCTGTCTCTGTTGACTGCAGTGGGGGTTGAATGAGATGAGTATCATAGTATCAGTCAGGGTTGGAAGGGACCACAAGGATCATCTAGTTCCAACCCCCCTGCCATGGGCAGGGACACCCCACACAAGATCAGGCTGGCCAGAGCCTCGTCCAGCCTGGGCTTAAACACCTCCAGGGATGGGGCCTCAACCACCTCCTTGGACAACCCATTCCAGGGCTTCACCACTCTCATGGTGAAGAACTTCCTCCTCACATCCAGCCTGAATCTCCCCACCTCCAGCTTCATTCCATTCCTCCTAGTCCTATCACTACCTGAGATCCTGAGAAGTCCCTCCCCAGCCTTCTTGTAGCCCTCTTCAGATACTGGAAGGCCACAATTAGGTCACTTTGGAGCCTTCTCTTCTCCAGACTGAACAGCCCCAACTCTTTCAGTCTGTCCTCATAGGAGAGGTGCTCCAGCCCTCTGATCATCCTCGTGGCCCTTCTCTGGACACCTTCCAGCACCTCCATATCCCTCTTGTAGTAGGGGCTCCAGAACTGGAGGCAGTACTCCAGGTGGGGTCTCACCAAAGTTGAGTAGAGGGGGAGAATCACCTCCCTTGACCTGCTGGCCACACTTCTCTTGATGCAGCCCAGGATCTGATTGGCTTTGCGGGCTGCAAGTGCACACTGAGAGCTCCTGTTGAGCTTCTCATCCACCAGCACCCCCAAGTCTCTCTCCTCAGGGCTGCTTTCCAGCCAGTCCCTGTCCAGCCTGGATTTGTGCCTGGGGTTGCCTCGACCCAGATGCAGGACCCTGCACTTGGTCTTGTTGAACCTGATGAGGTTGGCTTGTGCCCACCTCTCCAGCCTGTCAAGCTTGGAGAAGACGACCCCTTCAAATCTAAGTGGATATGATGAGAAGTCTCTGAATAATAGTTGAAATACACATTAAAAGTTAATAACATGGGCTCAGGAACCAACTCATTGGCAATGCAGTGAGTTGAAGAAGAGAGATTTATGGTGTGCTATCCTTGTGTAGTATTTTCAGTGTTCTAGGATATTCATAGATTTCTTTTTGGTTTTTTTTGAAGGCAAGGATTATTTCTACTTCACGTTAGTTTGTTTGAAAGCTGTAGGCTCTACAGTAACTATAAATGTTATTTCCATGCTATATTGAATTTGGGGCTTGGAATATCTAAGCATATAAAAATGTCATTGAAAAAAAAAAAGTCTTAATCATTGAGATGATCTCATTTTAATCATCAGGATTATCTCATCTTTTAGGACCCAGACCTGTCTAGGAAAAAGCAATTTTTTTTCTGGTCTTGTGCTTTAATTGACACCTTGGGAATAAATATAACAGCCGAGGGAGCTTGATAGTGTCGGTGCCTATAAATGCATCATTTAAAAACAAAGACAGCCAGACAAAAAATATCCAACACTTTGCATAACTTCTTGAAAGCTATTGGTGTACTTTGAGATAGAAACATAATGAAGCTGCAGAGGCAGTTGACAGTTGCTTCATTTCTAGTTCAGTCCTTTAAATTGTTAGTTGGTACAAGAAAGCTACATGGGCAGGAAAATCTCATTTCTTAAAGATTTTCAGTACGATGGGTCACGATCACAGAAGGTTAGGGGTTGAATGGGACCTCAAAAGATCATCTAGTCCAAACTCCTGCCAGAACAGGATCAGCTAGAGTCACATATCCAGGAGGGTTTTGAATGTGACCAGAGAAGGAGACTCCACAACCTCTCTGGGCATCCTGTTCCAGGATTCTGTTACCCTGACCGTGAAAAGTTTTTCCTTATGCTCATGTGAAGCCTCCTCTGCTCCTTGTCATATCATTGGCTGTCACTGAGAGGAGCCTGGCTTTCTCCTCCCAACACTCACCTTTCACATCTTTATAAACATGAATGAAATCAGTCTCCTCTTCCTCATGCTCCAGAGCCCCAGCTCCCTCAGCCTTTCCTCAAAAGGGAGATGTTCTACTCCTTTTATAGGAAATAGACAGCTGGTCCCTCCTATCTTTGTGGCCCTGCACTGGACTCTTTCAAGCAATTCCCTGAGGCCCTTCTTGAACTGAGGGGCCCAGAAATGGATGTGATACTGCAGATGTGGCCTCACCAGAGCAGAGTAGAGGGGGAGAAGAACCTCTCTTGACCTATTAACCACATCCATGTCAATGCACCTCAGGATGCCGTTGACCTTGGACACAAGGGCACATTGCAGGCTTACGGTCATCCGTCTGTCCACCAGGGCCCCCAGGTTCCTTTCCCCTAACTTGCACTGGTCCATGGGGTTGTTCTTTCCTGGATGTAAGACTTTGCACTTGGCCTTGTTGTATTTCACTAAATTTCTCTCAGCCCAGCTCTCCAGCCCAGCCTTCAGGTGTGTGAGCCACTCCTCCCAGGTCAGTGTCATCAGCAAACTTGCTGACAGGTGATGATAGAATATCGATTGGGGTTTGTTTATCTAGAAATGAAGCTTAACTTTGCAGCCTGATTTCTGTAGACTTTAATAATAGCAGTTCAGAAATCTGAGAATGATTGACTTGGGAACTGAAGACTTAGTGGCTGTTTATTACTATTATTTAATTATTATTTGTTTAACTAGTGAAAGCAGAAGAGAGGCAGAAGAAGATTGTTAACCCAAATATTAAACTGTACCCCTCACCTTTTCACTATAAGGCACGGTATCATTTAGGACAACGTGGAGTAAACACTTGTGTTTTAGATTAGTAACATGCCTCAAAGCATAAAGTAAGACTTGTTTCCATCTGTGGGAGGAGTCCTGTTATTACATCTATTGCAGCAGTGTGTGAATATGTTTATTTTTTGAGCTTCAGAGAGCTATCTTACAGTATTTTGTTCTCTTTACTTTTATTTTAGTACTTTTTTGGAGTTTGGTGGGGTTTTTTTGGCCTGAAAGGTATCTAGATGTTTAATTAGCTTTTGAAATGAGTAACAAATCCACCCCATGTTTTTGTTAGATGCTTCTCAAAAATTAGCTGTCTTATGTCCAGAACTCCAGTGACTTTCTCATTTGACACCATGAAACAGCAAGGCCTTGTGAAACTTCTTCCCTTTTTGATACAAAAGCCTCATCTCTGGGAGCAAGCAAAATAGTTGCTTTTATGTGATTCATTTTAGCAGACCTCAGGATCATAGCAGTAGATTTCTAGTCTTAATCTGTAGATTTCCTGCCCAAATGAGTGTATTTTCAGAAGAAACCAGCAGAGTTCCAAGTAAAAGGAGCAAATATCAACGCGAAATTGTTAGATATGCAGCAGGAATCAAATTTCCACCTCAAACCCTTAGAGTTCAGAATCAAAGCAGTAGATACCCATTCTCAATAGGTAGATTTCCAGCTGAACAATGGAGGACATTCATCAGCAGAGTTAGATTTATTACTTTAAGACCAACAAAGGTGGTTGTAGCTGTTATAAATTATGCAATGAAGCTGTGGTGGATGTAAGGTTTAGTGAGATTTGTTTTAAGATTATTACTATATTGCACAAGGCAATGTACATGTGATTTGTAGCTTTCCTGGGTGGTGGTGCAGGTAATGAATTTACAGTTTACAGCAATTTACAACCAGTTTAAGACCTCGTCTTTCAAGTGTGTAGCAAGTTGTAATTAAATAGGTAATAGCAATCGAATACTACCTTTGTTGTTTCTGTTGCTTTGATTCAAAAAGGGTGTCCCTTAAACTTTTCACTGCTTTATTCCACTTCTCAGTTTAAAACACAGGAGTAGTGCTGAGGTGCAGGAGTCTTGGCAATGAATCATTTTACCTCAGTGTAAAAAAAGGACAAGGAGTGGCATGGAAAGAAAAAGAAACCTCTTTATTGTGTGCTACGGCTTGAGTGTGTTCTTCCTTGCTAAACCAGGAGCTTTATGGTTGGTGTGGTCAACAAGAAAAACTTGGTTTAGCCCTCAGGGCAAGTACTGGTTGACTGCTGTGAAAGTCTTGTAGGTGGCTGTGGTTTTTTCCCCTTCTCTTTCTAGATCATTTGTAATTACACAAACTCTAATGCTGGTGTTAACTTTCCTGCTTTCTTGTGAAACATGTTGCTGGTGTGAAAGAAGTAACAGGTGAAAACTGTATGGTTTTGTAAGCACAAAACACAACTTCCTATAACTGGGTGTCACAACTTTTCAGATAAAAACATTCAAGTAACTTTGGTTTAGTGAGATTGAAGTTTAATCATTCTGGAAGAAGATACAAGAATAAGATAAAATCACCCAAGGCAGGAAGTAATTTCATGAATGTGTGTGTTGATTTCTAACATGGAAAATAGTATGTTGTGTTGGTACCCACTTCAAAAATGAGGATAAATGGAATGTATAATATGGCAAGTCATAAGTTAAAACAAAACCAGCAACAACAAAGTGGAGAACCAAACAACAGTAAAGAAGAGGAAGTGCAGAAGGAGTATTTGACTCAATATAGTGCTTTTAAAAGTTGTTCCGCCTTAAGTAGTTTGAGATTTTGGATTCTTTATCTAGTTGAGTATCACAGTATCACCAAGGTTGGAAGAGACCTCAAAAATCATCAAGTCCAACCTGTCACCCAAGACCTCATGACTAGACCATGGCACCAAGTGCCACGTCCAGTCCCCTCTTGAACACCTGCAGGGATGGTCACTCCACCACCTCCCTGGGCAGCCCATTCCAATGACAAATGACTCTCTCCATGAAGAACTTTCTCCTCACCTTGAGCCTAAACTTCCCCTGGTGCAGCTTGAGACTGTGTCCCCTTGTTCTGGTGCTGGTTTCTAGAGAGAAGAGACCAACCCCTTCCTGGCTACAACCACCTTTCAGGTAGTTGTAGACAGCAATAAGGTCTCCCCTGAGCCTCCTCTTCTCCAGGCTAAACAATCCCAGCTCCCTCAGCCTCTCCTCACAGGGCTGTGCTCAAGGCCTCTCCCCAGCCTTGTTGCCCTTCTCTGGACACGTTCAAGTGTCTCAATGTCCTTCCTAAATTGAGTGGCCCAGAACTAGATGCAGGACTCATGGTGTGGCCTAACGAATGCAGAGTACAGGGGTACAATGACCTCCCTGCTCCTGCTGGCCACACTATTCCTAATGCAGGCCAGGCTGCCATTGGCCCTCTTGGCCACCTGGGCACACTGCTGGTTTGAGTAGGAGTAGGAAGGGTCAATCATTTCAGGAGTATGACTCTTGGAAGATATAGATTTCATATTGGCTTGCTCTTTGTAGCTGGGTGCTTGTGATAATGATAATGTTGGTGATGCAATGCTTTCTCTTCCCAGCATGTACCACAGAGGATAGTTTGTATTTGTAAATCTGCTTTAGGTCCCTATATGTCTAGAGTGTACCAAACAAAACTGGAAACAACAAACAAAAATGCAAAAAACCAACGTCCCCCTCAAAAAAACCCAGAAAACAACAAACCAACCAATCAAAACCAACTGAACTGAAACCCCCCAACCAAACAGAACAATTCAACCAAAAGAAAAACAAAATCAATAACCCCTCCTCAACAAAACCCATGCTGTAAAATACCAGATCTTTTTTATTGAGGAAGTTGTTTGGGGCAAGGGGGACAGAGCAGGGAGAGAAGGTGGAAAGGTAAAAATCTGGGGGGGTTAAGAATTCAGAATCTGTGTGCAGCATGATAATATACATATGAGACTTCTGAAACAGTTTTCCAGCATTTTTAGCATTTGGACTGATGTCAGATAGTGCTCTTTTTGTGTGGTTCATTGTCCCCATTTAATTCTTCTTCAGGTGTTTTGCCTGATGATTGTACTATTCAGCAGTATCAGTGAAATTAATGTTGGGCCTCCTGAAGTAATGAGGTTGAATAGCAGTCAGAAGTGCTTAGTGGTTCAGAACTACTTTTAAGTCAGTCTTCTGAGTGAGAGGGCTCTTAAGGTAGCAGGCGCAATGTGAAACCCTCTAGTTTTCAGAAGAAAGTCTCTAATCAGAATATGGTAAAAAATGGACCACACTAAGATGGTACATAAAGAAGCATGAAGACCACTGCAGGGGGGTAAAGAGTGGAATCTTGCAAGATGAGGAAATTTGAGTTGAGCCCTCATGATCAGGTAGGCTTCAGCAATTGACAGGGATTTCATTTAAGAGGTTTCCTCATTTAGATGTTAAGAGGTTATCTCCCTACGCTTTTGCCTAAGTTAGTTTTCCTGTTTGCTTGGCTTTGTTTTCATAGAATCAATAAGGTTGGGAAAGACCTGAGAGATCATCAAGTCTAACCTGTCACCCAGCACCTTGTGACTACTAAACCATGGCATCAAGTGCCACATGCAATCCCCTCTTGAACACCTTCAGGGACAGTGACTCCACCACCTCCCTGGGCAGTCCATTCCAACAGCTAACAACTCTCTCTGTGAAGAACTTTCTCCTCACCTTGAGCCTAAACCTCCCCTGGCACAGTTTTGTTTTGTTTTGTCAGTCTTGTAGGAAAACCAACACAGCAAAAGACATGTTTGTATTTTTTTATAGCACAACCTAAAGAAACTCCATGACTTGCAGTTCACAAATTAGCATGTGTATTGATGGCTGAGAATGCTGCTAAGCATAGTCTTCATGGAGGTACATAGTAATAGGATCAAAGCCAGCAGCTACAAGTTGTATCAAGGGAAAATTGAATTAAGTATTAATGAGGGTAATCACAAATTGGAACAGGTTGACCAGAGAGATTGTTGAATCTCCCTCCAGGACTCGACAGGATAAGACTGTGAGCAATTCTATCCATGTTAGCCCTGCTTTGAGTGAGATACTGGTATGAATGATTTCCAGAGGTGTATTCCATTTCAAATTGCTCTGTGATTTAGGATTCTGCTTCCCCTGGTGCAGGCATGGAAACTCTAAGATGGGGCAGGCAGTTGATTTTTAATCTGTTTTAGGTCTTATGTTGACATTAGTTCATCTCTGAGCTGTCAGGTTTTAAATATTCTTTGAAGGTGAGAGAGGGAAATTTATATAAATGTGTTTTGAAGTCTTCTCATAACCTGAAGTAACCTCATGGAGCTAATATTTCTAATTTTTACAAGTACTACTTAAAAAGAAGAAAGTAGACATCAATTTGGTGTATAAAGTGTGAGGGTGTGAGGGGATTTTGCTCATTTGTATTTTATCTTTAACAGATACCACCTGATATCTTAACGAATTAGTTACAGATCTTTATCAACTCTTGCTGGTAGCAGCTCTTACATTTGAAAATTCTGAAGTGCCTCACTTCTTCTTCTGAGAAATGTTAAGGATATAATTTTGCTTCTGCAGTAATTTCAAGTGCTAAGAATATATTTAAAACCCTGATAATTTTCTCTGGTAGCTGCAATGTATATGTATGCTACGGATATGACTAACAGGCACCTTCTTATCTTGCTGTCTACATTAAAGAGAATGTCTTGGATGTCTTCTGTTAGTCAAAGTAGTTTACAAATGAAGCCAAAATACCAAAGTCAGCACCTGAATTTTACTGCACCTTGAGGGCAAGAGGAAGAGCCCCTTCAATTTAAATCCACATCAAAGAGATCTTTCACAAGCTGTCTGGAGCCGGGATGGTCACTGCTTGACATTCACACTTTTGCCAATGAGAAATTGTTATCAAGGTTTCTTATGGAATTACAGAAAAAGATAAGAGGTGGTGGTCATCCTTTGGACTTTCAGTGGCTTTTTCTAAGGTTCCTTCCTTTGTTTGTCTTGCAGTCATGGTTACAGCTTAAGAATCCCTTTTAATAAAGCCTAGGTTGTCAGATCAGTGGGAACATGCATTAATTTGCAGTGTTGTTTTCCCTCCCCACTGGGTGATAAAGCTGTCCCATCTAATAGTCCATTATTGACATATAAACAGACCTACTAACTGGAAAAGATTATGGAATCAGACTTGGAAACCCTTTACGACTTTCACACCATTTGTTTGCTGAGAACAAAACACAGTGCTCTACAAGGCTGGCTGAGACACCCCTCTCCTGGAGCATACTTTGCTGCTTTGTAGGAAAAAACCCCAAACCTCAAAACCAAACAACAAAAAACATTTAGAAAAATAGGATATAGACAAAAAAGAACCCTTAGATTTTTTTTTTTCAAAGTGTAATCATCGTATTCTACTAAAATACCCAAATCAAACTAGATACCCTGCCACTTGCTTGCCTTTGAAATCTTTTTTTTGTGAAATAATGTGACATTTCCCCATTTTTAAATAGCCTGACTGCTGACATGTTTAAATTCAGCTTCCTGCAAAAGTGTGAATAAGTTATTCTCTGCAGTTGGTTTGCTTACTTTTATTTTGAGAACAGTAAAACTGCCATGCGGATTTAGCCAGATGCCTCTGTTGGAAACTCCTAAGATTTCTGTTCTGTGGTGGGCTGGGTGTTCAGTGGGGTCTCTGTAAACTGGAGCAGTATTTCCTTGGTGTGTTCTCTGTACAGACTCTTACCCTTAGCTCTATGCTTTGTCAGCTGGGATGGACCACTGAAGAAAGTAGTTTAAATCTTCCTTCTACTGTTTCAGGTGTTCAATCAATGGAACTAATCTGTAGCTGCTCTGAAGTATTTAAAATAAATCCCAAACCTAACTGAAATGTGTAGTCACTACAAGGCCTTGGCAACAAAGGGTTTTGTTTTCAAGTTCTGTTGCATTTTGTTCTGTCTACTGTAGTAAGTTATTGTTAAACTTGGACATTATGATCTTTATATTACAAACAAGGTTTTAATATATTGCTATGCTTTACTTCTCAGCAGGAAATACACACTAATCAATAAGTTTCTGGTGTATTTCCCAGTTTATATTCCTCTCTATTCAAAAGTTATTGTGGATTGAGATTGTTTGATTTTAAGCATTTTGTGAAACTGCACATTTTTTTAACTAGTGAATCCAATTTAGCAGAACTTGCTTCCTTCTATCACATTTTTGTAGTCTTAGATCGTGCCAGACTTAGAGAGCCATCTATGATGTCCTTTGTGTGATACTTTGCTGCTGCTTGCTGTTCAGAAATTTCCTAGGCTTGAAATGCCAGTGCCAATTAAGGCAGCAGAGTAATAATTCTTAACATGCAAAATACTGCAGCTTGTTGACTGTTACAAATATTCATTAAGACCTACTTTTTTTCTCTCCCTCCATTTTGCTTAGTGGAAGCTGGGAACTTTTTCAGCAGAGATGGTTGTAGAGGATGTATTACAGTTACACAGAGATTATATTAAGCACTTCCTGTCTGTAATCTATTAATTTTACACAGCCTGTGACTGGATGTGCATGCTTTTTTTGGAATACTTGATGTACAAGTGGAAAAGTAATCCCTTAAATATATAGATACAAGCATGCATTAGTTTTAACTACAGATTTCCTAGCAAAAGCAACTGTTGTGGCACACTTAGTTCATATTTCAAATGTGCTTTTACAGCTGTTTTCACTAGTTCTTTTTTCAAAAGAACCTCCTTCAAACAGAGGAGTTGCATTTAAAGAGATGCAAAGACAAACTCTGGCAGCTCAGTTCCTTAAAAGATTATAATCTGAGCCCCAAAGCACTATAGACTAGCAGAAAGGGTTTGTCTGAGTTACCATTCAGAACTAGGAGCCCCTGGCATAAGTTACAGCTCTTACACAGGTATTAATATGAATTTGCGGTGTCTGCTTTATACCTGGAATAAGTAGAATCACTGAACTCAAATATATTTTGGAGCCTGGACACAGACTACACAGTTATGTATTACTGGGAGACTGTTAGATGTGAGAGGAGTACTCAGTTGAATCTTGCAGCAAACAATGTCTGTTTCACAGTAGAACATGTTTATTTATTTACTGGAGTATTGTAAATGAGCGTGGGATTCTGGTTTCAACTTGACCAACACACAAACTGGACTGAAATAAATCCAGAAGGTAAGCTTCTAAGTTGCAACCCAAACAGTGCCTTTCCACTGGAGCTTTGTCTGTACTGTGTGCTTAGCAATTATTTGGGTTTTAAATCTTTCCATTAAACATTTGGATTCACTAACCATTCAAGAGAACAGTATGGTGTTTCATGCTCATCAGGAATCGAAAACATATGTGATAACTTAAAAGTAAGCAGGTCTATTGAAAAAAAGAATAATCTTTTGCTAAGAATTTATGTATAGTCACAAGAATTTAACAGGCAGTGCTAACAGGCTGGGGTCAGAGTGGCTGCCAAACAGAGAGGGACTTGGGGTTGCTGATTGACAGCTGCATAAACATGAGCCAGCAATGTGCCCAGGCGGCCAAGAAGGCCAACGGCATCCTGGCCTGCATTAGGAATAGTGTGGCCAGCAGGAGCAGGGAGGTCATTGTGCCCCTGTACTCTGCATTGGCTAGGCCACACCTTGAGTCCTGTGTCCAGTTCTGGTCCCCTCAGTTTAAGAAGGACATTGAGACACTTGAATGTGTCCAGAGAAGGGCAACAAGGCTGGGGAGAGGCCTTGAGCGTAAGCCCTATGAGGAGAGGCTGAGGGAGCTGGGATCGTTTAGCCTGGAGAAGAGGAGACTCAGGGGTGACCTCATTGCCCTCTACAACTACCTTAAGGGTGGTTGTAGCCAGGAAGGAGTTGGTCTCTTCTCTCTAGCAACCAGCACCAGAACAAGGGGACACAGTCTCAAGCTGTGCCAGGGGAAGTTTAGTCTCAAGGTGAGGAGAAAGTTCTAAATGGAGAGTGTCGTTCGTCATTGGGATGTGCTGCCCAGGGAGGTGGTGGAGTGACCATCCCTGGAGGTGTTCAAGAGGGGACTGGACGTGGCACTTGGTGCCATGGTCTAGTCATGAGGTCTGTGGTGACAGGTTGGACTCGATCTTTGAGGTCTCTTCCAACCTTACTGATACTGTGGTACTGTAACTGCAGAGATCAGGGATTTTTTTTCTGCGTGTGAATTAGACCAGACCTTAAACTACTTAAATGTGAAGGGTTTGTTAGGATAGATACTCACTCATGCAGATCTCTGAAATAACTATTTTTTGCCTAAAGCATGCAAAAAAAACCCCTATCCCTATGGATTCTGTAAATATACATCTTCCTGTAAAATTGTTCCTTTTGAAAAAAAACCCAACCAGAAATAGCTTTATTTTCTGCTTCTGACCATACTTTTAAGATGTATTACACTTGTGCAGATTGTAGCATTTTATACTCGGAAGATATTTGTAAAAGGAGATGTAAAGACATTTTGCAACCAGCTGTAGATCACTTACAGTGTTTTAAGTTTGGGTGTTTTTGCTGAGCGTTCATCTCTGCTTCATATCCTCAGTTACCCTGCTCTGGTGTCCCCTTCAGGCTGCACAACTTTAGGATATTTGCTTTCCTCCTGTGAGCCCACTAGCTCCTTAGCTCCTTTGTGGCCCCCTGTGTTTCCATATGAAAAGGCTGGCAGGAATGTTAGTAGTTGTTATGGCAATGAGCGATTTGAGGGACCTGCCCACCTTCCAGTGTTTCAATATTTATTCTTGCAAATCCAAGTATAGGACTCAGCCTTTTATATATATATATTTTTTTTTTCTTTTGATTGTTGTCTGATGGAGAATCACACCCAAAAAAAAGTCAGTTTGAGGGGATGGACTATCAGCGTGTTTAGGTGTTAAAGAAACAACTCTGGTTTGTTATAAATGGAAATTCAGAAGTAGTGATAGCCCTGTGAGGAGAGGCTGAAGGAGCTGGGGTTGCTTAGCCTAGAGAGGAGGAGGCTCAGGGGAGACCTTATTGCTCTCTACAACTACCTGAAGGGAGGTTGTAGACAGGCGGGTGCTTGTCTCTTCTCCCAGGCAACCAGTGACAGAACAAGAGGACACAGTCTCAAGCTGCACCAGGGGAGATTTAGGCTGGATGTTAGGAAGTTCTTCACAGAAAGAGTGATTTGCCATGAAGGCTATGCTTAGCAGCATTCTCAGCCATCAATACACATGCTAATTTGTGAACTGCAAGGCATGGAGTTTCTTTAGGTTGTGCTATTAAAAAAAATACAAACATGTCTTTTGCTGTGTTGGTTTTCCTACAAGACTGACAAAACAAAACAAAACTGCACCAGGGGAGGTTTAGGCTCTAGGTGAGGAGAAAGTTCTTCACAGGAAGAGTTGTTAGGCATTGGAATGTGCTGCCCAGGGAGGTGGTGGAGTCACCATCACTGGAGGTGTTTAGGAAGAGACTGGATGAGGCACTTGGTGCCATGGTTTAGTCGATTAGATAGTGTTGGATGATAGGTTGGACACGATGATCTCAAAGGTCTTTTCCAACCTGGTTAATTCTATTTTATTCTATAAACTTAATGCATAGCAACTTCTAGTTGCCATGGTACTTCAAGTTGAAGTAAGTTTCTTCAATGTTAAAATGCTTCCTTGGTGTTGTCTTTAAAGTAGTCAGTATTTAAGAAAGAAATGGCTCTGGGAAGAAGTAATGAGAAACTATTTTGGAATATCTAATGTGACAACCCATGAAGAAGTGTCAAGAAAATTCCATAGTATTCAACAATCTGTTTGAGGCTTGCTTATTTTGGCAATAAAGGCTTTTATGACACAACTTCAAAACACTAAAAAATTAGGAGTTACTGGAGGCTGTCCCCCAGCCCTGTGTAATGAGTCAGTTCTTCAGTAAACAAGTATGAAGTTGAGTTTGTCAAAACGTGGCGTCAGTAAATTGGATCAGTCTCCATTTTATCCTGTCCTGATGTGGTCAGGTACTCTGCTTCGTGTGTTCTTGCTCTTCTCCTCCTTGATTCTGCACTGACAGTCTTTTATCAATTATGTTAATGCATCTGAAATTCTTCTGTGATAATCAAAAAAGATTCTTCTCCTGTCTGGACATCTGTCTTTAGAAAGCCTTTAAACTTCTTCCAGAGCTTTGATACCTTGCCTCGATGTCAGAGCTGTAAAGTGTTAGACTTGAGTCCCCCATGTGGAATTGAGCTGCACTACGACTCTCTGCTTTCCCTGCCCAACTGCTGTTACTTTCTTTTTTTCTGCCAATTTTGTTTACTCTTTTTGCTCTTCTCAAATGAAATCGTTGATTTTTATTTTTTTTTAATTAACAAGATGATATTACAGATTTCTATATGTCACTAACTATTTTCTCTTGTTCTTGGAAGTAATGCCTTGCAAAAGCCTCTGGAGCGCTGCATGGCTTTGCATAACTAGTAAAAACCTGAAAATGGTAGTCTCAGAAGCTTTCTGTAAATGAATATCAGGTAGAGATAGGACTAGGGGTAATGGAATGAAGCTGAAGGTGGGGAGACTCAGGCTGGATGTGAGGAGGAAGTTCTTCACCATGAGAGTGGTGAAGCCCTGGAATGGGCTGTCCAGGGAGGTGGCTGGGGTGCCATCCCTGGAGGTGTTTAAGACCAGGCTGGATGAGGCTCTGGCCAGCCTGATCTAGTGTGGGGTGTCCCTGCCCATGGCAATGGGGTTGGAACTAGCTGATCCTTGTGGTCCCTTCCAACCCTGACTGATACTATGATACTATGAATGTATACTGTTTACTTTGTATACTGTTTGTTTAAAGAGTTTTCACACTGAGCATTTTTCTCTGTTGCTTTGGCTGCGTGGCATATAAAAATTGTCCAAAAGTGTCTCAACAGATAACTTGAGGAAGCTGTTACTGTCATGAAATACTTCCCATTTTAGAGCAGTAACACTTAATTTTGGGGGAAAAAAAAACACCCACAAACCCACAACAACCTGAGTTAGAGTTTACTCCTGTACTGTAGCCACATAAAGACTGAAGCTGGTGGAGTCATTGCAGTGAACAGGCTAATAAACACAAGTTGCGTAATACACACTTCAGACTGCAGCACCTCGGTCTTTAAAGAGCTTGCATCATATTTATCGAAATAATCAATACTGGCTGAAACAAACATGGCAATTTAACTCAAGATGATCAGGTTTAGAGTTAATTTGTGTCTCCGTATTTTGACCACTACCATGCAGATGCTGAAACTCAAAATATCTTTGCAGAAAAAAATACTGCAGCTTACAGGTTCAAGGGCTTAGCCCTGTGTTCAGCTAGAGGTAGTGTTCACTCTTATTATTGAGCTATCAGTACAGATGTGAAATTACTAGTATTTTATGAGTGAGGTGCTGGTTGCCTGGAAGAGACCAACCTTCACCTGTCTACAGCCTCCCTTCAGGCAGCTGGAAAGAGCAACTACCTGGGGGTTGGTCTCTTCTCCCAGGCAACCAGCATCAGAATGAGAGGACAAAGTCTCAAACTGCACCAGGGGAAGTTTAGGCTTGAGGTGAGGAGAAAGTTCTTCACAGAGAGAGTTGTTAGCCATTGGAATGGGCTGCCCAGGGAGGTGGTGGAGTCACCATCCTTGGAGGTGTTCAAAATGGTATTGGACGTGGCACTTGGTGCCATGGTTTAGTAGTTATGAGGTCTTGGGTGACAGGTTGGATTTGATGATCTTTGAGGTCTTTTCCAACCTTATTGATTCTATGATTCTGAAAAAAGTTGCATCAGATGGGGTCTTTAGGTCTTGGTAGTAATGATCGTGTTTCTTTTCTATGTAGTAGCTGAAAACAACAATGTACTGCTAAACAGAGCATGTAGATGTTTTGAATGTCATTCAGCATAAGGCATAACAGGACAGTGGTGGTCTTAGCACCAAAAGATGACATCCTTAAAGCAGTGTCCTGCAGCTGCTCAAAGTTAGCTAAAGGGCAAAGCTGAAATTAAATTACAGTTTTATCTGTGCTTCTGACTACGTAAGAGCAATGGGTGGTTATTTAGAATCATAAGATCATAGGTTTCACTTGGAAAAGACCTCTGAGATCACTAACTGCCAACCTAAGCCCACCATGGTCTCTTCCAACCTGGTTTTTATTATTATTATGGCCATTAAACCACATCCCAAAGTGCCATGGCCACAGGTTTCTTGAACACTGCAGGAACAGTGACTCCACCACCTTCTTGGGCAATGTATTCTGATAGTGACCACTCTTTCAGTAAAGACATTTTTCCTAGTATCCAATCTAAACCTCCTCTGGCACAGTTTCAGGCCATTTCCTCTCATTCTGTCGCTTAATACTGGAGGGAAGAGACCAACCCCACCTCACTAAAACTACCTTCCAGGTAGCAAGCAACGAGATCTCCCTTCAGACTAAACAATCTCAGCTCTTTGTGTACCAGTAAGGTTTTACCAAATTTCTTCTCAAAACCTCCAGGAGACCACTCGTGCATCTGGAATACTGTAGGCTGTACACAGCTGTCTCTCTGTCTTCTATTAGGTGAAAATACGGCAATCAAAGTTTGCATATTTGCCACCCCTATGTTGGGTTATTTATCTGGGAGGTTATTTGGGAACAAATCAGAGAAACAACAGTGAAAGCTGCCTCCTGAAGAATGCTGGACTCGACTCTGTCACATTAGCTGCAAACAGTTGTGATGAAGATCAGAATGTTTATGTTTTGGTTCTCAGACTATTGCTCTACCAGCTCAGGAGCACTGTCCTCATTTCAGAGCCAAGAATAAATCACATCACCTCAGACAGCTGGTGAGCTTTTGAAATGCGCCTACAGATTAGTCTTGGTGTCTGTCAGCAGTCAGTGCAACTTCAGTTGCTTTTTACTCGCTGAAGATGATGCAACTGAGCTCTACGGTGGGTGAAGCTGAGCAGTATCTTAAGCCTGATGTAGTTTGCCTACCAGCAAACTCTGCTGGAACCTCCACATCTGCAGCACTCAAGTTGTTACTGTAAATGGGATGGTGTTTCGAGTTAGAATTCCTATGGGATTTAATCTTTTAGCTTTAGGCACCTCAGAAAGGATGCCTGAGCTAACACACTGTAGTGCAGCAATCCTGGGCTGGCTTTTAAAGAGCTGGCTTACACACCACACACAGTTAAACTATGGTGAACAGTAGAACTTGATGGGTTTGAAACTTGTCAGCTTGCTCTACTTGTACCTTAAAACTCCCTCTGCAGTCCCTCACTAGTGATTCCTACGTTGTCATTGTTTTCACCTGTGTTACTTCAAGTACCTGCTGCCATGCCAGCTTTAGGAAAGGACATACCTGGCTCTTCCGTGCAGTTGCTGTTACGATGAAGCTCATGCTTTCACATGCATTTGGCAGCTCCTGCATTAACAGCCTATAATTGTCATTGCTTCCTGCTCAATTTTAAATGCTTCTCTATTTTTATTTTTTTTTTAACAAGATAGCTTTGTTTTGCAAAGCAGAACTCTAAATAATCTCTTTCATGTAATATCTCTAATACCAGATGCTTCTAAAAGGTACTGCCGTTCAAGAAGTTTCTTGTGAGGAGAATTTATCTGTTTACCTCTTGTTCTTTCTCACCAGCAGGTATCAGTGACGAAAAACATAACTGGAAACCGTAAGACTTTCAGTTGCTACCATGGTGACACCATCTTAGGCAGTAGATTTACTTAAAGAAATGTCAGCTAGGATGTGAAGTCCCTTGAGTTCAGTATAGCAGCTGTCTAGAAACTGCAAATCTCATTGTCTTAACAGCTGAATGTATAATATTCTCATTAGGAAGAGTATTCTTTACTAAACTGATTTGCAGTGTTAAGTGCACTGCAGGATTGTGTTGCTGCTTTAAAAATACACTGAACTTTTTGGCTCAGAAAGTGAGGAATCCCTTCACATCAGCATCAGAATCATCATCAGCTTCAGGCTTCTGTTTGCATCTTCTCTTTGGGTCCCTGTGGCCATCTTGTGTAACTTTGTATAAACAAAATCCTGTTTCTGCCTTGCTTATATATGTTCAAACTGGCTTTCAAAATAAGAATGATACCTTGAGGAAGTTGCTACCAGTGCCTTTAGGCTGTCATCTTGGATTCCTTGCATATGAAGAAAGACCTTGTAAATGACTTTAGGTTAGGTGCCAGATCTTTTTGTTTGGTTGGTTTTTTTTGAGGTCCTGCAAAAAAAGATGCCAAATATTCCTTTATGTCAGAAAAGAAGTGGGGGGTGGCATTTATGAAAGATGTTAGAATTTATTCCTAATGTCAGTAGTAAATACAATCTCTGAAATGGTGTATGAGGAATAATAGTCTTAATGTATGAAATGAGAAGCAGTTCTTGGTACTCCAAGAAAGAAGCTACCTTGTAAGGTGCAGTGTTTCATTTTAATATTTATTCTCCTTGCAGTTGTTACATACTAGGTCCAGATTTGGTTTGTGATGCGTATAATTAATGAAGCAATACTTAGAATAGAATAGAATAAACCAGGTTGGAAGAGACCTTCAAGATCATCACGTCCAACCTAATTCAACCCACCTAATCAACTAAACCATGGCACCAAGCACCCCATCAAGTCTCCTCCTGAACACCTCCAGTGATGGTGACTCCACCACCTCCCCGGGCAGCCCATTCCAATGGGCAATCACTCTCTCTGTATAGAACTTCTTCCTAACATCCAGCCTAAACCTCCCTGGTGCAGCTTGAGACTGTGTCCTCTTGTTCTGGTGCTGGCTGCCTGGGAGAAATGACTAACATCCGCCTAGTCTACAACCTCCCTTCAGGTAGTTGTAGAGAGCAATAAGGTCACCCCTGAGTCTTCTCTTCTCCAGGCTAAGCAACCCCAGCTCCCTCAGTCTCTCCTCATAGGGCTTGTGTTCCAAACCCCTCACCAACTTCGTTGTCCTTCTCTGGACATGCTCCAGCAAGTCAACGTCTTTCCTAAACTGAGGGGCCCATAACTGGACACAGTACTCCAGGTGGGGTCTAACCACTTGACTTCTGTCAAGAAGTTTAAAGCGTGTTTGTCTGTGGGCCATTCCTAACCCATGGCACTCACTAGCATCACAGTGGCTTGTTCACGGTTCTCCTACGACTACAGGTTCCTTCATTCTCAAAAAACAGCAGGGAAGGAACCTTAAAAGCCCCTCCATTTGCCTCTTGCAGGGGTTGGAACTAGATGATCCTTGTGGTCCCTTCCAGCCCTGACTGATTCTATGATTCTAAGATGAGAGCATTTACATGAGTGGTGCAGATCAAGAAAATAGTTTGAGTGTTCATGCAATGATGACTGCTTTGGAAAACAAACTCTGAAGAAGTTTTTGGGAACTGTAGGACAGAGCAAGTATTTCTCCACAAGAGGGAAGCTTATTGACAAGTCATATCTATTTTAGTGACACCATTTGCTTCATTTAAAAGAAAGTATTGGTATTTTTCTAAGATCAAATTATCCCACTGTGGTACTGTCCAGTAAGCTTTCCTTGTTGGAAGATCACTTCCAAGCCTATCTGCAATTAATTGAGTTTCAAAAGTCAATTTATATTCCTTGTGAGCAGTGTAGTAGTTGTGTAATAATAATTCACTAATTCTTATGTCCTTGCTGGAGGACAGTCACAAGATTACTATTGTTTCTTGCCAGAAATTGATCACCCTGGATAGGATTTGTATCTGACTCTTAGAGGTTACTGTACAATTAACTTGTCTTATTGTGAGTGCATAGGTGCATCTTTATCTGTAAGCCTTTTGTTGGAGATCTAAAAACAGGGCACAGTTCCTTTGCATTAGTGATGTGTGCTGGAAGTTTCCACTATAATATTGTTGGTTGAAGTACATAGTAGGTCCTGACACTAATCCTGAGAATTAGTCAGCTTCTTTTTCCACGATCCAGTAGAACCTGTGTTTGTGTCTGCCAGTTGTGTAATATCTGAGGGCTGTAACTGTTTAATTTTTGCCTGGCATGTGAAATTCTTTAAGATCTGTTTTCTAAGTCTGTTTGCAACTGGAAGGGATGGAAAAAGAAGCTCTAATATTAAAAAAGAAGCCCTAATTTAAAAAACATGGAGTGTGCCTGTTGAGGATGAGCTGTACCAGTGGTTTAATCAGTGCTGGGAATCTTGGATTATGAAAGCCACTTGTCCCCAATCCAATTTATTAGAGTGGGAACCTGTGCAACATGATCAGTGTGAATTAGACCCTTGTTAAAAGCACTAGTGGATTTCAGAATATGCAGATTTCTGCTTTCATCACCAGCCACCTCAAATGTATGACAGAAAATAGTGAAATGATTCTGAGTTCATCTGTGTACTGTATTAAGCAAGAATAACCAGGTGCACATGTGGAATTGAATCCAGAGAGTGCAGACTTTAAGAGATACCAAAACCGATGCACGCTATTTTGTGAGTTGGGGAAAAACAATCCATAGGGAGAGATTACTTAGTCTGCAGAAGACAAAGCTGAAAGGGAACTTAACTCCAGAAATACATTAAAAACTAGAGCAAAGTGGGAGTAATTGGTTTTCCATGTCTCTGGTAGTTAAGTAATAATGGTCTTAAGCTGGAGCTTGGGAAAAACAGTCTGAAAGGAAGAACATCCCTGATAGTTTCATAAGCCTTGATGGCACCGACTACAATGGCAGTCTGTATCTGTATGCATTCATAATGCTAACACACCTGTGAATTGCTGTTTTGTTTATTAAACATGAGATGAAAGGAGTTAAATATCTAGCTATAGCCTAGATTTATTGTCTAGATTTATGTCAGATAAGGTACTAGTCCTTGGCTAAGCTCCTTTGTTTCCCTGTATCTCATGTAGTGTGCAACTCAAAAATACCACTTTGTTTCTGGAACAAGAAAAATGTCTTCTTAGTAAGAAGCGTCTTACAATTGGTAGCTTGCACACATTTGTAACAATATCAGGATATCACAGCAGCTACATTAGCTGATATCTATTCAGTGGTTATTAAAGACTGGAATTACTGCAATTAAAGACTGCAACGTACTGTCTGGCATATTCAGGAATCAGCGTTGCTTTATGTGCTGGAGCGAGTGTTTTCAACAATCTTTGGGGAGCAGATGACACAGGTTTTATGTGTAAATGCTCCTTCTGCAAGAAAATGAATTTTTGTCTTCTGGAATTAATGCTCTTTTTCTTACAAATATGTGTGTAGCTATGGTTCTTTCCCACTCAAATGATGCTTTCTGTGGCAAAATTCTTGATGCAGTTCACCTAAATTACAGTGTTAAACTTGCTGTGGTGTAATGTAAGGATGTTGTAGATGACACTAATTTGAGCAGGAATGTTGATCTTCTTGAGGGTAGGGAGGATCTACAGAGGGATCTGGACGGGCTGGATCACTGGGATGATGCCAATTGTATGAGTTTTAACAAGGCCAAGTGCTGGATCCTGCACTTGAGTCACAGCAACCCCAGGCAATGCTACAGGTTTGGGACAGAGTGGCTGGAAAGCTGTCTGGCAGAAAAGGATCAGGGGGTGCTGGTTGACAGCTGTCTGAACAAGAACTGGCAGTGTACTCAGGTGGCCAAGAAGGTCAGCAGCATCTTTGCCTGTATCAAAACCATTGTGTTCAGCAGGAGCAGGGAAGTGATCATGCCCCTGTACTTAACACTGGTGAGGCTGCGCTTTCAATACTGTGCTCAGTTTTGGGCAACACAGTGTAAGAGAGACATTGGAGTGCTGGAGCATGTCCAGAGAAGAGCAACAAATCTGGTAAGGGATTTGGAGAACAAATCATATGAGGAGTAGCTGAGGGAGCTGGAATTGTTTAGTCTGGAGAAGAGAAGGCAGAGGGGAAAACCTCATTGTTCTGAAAGGAAGTTGTAGTAAGGCGAGAGTTGATATCTTCTCTCAAGTAACTAGTGATAGTACAAGAGGAAATAGCTTCAAGTTGCACCAGGAGAGGTTTAGATTGAATATTAGAAAAAATGGGCAAGCATTGGTACATGCTGCCCAGGGAGGTGGTAGGGTCATGGCCCCTGGAGATGTTAAAAAAAGCATGTAGACTTGGTGCTTTGAGACATGCTTTGGTGGCCACAGTAGTACTGGGTTGATGTTTAGACTTGATCTTAGAGGTCTTTTCCAACCTTGATGATTGTACGATATAAGCCCATGCAGTTTTAAAGTGCGTTCTGTAGGATCCATCACAGTTTTGCCTGCTTTGCTTTGACTTTTAGGTTTTGTTTGAAGTCTGAAGTGCTGTCAGTAATTGAACTTAGTGTTAGAGCGTGGAGATATTCCTGTTGGGAATGATAGATTTATTTCTTTTTTTTTCCTTTCTGAAACTGGTGAAATGGGAGTGCAGGTTCTATGCAATGACCTGAACATCAGTTGCACATATTACTTTTTAACAGGTGGAGGGTAAGAAAGCCCCACTAGCATCAGTTTGCTCTCATATAGAATTCTATATTAGTTTCAAAACAATGCTAGTATGTTCCCTAAATGCATATTCAGGGGTAGGAAGTTTATTTTAATCTTAGCTGTTCTATTTTATTGTTACACTGATACCCATGTTCCTGTGGTGAAAAAAACGTTAAGGCTGCCTTAGGGATGTTTGGTCCAAGTGCTGTATTTTATAGCTCAATCATAATTGTCTAGTAAATGGAGGTGGTTGCTTGTTTGACTCAATGGGCATCTAGAGTATAACTTCAAAACGGTTGTACTAGGCAGACCAAAGAGGTCTTTGTGTAATGAATGTGTGAGACCTTTAGGAAATAATAAAAACAAGATCACTGTGATCAAGGTGGATGTGGCTGAAAATGGCACCAAAGTGTGTCTTGATATTTCTTGATATTTGTTAGTACTTTCTTCTCCATAGGTATGTGGGCTTTGCTCTCCAGAATACTTTGTGATAAGGAGAGCCAGAATTTTTTAAAAGTTCTATGAGTTTCTTTTGTTAAGCAATATTTGCTTAGCATTAAAGTTACTATTCACATTGCCACTTCTTGCATCTTTAGAAACGATGAATGCTTCCTGGGCAGAAGTTATTTTCAGTATTGCTTTTTGGTTATCATTTGTGAATTCAGCTTTGTGGTTTGTCTGCAGCGCTTGCAATGCGTGTCTGCTCCCTGCTCTGTGTGCTGGAATTTCAAGTGGAACCTCAGCTCTTCTAGACCATTCCATGTTTCCAACTGACTCTTATGGAGTCTTTGAGTACGTGTTCGGAGCCAAGGGACAAGACTGGATCCCTCTGCCCCTTATGGTTTAATGATGATTAAAGGAGTTGGAGTAGATGACCTTTAAAGGTCCCTTCCGACCCAGTGCATTTTATGATTCTGTGATAGGGTTGTTTACTGTTACCAATTCCTCTGGCAAGTTTGCCCTTTTGATTGCCACCGATCTGACACCTTGTGAATACCAGTGGATAGAACTCCAGACCTTTTCTGAGAGAGGGCATCTAATTCAAGCCTGATCTTTGTGCTTTTCTTTCCTGTAAGAATCACTTTGCAATTAACGCACTTGCTTTCAGTTGCTATCTTGTATCTCAGGCGCAGGCTATTATGGGTTTTCTCAGCAACTCTCTTCAATCTGATTTTTCCCATCTTGAATAATTTCATATCAATTGCAAATTATTCCTGTGCTGTTCATTTGCTTTTTTCAGATAGCTTATGAATATCTTCAGCATAATGGGTTCTTGTATTTTGCATCTTCTGACTTGTACTTAGAGGACTCTTCTTTTTGTTTCATTGCAATTAGGCTTTTTTTTAAGAGTTCTAAATGAGTTATTTTGAGATAAGCATATGGATCTGATTAGTGTGATTCCATTCCACTGTGTAGGCTTTCCCCTGCAGAGGTGATGTCGACTCCTGCAATAGACTATGAATATATTTGAATATGTATATATTCAAATATCTGGTAATAATGTTCTTCATTATACTACCTGAAAAATGCAGCAGTACAGAAACCAAACCTGAGAAAAACCCCAGAGCATTTTGTAACACATAAGATCATCATTTGTCATCTCCATTCTTCCAGTACAAAAGTCAGTTTATATGAGAGGTATGTCTTTATGTCATACTACTTACTTTTTTCCTTATTTCCTTACAAGCATTAAATAAATACTAATTTATCCTGGCAATTTACATATATCAGCTCTGTAAAATACATCTCTTGTGCTGGCATTGCATTGACATGGAGCATAAAACTCCCTTGCCTATAAAGATACACTTTTGCACTTTTGAGAAGAACTTGGTGTTTCCAGTGAGGAAAAATGTGGCTAGCTCTTGCTTTGGCTTTGTCTGTCTTCAGTGCTCCTTTTTCATCCTCAAATCAAATCACTGCTTCAGATTCTGGAAGGTTGTGGTTTTTTCCTGTTGGGGAAGGTCTCTGATTTTTGTGTTCTGTGGCAGAGGCAGTTTTTCTTGGCCTGCAGAATTGTGACTTTACATTTTTGCTTTCTGTAGTTGGATGTTAGTTCCACTTTTTGAAAAGTCTGTTTTCTTGCAGGTTTTATTTAATGGCTTTTATGTTTTAAAGATTACAACTGGATAAGAGTTGGCTTGCTGTGGTTACCCAGCAGCTCCTCTGGCTCCACCCCACTCCCCCCAGCCCCAGCTCCCTGCTTGCTTATTGCCGGCTGAAACGCAAAATTCTTGACTTTCTGGTAGATGGCAGCATTTACTGCCTGTTGTGCTTGTCCCAGTGCTTTGCTGGAGGAACTGGATAGCTAGCTTCAGTTAATACATGCTTGTATAGGGCTAACATGTTAAAGCAAGGGGGAGGGAGGGTGTAATTTTTGTCTGGAAGGAACACTGCCAAAGGTGTGATACTCACTGTGCCGGTGTGCCTTTCTCTTTTTGGAAGCACTAGTGTTGGTTAGTCTGAGTATCTTGGCAGACAAGTGATTTTCCTTGTTCATTTCCTGCCTTGTGTGATGGCTTTTGGAGGAGAGTGAGTAGTGAAGCCTCTGAGTAAGAGATAATGCTAGTCTGTTGCACAGGTCTAAACACTGCTGCATACACATACTGTAAATACAGCATATATAAAACCTGTATGTTTAAGACTAATTAAATTCAGGCAAGGCTTTGAATTTGAACATAAAGATTAGGATTCTTTCAGAAAGAAGTCTGTCATTAATGTTGCCTTCCTTTAATATCGGGGATTATCCAGACTGTTTCAGCAGGTGGTGTTTTCAGTCTTTTATTTCAAGCTCTCAGTATTTCATACTATCAGTCAGGGTTGGAAGGGACCACAAGGATCAGCTAGTTCCAACTCTCATGCCATAGGCAGGGACACCTCATACTAGATCAGGCTGGCCATAGCCTCATCCAGCCTGGTCTTAAACACCTCCAGGGATGGCACCCCAGCCACCTCCCTGGACAGCCCATTCCAGGGCTTCACCACTCTCATGGTGAAGAACTTCCTCCTCATGTCCAACCTGAATCTCCCCACCTCCAGCTTCATTCCATTCCCCCTAGTCCCATCACTGCCTGATATCCTGAGAAATCCCTCCCCATCCTTCTTGTAGGCCCCCTTCAGATACTGAAAGGCCACAATTAGGTCACCTCAGAGCCTTATTTTCTCCAGACTGAACAGCCCCAACTCTTTCAGTCTGTCCTCATAGGAGAGGTGCTCCAGCCCTCTGATCTGATTTCTTCCTCTTTGCAAACATAGTCAATGTCCACTCTAATATTTTACTTTGACATATGCTTTGAAGTGGACTATGAGGGCAAAAAAAGTAATGTGGGAGTACAGTATGGAGTAAAATTTAATGGGACACAAATGAGGATGGCATGGGAGAAGTAGGTATGTCAAGGGTGAAGAGAATTGCAATATGCAGTGATTTTGTCCTTCCTGTAGAAACAAGCACTCTTGGCTTCATTAGGTAGACATGCTTTCAACCAGTTGGTGTGAGAGGGGAAAAAGTGGAGAAATATCTTTGACTGTTGCTTTTTATGTCCTTGATTCAGTGTTAGGGCAAGGAATGAAAATAGTTCATTTCATTATGGAAGTGCTGAGTTGTTTCTAAAGCAATTCAAAATATCTTCATTATGTTCTTCCTGTCAACAAAAGCTTTTTTTTTTTTTTTTAACTGCCAGTCATATCAAAGGCACTTTAAAGTCAGCAGAATATATAGGGGAAATTTCCTGAAGAATTTGTAATTCACTGACTGGTAAAATCATTAGCTTTTATGGAGGGAGTTGGTCTCTTCTCCCAGGCAACCAGCGCCAGAACAAGAGGACACAGTCTCAAGGGAGGTTTAGGCTGGAGGTGAGGAGAAAGTTCTTCACAGAGAGAGTTGTTAGCCATTGGAATGTGCTGCCCAGGGAGGTGGACAGTCGCTGTCCCTGAAGGTGTTCAAGAGGGAATTGGACGTGGCACTTGGTGCCATGGTTTAGTCATGAGGTCTGTGGTGACAGGTTGGACTTGATGATCTTTGAGGTCTCTTCCAACCTTGGTGATTCTGTGAAAATCATTATCATACCTGTACTGAAAATGTTGAATCATATGTTGCTTTCCTAACAAACATCTCTAATATGCTGCACTTGCTTTGGGCTATAAATCTACTGGAACTGACTGAACCTTTACATATCTTGAAGGCGAAGATTACTGATGGTTCAGGAGTATCTCAATGTGAGTAGATCAAGTCACTGATTCAGAAGAGGGAATGAATTTTGTAATGATAAAAGGTTTGATATGTAAAGTAATTCCATTATTGCCAGGAACAGAAATGTATGTCTTGGTTTAATCCTTTAGAATAGAATTACCCAGGTTGGAAAAGACCTTTGAGATTGAGTCCAACCTATCATCCAACACTATCTAATCAACAAAACCATGGCACCAAGCACCCCATCCAGTCTCTTCCTAAACACCACCATTCTTTCCCTCTCTTTCTTTCTCCCTCCCCTCTGTCTCACCTTTGAGTAGACAGCCTAGAGGAAAAGAAAGAAGTACTTTTTCTTGGGAAACATTCTGGTTTTCCACAGTCCAAAGGCAAATTCTGTTATTTGTATAAAAATTAAGTCTTTTGTCAGTATCTCGGAAACTTTACCTGAAGTCATGGACAAAGAAATGTGAGAGATGGCTCTTTAACTACCTGCCATCTCTCTGGCAGCCTTCCTGCTCTTGCTATTCAAGCCAGGAAGAACATAGGAGGTTGATCTTTATAAATGCAGACTCTCTTATGTTAGGAGCTTTTTCTTTCTAGGACATGGCAAATATTTGGATGGCATTTAGTTTCTGTTTGGGGTGTGTGTTTGTGTGTTATTTTTTTAAGTGGCATTTCTATATTGATTTACACTGCAGGTCAGGTTACTTCCTTCAGATACTTCTGTGAATAAGTTATGTACATTCCACATTAAAATATTAATGGAGGTTATATTTGACTCCTTGGCACAAGAATAAGATTTTCCAGGTGAAGTGACTTGAGTTTGCAAAAGCCATGCCAAATACTGCAGTGCCAAAGAAAAAAAGACTAGTATATGCATAATTATTCTCAGATGTAGTTTCTACAATGAGCTACTGCATTGCACTTACCTTAGGAATCAACTTGCAAACGGTTTTGCCATCTTGAAGTTACGCGTACATGAATCACTTAAATATGAATTGTTCTGGGATACTGGGGGAGGAAATTGACACCTGAGTAGAATTTCTTGATGTTTGCTAGACAGAAGGGGAATTGGGAAGTGATTGGTGAGGGGTTTGGAGCACAAGCCCTATGAGGAGAGACTGAGGGAGCTGGGGTTGCTTAGCCTGGAGAAGAGGAGGCTCAGGGGAGACCGTATTGCTCTCTACAACCACCTGAAGGGAAGTTGTAGACCTGAAGGGAGGTTGCTTAGCCTGGAGGAGACTCAGAGGAGACCTTATTGCTCTCTGCAACTACCTGAAGGGAGGTTGTAGACAGGCAGGGGCTGATGTCTTCTGCCAGCCAACCAGCACCAGAACAAGAGGACACAGTCTCAAGCTGCACCAGGGGAGGTTTAGAGTGGATGTTAGGAGGAAATTCTACACAGAGAGAGTGATTGCCCATTGGAATGGGCTGCCCGGGGAGGTGGTGGAGTCACCATCATTGGAGGTGTTTAGGAGGAGACTTGATGGGGTGCTTGGTGCCATGGGTTAGTTGATTAGATAGTGTTGGATAATCGGTTGGACGCAATGATCTTGAAGGTCTCTTCCAACCTACTCTGCTCCATTCTACTCTGCTCCATTTTATTCTATTTGTAGAATGCTATTGGGAACCTGTTGCCACCTTCACCTTGTATTTATCCACAAAGTGGCACAAATGTACACTGTTTGAAGGCAGAAAGTTGCCACGAGTGGACATGAGTGTACTATTTAGTTCAACTTTCTCAAGTTGCTTCTAGACTTTAAAACTCAAGTAATATACTTGACAATTAATGCTGCTTTTGTGTCAATAAAATCGAAAGCTTTGGAGTAGGTGCACATTACAGGCTAATGTAAATGCTGAAAGCTCACTTTTGGTATCTCTTACCAAGCCTTAAAAGAGCAAAAATCCTGTGTCTTGTCTTTAAAATAAATATGGGTGGTTTAAAATTCATATCCAGAAGGAATACATTTTATGATCATCAAAGGTAACTTTTGTCTTCAGACTCAATAGGAAGTTCAAATGCCTGTCGTTCAACTTCTGTAAGTCACTTCTCAAGCACACCGAAGTCTGAAACAATTTGTAAAAAGGAAAGGAAAAAAAGGAATATGCCACAAAGTGACATTAAAGAAGCAAATTTCCCCTGCACTGGAAAAACAAACAAACAAACAAACACCCCACCAACCAAGCCAACACAAGCTTGGTGTTTTGTAGTGCATCACGCTTGAAGTGTGAAATACTGATAGTGATTTTGAATGGTGGTATTATGGCACTAAAGCATGTGTAAGCATGTCATTGTTTCTAACAAGTTTTTCTATACTAGTTTTTAATTTCCCCCCCCCCTTTTTTTTTTGTATGCACTCTTTGGATGATTCTTATTTACACTGGTAGATTAGAAGAGTACTAGGTTCTTGCTCAGAGAGATTGATTTTTAGTTCATAGAATTGTCAGGAATGGAAGGGACCCCAAGGATCATCCAGTTCCAACCCCCTGCCATGGCCAGGGACACCTTGCACTAGATCAGGTTGCTCACAGCCACATCCAGCCTGGCCTTAAAAACCTCCAGGGATGAGGCTTCCACCACCTCCCTGGGCCACTGTCTCGCCACCCTCATGGTGAAGAACTTCTTCCTAGCATCCAATCTGAATCTGCCCATTTCTATTTCTGTTCCATTCCCCCTAGTTCTATCACTACCTGACATCTTAAAAAGGTCCTTCACCAGCTTTCTTGTAGGTCCTCTTCAGATACTGGAAGGCCACAATAAGGTCTCCTCAGAGCCTTCTCCTTCCCAGACTGATCAGCCACAGCTCTCTCAGTCTGTATCCATAGGGGAGCAGCTCCAGCCCTCTGCTCATCCTCGTGGCCCTTCAGTACATCCAGATCTTTCTTGTAATAGGGGCTCCAGAACTGGATGCTACAGTACTTCAGGTGGGATTTCACCAGAGACCCCATTATAAAATCTAAAGCAAATAGCAGTTCTAAAATATGGGGGCAGGGGGGTGAAGAATTTCATTGAATGTTAGCAAGCTATTAAAAAAAAACAACCCAGAAGCAAAAAAACCAAAACCCCAACACACATACCGCTGCCACCCCCCAAAGAAACCCTGCAACTTCTGTGTTTTGTTGCTAAGTCTTCAGTAATAAAACAAATAATAGAGTAAGTAATACTAACTGTAACACAAACTTACTTTAAAGAATGGTTAGTGTGTGTTTCTCTTGAGTATAGAATAGACCAGGCTGGAAGAGACCTTCAAGATCATTGCATCCAACCCATCATCCAACACCATCTAATCAACTAAACCACGGCACCAAGCACCCCAAGTCTCCTCCTGAACACCTCCAATGATGGTGACTCCACCACCTCCCCAGGCAGCCCATTCCAATGGGCAATCACTCTCTCTGTGAAGAATTTCTTCCTAACATCCAGTCTGAACCTCCCCTGGCACAGCTTGAGACTGTGTCCTCTTGTTCTGGTGCTGGCTGCCTGGGAGAAGAGACCAGCCCCCACCTGTCTACAACCTCCCTTCAGGTAGTTGTAGAGAGCAGTAAGGTCTGCCCTGAGCCTTCTCTTCTCCAGGCTAAGCAACCCCAGCTCCCTCAGTCTCTCCTCATAGGGCTTGTGTTCCAAACCCCTCACCAACTTTGTTGTCCTTCTCTGGACACGTTCCAGCAAGTCAGCATCCTTCCTAAACTGAGGGGCCCAGAACTGGACACAGGACTCAAGGTGTGGCCTAACCAGTGCTGAGTACAGGGCAGAATGACCTCCCTGCTCCTGATATAGGCCAGGATGCCATTGGCCTTCTTGGCCGCCTGGGCACACTGCAGGGTCATGTTCAGCATACCATTGACTAGCATCCCCAGGTCCCTCTCTACCTGGCTGCTCTCCAGCCACTCTGACCCCAGCCTGTAGCTCTGCATGGGGTTGCTGTGGCCAATGTGCAGAACCCGGCACTTGGATGTGTTCAATCTCATGCCGTTGGACTCTGCCCATCTGTCCAGCCTGTCGAGGTCCCTCTGCAGAGCCTCTCTACCCTCTAGCAGATCAACTCCTGCCCCCAGCTTGGTGTCATCAGCAAATTTACTGATGATATATATTTGAGATGTAAAAACTTGTGGCAGAATGAACTATTTTTTTTTTATATACCACTCATGCTATTTTTAATACTTCAGCCTGATAGGAAAGCTGGGAGCCTTTTTGTAGGCTAATTTAGATATTTTTCTAAAAAAACCACAAGCCTGAGCACACTGTGCATCAGAGGAAGGGAGGGGAGGATGGTGTTGCCTACAGTGGTCAGAATTTTAGTGTATTAGCACATTAGTTGAAACTTAATTTTCGAAGAACTCTTTCTTTATCAGACTTCAGATCTAAACAAGTGATTGAATTTCAGACTGGATTTTGAGGATTTGGCTGGTGGTTGGATGTGTGTGGATTTGAATGCTGGTGGTGTTTGGTGGGTTTGTTTTAACAGTGAATGAATTATTCAAGACAGGGGAAAGATGACAGTGAATCTTTATTAGTCACTGCTGTGCAGTCGTGTGTCTCAGAACTTCTGCTTGGGTTGTGGTGTGACTTCAGTGAGATGGAAGATGTTAATATATGCCTTGAGAGTGGCCCTCCCTTAAGTGGAAAAATCAAAGGCTGTTAATACTTGATATTTAGGACTTATTGTGTGCTACTGTGTCCTTAAGTCCTTTCAGCCACAAAATACTGCCATTAGTAAAGGCCTGTAATACACACTTTGCTAAGAAAATACAACAGTGTCTTACTTTTCACTAGTAGGATGCTTGCCAATTTATTGCAGTACAGCTGGCATCAGTCCATGATTGAGAGTGCAGTAATGCATTTTTGTAGTATCTGAGCATTATGGTCTGTAAGTATTTGCCAGGAAAGAATATTAATCGATAATTAATATTGTTTCATAATGATTGTAACAGCACTCTATGTGTATATACAGAGTAAATTAGAAGCGTAGAATCAGTAAGGGTGGAAAAGACCTCAAAGATCATCAAGTCCAACCTGTCACCCAAGACCTCATGACTACTAATCCATGGCCTCAAGTGCCATGTCCAATCCCTTTTCAAACACCTCCAGGGATGGTGACTCCACCACCTCCCTGGGCAGCCCATTCCAATGGCTAACAACTCTCCCTGTAAAGAACTTTCTCTTCACCTCAAGCCTAAACTTCCCCTGGTGCAGTTTGAGACCATTATTTACAAAAAAACCCATAATATAATTTGTTTGAAGTGCAGCGTAGGATCTTGTATGGAACTTTGCAGGGCTGCATAAACTGTTTTCAGAGCACTTCAGAACACTGAGTTTTTAGATGGAGAAATTAATGTGATAACAATATTAAACTTCTGTTCATATGCAGATGGTTTCCTGAGAATTTTGTAGCTGGATGTGATGTGAGGATAGTCTGGGTGGGTTCATTCTGTGCATGGTGGAGTTCTGCACATCAAAGAAGAAGGCCAATGGCATCCTGGCCTGCATCAGGAACAGTGTGGCCAGCAGGAGCAGGGAGGTCATTCTCCCCCTGTACGCTGCACTGGTTAGGCCACACCTTGAGTCCTGTGTCCAGTTCTGGGCCCCTCAGTTTAGGAAAGATGTTGACTTGCTAGAACATATCCAGAGAAAGGCAACAAAGTTGGTGAGGGGTTTGGAACACAAGCCCTAGGAGGAGAGGCTGAGGGAGCTGGGGTTGCTTAGCCTGGAGAAGAGGAGGCTCAAGGGTGACCTCATTGCTGTCTACAACTACCTGAAGAGAGGTTGTAGACAGGTGGAGGTTGGTCTCTTCTCCCAGGCAGCCAGCATCAGAACAAGAGGACACAGTCTCAGGCTGTGCCAGGGGAGGTTTAGGCTGGATGTTAGGAAGAAATTCTTCTCAGAGAGAGTGATTGCCCATTGGAATGTGCTGCCCAGGGAGGTGGTGGAGTCACCATCACTGGAAGTGTTCAGGAAGAGACTTGATAGGGTGCATGGTGCCATGGTTTAGTTGATTAGGTGGGTTGGATTGGTTGATGGGTTGGATGCGATGATCTTGAAGGTCTCTTCCAACCTGGTCTGGTCTATTCTATTCTACTCTATTCTATTCTATTTTATTCTCAAGGAATATTGTGAGTGTGGTACACAAAACCACTCATTTACCACACGTTGCAATGATAACCTTCTGCAAGTACAAGACATGGTAATAGAGCTGCTATTGGGAAGAGAAACTTCCAAGCTCAAATAAACACTTTTCATTCATCCGCTTACGCAGTTTGCATACTGATGGTGTGTTTGGACTCAGCCTGTAATGTGCCAAGATAGTTTCTCAGGAACAGCATTACTACAAATAATTGGATCCCCTTTTTTAAAAAAAAAAAAATGTTTTTTCTTCATTTTGGGTTAAGACCAATAACAGTTTACCATCTCTCTTCTTTGTTGTTGTTGTGGTTGGTTTTAGTTTGAAGTTGCACAATTGTTTGAGCAGTTTCCTTTGAAATCTTGAGTCACATGTAGCTTCAAAGGTGCAAAATCGGCAGCAGTCCTTAAACACAAACAGATTTCTATTGCTTCTTTTCATCTCCTCAACAGTGGAGTAAAGTAATATTGCCCTCCTGTAGTCAGTAGAGAATGAAGCATTTAACCTTTCTTTTATTTCTCTGTTTTTCAGGTAGGGTATCAAACCAACTTTTTTCCATTTTTGTGTTCAATCCTGCTTTATGACTCTGTGTGCATGTATATATTCCTATGAAATAGCTTAGACTTAAAAGCCTGTTAGAGGCTGCTTGAAAGAGAAGTTTAAGTGAAGCTGTGAATGAGTTTCCTCTGGTTAACAGTGAAGCTGCACCCTGTCTATCTTGCTCATCAGTTTCTTCTTTGGACTAAGTGAGGTTTTGAAATTTGGTTTCAGCATCTAATATAACGCATGCTTTACCACTCCCAATTTCTTATAATTTGTATTTGTAAGTACTTCCAAGAGACTGACTCTCTTACTTATAGGAAGTAAAACCTCCAGTGTTTACTTTCCTATTATTAAAGAAGTTGTAAATACACATTATTATGAGGACAGACTGAAAGAGTTGGGGCTGTTCAGTCTGGAGAAAAGAAGGCTCCGAGGTGACCTTATTGTGGCCTTCCAGTATCTGAAGGGGGCCTACAAGAAGGCTGGGGAGGGACTTCTCAGGATATCAGGTAGTGATGGGACTAGGGGGAATGGAATGAAGCTGGAGGTGGGGAGATTCAGGTTGGATGTGAGGAGGAAGTTCTTCACCATGAGAGTGGTGAAGCCTTGGAATGGGTTGTCCAGGGAGGTGGTTGAGGCCCCATCCCTGGAGGTGTTTAAGACCAGGCTGGATGAGGCTCTGGCCAGCCTGATGTTGTGTGAGGCGTCCCTGCCCATGGCAGGGGAGTTGGAACTAGCTGATCCTTGTGGTCCCTTCCAACCCTGACTGATTCTGTGATTCTATTATTCCTGTGTCAGTGTGAGTACACCTTAATTTTAAAGGTGTGGGGGTTTAAGAATGTATGAATGCAAAATGTTCTTGGTGGTGTTGTCTTCACTAAAATTTGACTGTAGGATTTGAAGTTGAAGAGATTTATTTTTTTATTAGGCATGCAAATCAAATTTAATTGTTGATTTTTTTCTTGTGGTTTTGTTTTTAGCTCATTTCCTGTTATTCATGTTTTAATGGTATCCTGAGTATGCTTTTTTTTTTGAAGGATTTGAAATATTGGGGTAATAATGAAGCTTTATCCCTAGGCTGTTGACCTGAAAACAAAAGTCAATTAAAAAAGCATTTAAAGTGATGTGTGTAGGCTTTTCCATATTGAGGAATATTGAGCTCATTAGATCAGTTAAATTGACTTTAATAGAAGAAAAGCCATAATACAATGATCTATGTCTGTGCTGGGTTTAACTGTCATTTTGATTAGATTTGCTTTTAGCAGGTTTAAGAGGTTGATATCTGGCAGTGGGAGCTCTTGGTGAGCATAGCTCTGCTGAATTGGTGGCAGCTTGTACGAAAGGAAAGCCTGTGCTATTAGTGACTAATCTGGCACTGTGCTGAACCTGGTTGAGAATAGAATTAAACAGCTAGAATGAAACATTAACTTGGGAAATTGTTGTCCAAGTGTATCAAATAGTATCCCTGGTTTAGACTTCTGTCTGTAGGAATCCCCTAACAAGGGCATTTTAATTTGAGTATTACGATTACGTATGTGTTTTGTGAAGTTCAGCTGCAAGTTAACTGTGGATCGTTCAGAGTTTAATTATCCTCTTCACTGGTTTAATAATCTTTCAGTATCTGTGGCTTGAGAATTACTCTCCTCCTCCTTCCACAATCCATGCTACATCAAATTCCAGGAAAATAGGGAACAGTGGCTCTGGTCTGCTGGAGGAAGGAAGATGTTGATATTTAGCCAGCTAGTGTAATTAAATGCCGTAATTTGGTGGATCGTTCCCTCTCTTCTTGAAAAGGATATTGGAGAAGCCAGGGGAATAGGAAAAAACCCAACTCTTTGAGGAGGTTTGTAAGTTTGAAAAACACTCTGGATCTGTAAAAAAACACTGCTACTATAATACCATTCCTACTTGGTTTTACTCTAGCTGAGAAAGGCAGCCAAATACAGGAGAAATTGTCTCTGGTAGTTCGGTACATCCTGTTTTCAAAGAGTGTATGTATGGGGTTTGAAGCACTTGCCAGAAATTGAGCTAGGCAGAGCTAATGAGCCTTGTTCGGGTTGTTTGTTGTTGTTGTTTGGGGGTTTTTTGAGTACTTGCACAATTCTTGGCCAACAGCAGTCTGTGCTTGAGTGACCTCCAGAGGCAGAGGTGGTATCTTGGTATTTAAGTGCACCCAGTGTTTCTGTATTTGCTTCTGAATGCATGCAGACTCCACCAGTTGTTTCAGAGGCCAAAGAGAGCCCTGTGCTGCAACTGCCCTGGGCACGAGGGTTGGAACTGAACGATCCTCAAGGTCCCTTCCAACCTAAACCAATCTGTGAATCTTTGTAACTGCAGTCCAGAATTCATGGAAGAACCCTGCAAAGAGCTTTGGCTAGTAAGTTAGAGGAGAAATCTGGTATTTTCTAGATGGGATCTCAGCCATTTTAACTCTGGCTTTATCAGTTAATAAAAGGGATTTGTGCTACGTGACACTTACTCAATAAGGATTGGAAAATTAGTATAGATCTTTTAGCACAAAAGGGCTGCTGAGCTGCAATGTTTCTTACAAATGAACTTGTATCTGATGGGTTGTTTCACTTGTGTTTCCCATGGCATCCAAAGCTGAGAAATACTTTGTGCTGCTTTCCTTGATAAGGTGAATTGAAGGATCTCTTATCAGCCCAACCAGGTCTCTACTGGTGTTACTTAAAAAAACCCCAAACAACTCAGAGTTTTAAGATTTTTGCAGTATACAGAATTTTCAGGAAAAATCAGTTCCACTGGAATTATTCAGATTGGATTCCTGAGACAGTTGGTTTGGAGCAAAATTAAACATATTCACATATGGAATCACTCCCTGGACAGAAAATAAAAAAGAATGGTATTAATAGGTTGAATTTTAGAAAGAGTCAGAAACTTGCCTTGCCAACTACAATTCCCTTGTAAGGTTGTTGTTCTCCTGCTCATCTTGAATGTGTCTAAAGCTAATGACTATTTTTAAATCAAATCCAAACTTGCTAAGAGAGTCATGGGTGAGGGGAAATTCTGTTTCCTCTGAAGGTAGGTAGTGGGTCGTCTGTGTAGCTAGAGAGTCTGGTAAGCATAGGCACATAGGCTGGATATGAGGAAGACGCTCTTCACCATGAGAGTGGTGAAGCCCTGGAATGGGTTGTCCAGGGAGGTGGTTGAGGCCAGGCTGGATGAGGCTCTGGCCAGCCTGATGTAGTGTGGGGTGTCCCTGCCCATGGCAGGGGGGTTGGAACTAGATGATCCTTGTGCTCCCTTCCAACCCTGACTGATACTATACTATGATACTATGATATCCAGCTTGTATTTGGGTAAGGCAGGTGCTTCAGATCTGGTCTTAGTCTTGTACACCCTGTAAAACAGATGTGTGTGTACATATATTGTGAAAAATGATATATATTTATGTTTGTATGCATATATGTGTAAAAACTTTGAAAACAGCACTTACTCTCTGCACAGCAGTGGTAGTTTTATGTGTTCTGGCACACTATTCTGTTTTCCAGATACATCCTATACAGTCATATGTTAAAGAACAGTGTGCAGCCTGCTTTTATGAGCTGTGAGCAGGAGATAAAACCTTATTCTTCCATTATACTTATTCAAGAATATGAGCACATACTATTGCATCTTTAACATTTTATAGATACATATATAAAACATTTTGCATATATTTATATGTAGAAAATAAGAATATAAATGGTAATGCAGAAACTCAGTTGATTATTCAGTCTAATTGTGGGCATATGAAGTGTGAAAGACTAAAAAGATCAATTTACCAGGGCCTTGCAGTAACTTAATGAGTAGAATGAAGGTTCTCTTCTCAGCTGTTGCATTAAATGTATTTTAGTGCCATTTCATCTAATTGTCAAGTCCCCTGTCATGAAGCCTTCAAATGAAGAGATGAGGCGAGGAGGACATCCTTTGGAGAAGGTTTTTTGAGTCAATAGTGGTGATGCCCTGGGTTTTACAAGCTTCCCAACGTGGCTGAAGAATACATGCTCACTTCAGGCTTACTGCAGGTGTGCTGAGAGGTCTAAGCTTGGGTAGAATAAGAGACCTGTTGCTTCTCTGAATATCTGGAGTTAATTACTGAGGTGAACCATGAGAACATAGTGACAGAACTAAAACAAACACCACAAATAATAAACACTATCATTATATGTTTGGGGTTTTTTGTTCTTTTTTAATGTCCTTGCCCTGATTTTGGTATTGATCAGTTGATGATGTCAAAGGTCTCTTTCAACCTGGTCCATTCCATTCCATTCCATTCCATGACACCTTTAGCCATATGATACATGTCCAGTTCAGAAGATTTAAGTTCCTTTTTCTTCAACTTTTTGTTCCTGATTGTTCTAAGTTATTACTCAGGAGTAATATTCAGCATCTATTTAATTAGTTTTCAGTATTGCAGGCATTGGGAGATGGGTTAGCAACTGGGGAACAATAAGAAAGTTGAAGAAGGCAGAAATAACACATGGGATGGAAAGCAAAGCTGTAAGGTGAGATGAAAGAACAGTCACAAAAAAGAACAAACCACAAAACAACAACAGGGAAATATGCTTACTAATATGGGAAGACAGTAGGCACACTGGAAATATGAAATAGAGGCAAAACTATGAATAGAAACCTGAATGTAAATTACATTATGTAAATAATATGCAAAGTACAAAAGATGAGTCACCTTTTCCTATGTAGTTTTTCTCTTGTGGTTGTCTAGACCCAAACACACACTCTTTGTTGGAAAATATATTACAGTATCACAGTATCACCAAGGTTGGAAGAGACCTCAAAGATCATCAAGTCCAACCTGTCACCACAGACCTCATGGCTACTAAACCATGGCACCAAGTGCCTTGTCCAATCCCCTCTTGAACACCTCCAGGGATGGGGACTCCACCACCTCCCTGGGCAGCACATTCCAATGGCGAGCGACTCTCACAGTGAAGAACTTTCTCCTCACCTCCAGCCTAAACCTCCCCTGGTGCAGCTTGAGACTGTGTCCTCTTGTTCTGGTGCTGGTTGCCTGGCAGAAGAGACCAACTCCCTCCTTGCTACAATCCCCCTTCAGGAAGTTGTAGACAGCAATGAGGTCTCCCCTGAGTCTGCTCTTCTCCAGGCTAAACAACTCCAGCTCCCTCAGCCACTCCTCACAGGGCTTGTGCTCAAGGCCTCTCCCCAGCCTCGTTTCCCTTCTCTGGACACGTTCAAGTGTCTCGATGTCCTTCCTAAACTGAGGGGCCCAGAACTGGACACAGTACTCAAGGTGTGGCCTAACCAGTGCAGAGTACAGGGGCACAATGACTTCCCTGCTCCTGCTGGCCACACTATTCTTAATACAGGCCAGGATGCCATTTGCTCTCTTGGCAACTGCTGGCTTCCTTCCACATGAATAGATCAGCTGATAATGAAGATGTAAAAACAGAATGGCAAAGAGATTTTAAACTGCCACTCGTTTCTGGAGAATGCAGCTTTATGCTATATAGAAAAGTAAGACATTTTAGGTATCTGTAATGCAGTGTTTGAGAGAGGCATTTTGAGGTATTACTCAGAGATGACCAAATCCAGGAAGGCTCCTTATATGATCATGCCACGTCTGAGAAAAGAGCTGAATGAACTTGTCTGTAAGAGACATGATTGTGGAATTCTTTATTAGGATGCCAGAAAGTCTTGTGAATTTCAACTGTCTATAATTTACTAGAAGGATTTATCATGTTTAATTGAAAGCCTTAGTTGTGTGAGTCATATCTTTTTAATAAAATCCATATAAAACCCAGTTGTAAGCTAAAAGTGATTCATACTTCATTCTGAAATAGTGGGGAGTTTGACATTAGGACTTAAAATGTACCTAAACATAATGGAAAACATCAGTCTTACTGAAATGAGCTGCTCTGTTGTGAGAGTCTTTGTGTGCGACCTGTGGCTAAGAATGTTAGAAAGCAAAGATGTTTTAAGTATTCACCACCTGATTGCTTCTACACTATCTCTGGAGTGTGTCTAGAGGAGGGCCATGAAGATGATCAGAGGGCTGGAGAACCTCCCCTGTGGGGACAGACTGCAAGAGTTGGGGCTGTCCAGCCTGGAGAAAAGAAGCTTTGGGGAGACCTTAGAGCAGCCTTCCAGTACCCAAAGGGAGCTACAAAAAAGCCAGGAAGGGACTTTTTATAAGGGCTTGTTGTGATAGGATGAGAGGGAGTGGATTGAAGCTTGAGGAGGATTTAGACTAGATATTAGGAAGAAATTCTTTCCATTGAGGATGGTGAGACACTGGAACTGGTTGTCTAGGGAGATCATGAATGCCCACTCCTTGGAGGTGTTCAGAACCAGGTTGGATGGGGCCTTAAGCAACCTGGTCTAGTGGAAGGTGCCCCTGCCCATGGCAGGGACATCAAAACTAGATGATCTTTAAGGTCATTACCAATCTATAGCAATCTATGACTGTCAGTCATTATATTATGTCTTCCAACTGCATGCTGCATTTGCTGAAATTAATCTTATTCCTGTAATGCTCTCTTAGACCTCATTGAACTTAGTCTTCATAGCAATACACAGTAGTCTGATGGAGTTTTTGTGTACTGTGCAATGACAAGTGTGCTATGGTTTGAATATCAGTGCACAAACTTCAGAAAAATGTTACAGCTTCAAGGTCTGAAATTTGTTTTTAATCAAATACCATCTTTGGCAGGTTCAGAATAACTATTTTTCCAAGTACTATGTAATTTCCTACTTAGGTATTAATATTTTTTCTTTCAAGAGATGTTTATTAGAATGAAAATTGTCAACTTCAACTTCATAGGAAGTTTTCTTATCAAATGTACAGATCCTGGAAACTCAAATTTTTGTCATTGTAAAGAAACTTTTCAGTTCAGAGAGAGACTTCTTTGCAAGAAGCATTTTACTTCAGTTGTGGAATTAAAGTGTTTTGGGTTTATGTGCTGTTCATAGCCTCTTTGCATTTTATTAATTCAAGAAGGACATTGAGACACTTGAATGCGTCCAGAGAAGGGCAGTGAGGCTGGTGAGAGGTCTCAAGCACAAGCCCTCCGAGGAGAGGCTGAGGGAGCTGGAGTTGTTTAGCCTGGAGAAGAGGAGGCTCAGCAGCCTGTTCTAGTTGAGACTCTATTGCTCCCTACAACTACCTGAAAGGATGTTGTAGCCAGGTGGGGGTTGGTCTCTTCTTCCAGGCAACAAGCAACAGGACAAGAGGAGACAGTCTCAAGCCATGCCAGGGGAAGTTTAGGCTCAAGGTCAAGAGAAAGTGCTTCCCAGAAGGAGTAATTGGCCATTGGAATGGGCTGCCCTGGAGGTGTTCAGAAAAGGATTGGATGGGGCACTTGAAGCCATTGTTTAGTTAGTCATGAGATGTTAGGTATTAGGTAATAGGTTGGACTTGATGATCTCTGAGGTCTTTTCCAGCCTGATGATTCTATGATATAATTTGTAGGTAATTAAGGGTATAAAACACAGATTCGTCAAATGAAGGCACAAAAACTGTCCTGAAACTTCTTTAAGTTTCCGGGAGAGGTTGGGCAGATGTCCAAGAAGTGCGGAGAAGCTTTCTTTTTCCATGAATATTTCTCTTTTGGGGAGAACATACTCACAAAGTCTTAACTTCAGAGCAGACCTTTAGAACTTGTGAAATACTTAACAGAAAAATCTCCTAATTTGTGCTCAGCTTGATGGGATTTTTGGCTAGCAAAGGTGAATAAAGCTGAAATGACAGAACAATGTTTGCTTCAGTTTTAGAGGATTTTATTAGTGACTTTCCCCTTAATCTTTTATGTGGAAGCTACAAACTACTGATTAGGTAGATGCAGGTTCATACAATTAATCTTTCTTGAATTTATCATATTTTTTTTAAGAAGTTCAGAGAGCAGAGCAATTAACAGTACACAATGAAAAGTTAGGTGATGAGAGAAGATAAGCTTAGATAAAAATGTGAAATACTATTTAATACTTATTTTCCTTGAAAGAATTCAGTAGCTGACAGGGAAACACTAAAATTCTTCTCAAGAAGCAGACTTTTTTGTGGCTTAATGGTAGACTGTGCAATTCATTTGAATTTGGCTACCTGGGTAGGACTCATAGCATTGGTTGTTTTTCATATGTCCTGGTGTAAGAAAACTTAACTTCCAAGGTATTATGTGATTGAAAATCAAATGAATGCAGTTAGTGTTATGTGATTGTACATAAACTTTATAGTGATGTAGTACTTTGTTTCTGGCATTTGAAATGGGATGATTCTGTTTCTTCATGCTTCAGTCAAGTTTAACTCTGACATAGGTCTGTTGTGTGCCTGGACTTCTAGGTCTATGCCTAAAAGGAATTTCTGAAGTAAAAGTACTTCTTGTCATTTTGTGTAAGTTCAAAAGCAACAAAGGGCAAGGGTAAACGTTAAAAATAATTACTTTAGTAAATATTTTGCTCTCATGCCAAGAGGATTTTCAAAGCATAGGAGTGCAGCATGTGAGTCTTTGCCTTCAGATTACCGTGGCTGAAGCTGCAGATTCTGCTAGTCAGTACAAGCATTTTGCATAGATATAGAAGCCTCATGTATAAATGTCTGGTAGACAATAGTGAAGAATGTCTTGCTTCTTGCTTTATGCATTGTGTAGTAGAAATTTGATACCTGGCTTCCAAGTAGTGGAGTTTATTCCACATTCACTTAAGTATTTCTGTGTGGTAGAAACCAGGAAGTGGGCAGAGTTGGTTTTTACATGGCATCTTTTAAAATATAGCATGCCTGGCTTTGCTTTCAGCTTGAATAAGCAAGAAAGCATTTTAAAAACCCAAAAGTGCCTGGGGCATAGCTTTTTGTCTTCCTACAAGAGGGAAAAGACATACTCATTTGAAAAAAATGAATATACAATAGAGATGGAAAGAGGCTTGTGAGATAGAGAAAATCAAAACACAGAAGACTTCCATACTACTTATGTCTGTCTGTGGGTGAATTAAAAGATGGTAATCTCTAAAGGGAAGGGGTTTGAATGTCTTTTCTTTGACATGGGATTTTTGCATGTGAATAACTTGGCTTTTGATATCAAAATAAATTGCTTCAATAAGAAGCTAAATGATTTCTTTATGTATAAAGAGGTTTTAAGTGGCAATAAACTGCTTTGGAACGTAAATGACTTGTTAATTCTGTAGCCTGCCTGCTTGCCTCCCTCACCCTATGAAAACAAAACAAACAAAACAAAAACCCCAAGCTGCTCAGAAATCATCAGGTAGGATGATTCATGAATTGGTTTGAAGAATATTTATCAGATTTAGTGTCTTTGTCTGATTTATGAATTATCCTGCTTAGTGTTCAAATCGTACGCTATCCTGAAAAGGATTTCAGTCTATTACAGTGGCAACATGTAATTACATTGAAGCACATGATGATAGCATTTAAGCCTGAGGATGCCTTGAAGGGAAGTAGTGCAAATAATTATCTGTGCATCAGTGCAGATTTTTTAAATTAAGAAAGAAATCAAAAGAAAATCAATACTGCTTGATGGCAGAGTTTTGCATATTCCAATTAATGATTTTAGATTTGACATAAAGTTCTGAAATTGTTTGGAAGTAGGCCATCTCATGCTGAGATGAAGCATCAGGACATTTTAAATTAGATACTGAGCATGCTCATATCAAGTACCCACTCTTTTAGATTTTTGCAGTATGTGTCTCCATTCCCTGCTAGTAGAGCTGTCATTCAATGGAAGTAGAGGAGAGCACAGCATGCCCTTTTGTCATCTTTCTATCAGTGCACATATGATTTCTCTTGGAACTGGAAACTTGAGATGTGAGACAAGCCTTGCTGTTAGATCATCAGGTTTTGGTGAGTCGATATTCATCTCTCTCCTTTCTAATGCCTTTAGATATCTCAGATAAAACTCAGCTCCATACTTGTCTCTCTTCTCTAATAATGGTATCTATTTGAAATGTCTCTGCTATCTCTCACTTCAGTAAAATAATTCTGATATGTATTTATTAATTTCTGTACTGGAGAGGAATTGTTTTCTTAACAGGGATGATAGGCTGGTTTGTTCAGAAGCCAAAAAAAGAATGGGCATATATCTTTTTTGTTCTGACTCGAAATTAGCTGACTATTCTAAATATAGCAACAGTTCTTCAGCCGTCACTCCTCGGTTTTCATTGTCTTCATGCTCTTAGTACATTGGTTTAAAACCTAGATTGTTTTATGTATCTCATATTTTAGTGGGAGTTTGAGTAGACTTGTGAAAGAGAATTTTTGTTTATGTAAGAGTGCTGAAGGATATTTCCAGTACTTGGTTTCATCACACGTTGCTAAACAGGGTGAGTTAATTGCTGTCGTCTGTTAGTTTTGCTGATAGATATGCATGTATTTCTTTCATTAGCTGAGAAATAAGAGAAAGGCAGCTCCTACTTTTTTGTTATGACTGGGGTGTTGCACTTTGGTAGGATATAATAGGAATTTCTGAACAAATTTTACAATGTTTATAGTAGTTAAAATGAACACTTGATACAGATTAACTTTTAATTAACTGTGCAGAGGCAGGATTTATGATTGAAAGTGTTGTTGAAGCTTAGTTCTTTTACATGGCTTAATCTTTTCTTCAGACCACATGCAAAATATGGTACTTCATTAATGCAATACATGCAATGGCAAAAAGTCAGTTGACAGTATATTTTTTTTAAGCATCTAAAGTAGGGCTGTGAAAAACAGTGAGTGAATTGATAAACTCTGACACCACCCACCTCGCACCCCACGCACAATCTCCTCTTCCACCCACCCCCACCCATAAAAAGTTGGTTCTTAATTGCATATTTATCCCAGTGAATAAAGGGGATGTTTTAAAGTTTCCATTGTGGCATACCAGAGTTGTTTCCTAAGGTACAGATCATCAATGGATTGAGGTTGGAGGTCTTGGTTATAACATATTCACATCTGTTTTGTGGGGGGCTGGGAGGCAGGGTTGGTTGCTTTTATACATAGATACCCTTTAGCCTGTTGATACTGTGCATATGTACTCCCAATAGTCTTCTGGATAAAAGAGTTGAATTACAGTGGGGAAAACTGGTTGTCAGTGAATTCACTGAGCCTGACAAAAGAGATTTTTTGCTAGCCTCTGAGAGAATTCAAATTAACCTGATTCATGGGGGTAAAATCAAACCTGTAATCTTCACATTATCAGTCCCAGAGGGAACCTATAACAGGTTGCTCAGAGCATTAGAACGTGACCTTGAATACCTCCAGTGATGAGGCCTCAACTACCTCCCTGGGCAACCTGTTCCACCACCCTCATGGTAAAGAACTTTTTCCTTAACGTCCAATCTAAATCTACTCTTGTTTAATTTCAGACCATTGCCCCTCATCCTATCCCTGCAGGCCATTGCAAACAGCCCCCTCTGCAGCCTTCTTGTAGGGAGTGGAAGGTTGCTACTAGGTCTTCTCCAGAGCTGAACAACCCCAGCTCCCACAGTCTGTCCTCATATGAGAATAGTTTAGTTTATATCAATATATTGTAACTTACAATGAAATACCGGAGTGTGCAGTTTAAATTCTTTTGACTCCACTATGCAGACCTACCTTTCAGATGGTGAGAAACCATAGATCTCTGGAAGGGTCTTTGAGGCACAATACAAGGCAGGTTCCCCTTGATAAGATATTTTTGGAAGAGGAGGAAAAATAATTCTGTTTTCCACACAAATAAAAAGTTATTGACTTGTGTGCTGCTTTTTCATTAGGAGAGCAGTATACCCCAAAGAATTTGGTACTGACTTTAATCATTTTGAGGAGGCAGTACTGCTGAAATAATGTTTAAACAAACATGCTGCTTCATTCACATAGGAAAAAAAATGTTTGTAGAGAACTAAGGGGGAAAAAAAGTCATAGAATCAGTAAGGTTGGAAAAGACCTCAAAGATCATCAAGTCCAACCTGTCCCCCAAGACCTCATCACTACTAAACCATGGCACCAAGTGCCACGTCCAATCCCCTCTTGAACACCTCCAGGGATGGCGACTCCACCACCTCCCTGGGCAGCACATTCCAATGGCTAACAACTCTCTCTGTGAAGAACTTTCTCCTCAACTCTAGCTTAGACTTCCCCTGGTGCAGCTTGAGACTGTGTCCTCTTGTTCTGGTGCTGATTGCCTGGGAGAAGAGACCAACCCCCTCCTGGCTACAACCTCCCTTCAGGTAGTTGTTAGACAGCAATAAGGCTGCCCTGAGCCTCCTCTTCTGCAGGCTAAACAAGTCAAAAAAGAATGTGGAAGTTAGGGAAGGGGGGTGAAGGGGAACTTCCTGTATGTATGTTAATTAAGCTATGAACTCTTATTTGAGTCTTTTTCACTGTCTTTTGGACAGTGAAGGCTCAGTCTTTTCTCATCATACTGTCTTAAATGAGATATTTGACTGCTGATGGCAATTGCACATACTGAATCCATGTGGCAGATGGAGAGCCTGTGACAATTTTAGAGTGAAGGTTGTGTCTAAAAACCTTGTCAGCATTCCTCATCAGATCTTGACCCATTTTAGATGATGTGCCACAATCTGATACTTTCAAAAGAATAATGCCATTTTTTAGTTTCGTTTTTTCCCCCCTTTTTTTTTTTACAGTGTGGAGGAAGGAGTGGAGCTGCATGATCTAAATTTACTTTTCCAAATGAAACAGAAACTGCAGCACAGTGCTCATTTAAAATAATTGGCTATAATGCTAGCAATTGGGTCTGAGATTTTATGGAATAAATAAAAAAAGCTTTATTGGTTCTTTTTATATGTATGTAGTAGAAGTTGAAAAACAAGTATATTGGAGTGAAAACCTAAAAATTGTTTTACTCTTAAAATATCTTCATCTTGTTTGTGCTAACAGAGTGGAAATGGTAAGGTGCTCCTGAGCTGAATAAGATGAGAGCTGTCTCTACTTTTTCAGTACATTGAGGTGTAAAATGGGCATTGCATACAGTCTTATCAGTTTTGGCAGGTTTTAGCCATGAATGTGCTAGATGATTGCAATTCAGGTGTGGCCTCACCAGCACCAAGTACAGGGTCACGATCACATCCTTAATCCTGCTGGCCACATTATTGCTGTTAGCCAGGATGCTGTTGGCTTTTTTGGCCACCTGGGCACACTGCTGGCTCATGTTTAGCCATCTGTCAACCAACACCCCCAGGTCCTTTTCTGCCAGGCAACTATCCAGCCTCTTTGCCCCATTGCATGTGGTTGGTGTGACGCAAATGCAGGACCTGTCAGTTGGCTTTATTAAACCTAATACAGTGGCCCTTGGCCCATCAATCCGGCCTGTCCAGGTCCCTATGTAGAACCTTCCTGCCCTCGGGCAGATCAACACTCCTGCTCAGTTCAGTGTCATTTGCAAACATACTGAGGGTGCAAGCAATTTCCTTGTCCAGATCATTGATAAAGATATTAAAGAGACCTGTCCCAAATATTGAGCCCTGGGGAACACCACTGGTGACAGGCTGCCATCTGGATTTAACTCCATTCACCACCGCCCTTCCCCGCTTTGGGCCTGGCCATCCAGCCAGTTCTTCAGTACTGTAACATGTTGTCAATAACTTAATATTTAAATGTCTCAGTGGCTTTAAGAAAACTAGAATTGCATTGTGCATTGAAAAATTAAGCTGAATGGCTATCTGTGCTATACAGTGATATGTTTCTAAGCCAGTCAAAAAAATCACGCTCCTCCAAAGAAACAACCATTAAAAAAAGAGAGTGAAAAACTGTGGGGTTTGGAGTTTTTTGCATACTTCAGGCCATTTACAACAACCCCATGCAGTGCTGCAGGCTGGGGTCAGAGTGGCTGGAGAGTGGCCATGCAGAAAGGGACCTGGGGGTACTGGTTCATAGTAGGCTGAACATGAGCCAGCAGTGTGCCCAGGTGGCCAAGAAGGCCAATGGCATCCTGGCCTATATTAGGAGCAGGGAGGTCATTCTGCCCTGTACTCAGCACTGGTTAGGCCACACCTTGAGTCCTGTGTCCAGTTCTGGGCCCCTCAGTTTAGGAAGGATGCTGACTTGCTGGAACGTGTCCAGAGAAGGACAACAAAGTTGGTGAGGGGTTTGGAACACAAGCCGTGTGGGGAGAGACTGAGGGAGCTGGGGTTGCTTAGCCTGGAGAAGAGGAGGCTCAGGGCAGACCTTATTGCTCTCTACAACTACCTGAAGGGAGGTTGTAGACAGGTGGGGGCTGGTCTCTTCTCCCAGGCAGCCAGCACCAGAACAAGAGGACACAGTCTCAAGCTGTGCCAGGGGAGGTTCAGACTGGATGTTAGGAATAAGTTCTTCACAGAAAGAGAGATTGCCCATTGGAATGGGCTGCCCAGGGAGGTGGTGGAGTCACCATCACTGGAGGTGTTTAGGAAGAGACTGGATGGGATGCTTGGTGCCATGGTTTAGTTGATTAGATGGTGTTGGATGATAGGTTGGACTGAATGATCTCAAAGGTCTTTTCCAACCTGGTTAATTCTAATTCTGATTAGAAGGGGCTTATGTGCAATTGGAATGTGGTATATTCTTGTCCAAAAACTTGAAACACCAGGTTTTCATGTTGTATCATTTCCTGTTAATACAGAAATGATTAATTTAATCAGCCATTCAGGTTAAAGTGTATTCACAAATCTGTCTGTATTTATATTGCAGATGCTCCCTTTGCTTCTTCTGCCTTTATACATAGCAACATATGCAGGTTTTGTTCCAGGGAATTCCATAGGCATCATAACATAACCATATTGGTGGATAATCTGCCATTTACATGAGAATTAACATATGGACAATTAAATAATGACCATTTTTTCAGTTAAAACATGGTGCTTGGTGACAGAAACTAAATAGCACTCTTAGTGAAATGACCTTCAGGTTTTCAATAGAACAATATTTCCTGCGGAGGCTTTTTTGCACAGGTCTGGGAGTTTGGTTGGGGGGAGGGGGGGGTGGGGTGTTTTTTTGGTTCTGTTTCTTGGGGTTTTGTTTGTTTAGTTTGGTTTTGGTTGGGTATCTTTTTAAGGCCACAGTAAGTGTGACCCCTGATTAAGTTTAAAAAATAAATTATTTCAAATGGTGCCAATTCTTTCTTACAAGATGTGTTCAAGATATGATGGAAGCCTTTGAGGCATCAAGAAATGCAAAAACGTTTTCAGAGCTGTAATTAAAAGCCAGGAGATCAGAACACTTTTTGAACAAGTTTACTAAACAGAAATTGAGTAAATTTGTGTCTGATACAAGACATTGTATCTTACCTGGGAAACCAAAAGTTGACTTTTTCTTTGGTTTTCACTGTTCTGAGAACTAGTATGGAACTTACACACCCCCCACACCCCCGTTGGAGAAAATAGCCTGAGACATCAAGGCTGTCATCTCCTATCAGAGAATGAAAAGGCATAACTTAAACAATGCCATTTTCTGTAATTCCACCTGTTTCATCCCACACTTCCCAGTGGGAAGTTTTCTCTCTGAGCAAAGAAAAGGCAGATATCTTCAGTGGCCCTCACATGGAGGCTGTCAAAATAAAAACTTGAGTGCTGCCTTTGAAAGTGTCTCAAATGACGGCATGGTTCCTGCCATCATGTGTTTCCTGCTCATGGAGCTGCAGTTACCTGTCTGGTCAAGTCTGCCTGCTGCTCAGTGTATCACAGCAATGCCAGTGGGGAGACACAATTTGCACAGAGAGTGAGGGAAAGAGGAGGTGGCATGAATCAAAGAAAACAATTATAATAGTTATGATGGAATTTCACCAGAGGCTTAAAATCTTATCCTACAATGCATCTTACAGAAAGGTCAGTAAGATGTAGCTGGTTACAGATGGGCAGTAGTCAAGAGCAAAAGAAAAGCAACTGCTGAATGGTTTCCTTGAGCCCTTTGGAATACTTCTTACGTTAAGCAGCTGAGACCCGTAACTGTTTTCAAACACCTCCCTGAGCAACCTGTTCCAGTGTTCCAACACCCTGCTAGTAAAGAACTTGTTCCTAACATCCAATCTAAATCTGCTCTTAGAATCATAGAATCAATAAGGTTGGAAAAGACCTCAGAGATCATCAAGGCCAACCTATCCTGTCCTGTCCCTGCAGGCCTCTGCAAACAGTCTCTCTGCAGCCTTCCTGTAGCCCCCTTCAGGTACTGGCAGACTGCTATTAGGTCTGCCTGGAGCCTCTTCTTCTCCAGGCTTAGACACCCACAGCTCCCTCAGTCTGTCCTTGTGCTCCAAACCCCTGATCTTTTTGGTGGCCCTCCTCTGGACCCTCTCTATCAGGTCCTTTATGAGTCTGGAGAATGGTTGCCAGTAATTCCATTTCTGCCAAAACATTAAATTTGTATTTTCTATCAGGCAGTATTCACATATCTAGCCAATAGATACGGATTATCACAATTTATTCTGCACAGAGCAGAATTCTGTTTGGAATGTGAGTCTTTCCATAATTACTGGGAAAAATGTCGTCTTAGTCTTGAGTACGGAATATTTGATATCCCAGTTCTTTATCAAAGTGACTCACTAGTGGCATTTTGTTTGATGCACCTCAGTAGAATGCACTCAGGAAACTGTGCCAGTGAAACTAAATAACCACTGTGCACTGGTATGAACACTTTCAAAATCATTGAAAGAGTGGAACAAAAATTACTGCAAAGCTACTTTGTGCACCACCATCATAATCCTGAAGGAGAGTCTTCAATGTGTATTTGAAAGACGAGCATGGGGGTGAATCATAGAATCAACAAGGTTGGAAAAGACCTCAAAGATCATCAAGTCCAACCTGTCATTCAAGACCTCATCACTACTAGACCATGGCACCAAGTGCCACATCCAGTCTCACATCCAGTGACTCCACCACCTCCCTGGGCAGCACATTCCAGCGGCTAACAACTCTCTCTGGGAAGAATTTTCTCCTCACCTCCAGCCTAAACTTCCCCTGGCACAGCTTGAGACTGTGTCCCCTTGTTCTGGTGCTGGTTGCCTGGGAGAAGAGACCAGCACCCTCCTGTCTACAACCTCCCTTCAGGTAGTTGTAGACAGCAATAAGGTCTCCCCTGAGCCTCCTCTTCTCCAGGCTAAACAATCCCAGCTCCCTCAGCCTCTCCTCGGAGGGCTTGTGCGTGAGACCTCTCACCAGCCTTGTTGCCCTTCTGGACATGTTCAAGAATGTATTAGTTCTTAAACCTCATGCTTTCATACTACATAGTTTTCCTGTCTGCTTCAGTGGATTAAAAAAAAGTAGGATAATGATGATGATAATAATAATAAAAATAGTATTATCAAATATCACTCCACTCTACTGGATTCTGACTCCTTTTCTTCTCAGCTGCTCTGATAAACATACCTAATTTCAACTCAGCATGGTGGTTTTCAGCTTTCTTGAATTCATGAACACAGCTGCCTTTATTTCAAGATTGAACAATGGCTTTTGTTTCATAAGCTTGAAACTCATTTCCATCATTGTCTGTAGATGTAACAAAAGGGACTGATCCCAGTGTAAACCTTTCCTTGCTTGCCTCAGTGCTGCGTGCAGAAGTGCTGGTACCAGTGTTTGACATGATTACTCCATGTAGATAGCATTCATTTTACTGATAGAATATAGTCTTTGTAGGTAGGTTAGTCAGTTCATAGTTTTGTTCTCCAGAATAAATGAGAGATGTGTAGGCTGTCTGGAATCACTTTATTCCAGTCCAAAGGCTTTGACATAAGAGTGTGGAAGAACCTCAAAGTAGTAACAAATAATGAAGGTTATTGTTAGGAATGTTATTGTTTCGCCAAGTTAGAAGTAAAGGAGTGGTACAGGAATCCTTGGAAAGGAGGGGGAAAACTCCAACCTAGAAGTCCTTTAGATGAGGTTTAAAGCCCTAACTGTAACCTATTAGATAATTTTGAGTTTGTGTAAACTGAACATGTTTAATAATACTTCTAAAAAGTGTAGCATATAAGGTGGTTCTGAATACCTCTGGTAGAGTTTTTAAATTGCTTAAAATCTCTGGTCAATTTAAGAAAGAAGTTTTGGGTTAACTTGGACTGGGAAGATTTTTTTTTTTTGCATAAATATGGGTTCAAGAGTGTTGGTTTAGAGTGTTAGGGTTGCTTTCAGAATGGAAATCTCACGGTACCAGAAACTTTGAAGATTCTTCAAGAACAGTGCTAGATGAGCAAGTGATGCTTCTTTAATGGTCTCCTTTTGGATTAAGGTATTTGGCTGGGGTTTTTTTTCTGGCCACTGGAGGGAGCAGAAGACTGTCACCACCTTCAGGGAACAGAGTAAGAGCATTTGTTTGTTTCAGAAGATTCAGGACTTAGTGCTGAACTGTGGGAAACTGTGGGTCCTTCATGTCTGGCACATGCTTGAAAATCTGTTTTACAGTGAATAAAATTCCTAGATAATGAAGTTCCGTGATTGCTCTTTTTTCTCAAGAGTTGCATTCTGAATTTGGACTGGATTAAACATGAGTCACATTCTTGAAAATGGAAAGGAAGGGAAGAAAATATCCTCTCCGTTACTATTAGCGTGAAGAGTAGATTGTGATTGGTGTTGGCTGAGAGGACTAAAATTCTTCTCTGAAACTTTTTGTTGCAGCTGTCCCTCATGGCAAACTCTCTCTCAGCAAGAGATTGCAGCATGACTACATCACTTGGACTGGGATGCAGTGTGCTTTAATAGTAGATGCTTTAGCTGAGAAATGTTGTTTTATTTTTCAATAACTATGCACATGGCTCTTGTTTTAAGCAGACATTTACTGCATCTTTCAGATGTACATATCTAAAAACTGTTTCTTTCCTCTAAAAGGAGGAGAGAAATTAACTTCCATTGTTTCTTTACATTTTCAATGCATAGAATCAAAGGCTGTGCGCATGTAGGGTACTATAAACATGTTGTTCTAGAAGGACTAGCAACTCTAAATGCTGACTGGTTATGCTAAAGCTTATTTAAGGTTCTCTGTCAGTGTTTATATGTTGCTGTAATTAAGGAAAGAGTGTCTCACAGGGCTTGTTGAGGGCTTTTGCCTTCCCTGCTAAGGTTGATGGACTGGGAATGTTCATGCTGCTTGCATATTCTATTATGCATCTTTAAGCTGTTTGATGTTTGAGGCAAAACAAGACTTTCCAATTGCAAGCCAAAGTTGGCCTTTCCCTTTGGAAAAGCTTGTTCTCTTTGTTCTGCCAACAGCAAATAGTCAAAATTCCTACTTCAAAATTCATTAATGTTTTTGTTTGTTGTGTATAAGCTTAAAGAAATGCTTTCCTATGGGGGTCATTTGTTGTTCCACCAATTTTTTTCTTGTTTTGACAGATGGAAGCTCCCTCAAGGCCCTCAGTTTTTTTACTAAGACATTCAGCTACAAATTGTTTTCTGACCAATTTAAGCAGCTGTGGATTCTACTCCAGGAACATAACCATCTGAGGGTGCTGAGTGAACTGGCAAATGTCTGTTAGTGTGAATAACCCTGATGACTGGGAAAAGACAAACATTACTATTTTCAAAGGAAAAGTAAGAAAGAGAGTCCAGGGAACTAAACACTGGTCAGCTCCACCTCTTTCACTAGGAATACTATGAAGTAAATTCTCATAGAAACTACTTCTAGGCTTGTAATTGGAAACAGCCAGCCTGAGTGTCTGAAGGAAAAATCTTGCTGAAGTAAGCAGACTGCCTTCTACTATGCCTACCTCTTCAAGTCAGGAGGAAAACTGTGGAAGACGCTTATATTTAGTAAAGTTTGTAATGTAGTTTCATGTAGTATCCTTGTATCCAAACAAGAGGGTATGTATTGGATGAATGGACTACAGGGTGGTTGAAAAACTGGTAGTACCACCAGGCTTCAGGAGTAGCAGTCAATAATTTGAACTTTTAAATGAGTAATTATGAGTAACTGAATCTTTCCTTGGGCAGTGAGGCAGAATGCACTGTCAGCAGGTTCCTGGATAGCACCACCCTAGGGAGGAGGGATTGGTATGCCAGAGGGCAGGGCAGATATTTACAGGGACCTCAGCAAACTGCAGGAGTGAGCAGTCTGGAACATGCTGAACTTCAGCAAAGGCAAATGTGCAGGTGGAGGAGAAGCATCCGGAAAATGGCTTGTGGGTGGACAGCAAAATGAATGTTAGTGTAATGTTGTAATGGTGATAAAGGCCAACCACATATTGAGCTGCCTTAGCTAGGCTGATGTTCATTTCCCTCAATTCATCTTTCTCTGGAGTAATGTGACCACTTTTGGTCACATCATATGTGAAGGAGAGAGAGACAAACGAGTGAGTCCAGCACTAGCAGGATTATAGGGCCGGGACATATGATATACAATAAGAGACTGAACGGGATTGATGTGTTTGGCCTGAAGAGAAGACAAAACCAGGGGCACATTACAGTCTTTCATTACCCACATGGAATTTATAGAGGAGACAGATTCTCCTCAAAAGTGCACAAAGAAAGGCTAAGAGGCAGTGGTGATAGGTTGGACTCGATGATCTCGAAGGTCTTTTCCAAGCTGGTTAATTCTGTTCTATTCTATTAAGTGCACTAAGGTGCACTCTAACAGGTTAAAATAAAAATAGTAAAAACAACTAAAACACCACAAATCTGAGCACAGGGAAGCTATGGAATCATCATTCTTGAAGATATTTTGCAACTCAGCTGGACAAGAGTCTAATCTGGTATTGAATTTATCTGATTGTGGGGTTGAACTTGGTGACTGCCAGAGGACTTGTCCAACTTACATTTTTGTGTGATTATATGGAAAGCTTCTTTGACTGAAGACTTTTTTATTACATAGCACTTAGATTCTAAGACTATTCATTAGACAAATGTGTTGCATTCATCAGAAGCACAGTGCCTAAACCAGGTGTCTAAAGACTTTAGCAGTGACATGACTATAAACCTCTACATTCTGTGGAAAATACAGGTCATGTTGCCATGTGCTATTCTGTGTGTGTCTCTATGAGCCCAGAGCAGTTTTATAAACCCCTGCTCCTTTGAGCCAGTTATGTTGTTTTGTCTTTACGCTGTCTTGACTGAAAAAAAAAAAGGTAATTTTTTTTTTCTTACTTGAAGATAGCAGATTTGGTTCTCTGGAACTGTCTGTGACTCTCTAGAATGGTACACTCAACAGAGGGGCCAGTCTCTTCTCCTTGATGACTGCAGGAAATGGTTTCAAGCTGCACTAGGGGAGGTTCAGGCTGGATACTAGGAAACATTTCTTCACTGAAAGGGTTCTTAAACTTTGGAATGGTCTGCCCAGGGCAGTGCTGGAGTCACTGTCCCTGGGGATGTTCAAGTGCTGTGTGGACCTGGTGCTTAAGGACATGGTTTAGTATTGACCCTTCAGTGCTGGGTCAAGGGATGGACTGGATGACCTTTGAGGTCTGTTCCAACCAGATATATTCTGTGATTCTCTGAGGTTTTGCTATGGAGTACCTAATTTTGGGTTTTTACTGAAATTGGAAAGTAGTGGAAGGTTGGTGTAATTATGTAATATGTTTTTCTCTCATTCAAAATTATCCTTTGCCCTACTAGTAAGCTACCATGTCTCAAATTTGATAGTTTTCCAGCTCCCTTGGTCCTACTTGTCTTGGTCTTCAAACATTGTGTCTGGGCATGGCACAGCTCTTGTGAAGAGAGTCATTAATGCCATGAAAGTAACAGAAGATTAATTACACCTATAAATCTTACTGTATGCTACCCAAAAGAGAAGGAAAAGGTCAAGCAGTGGATCTGTTTTGTATCTGAAACATGCAAGCAAGAAAGGAAAGCATAGTCTAGTATTGACCACTTAACATGTGATAGATGGGAAAGCTTCAGTTTTTCAACTGATTTATGACTTGTTAATTTTTGGCTTCACGTCTCATTTCCCATACCTTTCTGGAAACTCCTTTCTGGGCTTTTGCACTCCAGACTTTTGCTATTCTAAGTGTGACAGGTGAAATTGTTTCAAAATAGGTCACTTGCCTTAAGGCTTACCAGTTGTGGATGTTGAAGCCAACCTTTCTCTGACACAGAAAAGTTAAATGACCTTTACCCATTAATAAGGCCAGCCTTGTATTAAAACTCTTCATTTCCAATTTACTGATCTTGTACAACCTTTATCTCTTCTAGCCTCAAACATTATTTATTTTTCCTATAGCTAAAAGCTGTAGAGCTTATAATCATCTTTATGTACTGTAGCCCTGTCGTGCTTCATGTTGTTTGGCCAAGTGGGGCTTACTCCTGTCATGTTTTCTCTTAGAGTGAATTGGTCATATTGGTAAACTTCCATTTTCATTCTAGTTTAAAGTAACAGTCATAATTAATTGACAGAGGAACATTGTGTAATCATATTCTGATTTCTCTGGCTTTGAAGCTTCATCAGGCCATGGGCCTATTAGAAACAGGACAAAAGAAGTCAGGGAGGTGCAGGCTTCTCCGTGTTTTACCACAGAATTAGCTATGGGTAACAGTTGAGATCTCAGGTTAGAACCATCTGCATGCATACAGGGTGCTCTCCACATTCTTGCCTGGTTTTTAACAAGTACTTTCTTAGTTACTTTCCCACACGGTGCCCCCATTGATTGCTGTCTGCTCTAAATTTGCATACAGTTGCTTCAAGACTATGGATAACCTCTGGGCTGTCATATTTAAGTGTATTATATTAATTTGAAATCTTCATGCAGATAGTCTTTGATGTTTATGATTTTAATATGAAAGATCTCTAAATTTGGGGATTTGTAGAAGACCCCAGCCATCCTTGCAACCACTGCTCTAGTTTTCACCTTGCAAAAGTTACTTTTACATGCCATGTGGTCTATTCATGCTGTTCACCTCCTTTTTGCTTTGTACATTTAAAGCAGAACATCGTCCATGACTTTTCTTTCTTGGGCAGACATTTCCTACAGTACCTCCTTTATGCTTTTCATTCTGTGGTGTACTTCATAACATCTATAGCTTCACATCCCTCTTTAGTCGTTTGGATGCATCCAATTTGATATTGGAAGTTCCTCATCTTAGCACACAAGGATTGCTTTTTTGCTAGTTAATACTTCCTTCTTTTCATCCAGCCTTCTATTTCCCAGTGGATTTCAGTGAGCGCTTTCAGAGGATCTTAGCGTTTGTTGTCCTTTTGAGTTCTCCTTGAGACTGGGACAAGGCATGCATGACGAAAGAAAGTATAGTGGGGTGAACATTGGGGCAGAAAGAGGTCAAGAGAATGGGAAAGGTAGCCCAGCTGAGAGCCACCATACCAAGCTGAGAAATTCTTGTCTGGATTGGCTTGAAGCTTATAGAGAAAGGGACGAGTGCTGCGGTGGTCTGTGATAGCCTTTCCTCCTCCAACTCAAGAAGTGTTTGATGAGTATTGCAGCAGCAAATACAAACTTTGGAGGTTGAAGGTGAATTGAAAGAGTGTATTTAAGTGATACAGCCAGCATCTGTCCTTTTTCACTTCCTCTTAACTGTTACATTTTTCCTAACCTGCTATGTGTTTTCAAAAATCTTTACTCTTGGCTCCTGTTGGAACTTAATCCTGTTGTTAAATGTGCTGCCTTCCATCACCTAGAGGTAGAGATTTTACTGGTAGAAGAGAGTCAATAATTTGGAGCTGCAATAACATTTCAGAAGTATATGACATCACTCTGGTATCAGCTTTCTCAGAGGCTAGCAATCCTGGCAGCCAAGTTGCTTTTTCTCTGAGTCAGGGTTGTGCAGTACTCATTGGGGAGCAGCTTCCAAGAGAACAGGGCTGTACCTCACATCCTTACGTGTTTTCTGTTGTTCGCGTGTCAAGCTTTTGGTAAAGAATGAACTTCCCTGGAGAGTAGTAAGTAATTCTTCTACATTTTAACAACTGCTTTTCTCTAGAAATGAAGCATTTCTTCCTCATTTGGAAAATCACCTTTTAAAAAGAATTAAAAAATCTAGCATTCAATAAGACACAACATAAGCAAAGCAGCATACCACATTTAGACCATTCCAGATGAGATTTTAAATAGAAATCTAATTTTAGGTGGAAACTAAGTATTTACTGGTGTATTACTTATTGTGTATCATTTCCAGGGGGTTTATTCAGGCATGCTTGTCTAGTAGATCACTTGTCTGTGATACTGAATGTAACAGGAATTTCAGCTTTTTTTAATTAGCTTGCAACACTGAGTGGGACTCTCCAAATAGACACTTGTAAGTTACCTTATTTTAACATAAAGCTTATACTACAATGTTAATAATGATATCTTTCAAATGTTATTTTGGGGGTTGTATATTCATCTAGGGTGGGGGGGAATGGAAAAAGCAGATGCATTTCCAGTCAGTGCATGTATCTGTATGTATATCATCTGTATGAGGTGTATGGTTACTTCCATATGAATATCATATATTGAGCTGCAAAATCTGCCAGCATAAAAATAATTTAGGGGAAAAAACCCAAACAGTCCACAAAACTGTATCTTGATTGTAGCTTAAGTCTAAAATAACTGAAATACATTTTGGTTTCCAGTTCATGGTAGCTGTTTTCTTATCACAGAAGAAACACAAAATATATATACCTTCTTTTCTTCTCCTTAGCACTTAAAGCTCTAATTGTAAAAGTCCTGCAATACCATGGCACTGGGAAATCTTGGCAGATGCCACTTTTGAGACAGCTTTTACCTTATTATGTTGATAATCTTCCATCTTACAGCTAGAAAATTAACACCACACCTATCCACACATAGGTATCTTGCAAGGGAAGCCCAGAGTTTTGCTGTGTCACTTGGGTTTTGGCTTCCTTCAGTGTTACAAGGATGACAAATCTTGATGGATGAATACATGCAAAAATACCTTATTCATCTGTTTGAAGATTCTGGGTAATAGTGAAATTCATCTTGGTAAAAGTTAGATACCGATTTCCAGCAGGAAATGATTTCCAAACTGAATTCAGATGGTCTGACTCAGAGCCGTGGGTAGCTACGTGAGTGTAATACATTAGCTTTCAGAAACCTCTGCTTAGGGTAATTTCACTAATGCATTAACTGGCAATTTCATGATACAGTACTGTAGTGATGATATATTGCAGATACCAAATTGATGTCATACTCGTGATTTATATGATTTGGCAGTTTTCTATTAGCATAAAAGTTCCTTTGTAACTCTGACTCCTCGTGTTGTGGGTTGGCTGCTAACCCAGAAACAAAAGCAATGAGCTGTGGGGAATGCTTTTTAAATTATATTGTCAAAAATAGGACTGTTTCCTGTGTCATTATAATTGCTAAGTAAATTTGAATTTAGATAAATTTTAATGCTTCATTTTAGTGAGATATTTATCATACCTACTTGGCTGCTTTATTTTTAAACATTGGTAAATTGCATTTTACTATAGGTTTTATCACTGGGGGTATTTTTAGTGTAACTTGGGCTTAGCTGAAATGAGGTTTTTATAGGCAGTTATATCAGACTGTCTTCAAAGATGTTTAAGCTGTTGTGCTTTTTGATATATGTATACCACTGAATGTACTCTTAAATGGAAGAGCACACACAAAGTGCTGTTAGTATTTTAGAATAGGAATCCTATAACTTGAACGATACATAATGTTTTCTTGTTCTCTTGACTGGCATTTAAGATGGTGCATGAACTTCTAATTTGCTGCTTTTCCTTACTGAAATCAGAAATGCAGCTATACTTGTCAGTTTATCAGGCTAACTTGCTTAAATCATTTCCAGGAAGTATAATAATAGAGGGGAATGAGAAAGGCCTTACTTTAACATAGGTCTAAAGACACTTATTACACCAGTTAGCTTTATCACATCATTGTTAACAGGAAACTTTCTGGTTTTGCGTGTTAACTGAGTAGAGCCATAGTTGGTCTGAGTTGGAATTTTCTTTTTCCTATCTACAGGAGTAGCAGTCTTGCTCACCTCTTACAGGATTATTTCTTTTAGAAGAGGAAACAATGCAGGTTAAAAGGGGTTTTAAATATTGGAGTATGTCTTGATGGAAATGTGTGGCTACTGAATAGAAGCTAAAAGAGAAATAGGTTGATGTATTTAAAGATGTGTCACCCAGCCAAGCGATTGAAAGGAACTTCTAACTTTGCTTCTCAAATTAACCAGTTATATCAACCTGCTTGTTTTGTTGGGGGAGAGGTGGGTGAAGAGAGGTGTTAAATATATTTCTTTTGGTATTAGAATTCCTACTTTATTTAGATAAAAGGATCTCTAAAGGAACACAGACTGAGAACGTTCAGAATGATCTGCATTTTCCCCTTATCTGATCTTAGAAACAGACCAGAAAGCTTGAGCTATGATGTTTATTTAGGCAGATGGAGAGAGGAAGGGGAGAATTTCTAATTTCACCTGAGCAGTGAAATAGTTTAGGGCAATGATCATTGAACCTTTACCTCAGAATACCTTCTGCCTAATGAGGGAAAGTATGAACAGCATTCATGGCGCAAGGCATTGCTACTTGTTCATGCTTGCTTTTGGTAAAGCTGATGAATTTATTGCTCGGCCATACCATTTTATTTGATTTGCCTCATAGCTTGATCTATATCATCTGCTGAATTATTCTGCCTTTCCAAAATACTGAAAACATTTTCTGAAGACCGTGTTTGCCTCTATAAAATAAGTACTATGAAGGCAAACATTTTTGCCTTAGCGTTTGATCATTAAAAGCTTAGTTATATAGCAGTGCCAATCATTTGTAGAGCTGGAACTACCCAAGCAAAAGGAAATTAATTTCGTGTGAAGTCCATCTATCAATCTGTATTTTCCACTTGTGCATTTCTTTTCTGCCCCTTTGAGTGGCGTAAGTTAGATTGACTTGTTTGGCTTGAATGTTCTTGCCTCCACTATCACCGGGGAAAGGACGTGAAGCAGGAGGAGACCATGGCAAGCTGTTGTGCTGGCTTGTCATTAGGCAGAGCATTTTCAGAGTCCTTGCCCGAGGCAGCCAAGGAACAGGAGCAAATTGAGTGTTAGCACACCCTGCAGTCAGCGGACATCTGGAAGCTTCCTAGCTTAAAGCAATCATACATCCAAACTTCCTACATTCATACTCCATGGAAGAGTCATTCAAGTGACATTTTGTTTTCAATATGTAGGACTTAATTTTGTGCCCATTTTTCATGTGGAACGAAACATTGCTAGTGAATGGCTGCTTCTTTAGTGTGTGTGCTCATTTTTCCCTGCAGCCTGACTCTTGCTTTGAGACTTAAATTGGGTAGAAGAACTAATAAGAACATCAACTAGTAATTAATTCTACCAAGTGAAGACCTTGGCTATGCAGTTGGTGTTGCTTTGTGGCCTCTCGGTTCTTATTGATTGTGCAATCCTACATGGGATACAAGTTTTCAGAGTCTGTGTCTTCAAATGACTTTTCTATTGTAATATCCACCATTGTGGAGTAACATTATTGTAACAGGTCTGGACAGTAACCTCTTCTAGAGATTTCACTCCTAGGCTGATCAGAGCAGGCATACGAAATAAGAAGCTGGTAAGAACTCCTAGGCTGATCAGAACAGTCATACAATATAAGAGGCTGAAAAGGAGTTACAGCTGATCTGTGATATCTGTTGTGTGATCTACACTGTGCTTAAATACCAGGATATTCCAGTGGATACCATGAATCAGGGTTTAAAGCAAACAAGTGAAGAATGCTTTTTTATGTCAGGAAGGACCTGGAGGTCTTCAAAGTGCAGTAGGTTGCTCAGGGAGGTGGTGGAGTCACTATCCCTGGAGAGGTGTTTAATAAATGTGTAGATGTGACTTAATGGCAATGGTGGTCTTAGGCTGATGGTTGGACTTGATCTTAGAGGACTTTTCCAACTGAAACAATTGTATGATTCTATGATCTAGGTTTTGGGTTGGTTTTTTCCCCTCTTTGTAACAATGGTAACTGTTGTGCTGCTAGAAAGCTTTTGGCCATGAATACATTTCAAACCACCTACACTTTGCAGCTGTGGGGATGACACACGCCCATATAGAGGCTGGATACCTGTAAAGAATGCTAGGAAGTTATGGATGCCAGAAGAAAATCACTCTGAAACAATTTAATGTCAAAAAGTATGTAACATGTAGAACTGTAGTGAGTGACTGGAGATCCATAAAAAATTCTGTTTAGCATACTTGTTTTATGGATCTGGAGTATCTCTAGAATTGCTGGTTCTGGAAGTGTTCTGTAAAGTGAGATAACTGTAAACATCTTTTTTTGCAAGCACTCTGTTTTCTATTCTTGAAATGTAGCCTAAAATCTACTTTTCTGTTGGGCTGTGTAATCCAGAAAGAGAGAAAAAAAAATGAGGGAAGGAGATTTCACTTCTGGGTTTCGTATAAAAATTCACTGCCTCACAAATCTCTTCCTTGTGTTCGTGATTTCTAGTGGTAAATGTATAAAGGAGTGATACTCCATATGGTAAACTGCAGTTAATTTATCTTCTTGCATATGATTTTACTAGTCCTTTAACATTCTTTCCAATACCAGATTCAACATAGAAAAGCAAATTCCTAAAACAGTTGACAGAAGATAGTTTTCCTACGCAGTACAGAGGGTGTTATTGAATTTGCTTTGTCATTTGAAACATTCATTGAAAAGATTTAGACATTGAGGGTGGTGTCTGCCATCCAAGTGTTCTGTTCTCCCTGATCTCTTGCTATGACACTAATTAAACAAAGTGATTTGTCATTTTTACATAAGGGGTTTCTTTATGGAATGAGTCTTCCCCAGGATGGGGGTTCATATTACCATTACACTCTTAGAAATGCCTAGTATAGATGAATTGCTTTGATACTGAAAACATCACTTTTGTCAGCTAGAGGCTGAGGATGTAGTTACACCAATGCCGTAGTCAGCTGTTGGCAAAAGGACTCTGTCCACTCTCTGCACCCTGCGCTGTGAGCCTGCAGGAAGGTCTATGCCATGAAAACAATTCATTTTCACTTGTGTGAGCTGGATCACTGTGTGACTGTTTAAGCACTTGTGCTATCAAAGGGTGAGGTGGGCTTGTCATTGTAGTGCTGACAACCATTTTCTTAAAGAAGTTGCAAGTGTGTAGCCCCAAGACCTGGCTTTAAGCAGATGTGGACCTGCACATGGAGCATACCTGCACAGATGACAGCTATCTCAGTTGCTGGCATAGGCGTGGGTGTATGTGCTGCCAATCCATCAGTCATTTATGTACTTGCTTCAGGGTGACACTGGGGCTGAAGCCTGAACTGCTTCTATCCCAGTTACCAGCTGCAGGCTGGATTTTGTATGCAACATGAAAATACTTCAGTGTTACAACTGTCCCTGTGTTACATCAATTTCTGTGGCAGGTGTGTATGTGTGTGTGTGTGTGCCTCACATGAGAAAATTCGAGCTCTTGGGTTTCAAACTCTACAAGTCATCACCAGTGCTGTTCCTATTTTGTTACTCAATATCTAAGAGAGCAGCCCACAAGGGTTGGCTAAATATGGCTTGCATGTAGACTTTAAATGACACGCCACAATTGCAGCAGCTTGGAGTCTCACAACAGCTTGAAAAAGCCACCTGTGAAAGAAGACAGCTCCCAGTTTCTGGCTCTCTCTGGGGTATGAATTTAAGAAAATGCTGGCAAGGTCATCAGCCGCATTATATGTGTTCAAGAGGAGGTATTGTTCTGCAGGTGGTTGCACTGCTACAGTTAACCTATTACTGTAGCTGAAAGAGACAACCTGGTGTGTGGTTTTCTGAAGGGGTTTGTGTTACTGGGTCAGCAATAGTTTTTAATAAAAATTAAGGGACATTTCAGTTGTACTGAGGGATAAGGATGCAGTTGCAAGGGTCAGGATGTAAAAAAGAGACTCGGTTATAATGCTTTTTTGCTATGCATGTTTCCTGTATAGCTGTCAAATCTGCTGACAGTTCATTTTTTTTAATAAACTGTAGTTGTTCCTTTGCATTTACTGAAAGAAATGGATAATGCAGAACAGTCTGTGTAGGTGCTGAAACTGGAGATGTGAAAATACAGGAGGAGGCAGCCAAGAAATATTTCTGTCAAATGGAAATTTCCAAACATGTAGAATGAAACTATTGGCTCTAGGAGACCAACAGGCATCAAAGTGATTGACAATCTGCATATAAGCACTGGGTGGTGGATGTAAACTCTTGATCAGATGGGGTGCTAAAATTTCATCTGGTGAATTGAATAATGGTATAGCCTGCTGCCTAAATCACCTTGTTCTTGTGTTGCTTATTTTAGCCAGTTCACCTTTAAAAATACCTGATTGTATGCATTAAAATACATTCTGAAAAGGATTCTTTCTTCCCTTTCCCCCCCTTCCCCTCCCCTTTTTCCCTTTTTCCCCCCTTCCCTTTCTCTTTTCCTCTCTTTTTTTTCCCCCTTTTTTTTTTTTTTTTTTTTTTTTTTTTTTTGTGTGGAGTGTGGGCATTTCCTAAAAGAAAATGCCATACTGCTGTATTTGAAAGAGGGTTCTCTTGCTATCTCTTTCTCTTCTCTCCCTTCCCCCCCCCCCCCATTTTTTCTATGAATCTGACTCATCACCCCAGCCTTGGGCATTTCCCTTTTAGACCACTGCCTGTAAATTCTCCCACTCTCTCCCATTTTGTGCATGGTAACAGAGGGAGGATGCCAATCTCTAGTTCCCAGATGTAAATTGGCTCTGTTTCCATGGCATACTCCTCAGCCCATGTCCTGTTGCATAAAGCTGTGGGCTTCCACTGCTTTTTGATCATATGCATCAAAGCGAAGAATTAATGTGGTGGACTAATAGCATTAAACAGCATGGAAGCTACATTCAACACTGTAAAGGGCTGGGTTTGCTAATTGCTGACAGGTATTCTTAGCACCAACAATTAGGTGTAGACAGTCACTTAACTCTGATGATCAGAGTTGAAGTCACCATAGGAACATAAGAGCTGTTGCTGTAGATCAGACGGTGGATCCATCTGGCTTGGCATTCTCTCCCCAGTGAGGACTTGTGCTGATATTAAAGGTGGTGTGAGAGGAATTAACACCACGTCAGCGTGATTGTCTTTGGTGGTGGGTTTTTTTTATTAGACAATATTGTAACAGTGTTTTGTTTTTTTAAAACCAGTATTTGCTGAAGTGTTGAGGCCTACCTAACTTTCAAAAAAACTTTGATGCTAACAAGATGAATAACAGGGAATGATGTGTTTAAAACCAGAGGAGTGAGGAAATGAGACCTCTTCCCAGTTAAATCCATTCTAAGGGATTCCCACAAGACTTGGTAGGTGTTCACATCTCTGTTACATCTCTACCAGAATCTTTACTCTGAAATACAAGCAAATGAACATTTCAGTGCAAACATCAACACTGTGGATGTTTCAAGAAAACAATGTAGGATTTGTCTAAAGGACGTGAGCGTGCAGAGAACATCCTGAGATGATTTGTGATCTGCTTGTGATTTCAAACAAATCCCAAACCAGTTCTATTTGTTGGTAATGTTTCAGTCATTTGGATCCTTCTTAAACAACGTGCTAGTCTTCTAAGGCACAATATTACTATCTTTCTGAAATGATCAGCTCCTGAAGCTGAACTTGAATGGACTGAAAGGAACAAGAGAGCTGAGCAGGGCTGAGCTGCACCCTCGGACCTTGGAGATGACAGCTGACGTGTTCAGTGTTCCAGTTCAGTGCCACACTTTATACCCTGTTTGTCTCTGTACTTGAACTTTACGTCATAAGCAATGAGTATTTTTAATAGAGTCTGTACTCTTTTGTCTGAGGCAAATGCAGGCCCACACATGGTGTAAGCTTCGACTAATTATCCTCTGGGGTCTGGTGTGCATATTTGCATATCTCCTCTATCAGTGGACCACCAAGATTATTCAATTAAATCCTTACAATGGCATTAACAAGGCCAGTGATTAAAGCATTACTGATGACTGTTCATTTATAAAATAATTACTTTTTATAAATTTCAGTGTCTACCCTTTTTTCTTGCAAAATAGGATCTATTGTGAGGGAAAGCCTGAAATGCAGGATGTGTCTGAATTGGTGCCACAATTAAACTGAAATGCAAGTGGATGCTCCAATCTTTGAGCTGCTTTCTTCTGTCAAATTGTTAAAAGAGATCTTTCTAAGCATTTCCCAGATGATAATACATTTACTTGGCAGAAGCTGGCCAAGCCATTTTCACCTCTCAGCAGTCTGAGGAAGTGTCTAGTGTGTTCTGGTACAAGTGCTTGATAAGCATGGCTTTATTTTAAAGGTTCTACTGGGTTATTAATAGAAATGTGTCGTTGTTTAAGGAAAAATGGCTCTTAGCTAGAGATGTGATTGTGGAAGCGTGCTAGTTCCTAAGACATTGGTAAAGTGATCAAGAGATCACAGAAGTCATGTGGCTATGTGAAGACAGTGTTATGTTGTAAGACTTCTGTGTAACCTTGGCTAAGATAAAGAAAAGAATGTGCTTCATAGACAGTCAATGCTGTGATTCACACAATCCTAAAAACAAAACCAAATGAACCCAACCGACCAAAAACTACACCCCCCAAATCTGGCAGGGGAATCATTAATAATAGCAGATGGGATAAAGGAAGCAGATCCATAGAAATCTGGACAAAGGTAGAAAGTTTTTGAGAAATAAAATGTTTCACTCCTGCTGCAGTTTAGAGGGTGTTGATGCTCATGTGCTTAGCTAGATTTGTGAAGCAACACAGTGTCATTTCACTGAACATCTCTTGAAAGTCTGCTGTTGAATTTGAAGTAGTAATTTACTGAGATTATATATTTATGTATATACACACACATATACATTGCATTTGTAACTCAATAAAATGAAGCAGCTCTCCTTTCTATTCTAAAGCAGAGTTCAGTTGAACAATTGACTCATGCTGCAGCTCCTGCAATTACTCTTTAAAGGCTCTCGATGCTGTTAGTAGTTTGAGTCTAACTACTTGTTCTTTGTATCAGAAAACCTGTTGACTGTGGCTTTTTGTTGCCCTCTCCAAAAGTCATCTTTTACTTCTTCCATCTTCTCTTCCTCTTCAGTGGAGGGTGCAGTGTTTGTCCTGCACTGGGGAATCAAGCTTTGGGCAGCATTAGCTGATAGGATATCTATTGCCAGACTTCAATGGGAAGCAGCAGCCAGACTGGAGCATCTAGTGCTGGTACACATGCCACCTGCAGAGCCATGCTACTCCAAATCTCCTTTTTCTTTAGAAAACACATTGGAGTTTTCACTGAAGAATTGTTGCCTTACTCCAGTTCTTGGAAGGTAGTTAACCATGAAGGTTAACTGCCTGAATGGGTTACAGCTACCAAACCTGAGGCTTACAGATAGGTCTCCCTTCTAACGCCCACCTCACTATTTTCTCATTCTTACCTTATACTGCAAATGATGTATTAGTCATTTTCACTACAGAGTAGTTCTTACATAATGGAAAATTGTCTTCACCTGTAGTGCTGTTATCAGAGTACTATATTAGACACTGTACTGTGCCCGGGGCTTAAAATATGTATAGTTAAGTGTGATATAAATTGATGGCACGTGGCAGTAAGTGTATCTCGGAAATTGTCATGCTTCTATTTAAATGTGGCTTTTGTAGCCTTTATCAAGCCTTAGTGTCTTACAAGTTCCCTGGTGTGTTATATCCAGTGTGACAGACACTCTCCCACAAAGTTTTGGAAAAACTCAAAACATTCAGAAATTCTCTTGCTTGATTAGAAAGGTTAAAAAAACTTCTTAAAACCTTCTCAATCTCTAGTAAAATATACAATATTTTAGAAAGTATTTTATTCTAGTGTTTTAAAATAGCTTTTAATCTTGTAATTACATAAGCTTAGAGTTTTACACTGGAAATATATCACGAGAGCACGTTGACCATGTCGGTTCAAGTGAGAAAAGGCTTGGTTTGTGCATAAATATTTTCACTGGAATATAAATGTAGTTTTGGAGTGGTCCCCTTGAAAGAGAAGTGTAGAATTCAAGGGTAGTAATACATAATGTTTTGGAAAATAAATATCAGTAGTAAATGAAAAGCTGGAGCACAGTCAGTTGTACAGAAATGTCCATGTGCTTTTTCATTACAGCAGGAGCAAGAATATCAAAACTCCCATAATAATAACTAAGGAGGGTTGTTGTAGTTTGGGCTGGGTGCCCTCTGCTACGGGGGTGTTTCCTGTGCCCAGAAGTCCAGCCCAGTGGGTGGACGCAGGAAATTAGGTATTTCTAGCATAATCCCTTGCACCACTATAAATTTTACATCAGGGTCTGGCACTTCCTCTTTCCTTTCCACTCCGAGACCCAGTAACTGGGAGAGAGATCTCCCGGCCATGGACCTGATTAGGCCCAAGGCCACGGGGGGATGGGCAGTCTCAGATCTAGCCAGCTGAGACTAGCCTAGCAGAAGGGGGGGAAGGAGGAGCCCTGGGGGTTTTGGGTGCACCCTCAGGAGGGGTTGGGGTCTTTCTGGGTCTATTTTGGTCTCTTTCTTGTCACTGTGTTCCTTTTTTTTTTTGTACGCACTCACTGTTCTCTATTTAAACTTTCCATCACTTTTGCAATCTGTTTGTTCAAGTCGTTATTTCTGTGCATGGTGGGGAGGGGATTCGTCCCAACCCATTACAAGGGTTTAAAAGGAAAGTCTACAGAATTGACACATTGCTTAAAAATACAAACTCAGGGTAGATGAGAACAAAATGGTGGCAGCAGCAGCTATCATTTAGTATAGAATAGAACAGACCAGACCAGACCAGGTTGGAAGAGACCTTTGAGATCATCGTGTCCAACCTGTCATCCAACACCACCCAACCAACTAAACCGTGCACCCTGTCAAGTCTCCTCCTGAACACCTCCAGTGATGGTGACTCCACCACCTCCCTGGGCAGCCCATTCTAATGGGCAATCACTCTCTCTGTGTAAAACTTCCGCCTAACCTCCAGCCTAAACCTCCCCTGGCACAGCCTGAGACTGTATCCTCTTGTTCTGGTACTGGCTGCCTGGGAGAAGAGACCAACCTCTGCCTGTCTACAACCCCCCTTCAGGTAGTTGTAGACAGCAATAAGGTCACCCCTGAGTCTCCTCTTCCTTAGGTATTGCATTGCAAAGAATATTAGTAGAACTTTTGAATGCATCTTCTAAAGCATGTGCCTTACACAGGGGCTTATGAACACTTTGCTCTTATCAGCATATGTGATGTAATACAGGTCTGTCAGCAGTTTGCTTTGAAACTTGCAATTGCTTTGCACCCTTCTTTTGTTCAGACTCCCTGATGTTAAGTTACCATATTTATATGTTTTCCAGTGGATCCATGCAGCCTGGTTTCCAAAGCTGTTTAAAAAGCTTAATTGAAAAAAGGTTTGTAATTCTAGGGTACGATAGGGCTGACAAAAAAGTGCTTGCATTTGCTCTTTACTGTACAGTGTAGCATTACAGATTTAGTAAAATAGGAGAGTTGGTACAACCACAGACCACATCCTTGCTAACAGTTGTGTGGAAACTGCTTTTACTTACATTTTTTTTTCCCCCCCTGCATTCAAACAACTTTTTGTTAGATAAGCATAAGCTACTGCATTTGTTGCAGTTAGAAATGAGGCATTCTTACACAGGAAAACAAGCCTGAAAGGTAAAAATTGCTGATGTGATTTGCTCCCCCACCCCCTGCCCCAGTTCAGGAATTAAATGCTTTACAGGAGCAGAATAAAGCTGGCCTAGACTTGTTTCATGTTTGTCTCCAGTTGAGCCTTACCTTTAAATGTCAGTGCAAAAATTTACCATTAATGTAGAGATGACTTTATTGCTCTGATAATTTTGGTACTCTTACTTTGGCTGTAATCTTTTCAAGTGTTATGAAGGGGGTATGAAAAATACATAAAATTGATTCTCATAAGAAATACTTTTGGGTACTGGGAGCATATTTTTAATTGCATGTTTGCATAATAGAAATTAGATTGTCAGGCTGTAAATCTTGTCTGTGATGTAGAATAAATGTTAGGAGGCAGATAGTTGGTGCAGCATTCTTCTGAAATATGTTTTTTTGAATGTTAAAAGCAGCAGTCATTCTAAATTAAAGACCTGGAGGCCTGTTGAAAGTTGTGTCCTGGTTTATGATCTTGTTTGTATTCTTCCAGTGAAGTAGAACTCAGCCTTTGCTTTGATGGTCAAGTTGAGAAGGAGCAAATGAATAGGCTTTAGCATTTAGGAACACATAAATAAAGTCTACAAAGAAAGGCCATGCAAAAAGCTTTTGAAGTGGCATCTAGTTCAGTGCAACAAAACCAGATGTGTCTTTGGAGTTCTGGCCCAGCTAATTATTTTTATTTTTCTGTGAGAGGACAGGGAGCTCAACCAAATCATACAATGAAGGGACCCCAGACTAACTGATCCCACCCTAGTACTTTGATCTTTCTTGTACTTTTGAGTGAACTGCTGCCTTCCACAGTGAAAACAGTCTGACCCTTTATTTTTGATGTGTTCATCTTCCTGTACAACTGCACTACATATCTCCGCTTCTGTTATCTGAATTTATTCCCTACCAAAAACTCCTGGTGCTGCTGTAGATGATAGCGATTTCAAACTGGCAAAACTGGACAGAATTTGGGATTTGCTGATTTTGCAGTCCAGGGAGCGTTAAGAGTATCACAGGTACACAGTATTTCGGGATTGGCAGCCCTGCAAAACACAAGGTAGAACAAAACCAAACAATCCTGGCTCTTCAGGGGGCAAGTAGTGCTCCTAGATTTCTGTGTTTTGTTGCTATGTACTAATAGAATAATATATTTGAGTTTTAGATCTGAGGACTTTTTTCCAGTAGTTCCTCGATCACAGTTGGCCATCAAAAAGATTGCTTGTTGACTGTACAAGCAGTGAGCAGATTAGAACTACACAACAAGGTTTGTTGAGTATGTCTAGAAAATAAGGAAAATAATCCTGTCTTCTGAAGAGATTAAGGGACTCAGGAGATGGAAAGGAGAGTAGATAAGAAGGTAAATAGCATGACTCAAATTCAAGGTTACTGTCAAGTTCTAACCTGAACAAGCTAAATCCTTTTGCTCTGAGGGCTTGTCCATCTGCCAAAGCTACCTGCTAAATGAGGCCAGCCCTTGCAGTGTTCAGACAAAAAGATTGGGAAGATGTTTAAAAGTTCTAGAGTAAAATTGATGTTGTTAAGCTGATATCAGTTGTCTTGCACTGAGGTAACTAAAAAATGGAACTTACCCCTGCATGATCTGTTTTGATGTGGTTAAGGTTTTGTGTTGTGGAATTTTTTTTATTCCTTCTTGGCTTGTTTTGGTTTAGTTTTGATACTTTTATAGCAGGTCCTTGTCCCAGGCCGCTACTGAAATCAAAACCAGAATATTAACTTGATACATGCAAGAACTATGCTTGATTTTGCATTGAAATGCTTCTCTCTCATGTCATTTTAGTAAGCTGTGTCAATTTCTGGAGCCCAGCACATCCCAGGAGCAAATATTAGTGACGAATAGTTTGTGCTGAGCCTGGAGAGTATGGTCATGAAAGCTAATAAAATAGGGAATTTTTTCCATCTTTGTCTCTAGTGTTTAGCCTGACATTAGCGTAACCTACCCTATGGATGCTGAAATAGCAAGGGTCAGTTACATCCTGTAGAAGTGCAATGCTCTCTGTGTGTGTAAAGTTACTCTGTATTCTCAGAACATGGTGATGTGAAAAATGGGTTGGAGAGAGGAGTGTTGTATCCCTGTGTAAGTAAAGAATTAACACCCCGGCTTCTAGCTGCTTATTTGTCATGGTAAAGTTGACTATTTGCTTCTGTTAGTCAAAACCAACCTGCTTCTTGACAGCTTCAAAATGAAAGTGGTGGCTGGAGCAAAATATTATGGGGCTTGAAGTTCAGATTGTTAACATGAGAGGCTTCCTGCTCTCCCTGCTAGTTTTGGGTTCTGGGGGTTTGGATGTTGTCTCTTATGCTGAGATGGCAACAGGACCAGGAGGGATGGAGGGAGTCGCTCCCCTGGCTTGGGTTTTCACCTTGCTGCTGCTGCTTTCTGCTGTGCTTTTTCTGCAAATAGGATAAGGCAATTGTACATTCATGTTGCCTCGTTTATATTGAACTCTCCTCTCACTGTCACAGCCTGCAGAGTTTTTTGTGTGTTGCTTTTCCCTCACTTCGGTGTTGGGGGAAACAGACAGGTTAACCCGTTTGCTGTGTGCCACACCTTGAGTACTGTGTCCAGTTCTGGGCCCCTTAGTTTAGGAAAGATGCTGAGCTGCTGGAACGTGTCCAGAGAAGGGTAACGAGACTGGTGAGAGGCCTCGAGCACAAGCCCTGTGAGGAGAGGCTGAGGGAGCTGGGATTGTGTAGTCTGCAGAAGAGGAGGCTCAGGGGAGACCTTATTGTTCTCTAAAACTACCTGAAGGGAGGTTGTAGCCAGGTGGGGGCTGGTCTCTTCTCCCAGACAACCAGCACCAGAACAAGGGGACACAGTCTCAAGCTGTGCCTGGGGAGGTTTAGGCTGGATGTTAGGAAGAAATTCTTCATGGAAAGAGAGATTAACCATTGGAATGTGCTGCCCAGGGAGGTGGTGGAGTTGCCATCCTTGGAGGTGCTCAAGAGGGGACTGGATGTGGCAGTTGGTCTAGTAGGCACGAGGTCTTGGGTGACAGGTTGGACTTGATGATCTTTGAGGTCTCTTCTAAACTTGGTGATTCTGTGTTTACCTGTTACACTATTGCCAAACAAATCACTCCACCACCTAATAGAAGAAAAGACACATTAATATGCAGAATTGAAACTCTGAATTACACACTGGAGCTTGTGTAAAATTGAAATTGGAATCCTCAGTTTAAAAAAAAAAAAAAAAAGAAAAAGACAAAAACACACCAAAAAAACCACAACAAATTTTGCTTTATTTCCCCTGAGGTTTATTGGTGAGATAATGTATTATTATAGTGTAATACAGGAAATACTAAGTGCATGTATGGACCTGGAAATTCATGGGTAACTGAACAGCTGTTTAAATCAGATGCTAACTTGGTTTTAATGAAAGTCTGTAGTCTGCAAGATTGAGTTTAAAACAAATGCCTTCATCTATTGTTACGTGGGAGGGTTATGACAATAGCTATCAAGCTCCTCTACACCTTATGCCAGTATTTTGAGGAGTCTTGTCAAAATATCAGCTAAATTAATACCCAAAAAGCAATAATTCAGGTAAGGAAAAAGTTTTCAAATGGAAGTATTTGGAATCTATTCATCCAGTTAGACATATTTACAGTTGTCACACTTCTTAGTTGTACAAGCTGAATTCCCACTGTTCACTCTTGAGATTTCACTTGCATCTAAGCTGAAGAGAGAAAGAAAAGGTTGTTCCTCCTTTGCCTCCCTCTCATCATTGCCACTCCCTTCCCACTTTTCCTCCTGGTTTTTGTATGACTTCCACTTTACAATCTTTGAACGGGACTTCTTTCCTGTCAGCGTGAACCAGACGCCCTCATACCAAACATGGGCTGTGCCTTCTCTGTTGGAGCCCTGAGTATTGCTGGTGCTTTAAGCAGAAATCCTGATCCATTAAATTTTGTATTTCTGAATGTCAGCTGATAGCCAGCTGTCAAGAAGGCAACATTTTGGTGAAGCTTGGAGCGTGCCAACTCATGTCCATAATTATTATTTTTTTTCAGCTTGATGTGAGAATTTCTGAAATGTCAGAGAACAAAGAGCACAGTTTTGGAAGTGAAGTAAAAGAGGAATCATGAAAAAAAAACCTGGATGCTTCCTTAGGAATGTTTTGAATTTTAATTGTCTTCAATCTGGACCATTCTCACTTGAAAGGCATTGTACTCAGGCCCTCTTTTTCCGTCCTCTCATGTAGTGATTGCATTCCTGCAACAGAAGCTTCTTCAGAAGCTAAACTTAGAATTCTGCAGAGTTTAATGTGAAGATGAGGTACTGGCATTTGCTAACTCATTAATTAAGCTCCATAACATTTTATTCATTTAGTATGCATAGGTATTTGAAATCCCAGTAAAGAAAGTGGAAAGAATTGGGCTCTCTAATCTTGTGCTTTAGTTTTATGCAGATCTACCTAACTGTCAATTGATCATGCAAGTAGTGTGAATATTTTATTAGGCTTTTGTTTGGAGGTAATTTTTAATTATTAATGCTCCATAATGCTCTTATCAAGAGCAGCTGAGGGAACTGGAATTGTTTAGTCTGGAGAAGAGGAGGCTGAGAAGAGACATTTCACGTCATACAACTCCCTGAAAGGAGGTCATAGTGAGGTGGGGGTTGATTTCTTCTCGCTAGTATCAGGTAGTAGAAGGAGATGAAATGGCCTGAAATTGCCATGTTTAGATTGGATATTAGGAAAAATTTCCCTACTGGAAGAGTGATCAGGCATTGGCTCAGGCTGCCCAGGGAGTTGGTGGAGTCACTGTCCCTGGAGATGTTCAAGAAATGTGTGGACATGGCTGTTGGGGACATGGTTTAATGGCCATGGGGGTGTTAGGTCAACAGTTGGACTCTATGATCTTAGAGGTCTTTTCCAACCAAAACAATCCTAGGCTTCTATAATTGTACAATAGTACAATCCAAAGAAATTTTAAAGAAACCTGGGGAATGTGAAGATTGCCTTGTTAAGTCTAGGTGGTTTCAAGAAGCAGGAAAGTTAGCGTAACACTTGCTAGATAATCTGTGCTTCATAGTTTTGAAAGCTGAGACAGTTAAATGGATAGGCCACAAAAAATGCAGGCTCAAAGATAAAGTGCCATTCAAAGCTTCTGTTGTTCTGCACCTCTTCTGTTAATTTGCAACTAAAGCACATGTGTGTATGTGTGTGTGTGTGTGTGTGTGTGTCCAGGTTTGTTCTCTCTCCAAAAGTATTTTTCAGAGCTGTACTTGTGGTAAGGAAGGCATGGCAATTATATAAGATGCCCTACATGGAAAAGATTATAATTGCATACTCTTTACAAAAGTAAATGCTCCCCAATGGAATTATTTCTTTGTGATTTACAGTGCTCAATTCAGATACTGGGGGGCTGTTTATAAATAATATTCTAAGTGTTAAAAACAGAGGAGATGACTTTGTTTTGAAGCATGTGTGTTATATCCACGTAACCTGTCTATGTTATATACTTGTTGCCCTTTCTTAATCTGATTTCTGTTTGTATGCACTGAATTGGGTTAAAATGTTGCCAGTGGACCTCTTCTGCTCTCTCCTACACTCTGGGGACTTCAGAGAGGGTTATTGCAATTCCACCACCATTTGTAGTTGCATAGTCTTGTTGAAGTGCCAGCTGGCAGCTTCACACTTTCACGTGTACTCTTAGCATAACTGGGACTGGGACCCTGCAGCTTGCATGTAGGCTGGGGGTAGAAACACTCTGGTCTGCAGCAGGCACAAATAGCTGTCAGATGATTGACATATCTGGTAGGCAGTAAAGGCAATTCCCCCTGCTTCTTTTTCTTCCCCTCTAGGGCTGGAGGGCTTAAGTCATAACATTTCCTTCTTGAGTGGCAGCAGCTGATAGTTGTTGAATTTTGGCACTTTATTCCCAACGGGGGGAGGTGCTGTGATCTGGCAACACCTGCAGTTCTGGGGAGGAGATACTGCAAAATGAGCATTCTGTGCTGATGAGGGTGAAGTTTTCAGCTGACAGGCTTCTTGACACTTGAAGGTACTCCCAAGATTGCTGCAGGGGAGCAGCAGTAAATTAAAAAGTCAACAGCAAAAGTGGAACTGTGATTGCGACACATCATGGTTGTCCCAGCCTCTGAATATTTATATGCATTATCAGAACTATTTAAACAAGTGGATGTGTGCTGAGGGACGTGCTTTAGTGGTAGTGGCTTATCAGCAGTGGTGGGACTGTGGGCTCTAGGCAGGTAGTTGGACTTTATGATCTCAGAGGTCTCTTCCAGCCTCAGCAGTTCTATGGTTCTAAGCTAGAAGACAATTACTTTATGGTAGTGATATTTGATGCCTACAGGTCAGTTGTTTGTCCTTTGTTATGTCTTGTCCTCCATTATGAGGAAAGGCTGAGGGAGCTTGGAGAAGAGGAGACTGAGGGCTGACCTCATTCATGTTTATAAAGATGTGAAGGGCAAGTGTCAGGAGGATAGAACCAGGCTCTGCTCGGTGATGTCCAATGATAGGACAAAGGGCAATGGGTGCAGGCTGTAGCAGAGGAGGTTCCACATGAACATAAGGGAAAACTTCTTCACTATGAGTGTGACAGAGCCCTGGAGCAGGCTGTGCCGAGAGGTTGCGGAGTCTCCTGGAGACATTTAAAACCTGCCAGGATGTGTTCCTATGTGACCTACTCCAGGTGATCCTGGTCTGGCAGGGGGGTTAGATTACATGATCTTTTGAGGTCCCTTCCAACCCCTAGCAGTCTGTGATTCTGTGTATGATTCTGTACTCAATTTGTCCCTCTCTGGCTGAAATGCTGCTTATGAATATATGTCTAAAGACTGAAATGAATTATAAGTGATCATATATGAACAAGTAATATTCTTACTGCTCTGGTTTCTAAATTCAAGACCTAAGTATCATTGTTTTCCATCTTTTTCCAGAGTATTAATGAAGATTCTTTAATACTTGTTTTCATCCTTTATATATATATATGTGTGTATATATATATATTCATCTGTGCTTACAGATACACTGTTATATGCCCTAATTAAATATTCCTGATTGTTTTCACTCCATGTTCTGGATTTATATCACTGAGTTGGAAAAATCAAAAAGCCCTTGCCTAATAATTCTCCTTCTCTCTCTTCCACAGTCATAATGAACGAAAAGTAACCTGCAAACATCCAGTAACAGGACAGCCATCACAGGACAACTGTATTTTTGTTGTGAATGAACAGTAAGTAGCATCTGTCTCAGTCTACAATAATTAAAACATGTATTTTAATACTGGAATAAGGTTCAAGTGACTGCTAATTGCAGTATTTAGTTTTTCCAAATCAGATTAGCATGGAAGAGGTGTTACAGTTTACGTTATTTGAAAGCAATTTTAAACATTTAATACTATTTTTCTATGATAAAAACTGTAGTCTAAATTAGTTACATGATACAAATGCACCTTGTTTATGCACTGAGTGAATTTCCACTTGCCACTTTATTCTGTAGTGTTAGCAAACAACCTATATATAATAATCCAACAGACTTCCAAAAAGGGAGTAAGTTTTTTAATGTATTAGGGCCAGTTGCTTGCCTTTAACCTACCATGTGTTGCATGATGGTTTCTCTGCAATCTATTATTTTCTTGGCCAGTTGAGATGCTTTCTCAGTCACTAAGTAGTAACTTGGCTTTGCTGCCTTTGCATCATCAGTCTTGTAGACCACAGAACAGTATGAGTAGTTGTGTATGCAGCATGTAAGTCACACCTGACCTCAGTATTTTATGCGTGGCTGGGTACTGGGTGTTCTACTCACCACAATTGCTGAGAAAGCCATCAGAACAGCATTATGTGAAGCTTTACAAGCATGTATGGTCTCATTGCAGTGAGACAAAGCTTTGGAGAGCATTTCTTTGCATTTCCATCTCATGGTTAGACCTGATTTTTTTTCCATCTCACCATCACCTTACTCTAATAGAAAAATTCTGTTTTAAAAGAACACCTTAAAATTAATCTAGGATGGATTTAAGTTCAAAATGTTGCACAGGTAACTTCTCAACAACATGTGAATTGTTTTCATGTTGGAAAAGCTGGTCACAGGCTGTATTATGCTGCACCTAGGGGTGCTTTTTAATAGCAGTCTGCACACACAGCATGTTCTAGTGCTATTACATATTCTATTTTCAGGACTGCTGCAGCAATGACATCTGAAGAAAAGAAGGAGCGACCAGTAAGCATGATGTGTGAAGCAACTAACTATAATCTGACATCAGATTATGCTGCTCATCCAATGAGCCCTGTGGGCAGAGTAAGTCTTTTTGTCTAAATTAAGTCACAATTCAAGTCATTCAAGATACTAGACAGTGTATATTAGTAGCCCATCAGAAAAGAGAAAGAAAGCATGTCTGTTTTTCAGGGCACTTGACTCCTTTCATATTTGATTTGGAAATTGAAGTGTGTGAAACAAGTTATCACTGAAGCTATAATTTTTATCAGGTGTCTCAGATGTTATGGATTGCATAAACTTAAATTGTTTACAGGGTCTGATCTTTCTAATCTCTGTGAATAACAACATCTTGAGTAACTGATCAGATATTTGGGTAAGCATTGTTAAGGAAATTGCTCAGTCGCGAACAGTTGACTAGATTTTTCCAGGTAAAATAGCATTGTAATTGCGTGTAACAAGCAGCTACATGAGAGAGCCTAGTATAAGATGAAGCAGAAATAGCTCTCTCCCCAGTAAAAGTCTTATTTCTAATCCTCTTTTTCCTCTATGTACATCCTACTGGCCAGACAACACCCTACCACTCTTAAGTGCTGCTTCTTCCCTATTAGCTCGAAGTGAATTTCAAACCTTGAAACCACTAGCACAAACCTCTAACTGTGAAAAAGACCTACAGAGGCTTGAGATTTAGACAGAGGTATATATTTCCACATCTCTTTTTTAAATTAGTTAATAGGGTTTGTAGTTATCTTTTTCTTTCTTCTCATCCTGAAATGTATTCAGAAAATCAGCTTTTTAATGTGCAGAGTTACCAGGCATGCTCCACAATTCATCTCCCCTGCTCTTCATTGCTGTCCTGATTATCAGCAGAATAAGGCTACCAGTTTTCTCACAGTGAGTGAGCCCAGGAGAGCTGCTGCAGAGCCCCTAATGTCTCTATTGCAGCTAGGATGTATCACACTGTATATAAATTTCATCAGTTTGTTTATAGATACTTCATACAGAACTGAATCCTGAGCTATCTTTACATGGCTAATTTAGATATAGCCATACATGTCTTCTCAGCATTAGGGTTAGCCAGAAATTTTGCAGTATTAGTCATGAGATACATTAGCAAGCAGCATAGTAAACAGGGGCAATGTGAAGGGCAGTATTGGTGCCTAGGGGGCCAAACGTGTTTTCATGGTTTGTATTCCCACTATAGCAGTGTTCCTTCTGAATCTTGCATTTTACTCAGTCTAAAATAAATCCACTTTGCTCTATATGCAAACCAAATGGGAGACCTGCAAGAGCAGCCTCCTGGTCCAAGCTAAAATGCTGAAGGAGAAAACCCACTTAGCTCATGGAAAACTTCAACATTGGAAGGCTCTGAAATTGCCTCCAAAATCCAGAAGAGAGCATCATGTTGGTTTGTGGTTTGGAAGATAGTTTAAGCCTTGAAGACTGAACACATATTTTCAGACAAACATTCAAAGTAGCAAAGATTTGGATTTATTTTGTTTGAGTTCACTTGCAGACAATTTTCTGTTCACCAAGGCTCAGTAAGTTTAATGTTAATCATTACTTCTGGTGGGCTAGTTCTGAAACTAGGAAAGAAGCCTCAAGTAAGCTCTGTGTCCTTTACTATCTAAGGAGAGAGAGCAGCAGCTTGCAGTGTGGTGAAGTGGGCAATCCTCAGCTACTGACTGGTTTGTTGTCCAGAGTTCAAAATCCTGATGGTATTTGTTTTCTTTGGGTTTGGGAAAGAGAATATCAGTGGGTGGAATTCCAGGCTTCTTCCTCAGTACTGCAGCTGTACAGAGTAGCCTCAGAGGCTCTGATTTTGGAAACATCATTTGCTGGGACTGTGCCTTATAACAGGTCTGTTTGTACCAGATGTGACTGTAAGTTTGCTAGCTGTGTTAACTTCTACGCCTTCCAGCATGCAATTAGTATTTGGACCCTTCAGTTACCATCCTTGTTTTGTTTATGCCTTTGCAAAAGAAGAGCTTTGCAACATGTCCTAGATTTTTTTCAGTTCTGTTAGGTAAAAAGTAGTTGAACCCTTTAGTTGTTTTTTTTTCCCTTTCTGCCTGTTTTTCCAGCTTGAGATACCTTAAATACATGTGAGAGAATATGGGATGCCCAAGGGATCCCAGACATAACAAGAGGAGGAGGCGATGTAAAGAGTTGAGAAGTCATAATTAGTTTGTATCTACACCTACAGTATTCCAGTATCCTAAAATACTCCTTGTCTCAGGGCTCAGAATTTCTTGTGAACATAAAAGAGTTATTCTCTTTATGCAGTATGTGGTAAAATAATCACAAGTCATCTGAAGTGTTGTCTGTAACAACTAAAATTAGAAAGCACTAGTGATGCTGTGTTTAATTAAAGGAAGGTTTAGTCTCTGTTGGTAACATGCAACCCATTAAAACTTGCTGTGAGCTCAGTGAAACTGAATTCAATGTGGTCTATTGTCAGATGTACCTAAGAGATACCTATCTAAATTTGTCAGTAGACCTGACAGTGGTAGTATTACTTGTGGTTGGTTGTGTTTTCAGAAGCATCCTTAATGAATTATCTGTTTTACAAGCATGTGGAGTCTGGAACTCTCTTGAGATGTTTTGAACCTTTGATACCTTATATTACAGCAAGTATGAGTGTGATTAATTATTTCTGATCAAAATCTTGACACAGCTGTTGTGTGATACCAGTTCAGTAGCCATACAGGTTAAATGAGATAGATGTAGGTCACTTTGTCATGTGCTTTGAATTGTTATGGATTCTCTGTATATTCCTTTCATACAGTTGGAATATTCCTTTCATTCAGCCTGGAGAAAAGAAAGCTCCAGGGACATCTTGTAGCAGCCTTTCTGTACCTGAATAGGGCCTAAAAGAAAGCTGGGGGGGGAGAGGGGATGAATTTAAACTTGAGGGGGTTAGATATAAACTGGATATGAAGAAGTCTCTACAGTGAGACACTGGAACAGGTTGCCTAGGGAGGTCATGGGTGCCCCCTGCCTGCAGGTCATAGATGATAGGATCCTAGAGTGCTAGGGGTTGGAAGGGATCTCTGGACATCATCTAGTCCCAATTCCCCCTGCCAAAGTAGGGTCATCCAAAGCAGGTTGCCCAGGATCACAATATCCAGATGGGTTTGGAATCTCTAGAGGAGGAGACTTCACAACTTCACAGGGCAGCCTTCTCCAGGGCTCTGGCACCCTCACAGCACAGAAGTTTTCTTATAGACATCTGTCTACAGGCGTTCAAGGCCAGGTTATATGAGGCCTGGAGATGAGGAGGCTGGGGGGCAGACCTTATTGCTGTCTACAACTATCTGAAGGGAGGTTGTTGCCAGGTGGGCATTGGTCTCTTCTACCAGGCAACCAGCACCAGAACAAGAGGACACAGTCTCAAGCTGCACCAGGGGAGGTTTAGGCTGGATGTTAGGAAGAAAGAGTGAAAGAGAAAGAGTGATTGGCCATTGGAATGGGCTGCCCAGGGAGGTGGTGGAGTCACCATCACTGGAGGTGTTTAAGAAGAGACTTGATGGGGTGCTTGGTGCCATGGTTTAGTTGATTAGATAATGTTGGATAATAGGTTGGACTTGATGATCTCAAAGGTCTCTTCCAACCTGGTTTATTCTATTCCATTCTAGTGTAAGGTGTCCCTGACTATGGCAGGAGGGTTGAAAGTAAATGATCTTTAAGGTCCCTTTCAGCCCAAATAATTTTTATTCTATAATATCATAATTCTCTTGTCTTCTTACAAACCTTTGTCCATTTTTGGTGGGAGGAATTTTTCGGATGAAAATGCAAACATTTCTTACTTTTATTTCTAATTAGATTTTCAATGGCTTGCTCTGTCTTGCTATCCAAACACAGAATCACAGAATTAACCAGGTTGGAAAAGACCTTTGAGATGATCGATTCCAACCTATCACCAAACACCATCTAATCAACTAAACCATGGCACTAAGTCCCTCATCCAGTCTTATTTTAAACACTTTGGGAGCTGGTGACTCCACCACCTCTCTGGACAGCCCATTCTAATGGCCAATCCCTCTTTCTGGGAAGAATTTCGTGTTATAGTATCAGTCAGGGTTGGAAGGGACCACAAGGATCAGCTAGTTCCAACTCCCCTGCCATGGGCAGGGACACCCCACACTAGATCAGGCTGGCCAGAGCCTCATCCAGCCTGGTCTTAAACACCTCCAGGGACGGGGCCTCAACCACCTCCCCGGACAACCCATTCCAGGGCTTCACCACTCTCATGGTGAAGAACTTCCTCCTCACATCCAGCCTGAATCTCCCCACCTCCAGCTTCATTCCATTCCCCTTAGTCCTATCACTGCCTGAGATCCTGAGAAGTCCCTCCCCAACCTTCTTGTAGGCCCCCTTCAGATACTGGAAGGCTCGGGGGTCACGTAACTAACATCCAGCCTAACAGAGCTGAGTCCTGTATCTCCAAGGGCAACTAAAAGCACTCCTTTATGTTGCCTCCCAATTCTTTCAAAAAACAAATGCAGAAGATCTTTGTTTCCTTGTGTTGTAGACTTACAGCAAACACACATAGTTTTTGTCGAGTTCCTCTTTCTTGGCTAGGCTGTGTTGCATTATTCAGTTAATGGCATTGTTGACAAAAGCTGCACATCATTTTAAATGGCAATTTTGGGTTTATGATTTCTATCCTACTGTGGAATTCTCTCTAAAGCGTGTAAAAAACTCAGCTCACTTCTGTGATGCATATTGAGAGAATTTTCAGAGAGGAAACCCTATACCCTAATTTGCAACACAAGCTGAGTGTTTGTTTAGCCTTCCTCCTTTAGGAAGTCAGCATAAACTTATGATTAGTCTCTGCAGTAGAGATGTGGAAGCTGAAGCACAGCATTATATTTTCTCAATTCAAATGCTGGATTTGGAGCAACGCCATGAACACAACTTAAAAAACATACTTGAAATTTACTTCTTTTGCAGAGTGGGATGCTTTGCTATATCACATTGCACGGTCTCTGAGGCACCAGCTCTTGCAGAGTTTAAAACACAAGTAGACGCTTAGCTCATTTAGTTGCAGAAGAAACTTTGTAGGTTGAAAATAAGTAAGTGGGGATTGGCAAAACGCTGCATGTTGCTTTATGACTTCTCTGATTTCTTTTTGTTACTCAAGTAGAAGAAGGATAAAATCTAAAATGTATTATTTATCCTACTTCTCCTAATCATCTATGACCATTGCATAGCTGTAAGGTTGTAAAAGGTATGAGCAACAGAAATGTTAGGGCAAATTTTCAGAGTAAGGCCTTGGTTCAAGCAGGTAGAATAATGACTATTCTAACCAGCCAAGAGATCTGCTTTGTACTGTGTTGAACAGCCTTGATTACCAGCTCTTTGGAGGTGTTCAAGGCCAGGTGGGATGAGGCCTTGAGCAACCTGGTCTAATGGAAGGTGTCCCTGCTCATGTCAGGGAGTTGGAACTAGATAATCTTTAAGGTCCCTTCCAAACTAAACCACTCTATGAATTTATAAGCAGCTCTGCTGAATCTTCAGTTTTGGAGTCAAAACTCTTCTGCTGGAAGAAAGGGTGATGTTCTCTGTGCTGGCTTTTCTCATCCTTTCATCCTAAATGAGATTGACAAACACTGATACCATGAAAAAAGTGAATATTTTATTTTTATGGAAGAGGGAACAGGAAATAAGTAGGTGAGACAATTGAACAGGTTGCCCAGACAGGTTGTGGTGGATGCCCCCTCCCTGGGAGGTGCTCAAGGCTGGGTTGGGTGAGGCCTTGAGCAACATGGTCTAGTGGAAGGTGTCCCTGCCCATGGCAGGGGGGTTGGAACTAGATGGTCTTCAAGGTCCCTTTCAACTTAAACCATTCTATGATCACAGAGTGAAGGATTATTGAGAGAGGAGAAAGAATAGAAGAAACTTAGTATATGTTTTGAAAGAGGAAGTTTTATCTTGCTGAAATCTGAAGAAGTTTGCTTGTATTGCATGAGTGCTAAAAGCAGGAAAGATTAGAATATGCATGCCCAGGTGATGTAGTTTTTCATAGTTAATAATCTGTTAGTTTTACTTCTTTTTGCCTATCTTTGAAGAAGATCAGATATGTATAGGGTTTGGTTTTCTTCTTACAAAAGAAAAAAAAAAGGTTTTGTCTCAGCATTTATCTTTAAAACTTCTACAAAGAAAAAGAAATGCTGAAGCCAGCACAACCATCACGATAATTGTTTGCCTAAAAAAGGAATACAGTTGGTAGTCTGCAGTCTCCCAGAGGAACGAGTACAAGATCTTAAAGAAAAGAAAATGTGTTAGGATTTTCCAACAGATACTGATGTCTTGTTTTCTCTCCCCTGTTCAATTCAATTCAGACATCACGCTCTTCAAAGAAGGTTCATAATTTTGGAAAGAGGTCAAACTCCATAAAGAGAAATCCTAATGCACCTGTTGTCAGACGTGGCTGGCTCTACAAACAGGTACTTTCCCCCCTCCTTTGCCCCCTTCTTTTTCTCAGTAAGGTGTATACTGTACAAAAGACAATCATTTGCTTAAAAAACAAGGATAGAGATACCAGAGTGAAGCTGTAAACCGTGAAGAACTGCCACATGGGTTTTGAATTAATTGGCTACTTATTGGATAACACTGAGATATAAATGAGTGAAGGTATGAGACTGGTGCAGAACTTTGATATATTATGTATACATATTTCTCTCTAAAATACATAAGGGGCTTGAAAAACCTAAGCAGATGTTGGTAGTAAATACCTGAATTAATTTCAGGCATGTTGAGATGATGGGACAAGGATTTATTGCCTAGCATATGTAGGTTGTGGGGAGGGCGTTTAACCCTGGTTTTGGTTTTTATTTTTTGTGTGGGTTTTTTTTTTTTGAGTTTGGGGTTTTTTTTCTGTTTGTGTGTGTGGTCTTTTTTGTTTGATTTTCTTTTTATGCAGTTCTTGGTTTGGTTTGTGGTTTTGGGGTGGGTTTTTTTTTTTTCTATTTGTGTTGCTTTTTTTGTTTTGGGTTTTTTGTTTGGGTTTTTTTCTGTTGGTTTTATTCGTGGGTTTGGGGTGGGGTTTTTTGGCTTTTTTTTGTGTTGCTTTGTTTGGTTTTGGTTGTGTGTTAAACTACCCCTCTTCATGATTTTTTTATTTCAATAACAAATTAGAAATCACAGGATGTTAAGGGGTTGGAAGGGGCCTCCAGAGCTCATTGAGTCCAACCCCAGCAATCAAGCAATATTTGTTTTTCACCTATCTGAAAAGGATTGCCTGTTTTTTTTTTAATTCTAAACATAATTATCTTAAAACCCAGAGATCACTTTAGGTTTTTCTGTTGAATTTAATCTGAAATACGTGCTCTTTAGTATTTAGCAACAGGTTACCTAGCCTGCTGTAGATTTGCAGTCTGCAGTACCAGACCATTTTCACTTTCTTATGCTTCAGGAAATTCAGAGTAGAGTAGTTCGATCAAAAAATTGAAGAAAACTCATATGGCTGTATTAGGAAGATATTTTATAAATCCACTGAGAACTAAACTTGTCATTTAAACTCAGCTGAGGCCAATGTATATGCATAGATTTGAATCGATATTGTCATTTCCTACCTACTCTGACAGACTGGTACCTGTCACCAAAATGTCTGGATGCTCTTGAGGAGTCAGTTTTTTGAAAGTTACTATCAGATAGAAAGATCTAGAAGTATCTGCTGAGTAGAAAATTCTTCTATGTTTAGCTACTCTCATGGCCTCTATTCTTATTCAGTGTTGAGAGTGAAAAGTTGTTACAGAGACGAGAGGGGTTTTGCTTTGTTTTGGGACCACACTACAAGCCCTCTGGGCAACCTGTAACACTCTCACAGTAAAAAAGAACAAAAACAAAATCCAAAGTTTACTTCTGCTCAGGTGGAATTTTATTTTTCTTAATTTCTTCCCATTGGCTCTTGTCCTGTCATGAGGCACCACTGGGAAGAGTTTGGTTCCATCATCTTACAGACTTCCATCAGATATATATGTTGAGAAGATGCCTCTGAGCTGCCCTTTCTCCAGACTGAGCAGTCACAGCTCTCTCACCCTCTCTTTGTGTGAAAGATGCTCCAATCCCTTTATCATTTGGCCCTTTGCTGGATTCATTGCAGTATGTTTACATGTCTCTTGTACCAGTGAGCCCAGCAGTGAACCCAGCCAAGCCCAATGTGAAACCCTCTCCACAGATTTTCCTTACAGAATCCCTCTTCTTGGTAGTTACAAAACTTATTTCCTACAAGAATATTGATAATTCACAAGTACTTTTCTTCTCAAAACAGATCAACATATTTATTAAAGCTGACTGTAGTAGGATGTGTGTTATTTACACTGCAGCAGCAGTCTTTCATTCCGAGTTGTGCAGAGCAAATTGGTTATAAGCAGAAAAGAAAACGAAATTGCCTTAGGAATAAACTTTATTTGGGAAAGAAATTTGCTGTAGATATGCGAGTCGTAGTAGAAGATGAGGTTCATCAGAGAGTTTCTTCAGAAAGTAATGAGGATGTACTCCAAGTGTTACCACACTCTTCTTGTTTCAAAAGGTATACATTTCTTGCAGAGAGCTGTAGATTGTAGTCCCTAGCATGCTAAAATAATCAGCTCTTACTTCTGAGTCATGCTAAGTTCAGGCTTCCTGGGTTATCATCTGTGTTCGCTGTGTCAAGTCTCTGACGAGAGGTCAGAACTACTTAGAATATTTTAGCCAAGAAAATTAACAACTAGCACATCACCACAGTTACGTAGTGCCTGGTTTACTTTGAGCTCTTACAGTTCACAGTCTGAAAGTTCTTACTTGATCACTTTGCTTCATGCAGGATAGTACTGGAATGAAGTTGTGGAAGAAGCGGTGGTTTGTGCTCTCAGATCTGTGTCTCTTCTATTACAGAGGTAAGTTCAAGTCAAGAGAGCTTTGTTTACTACTTTTAACGAAAGCAGATAAATTTTGATACACCTCTCAAGTGTCCAAAATAAAAAGCTACTACATAATCCATTGAATTAGTTGTACAACTGTCAATATTCAGGCCTGCTACTTTCATCTTTCCTTTTTTTTTTCCTTATCTTAATTACCCATTTCATGTAATTGCTTCCTGCCTGACAGGTATACTCAAAAGGGCAAACCTATTCACAGCCATCTCTTTTATTAAATTCTGGGTTGTAGTTTTCTCAGTGCTTCTGTTGCTAGGAACTAAATATGCCAGCTTAAATCTGCTTTTTTCCACACAAATTAATTAACTGAAATGTGGATAAGAAAGGGATAGTGCAGAGGAGCTGAAATTCTGCCTTTGGAATGACAAAGAGGATATATGAGCCTTTGGGAATCTAATCAGTGTGCATGCATACTTATAAAGAGAAATGTTGTCCAATTCCACATGAGTTGAAGTCTCTACTGTGTTTGGCACAAGAAATCTGTGAGCCCCCTTACGCAGCTACATTGGACTTCCATTTCATGTGTAAAAATTAGCGGCTTAGAATTCTAGTCTGGAGATAGGTGTGTTAGAAAACTGATTCCTTTGCCATTACAGGTTATTAACTGTAGTGCCCCTGAGAGGATAAACAAATGGGATTTGTACATATAGAAACATACTCAATCCTGAAATAGAGTGTACAACCCTAACAGTTTGGAGGAGGCTAAGAGCAAAGAAAATTGTAAAACATGGCAAAACAGGAGAAACTAGAAAGTTAAGGCCATTTGCAGCCTTAACTGCAGATGAAGAGTAGGAAAGTGTTTCAATTTAGGATGACACTTCAGAATTGGCACAAGTAGTGGTGGTGATGATGAAAGTAGGGATGTGAATTTAAGATGCTGTTCTTGTTAAATTGCAGCATGGCTCTAATCACAGCAACTCAGGTCATGAAACAAAAGCTCTGCAATTGTTTTTGTTAAAAAATTTCAAAGTATTGAAATATAATCACTAGGTTTTGTTTCCTTGCCCAAAGAAGTGTGCATAGTTGGATGAACCACTGTTGAGTCAAAAGGAGGCTGTAATGTCAGAGGCATCGCTTGTGATACAGTTGCCCTGCATTTAGTTAAGTGGTCATTATATACTCTCTGCTTTCTTACAGAGTTTTCTTAGTTTAAACAAGTTTTCAAGCTCTCTTTTCCAAAGGTTCTAAAAAAATTGGTGCTTTAAGAAGAGGCTAAACTTGCCTAAAGCACTGCATATGAAGCATCCCAAAATAAACAATCAAAGCAATAAGCGAAACCATCAACAAATAAAAGAAATCCAAACAGCTCTGGAATCTTAATTTTTCATTTCTATATGTTAGTGTGCCAAATAAGCTGAAATAGAATCACAGTATCACAGAATGTTTCTGTTTGGAAAAGACCTGAAAGATGATCCAGTCCAGCCTTTGACCCAGCACTGAAAAGTCAACACTAAACCATGTCCCGAAGCGCCAGGTCCACACACTGCTTGAACACCTCCAGGGATGGTGACTCCAGCAGTGCCCTGGGCAGACCATTCCAGTGTTTGAGAACCTTCTCTGTGAAGAAATATTTCCTAATAACTAGCCTCCCCTGGAACAGCTCAAAATTGTTTCCTGTAGTCTTGTTGCTTGACACCAAGGAGGAGAGGCTGCCCCCTTGATGCTCCAACCTCCCTTCAGGTAGTTGTAGAGAGCAGTGAGGTTTCTCCCCTCAGCCTCCTCTTCTCTAGACTGAAAACCCCTAGCTCCCTCAGCCCCTCCTCGTAGCCCAGGTGCTCCAGGCCCTTCTCCAGCCTCATGGCCCTCCTCTGGACATGCTCCAGCACCAAAATGTCCATCCTGCAGTGAAGGGTCCAGAACTGAGCACAATACTCGAGGTGTGGCCTCACCAGTGCTGAATACAGGGAGATGATCACCTCCCTGACCACTGTGTTTCTAAGCCAAGCCAAAGTTGGGGCTTTTCAGAATTTACTAAGTACAAAAGAACTGGGGAAAGAGTGTTGTATTTCTTTAAATCTGTGTATGAAAGGTAGACCTTTTGTGCTGTTCACATGTATTTTAATTGTCACAGTATTAGTTTTCCATGCTTGGAATATCTTAGGTTTTCATCCTAATTTCATGAATACAGTCATTTGTTGTGGGCAATGTCTTCAGCTAAGACAACTGTTATGGGGGATGGTTTTGTAAGTTCTGTATCTGAAATACAATTAAGATTGACTTTGTTCATTGCATCCAATTATTCCTTAACTAAAGTATAATTGAATTTAAGAGCTGGTTGTGGCTTCCAATTAAAATACCATATTATTATTACAATGTATCGGTCTAAGGTTTTATGTAAGCAGTGTTCTGGAAAAAAAAAGTGGTTTGGGGGAGAGAGTTGGTGAAAAACAATCTGAAACATATGTTTTTACAAATAGAATGTAATTTCAGGTAAAATTTTCATGGAAATTATCAATACTTGCAGCTTGAGATGCCAAATATCAGGGGAAAAAAAATGCAGATTTTTCTCAAAGGCCAACAATCATAAGCGGTGTTTAAAAATATCTTTAAAATACTTCTGGTCTCATAGGTATTTGCAGTTTTCACTGAGCAGGCAGTAGATAGCAGGTAGTGCTCTTGTCACTGAATTAGGGGCTTGACTTCCTTCTGCCCTTCAGTTTTGAAGTCATCTTTGGGTAAGCACTGATGCCCCAAAAATCTCTTCAAGTGCCGCTGCTTGTGATGTTTTCCATAGGGCAGATTCTATAAGGTAGCTCACATGCTTCAGTTTTTACAGAACACAGTCAGAAGGGGGTTTGTTTATGCTTGCCCATTTGGAATAGAGTTGATGGTGGCCATGTTCGGGTGGCCTGGATCTCACGGTGCGCAGCAGGTTTTGGGGGGCACGCCCTTGTGTTATACATGTTCCATGGTGTATGTTGGCAGAGAGAGGCTGCAGTTTCTGTTGTGGGCTGCACGCTTCTGGGACTGTATCCAGACACCTGTGTGCAAAATCAGTCTGGCTCTCTTGTTTTCTAAGGCATTTTCTTCTCAGGTAAACCTTTTGTCAGTGGTTTTGTGTTGTTAAATACAGAATTTCACTGAAGAGTCAAAACACTTTGTTTGCTACTCTAATCAAAGACTATACACTCACAGATGAGAAAGAAGAAGGAATACTAGGAAGCATACTTCTGCCTAGTTTTCAGATATCCATGCTTTCTGCTGAGGACCATATTAACCGCAAATATGCCTTTAAGGTAAGGGAAATGGTGTTTGGGGGCTTTTTTTGTCTGAAAACACAATAGCCTAGTACTCAGAATTCATTAGGAGGTCTACAAGAAGGGTGGAAAGGGGCTGTTTCCAAAGGCCTGTAGTGATAGGAGGAGGAGCAATGGTTTTAAATTAGAGAAGCGCAGATGTAGATGAAGTGGTAGGAAAAAGTTCTTTGCCATGTGGGTGGTGGAACACCAGAACAGCTTTTCCAGGGAGGTATTTGGGGCCCCATGCTTGGAGATATTCAAGGTCAGGCTTGGCAAGGCTCTGGGCAACCTGATCTAGTGGAGGATGTCCTTGCTGACTGCAGGGGTGTTGGACTAGATGACCTTTGGAGGTCTATTCCAAACCAAACCATTCTATGTCTCTAATTTTATCAAGTTACTTCTGAAAAACAGAATTAACAAACAGCTTGTGTCTGAACTGGGTACAGTTCTGTCTGGTTTGGGTATAATAGAATAGCAGAGAATATAAGTATTTATCCTGATGTAAATATGGATATTATTGCTAGGAGAAAATAGATGAGTTGTTATTGTTGTTGCTGTAGCTGTTGTTGTTATTACTCATGGATTTTAAATACTGTCTGGTGTTTTTAGAATTGTAGACTACATCTGCAGCTGGAAGTACCCACTAATGAAAGTTGTTTATTTTGATATGCAGTATCTTCACATGTAAAGAAAAAAATAACACTTTAGTATCACTTAAATCACAATATTACATGAATAGTTGTTTGAAGTGTTTCATATCTTGTTACTAATTATTTAAATCACTCTACTAAATATTTTCTGTTTGCTTTTTTCTGTTTTATGAGCTCCTTTTGGCTCTTCTTTTGGCCTGCTAAGCAACACATCATTTATTTACTGTGGTAAGTACAAATTAAAACTTATTGTATCATGCAGGCTTTAAACTTCTATGCCAAGCTCTTACTTGCAATAATTATATTAATTCACATTAATGGATAGTTAAGATAGTTCTTACTATATTGAAGAAATCTAAGGGCTTTTTATTGACTGCATTAATGAAGAAGCAGCTATGATTGAAAATTATAGGCAATTATTTTAAAACATGAATGCAGTGGCAGAAAAACACTGAAGTATTCCTTCCAGTACTTTTGTTTCCTGATAATATTATTAGCAAAAATCTTATTACCGAAAAATAAGAATGAGTATTCAGTAACATTATTTATCTCTTTCCTTTTACAGGATCTTATATTTTTATTGCAATGACCATGTCATTTCCAATCAGGCAGCTCATCCAAACATGAGGACCTATTATTTCTGCACAGATACAGGGAAGGAAATGGAGTTGTGGATGAAAGCCATGACAGATGCAGCCCTTGTGCAGACAGAGCCTGTGAAAAGGTAGTGTGGGCTGACAAAACAGTGGCACAGCAGTTTTCTTTCTCATACTTGTTTAGCTTTATTTGAGTGAATGGATATACCTTAAAATAGAATGTACATTGACTGAAATAATTCTCTTTATATTGATAAGTCCCTCTGCTAATTTAACAACGTTGGATAAAATTTTGAAGTAGTAAAAACAATCTGAGTTCTGTTCTGAATATGGATGCCTTGAGTGTATGGGGCTGGAAGGAAAATAAAAATTGATTTCTTTAGCCAGTGGTATCAAAAGCAGAACAATAGTGAATAGTGTGTGCAGGTGTGTTTGACCTTCCCTGCCCTCCTAACCACATAGAAATAGCAGATCAGCTGGTGATAGTCTTTGGCTTAAACATGTGCCAAGGTTCAAATTCACAGCTGTAGTTTCTGGGTAAATTAAACAGTTGTACCTATGGGCCACATGTGAGGAGCCATTCTTGTTCATCATCAAGCTGTCTTCAAATTTATACTTAACAATCTCGAGCTTTATCCTTTATGTATCCATGCGCTGACAATGAAAAGCAAGTTATCACTGAAAGCCTTGTGTCCTCAGAAACTGAATATTGTCTGCTGCTGTCTATCCACTAAAAACTGTTTTCTGTCTGAATGTAGTCCCTTGGGCCAGCTCCATGTCATCTGTAATGGAAACCTCATCAACAGAAAGTTTAAAAGCTTCCCTTTATTGATGGGGCAGACGTTACTGCTGATGGTTGCTGTCACTTGATCTATTCTGCACTGTCATTTCCTGCTACACTGGAGCTAACAAACATCAGCAATGCTATGATTTAAATCAAATAAATAAATAAATAAATAAATAAAAATTTGACACATAGGTACCAAAGAAGGAAGAGGTAACATTTTTGCAGCACGTTCAGCTTGTCTTTCTGACAAGCGGTATTGCTGAATTTGGCATTGCTAGTGCAAGTCATTCCTGTTCACTTGTTCCTGACATTTTACAGAATCACAGAATGTTAGAGGTTGGAAGGCACCTCCAGAGATCAAATCCAACCCCGCTGCCAAAAGCAGGATCACCTAGGGCAGTCTGCACAGGAATGCATCCAGGCAGGTTTTGAAAGTCTCCAGAGAAGAGACTCCACAACCCTGCTGGGCAGCTCTGTGACCCTCACTGTAAAGAGGTTTCTCCTCATGTTGAGGTGAAACCTTCTATGTTCAAGTTTGTATCCATTGTTCCTTGTCTTTCTACATTCAGTCTCTTCTTCGTGGTGCACAGTAGTATGATTAGACACTTAATCACAGGACTAACCAGGTTGGAAAAGACCTTCGAGATCATCAAGTCCGACCTATCACCCAACACCATCTAAGCAACTAAACCATGGCACTAAGTGCCTCATCCAGTCTCTTTTTAAACACTTCCAGTGATGGTGACTCCACCACTTCACTGGGCAGCCCATTCCAATGGCCAGTCTCTCTTTCTGTGAAGAATTTCGTCCTAACATCCAGCCTAAACTTCCCCTGGCACAGCTTGGGACTGTGTCCTCTTGTTCCGGTGCTAGTTGCCTGGGAGAAGTGACCAACCCCCACCTGTCTACAACCTCCCTTCAGGTAGTTGTAGAGAGCAATAAGGTCTCTCCTGAGCCTCCTCTTCTCCAGGCTAAACAACCCTAGCTCCCTCAGCCGCGCCTCATAGGGCTTGTGCTCCAGACCCCTTACCAGCCTTGTTCCTGCACTGATGTCTACCTGTCAATGTGTAGGCAACTGGTGGGGATGCCTAATACAACTGAGCTTATCTTTTCATCTACCTGTACATGCTCCTGCAGTCTGTCTTGTGTTTCTTTGGGTGTTTACCTTACTCCTTGGTGAATCAGCGTAGCACGCTAAACAAGTGGAAAAGCCCTCAGCAGCAAAATCAGTAGTTTTCTGCCTGGATGTCACAGGCAGAACAGGCTTGCCAACACCCAAACCAAATGTCAGAAAAGCAACAGGAGAAGCTGCTCATGTAACACCATCTTGCTGGTTTAATTCAAGCAGGAAACCTTAGAACCTCTTTGAGGTTTGAGAACCTCTTTGTTAGTAGTCTTGCAATAATTACTTGAAAGCAAATACATGTCAAGACCAGTGAAATCTCAAGAACTTTTATGTCTGTTAACTCTAAGAAAGAAAAAAAAAATCCTTCAGACATCTGTTTTTTGAAGAATTCATCTTTTGGCTATCTAACTAGTTCTTAAAATGAGCTGTGTAGCAGGATATGATCTTATCCAGAAGAAATATTGCTTCTTCCCTGTAAAAAATCTGTTAAGTATTAAGTATTATATTACCTCATCTCTAAGTAACCTAAATTTTGGCATGCATACAGCTCTAAGCATAAATTATTTTGGTTCAGTCAAATTCAGCCAGTGCCTTTGTTTCTCAATTATTCCATTTTCTTGAAGTTCCAGCATTGTACTGAATACAGTTTTCTAACAGACTAGGTATTTATGATACAAGAGCTAAAGTATGAAAGAACTTATTTCCTGAAGTATTTATGCAAGCTGATGTTCAGCCAATGCTGAGTGCTTTTCAATATCAATCACCCAATGATAAGTGAGAGTTTTTCCAGCAGGGTTCTTTAAATCTAGAAGTCAAGTTACTTCACTGGTAATCATAGAATCAGTAAGGTTGGAAAAGACCTCAAGGATCATCAAGTCCAACCTGTCACCCAAGACCTCATGACCACTAAACCATGGCACCAAGTGCCACATGCAGTCCCCTCTTGAACACCTCCAGGGATGGTGACTCCACTGCCTCCCTGGGCAGCACATTCCAATGGCTAACAACTCTCTCCGTGAAGCACTTTCTCCTCACCGTGAGCCTAAACATCCCCTGGTGCAGCTTGAGACTGTGTCCTCTTGTTCTGGTGCTGGTTGCCTGGCAGAAGAGACCAACCCCTTCCTGGCTACAACCACCCTTCAGGTAGTTGTAGAGGGCAATAAGGTCTCCCCTGAGCCTCCTCTTCTCCAGGCTAAACAACCCCAGCTCCCTCAGAGCCTCTCCTCATAGGGCTTGTGCTTGAGGCCTCTCCCCAGCCTCATTGCCCTTCTCTGCACACGTTCAAGAGTCTCAGTGTCCTTACGTTGAGAATCCCAGAACTGGACACAGGACTCAAGGTGTGGCCTAACCAGTGCTGAGTACAGGGGCACAATGACTTCCCTGCTCCTGCTGGCCACACTATTTCTGATGCAGGCCAGAATGCCATTGGCCTTCTTGGCCACCTGGGCACAACTGCTGGCTCATGTTACACTGGCTGTCAGTCAGTACTCTGGAAATCCAAACACAACAGCCTGTTAAATTGAATTTTTCATCTTTAAGTGATTTCAGAACTGCAATCTGTATCTTTATTTTTCTGATGATGTGAGTTCCTTGGGGGTGGAAAAAACACGAAAAGATAAAAGGCGTATTTGAAACATGAAGTTGTGTGTGGTTTGCCTGATTGTCCATAAAATACTCTTATTTTCTGCATATAGTTAGCCAAATAATGCAGAAATGAGGTATTGAGATTGGAAAATAAAATTGTAACCTGATCTAGTTGAGGATGCCCCGGCTTACTGCAGAGGGGCAGATGACCTTTGGAAGTCCCTTCCAACCTAAACCATTCTATAATTCTTTTAGAACTGATGTGCAGTCACAGCAGAAAAATGCCCTTCTGAGGTATAACTCCAGGGAAGGACAAATATTATTTGGTCCTTTTTAACTGTAATTACTCCTTTCTAAACATTTTATGTCTGGTTTTTCCTAGATATTAAATTTATATTTAGCAATGTACTGAGAAGCCTATCAAAATAGTTAAACACTTTGGTCACTGTGAAACTGTTTAAGCTTCTGATCTCAAACATCTCTGGACTAGCAAGACACGCATACCGTGTTGTGTTACTGCAGGCAACAATTAAGTGGTATCCACGAGTACTTATTGTTTGCTTGTGTTTATAGATGCTAATATCCACTAGCATACTGATTTATCAGATTTTCTTTTGCCCTAAATGCAGCCTTCCTCTACTCTCCCGTGTTAAAAAGCATCATTTTTCTATCCTTTCATTGTCAGTTCTGGAGCCTTTGTTTCTTCTGAGTAATGCAGCATGTGCTAAGAAAAACAACTTTTTATCCCCCTCCTCCTCCTTGTGTAGTTACTTTCCCTGAGCAGCATAAGCTAAGCTGCCAAAGAAGCATTTGTTCGCATAGCAACATTCACAGTGGGGGTTTACTGACGTCACTGTGTTTGGAAAAGATGACTTCTTCTTTCTGTGTGGCATTAAGTCATGGTCCTCTTCACATCCATCTGAAACTTAATTACATGCCCTTCAACCAACCCTTGCAGAATTATTTATTTATATCATCGAATCATATAAACCATCAGAAAACAGTACTTCTCCTGCACTACTGTTCCATGCATATTATTCCTATTTGCTTGTAGAAATCTATACATTGTGTTCAGTATATGCTGGGGGGAAAAAAACTATGTTCATTGCTCATTCTTTTTGCCTTCCCCCTCTGCTGTCCTCAAAATACCCTGCAAGTCTTGTTGAAAGAGGTCTTTGAGAAATAGATATAATTGTGGTCTCAAACAGGGATTTAAATTTCTTAAACTTACCTACTATTTCTGATAATTCCTTCCCATTTAGATCCTGTGGGAAGACATCTCTTGCTTGTACTGAGTTGATTTGATGTATAAAGTTAAAGGAGAACCCAGAAGTCTATTTGAACATCAATCATTCAGCCTGTACACCGCTGCAAAGAATGTCAAATAGAAATGCTTGGCTCTGCTGTGTATAACCATAGTAACAAGTGATACAGCATAGAAATTATATGGAAAAACAATTCTGTGATTTGGGGGGTTATGGGTTTTTTTTACTTAAAAGGGTCAGTGGAATGATAGAAGAGCAATGAGGCTGGTGAGGGGTTTGGAGGGCATGTCTTACAAAGAGTGGCTGAGGAAGCTGTTTAGTTTTGGAGAAGAGATCTCATTGCTCTCTACAAGTCTGAAATAAAAGAACTATTTTGAGCCGCTTATAGTAATAGAGTGAATTTTGGAGGATTTTTATAACATTATGAAGTATCAAGCAGAGAATGAGAGCATCATAACTATGTCAGGAAGAGGCATGAGAGGAAAAAAATACCACACTTCTTAATCTGCAGAGGGCTTGAGCATTCCATTCTAGCTCACATAAAGTATGCAGAGGACATTGATGTCTTACTGTTTCTGACCGATACATTAGAAATGGTGCACTTGGCAAGGCAGGAAAGTCTTGATTCCTTTCCTGCCATGGAGAGTTCCTAGCAAGGATAGTGTGGTCATAGGAAGTGCATTTAAAATTGTCTCCAATATTATTAGCAGCAGGTAGTACTTTATAAGGACCTTATGGGTCGTTATGCATTTGCTGGGCTTCTGTCCCAAATAGTTGTTGGCCTGCTGGGAATTCATTGCTTAAACTGTCCTTTAGGGAAGTGTAGACTTGATGAATAGCCTCTTGTTCAAGATGGGGTAAGCAAAAATGCCTACAGCTATGCATGTAGTCAGTGTACTCAGAACTGGGTATTTTTTCAGAGGAGCAGCCATACTAAGAACAAGTTCTTTACTGTGAAGGCAGTGTGACACTGGAGAAGGTTGCCCAGGGAGGTGGTTGCAGCCCTATCCCTGGAAATACTCAAGGTGAGGCCTGACAAGGCTCTGGGCAACTCGATCTGGTTTGAGGATGCTTACTGCAGAGAGGGTTGGACTAGATGGCCTTTGGAGGTCCCTTCCAACCCTGACCATTCTGTGATTCTAGTGATCTTAGTCAAGCTGTGTATGTGGTGGGCATTTTACACACTGATGAGTCACTTCAACTGGGTGTAGCTATAAAGATGAATTGTAAAAGAGGTGCAAAATGGTGCAAAGGTTAATTTAACATCATCTTACAGTTTCATTCTTAGTTTTATAGAGAGTTGTAATCTTAATTCTATCTCTTCTTCTTCTTCTCATAGCAAAAAATGTTGATCAAAACATTTTAAGATTTTGATTTTCTGTCACTGTCTGAGTTCAACCCAATATGGATAAAGATAGAGCTTCTTGACAAAAGATAGCTAATAAAACTGCATACACTGAGTACTTGTGGAAGTACTGTAAAGCAGGAATTGTTCTAAAAATACCATTATTTTTGTGGTACAGTTCCCTAAACCATCAGCTATTTTCCCCCTTAAAATTAGGGAAGCCACAGTTACTTTCCACAAAACACATGCCAGCCAAACTGATAGCATACCAGAGAAACCTAATTGATGCCAGTGACCATGAAAAGTGGTTTGCTTTCTTTAAAGGAGGTGATTATAGGTTAAATTCAGCAGTATTGTGAATCACAAGCTAGTCAGCAATGCAATCTGCTGCCATATTTAAAGCTGGTTTTAAGAAGCATTTGAATTTCAGGCTGTTTACATCTGGAAGCTATAGTCTTGGGAGAGCCACTGAATGTTTTTACTGTTTGAATGTCCAGCCATTCAGGAAGTGAACATCCACTTTTTCAGACTCTGGTTTTATTTCCTCTTGTGCACATTTTCTCTGGGGAGTTAATCTGAAGTTGGCTTAAAAAAAAAAATCCCCTGCGTTGGAAATGCTTTTACAGTAGCAAAGAACTAGAGAAATGTGGAAGAAAAACACTAGCACACTCTCCAACCAAAGAAAACCAAACCAAATCAACCAAAAAAACCCAAACCAAGCACCACCCCTGTGCCTAAAGCAAAACAAAACCAAACACAAAACAAAAACCCCTCAACCAGCAACGATAAAAGAAAACCTTGATTATTACGAAAAGACATCCTGGATTTCTCTCAAAGAGAAGATACTGATTTAAAATATCTGTGCAGAGCTTCACTGAAATAACCCTAACACAAATATATTAACTTTTTCATCTTTTATTGCTATTTTTAATGAATGTTTTGCTGTCATTGTAACTTCTGACTTCTTGCTTTCCAGAGTAGAGAAGTTAACTGCGGAAAATACACCACCACGAGAGGCAAATAATATTGCAAACCATCGGGTGCTAATTAAGCCAGAGGCACAAAATAACCAGAAAAACAAGGAAGCCAACAAACATGAGGAGAAAAAAGCTTTGGAAGCCGAAAAATATGGATTCCAGAAAGTCGGACAAGATAAGCCATTAACAAAAATTAACAGTGTAAAGCTAAATCCTTTGGGATCTGAATACAGGACTTTACCCATAAGCACGATTCCAGCTGGACACTTCAGACCAGTTCATTTAAATGGGTCTGAGAATAAAGCTGTTGGTGTTGTCCTGGCAGATGCTGGAGATGGGGGTCATTACAATGCGGTCCAGGCACATATGGAATCTGAACGGGTCATGCAGAGAACAAATTCAATGCTGCAGTTGGAACAATGGATTAAAATACAAAGAGGAAAAGGACAAGAAGAGGAAACAAGGGGGTAAGTACTGTGTAGTTTCTAATTATTTGTTTTCACTCTAGCTATCAAATTATGTGCTTGCAAATAATCTTTAAGCTTGTACCCTGGTTAGATTCCATAGGTTTTGGTCTATGATATATGTAAACATATACTGTTCGTTGTTCTGTATGAGAAGTGCATGGACAAGTGCTCACTGCAGATTGATTCAAGTTTCTCTTTTATTGACATTTGAATTATTACTAGTAAATTAAACTACACTAATGAATTTAATGGCTAGAAACCCTTCTTAGGTGTTAGAAATTTCTCTATGCTATCAGAGAGGAGGTGTCATCAACCACAACTATTCTGTTTCATCTTTACATCTGAAATTGCCCTGTCCTGCATTTTTGTTCACTAATTATTTTAATATTTGGCCACCGGGCACACTGCTGGCTCATGTTCAGCTGGCTGTCAATCAGTGCTCTGGAAATCCAAACACAACAGTCTGTTAAATTGAATTTTTCAGCTTTAAGTAATTTCAGAACTGCAATCTGTATCTTTATTTTTCTGATGATGCAAGTTCCGGGCGGGGGGGGGAACCACGAAAAAGATAAAAGGAGTATTTGAGACATTGAGTTGTGTGTGGTTTGCCTGATTGCCCATACAGTAATCTTAGTTTCTGTGTATAGTTGGCCACATAATGCAGAAATGAAGTGCTGAGATTAGAAAATTTGAATTATTACTAGTAAATTAAACTACACTAATGAATTTAATGGCTAGAAGCCCTTTTTAGGTGTTAGAAATTTCTCTATCCTATCAGAGAGGAGGTGTCATCAACCACAACTACTCTGTTTCATCTTTAAATCTGAAATTGCCCTGTCCTGCATTTTTGTTCACTAATGATTTTAATAATATTTTATTTTAAATTCTTCAAAAATGTTGCAGGGAGCTTTAAATAAGCTCTAACTGAAGGGAGAGAGAGAGAAGCATACCTAAGAGTACATCATTGAAATCTAACTACCTTGATGCTTAAAGCTTCTCTTCTCGTGAAATTAAACTTCTCCTAGTTCTAATACTGAGTTCCAGTGCTCATTCATGGACCTCTAAATTTGTGTGAATGATTCACAGTATTGAATCTTCTGCTGGTAACGTGTCCTCTGACAGAAGTGTTGGGATATTGCTTCCAGGCTGGCCTACAGACAAGCAGTTGTGGCAGTAAAATACTGAAGCTTTTAGTGTAACATTAGAGAGGAAGTATGGAGGTGTTGTCACAGGTGATATTTTGAAGAGTTGGAAATTAGGGAGCTTGCCTGCTGATACATGGCAGGACAGAGCTTACCATAGAACCAAGTTCAGAGGCTAAATTTTCCACAGATACTAAAATTTGGGGAGTGAGGACTTTTCAGTTCTTCAGAACCATGAAAAATGTACGTTAGTTTGATTTATACTTGCCAAAATTGAGCATTTCTTCATTACCTGTAGTCCTTTGTTAATTACAATTAGGAATTGGTAACATCTTGCTTCATGAGCAGTTTGAGCTTGCAACCCGTAGGCCAATGGCATCCTGGGTTGCATCAAAAGCATGGCCAGCAGATCCAGAGAGATGATTCTGCCACATTGCTCTGGTGAGACCTCACCTGGAGTACTTCATCCAGGTCTGGAGCCATCAATATAGGAAGGACATGGACCTGATGGAGCAGGTCCAGAGGAGGGCCACAAAAATGCTCAGGGGGTTGGAGCACCTCTGCTACAAAGACAGGCTGAGGGAGCTGGGGTTGTTCAACCTGGAGAAGAAGAGGCTCCAGGAAGACCTAATAGCAGCCTTTCAGTACCTGAAGGGAGCCTACAAGAAGCATGGGGAGATCCTGTTCCCAAAGGCCTGTAGTGATAGGTTGAGGGGCAGTAGCTTCAAAGTAGAGAAGAGCAGATTCTGATTGGAAGTTCTTTACCGTGAGGGTAGTGGAACAATGGAAGAGGTAGCCCAGGGAGGTGGTTGGGGCCCCATTGCTGGAGATACTCAAGATGACAGGGTTCTGGGCAGCCTGATCTAGTTGAGGATGCCCCTGCTGACTGCAGAGGGGGTTGGACTAGATTACATTTGGCGGTCCCTTCCAACCCAGACCATTCTATGATTCTGTGATTCTATGAAATACTCAACCTAAGTAGTTTGATGAAACTTGCGCTTGCAGTGCAGAGAGCTGCTTGCACACTCTAACATTTGTTTTATTATGCAAACTTGGGTAATGGGAACTGAGAAGACTCATTGATGCAATTAGATTTGGGGTTTTTTTTAAATATATTGTAGAACTTGCAACCAAATTTGTGCCGTGCGGTTTTTCAGTTGTGAAGAAGCATAAAACCTGCAAAATTTCATTTCATTTCATTGTGGAATCAGATAGGGGGAGTTGCTGTTAACAGTTTGTAATTAATTAACTATTATTCTTGGCTAGAGAGAACATTTGTTGCTTAAATAAGAGTGACATTGATAGCACGAAGGATATGCTTTCAAATGCAGTTCTACATAAAAGTAGCATACTGCAAAAGAATTGGCTGTGAGCTATCTTTTTTGTGTGTTGTATGGAAGTGGCCTTGAAGAATGATTCAAATTTCTAATGTATAGTGGTGTTTTTAAAATGTGGTTTCATTTGCATTTTACATTTGGGTTTGATCTGATAGCCATTTTCTGGCTGGAGATGGAAATTTAAGTAGAATTTACATTGGTAGAGTAGGAAGAAGTTTCAGTCCAGATTAAAGCTTAGAATAGAAGAGAAGAGAAGAGAATAGAATAAACCAGGTTGGAAGAGACCTTCAAGATCATCGTGTCCAACCTATAATCCAACACCACCTACTCAACTAAACCATGCAACCACTGAGAGAGCTGGCAGATGAGCTGGCCAAGCTGCTCTCCATCATTTTTCAGCAGTCCTGGCTCACTGGAGAAGTCTCAGAAGACTGGAAGCTGGCCAGCATGGTGCCCATCCACAAGAAGGGCCAGTTGGATGAGCCAGGGAATCATAGGCCTGTCAGCCTGACCTCAGTGCCAGGCACGATTATGGAATAGGTCATCTTGAGTGCAATCACACAGCACTTACAGGATGGCCAAGGGATCAGGCCCAGCCAGCATGGTTTTAGGAAGGGCAGGTCGTGACCAACCTGATCTCCTTCTATGACCAGGTGACTGCCTGGTGGATGTGGGGAGGCCTGTGGATGTAGTCTACCTGAACTTCAGCAAAGCCTTTGACACTGTCCCCCACAGCAAACTCCTGGCCAAGCTGTCATCCCATGGCTTGGATGGGAGCACACTACAATGGGTTAGGAACTGGCTGGAGGGCCGAGCCCAGAGAGTGGTGGTGAATGGTGCCACATCCAGCTGGCGGCCAGTCACTAGTGGTGTGCCCCAGGGATCAGTGCTGGGCCCCATGCTCTTTAACATCTTTATTGATGATCTGGATGAGGGCATTGAGTCCATCATCAGTAAATTTGCTGACGACACCAAGCTGGGGGCAGGAGTTGATCTGCTGGAGGGTAGAGAGGCTCTGCAGAGGGACTTCGACAGGCTGGGCAGATGGGCAGAGTCCAGCGGCATGAGATTGAACACATCCAAGTGCCGGGTTCTGCACATTGGCCACAACAACCCCATGCAGTGCTACAGGCTGGGGTGAGAGCCCAATAAGGCTATTTGTAGCCTTGTCCCTGTTCAACTCATAACTTGAACATGTGAGAAAAGCACTCTTCTCTTAATGTTGCTGACTTTTAACAAAGATGCTTTCTGTTGCATGTCTCAGTAATGTGTTGGAGAAATCATGGAGTGTCTCTGGTGTCAGACTGAAAAAACAAAATAGGGCTTTAAGAGTGCTACAATATTAATAAGCACATTCAGTTAAGTGCTTAAATAGGAGCTTTTAGCTGTCCTCAACATGAAATTAAAAAGGTTCACTGTAAAAACTACTAATATTTTTAGAGGAACAGGCTGATTCCTTAATAATTTGATTGCATGAGAAATTACTGAGAGGGAGGGACAGCATTGTACTTTATAGTTCTTGAAGCTTTATCTTCTGTTTCCATGGATCTAAACATGTAGTTTTGCAAGAGCCACACAAAGGCAACCAGTGCCTTGAGGAAGACGAGCCTTTTTATAAAGAAACAAAAACATGCTTTACAATTAAAAAATACCAGCATTCCACCTGAGTGTCACTTTATTTGCAGTAATTTTGCACAAGACAGTCACAAAGAAATGTTCTCACCAAAAGGAGTTCACATGAATGGTCTTTCTCAAATGTGAAAAAGTACAGAAAGCTTGCAAGTGAGGTTTTCTGTTGCTGTGAACCAGGGATGTGAGCCTCATCCTAAATAATAAATGCCTGCTGTACACCATGAGCTTTCTCTCTTCACTCCACCTTCCTTTGTTTGATTTGCACTGGGAAGTTTGTTATTCTGGGCCATCTGGTGTTTGAATTCTTTAGAATGTACTGTTTTGAAGTTTGGATCTGAGGGCATTGAAAACATTGCAGAACTGAGCCTCTGAAGTTCTAACAGCAAAGTCACTTTCCCATACAGTCTAATTTGGACACCAGAAGCAGTGTTACTACCCAGCAGTACCCTAGAGATAAGCTCTAAAGATGTCTATAAAGAGTCTATAAACTCATGGGGAATCTTTTTTGTCATATGGGAGCACATAGGGAACTATTTGTGATGATAGTTTCAGAAGTACCTTTCAACCTCATAGGGTGTATGACTGCTTGACTGGCTGCAGCAGTCTCCCCTTGTGTGCAAGGCAGCTGTTAAGCTGCAGTACTGTCCAGAGCTGGTTTTTGGATTTGATTAGAATGACATTTTTGCAGGTTCCAGTGGGATATTGGTAAATCTGTTTTGATTTGATCAAATGATACCCAACAAAGCTTAATATTGAGGTGCTTGGGCTTTTCACAGTATTCGTGGTTTACCAATATGTTGTCTTTCTGAATGTGCTAGAATAGCAGTAATTGCATGTACCCTTTAGATTGGTACCTGTAGAATTTGAGACAGCCTTCCTTCAAGTTGGCTAGGATATTCAAGGGAGCCAACAGCATTAGACAGCCCTTTGAAGTGGTAAAATGGGAGAGGAACTTCAGTGAGTGAGGTGTATCTTAACTACCAGCTATCTTCTTGGAAATATCAGGCTTTACTGTACCTGTTTCTGAATAGCTTAAATAACATTTTGAAAGCTAGAAATTAGATCCAGAAGTGTCTTGGGGTTTTATTTGCTTGGGTTTGATTTTTTTTTTTAATATGGAGATGGAGAAAAGCTTTTATTATTAATGGCATGTTGTATGAAGCAATTTAGAGGTAGTTAAGCAGGTTTTTCAGCAAAAGAATAGGATTTAGAATCTATTTCCACCTTAAAATTTTCATGTGGCCCAATCTACAGCATGGGGATAATACTTCATTACTTCTTGGAAAGCTTCAGAAAATGAAGCAGATTTCCTGTGTAAAGGTCTTTATAGCAGTTGTCATCTCCGAAATGTTACAGGTGATCATAAGTACTCAGCTGAACTATTTTCAGTGAGAAGTTCTATACAGAGAGAGTGATTGCCCATTGGAATGGGCTGCCCGGGGAGGTGGTGGAGTCACCATCATTGAAGGTGTTTAGGAGGAGACTTGATGGGGTGCTTGGTGCCATGGGTTAGTTGATTAGGTGGTGTTGGATTGGTTGATAGGTTGGATGCAGTGATCTTGAAGGTCTCTTCCACCCTAGTCTAGTCTAGTCTAGTCTAAGTGGGTTTTATCATCATCAGTTCCCTTAGTAGTTACTCTGTAAGGATGTAACATGTGGAATGTAGGTTCACCTTACCATTTGCCCTGTGTAATTTCTGTCATGTTTTTGTGGCGCTGAAGTAGTTCAAAGCCATCTTCAGATTTGGATGCTTCATGGTGGCAGGGATTTTAGTTTGAATTAGTCTGGGGTGTAGCTCAAAGCTGCTGTCCTCTGTTGGCTGAGTCATGTCCAATTTGAGATCGGTTTCCTTGTCTCTGGGCAATCAGGTGTGATCAGTAGCAAAAGGCTTGAAAAAGTGCTCATTTGAATTTTAGATAAGGGTTGAATGAATCAGTGTTTATGACTTAGATTTTGCCCTCTGGAAAAACAAGAAATGCTTTGTCATACTTAGCTATGCATCAATACTCAGTATGGAAAAATTTGGCTTTTCAACTAATGTGAAAGCTACTAAACTTAAAACTCCAGCATTTTACTGTGGTAACAAACTAAAGAATAAGCCTTTGAATTTATATCTCAAGTTGGAAAATGGTATTATTCTCAAACAGATACTTTGCTATTTGTTTCTCTTGAATAGCTGATATGGGATGGCTTGTCCTTGACAGTTGCAGAATATTGCATTACACAATTGCTGCTATTTTTCCTTGGTCTGCTATTAAAAAAAACAATCAATATTTTCTTTCACATCCATAGTAATTGCTCAAGGATTTTCCTAAGGAAAGAGCAGGGGACTTTTTTTTTCACTTGTGAAAAAGAGAGCATTTAAATTGTTCTCATATAGAAACAGTACAGAACTTGAAGCTTTCAAAACTTTGACCTTCCCAGCATATAGGCAAGATTTGATCTAAACGTCACACCACTAGACTGGTTAAAAAAAAACCTAATCAGAGAAGCAATCCAGTTTGGGTGCTAAAGTGCCTTCAGTTAGTAGAGTTGATTCTTTAATGGTCATAGAATCGTAGAATTGTTAGGGTTGGAAGGGACTTCAAGGATAATCCAGTTCCAACCCCTCTTGCCACGGGCAGGGACACCTCATGCTAGATCAGGTTGCTCTCAGCCACATCCAGCCTGGCCTTAAAAGCCTTCAGGGATGAGGTTTCTACCACCTCCCTGGGCAACCTGTTCCAGTGTCTCACTACTCTCATAGTGAACAATTTCTTCCTAATATCCAATCTGAATCTACCCATTTCTATTTGTATTCCATTTTCCCTAGCCCTATCATTACCTGACATCCTAAAAAGTCCCTCCCCAGCTTTCTTTTAGGCCCCCTTCAGATACTGGAAGGCCACAATAAGGTCTCCTCAGAGCCTTCTCTTCTCCAGGCTGAATATTTTTTTTCATTTATACTTTTGTATTAAAAATGGAAATAAGATCTATCTAGCTAAACCTAACCAATCCTGCAGAACTTCGTATTGCCACAATATTAATGCTCTCTGCTAATCAATTTGTGTTTCAGCATAATCTCCTATCAGACATTACCTAGAAACATGCCAAGCCATCGACCTCAGGTCTTGCCCCGGTACCCCGAGGGCTACAGAACACTGCCAAGGAACAGCAAAGCACGGCCAGAGAGCCTCTGCAGCGTGGCGCCGTCGGCTTACGACAGGGCCATCGGACCAGCGACAGCCGAAGAAAAGCGGCGGTCAATGCGCGATGACACGATGTGGCAGCTCTACGAATGGCAGCAGCGGCAGTTTTACAACAAGCAAACAACTCTCACGAGACACGGTACTTTAACTAGCCCCAAAACCATGATTAATATTTCTGATCAGACAATGCATTCGATTCCCACCTCACCTTCTCACGGTTCAATCGCTGGTTTCCAAGGATACTCCCCGCAGCGGACCTACAGGTCAGAAGTGTCTTCGCCGGTGCAAAGGGGAGATGTAACTATTGACCGCAGACACAGGACGCATCATACAAGGGTAAAAATACTTATCTTAATGGTCAAAAGTCTTATTGACAAGGATTTTGAGTAGAAAATAGATGGTTACTGTAAAAGTCACATTGTGCTGCAGTGTATTTGAGTGTAGTGAAGTTACGGTTTTCATGGGGAAAGATCTGATGTTTAAAAGTCTAGAGGTTGTGAAAAGGTATTTTTCTCATGCACTGAATGAAAACATGTCCTATCCTAATGAAGAGGAATAGAATTAACCAGGTTGGAAAAGACCTTTGAGATCATCAAGTCCAACCTATCACCCAGCACCATCTAAGCAACTAAACCATGGCACCAAGCACCCCATCCAGTCTCTTCCTAAACACCTCCAGTGATGGTGACTCCACCACCTCCCTGGGCAGCCCATTCTGATGGCCAATCTCTCTTTCTGTGGAGACCTTCTTCCTAACATCCAGCCTAAACCTCCCCTGGTGCAGCTTGAGACAGTGTCCTTTTGTTCTGGTGCTGGCTGCCTGGGAGAAGAGACCAACCCCCACCTGGCTACAACCTCCCTTCAGATAGTTGTAGAGAGCAGTAAGATGTCCCCGAGCCTCCTCTTCTCCAGGCTAAACAACCCCAGCTCCCTCAGCCTCTCCTCACAGGGCTGTGCTCCAAACCCCTCCCCAGCTTTGTTGCCTTTCTCTGGACACGTTCCAGCAAGTCAACATCTTTCCTAAACTGAGGGGCCCAGAACTGGACACAATATTACTGTAGATGACATTATGTGTCTCTGAAGAGAAGAAAAGCAGTCAATAGGCATATTTATGTACAGAAATCATTCTCCTTGCTAGTTTGCTTTGGTTGGTTGGGGTTTTTTTTGCTGGAGCTCTGAGAGGAAAGAAATTGCCAAATTTCCTTCCAGTTTTCTGTTTTTCAGCCATGAGTTTGGCTACCCTGGGTTCCAGCAGAAAACTGTCTGTAGTGATATCTTTTGATGCCTTTGAGTTCTTGGGGAGATATCTGAGGAGCAGTCTATTTGCACACAACTTTGCTGCTCTTCATCAGTTAAGAGTTAGACACAACTAATTGGAAGCCTCAGTGTGCTCGGGGAACACACTGTGGCTCTCCTTCATGCTTATGTTATGCATGTTTGGCAATAGATTGGAAATAATTACATTAAATGACTCTCAGTTGGATGTAAAACATAAAATGCTTCTACACATACTTCCTAAATCTTTATCTCAGGTGCCTTTGTTAATGCAGGAAACAAAAGTAACTACCTCTTTAAAACAATTTAAATAATTTACAGGCGAGAATCATAGAATCATAGAATTGTCTGGGTTGGAAGGGACCTCAAGGGTCATCTAGTTCCAACCCCTTAAAAACATCCAGGGATGAGGCTTCTACCACCTCCCTGGGTGATCTGTTTCAGTGTCTGGCCACCCTCATGGTGAACAAAATGTCTTCCTAAATGAGTCTTGGGTTTGGAAGTTTTTAGGGCCCTATCAACAAAGGAGTCAGTTCTGTTTTGATACTCTTTGTCTCAACTGCCGTGGAAAGTTAGTAAGCAGTGATTCTCATGCATCTGAGTCAGTGTGGCAGAGCATGTGCTAACTTGTCCTTTCAGCCATGTTTGATTCTTTTTATTGTGAAACACTTTATGCTGGTATTTGGTTTCACATTTAGTATCTTTTCTACAACATTCCTGTTCCCCTTTGTTTTTTCATGCTGTTCCATTTGTATTTTTTCAGTTATACAACTAGCTTTTGCCATTAACTTAAAAACACAGGCCAGCTTTTAAGAGGTGGGTGAGTATTTATAATCAGGGGGGCAAATTCAAGATTTAAACCCCATCTGTGTAGAGATGTTAGGTTTTTAAAGAGCTTTCAATGACAAGTGAAAAAAATCAGATTGTTTACATGGGGCTAAGTAGGGCAATGGTTGTGAGGGAGGAGTGTTAATTAAATGAACGATGAAAGCTGCTGGGTTATGTCTAAAATGTAGAGGAGTCCTAGATGCAAGGAGCATCTGGCCAAAGCTGGCACAAATCATAGCAAATTTCTTCAGTGTGAAGGTGGCTTGGTTTGTGGGGTTTTTTATATACATTTAATAGGTTTTGAGTCTTTAGATAACCACTGTGCTGTTTGTTTTTGTGCAGCATGTCCTTGTGCCTGACAGAAGGTCAATGCCAGCAGGTCTGAGTTTGCAGCCTGTTACTCCTCAGAGCCTCCAAGGCAAAACAGTGAGTTGTATTGTTATTTGGTGCATCACTTGGGTTTTTATTTAAAGAATAATCCTTTAAGTCTGAAGACACAACACTGAAATTTTATTCTACTCAAAGCTTGCATTAAATGTAACCTTTATTTTAATTACCAGGGATTGTTAAAGCAAGTGAAGTACTCTGTGGTTGCATTGACTTTTGAGAATATTTTGCAGCCACTGAGTTGAGAATGTCTTTCAGAAATAGAGATATTTCAGTTATTTTAAGCATCTTTGATACATTACAGAGATCCCTGCAAGAGGATGGAATACATCACAGAAGACTTATTTCTCCATTCATTGATAAGAAAATCCTAGAAACAAAGTTGTTCCTTTTTTTTTTTTTTTTTTGAAATCTTAAGGATACTAAAATTGCATTTAATTAAATGATGTCTTTTTTGACATCTCCCATTTTTATTGTGGTAGAGCTGCAATTCTCATTGAAGGTCTTTCACCAAAGTGAATAGTGCCCACCTTCCAAACTGAAATATTACTCTTAGCCAAAAGCTAACAGGGTTGTCCTCATTCATGTAATTTCTTAAATGGTTTTTTTCCCTTTCAAGTTTCTCTGTCCATCTGTAATTGCTGTCTGACAGATTTATGAATTAAGGACAAAGATTTTGAATCATCCTGTGAGCAACCACTCCCCAGTCAATCCTTCCACACTCTCCACCCCTGTTTCTTGCATTTCCCGTCATGAATCCCCGGCACCTTCAGCAAGTTAGAGGTTGGCCTTTAGCGGCTGGTGCCTTATCTTCTAGAGACACTTCTTAGGGTTCATGGCCCCAGTAGCTCTCCTGAGCTCTGCTGCTGGCACTGGGCTGATAAACAGGGTTAGGGGGCAAGGAGGTGCAAACTTCTGCCTACAGAAACCAAAGTCGTGCCCAAGGCACAAATGTTGCAGGGCCCAAAGAAATCCATAGGTAGCTCTTTAAGCAAAGTTTTATGCTGTGGTTGCTGCAGGACTCCAAGAGCTGTATCAAAAGCACATCAGAAGTTTTTGCAATATGCAAAGAGTAGATACTAGTAGAAGAAAAGTAGTGTTAGTGCTTGATGAGAAGAAGAGTAGATATTAGTGTTTGATGGGCTCCTCTATGAAAGAAAAGTTTACTTGCAGACATTGGATTTAACTGTGCACTAAAACAGGGCTTTTGCAGCACATATTGAGAAGAGGTTTGGCCTTGAAAAAAGTGATTCACTGTTCCTTCTGCTTGAAGATGCTACTTACAAGTGTCTTATTTCTGAAAATTTTGGACAGAATTCCAAAATGTGTTGTGTAGCAGGCTACAATCTTAGGCTTACTCACTGAAAGCAAGCATTTTAAATACAGGTATTGAAGGAGCACTCTAAGTGGAAGCTTGGGCATTAGACAGCTTGGCTTTGGAGTTTGTTTTCCCTCAAAGCAAATGATTTTGACCGGTCGCCCGAAACTGTGTGGCAATCCCTTGCTCCCTCTTGTGGGCTCCTTTGGCACAAGCTCACAGCAGTGCCATGCTTGTTCTCAGGGGTGTTTCTTCCTTTTTCTGTGAAATTGCTGTTTGATTTTAAGCAATCCAATACGTGGTGCTCTGACTCTTTTTTCCATTACTTTTGGGAAATTCTGTGACTGTGGGAGAAAAACAAGTGGGGGCTTAGGATTTGTTTGGGGGGGGGGGGGATTCACTTGGAGAATTTGTGAGGAAATGAAAGTGCTGGATGAATATTTAAGCTCATATAAGACTGCCTTCTGCAGAAATGTCAGAAACAAAAGGAAAGAGGAACATAACAAAAATACTTGTGATGTTAAGGGGTTTGCTTAAAGTACTGCTGATAGAAGTGGTTCCCAGGAATGGTTCAGATAGATTCCCAAACTGACCTAAATTGATGTGTGGAATTGCCTGACAAATACCTATTTGAGTGTGACTTTATCTTCATACTATATGTAATTTTGGGCTTTGAATACTATTCTGCATCCCTTTTTAAGGCTGTATTATGCATCTTGGACATAAAAATTAAACAATAAATTAACTGTTAGCCTGTGGAAGGGGAGGGCGGGGGACAGAGAATTACTTTTGTCATGCTTCTGCAATTTTGTTCTGTGAAAAGTGGTCATTCAGTTACTGTGGATTTTTATTATTTTCAAGAGTTACCACAGAAACTAAATTTTCTTGAAGGGATTTGTTTGATTCAGGAAGCTCAAGTGACTGTACAGGTATCCTTATGTCCTAAGGGCTGGAATTATCTCCCCCTTCACTTTAATCAGTATCATCAATCTGATTTGCATGTGAGAAGTCTGAGGGCTGCACAGACCTTCACCTGCAAAACTCTCACTTGTTTTTGTCCTTTATACAGAACGTTCCACTTCTGTGCTGTTTGCAGCATCATTTGTTTCTAGCAGTAAAAAGTTAAACCTTTGTTATATATATTTGAAAGTGGTCAGTTTGGGGGAAAAAAATATATATCTTTTGTTGTAAGAAAGGTACTAAGAACCCTTTTTTTAATCCAGTGTTGCTTAGGATACCAATTAACCTCTCTTCTACTCTTTGGCTTCTCATGCTGCACTCCTTCAGCCGGAGGAGCTCACGCTGCTGCTAATAAAGCTGAGACGGCAGCAAGCTGAACTGAGTAGTATCCGGGAACACACACTAGCACAGCTCATGCAACTAAAACTTGAGGCCAGCAGCCCAAAGGTCAGCTATAAAGCAATGTCTGTGATGTACCATTCTCACTAACTTGTAGTCATTCATTAACCAAAGTTTGCATTGTACCCTTAGTGCAACATTTTCTGGCTACTGTGGGAGTAGAATAGAGTAACTTTGCTCCTTTGTGTATGTGATATTGTGCTATTAACCCTTTGAGGCTTTACTCAAAGCTTTTGGCTGTTAGCTGAGTCAGTATCACATTAAGAATATTTTATGATATTGAAGTGTTAAGGTTTTTAACCTATTGCTATGATCAAAATCAGTAGTGATAATTGATGAGATTAATTTTTTTATTCTGCCTCCTATTGGATATATATTTTTAATCTGGGTGCAAAAATCAGGACATGTTTAAAATGGATTTATCAAAGGGTTTATGGTTGTCTGTGTGGTAGACATTTACATGCACTTACTGTATTTGATATGTAAAACCAAAATACCATGTAGTAGTTCATTATCTGATTTATGGCAAATTTGAAAACCTCTTTTTTGGGATCAAAAGTTGTTAGCAGGTTCACACAAACAAACAAACAAAAAGACAGATAAAAGCAGCATTACTATTGCTATGTAAAACAGAAAGATCATTGTCTTAGTTTGCATCTTTGAAGACTCTTTTCATGCATTCTGCACCTTCTGTCCCTTTCCTTTTTTCCTTCTGCTGCCTGCTAGAATGAGATTCTTTCACATCACCTTCAAAGGAATGCCATATATTTGGATCATCAGGTGGGATTTGCAATTTTCTTGTGTGTTTACATGCTTAATGCTTTTTGCCTGCTTCTGTCAAGCTGGAAATATTTGGGGAGAAGGTTTTTTCAGTGGGTTTTTATGAAGTTGGATGCTTAATATGTGCTCTTTTGGTTTTTTAAGTAGCACAGAATATCATGATTACAAATTTGACATGTAATGGGCAAAAACCACCCCTCCATTTAAAATTCATCAGGATACAGTAGCCACTCACCTCACCAATTGATTTTTCTGGTCTTAATTTCCTCCTTATAATAACACTAACTAGCATTTTGTCTTAACCAAAGTGGTAGTATATTTCAAAGCTCATATGACACACATGCAAGAATCATAGAATGGCTTAGGTTGGAAGGGACCTTAGAGATCATCTACTCCAACCTCCCCAAGGGCAGGGACGTCTCTCAACTAGACTCGGCTGCTCAAGACTTCATCCAACTTGGTCTTAAACAGCCCCAGGGAGGAGGCAATAGAAAATTAATACTTCTGATCATTTTAGATTTCTGAATTAAGAAGAGTTGGATGTTTCTATAGGGCATTAACCAAAAGGGAAGTCAAACATGACAAACTATTTTAAAACAAACCATAGCATTGCTCATTACTTTTTCTCTTAATTATTTCTTCAAGATTTATGTAAGAGTTTTGCTCCTTTACAGCTTCTGATAAATTATGGAGTGAGGGTGCAATTCTGTCTTGACTAGCAGAACTGATTGCCAACTGAAGAATTGTGGTATCACACATACCTCATTTATAACTTTGTTGCATGATCAAATGGAACTTCTGTACAAACACTGCCTGAGAAATTTTTAAATGGGAGATTTTTGCTAGCACTTATAAAAGACAGCCTTGAGTGCTTAGAAGAAATATGAACAAATGGGCTGTCCATTAGTTAAAAATGTAAAATCACTAGAGATTTTTCTTTTTCCAATTACATTTTTTTCAGCCTTATGCTTAAAACCAACTGTTGTTAGAACTCCTGTCTCCTGTGATAGGATTTCAGTGAGTTACTAAAAGCCACACGTGCACAGGGACATTCACACCCATGGACCTGCTAGCACTTCATTCACCCAATGACTTTATTCTCCTACTTTGCTGGCTCAAGGTTCACAGAGGGGAAGAGAGAGATTAATTTGCCTTTTAGGAAGTAGTTCTTTGGGCATAGCTAGCAGCCCAGGGCAATGATGATCTGTTTGCCAAGGTGGGATATGTTATGAAGGTACACACTTGCTGTGTATCACTAAATCCAAATCAGGAGTACCCAATAACCACAACAGTAGTAACAAAAAGTAGGGAATTAATTTTTCCCCTACAAATAAAAGCTAGACATGCTTTTTTTCTCCTTTGCAAATAATGCCATGGCAGGAAGTCCCACTTGAATCTTTTGTTACTACAGAGAATTCCAGCAAACCAGACCTGTAGTAGACTTAGGAATTTTTATGTCAGTAGTAAATTTTTTTTTGCTGCCTGAAAAACTGAGTTCAAGCTCACAATGTAAAACTCTCAGTGCATGCTGTCATATTGATCTCAACATATCCAAGGCTGATTTGCCACAACAGGAGCTCTATTAAATTCCATTTAGTTTTTTTTCTTTCCTGTTGTTTTGAAGTGGCTGTGTGTGTAAATTAAGTGTTAGGTAGTTCATAGACTTCTGCTGGTACTTTCAGTTTCCTTCAGTTTTCAAAGGGTGCATAAACATAAACAGAACTTGAACAAGAAGTTGTCAAGTAAAAGAGTCCTGTAGCCAACATCCATATTTTCTTGGTGTTTTGCTTCTGTTTCCTCCTCTTCACCATCTTCTTTCTGAGATGCTAAAGGTAGTTCTGGGAAAAGGTAGTAAATGAAGGGAAATATAATACATAATTGAAGGGAGCTTGAAATAGAGCTGACAGATATCCTGTGTTGTCTCTGAAACCTTGTGTTTCAGCCTGAAATTCTTTGTCCTATATTAGCAACATATAGGATACCACTCTTCTATTTTTCAGGCTATCTGGAAAAGGTAGAGTGAATTGACCCAGCCACCACTGTTGTGGGAAGCTTGAGAGGAAATGTACAAAGCTGCCAGTCTGAGTTCAGTCATTTGTCATCCATAACATATGGTCTTACCTCATCAGTGAGATCAGCTGTCCTGGCAGAGAGCCACTATTCCAGCTGATCACTGCCACCAGAACAGCACACACTGAAATGTCATCTGTGTAGGGTGTTAGCAAACACAGAAGAGAATTTAGGAAAAGGAAGAGAGAAATTGGCAGTTACTTGACTTTACAGTTTAAAATACAAAATACCCACTTAGATGCTGATAACTAATGCAGCTTTTCATAGAGATCTTATGACAAGGTGGTGGGGTTTTTTTCATTGGTTCCAATGGAACACACTTTTATATACTACTTCAGTAAAGATAAAAGCAAAGATGAAGCATCACTTCTGGGGAAAAAAAAAGAGTTGTAGAGTAGAAGTAGCAAGTGATAAACCCAAGGCTGCTGGATTTTATTTGGTTTCAGTGCTGTGTTGCTGTGTAGCACCCAGCAGTTGACACTTCAGTTTGCTCAATGAAAAAATCTTAATTATGCTTTTGTATGACTACTTTAATTGAAGAGAGTATAATGTTACTAGCATTATACATAGAATCTTAAAGATGTCCTTTAATATGTTTTATTTTTCTGGAGTGAGAGAAAATCCAGGCTTATTTCTGTTATGAACAAGCTATTTAGTCAATGTGAATAGTGTCGAACTTCAGTATGGGGAGTAGCCTCATGTTAATGCTTTAAGAACACAAAATAGAGATCCTCTTCACCATGTAGGGTGGGGGACTTGACCTTGTGTCTCTCATGGCATGCTTACTTTGCCAGTCCTTCAGTATGCATTGCCTTGTCTGTGTGCTAGCTTTAGTTAATGGAAGGTTTGCAACAGATAAAAGAACTTAACTTCCCCATAGTTAGATGTCAATATTTTTTAGCAGCATTATTTCCTAAAGGGGGAAAAAAAGCATGCTACACTTGACTGCTACAAAGGCTCTTTGGTTGGCATTACTTCACCAGTTATCTGGGGTTTTATTTCTGTTCCATATGGTCTTAAAGAACTGTTCTGGAATTAACTGGCCTTTGCAAACAGTGTTAGATAAGCACAGCTAATCACCAAGAGTAGTAAAAACATTGGAAGAAGTCCTATAAGTAGAAGTTGGAGCTGGCTGTTGGACAAAACATTCCTTCAAAACATCTTTTGAGATGTTTCCTAATCTTTTGCTTGCTTTATATTCTGGATGAAAACAATCTTTGAACAGTTCCACAGAAATTAATTTCATCAGGAATAGTTTGAAATATTCTAAACAAAAAAAGAAATAAGAATTACCCCAAAAGCCTGAAGCTGTTGAAAACCTGCTAATAAAAATGCATTCAAACCACTATACCTCTAATAAACAGCCTCAGAGCAACTCTTCCTTTACAAATATTTGAGTTGGCTGTACTTCGATTGCTTGGCTTTGAACCTTATTATTTCATCTAGTATTGAGATATCTTTTGGGATCACCTGATGCACCTAGTCGGTGGACACAATTTTAGTGTAAAGGGAGAACAACTTCTTGTGTCAGTTCTCTGTTTATCTGTACTGGATGATGGAGCAAATGGGAGGTGTTGTTTGGATTTTTTTTGTCCTGCACTGGACAAAAGGAGCATCATAAGATTGCCTGCGTAATGATCTTCTTAAATTAGCTGATCAGATTTTACTATGTATAAGAAAACCACCAATAGCAAAGTCCTCTATCTATTACAGAACAAACCACTACCCCAAATGTTCAAGTCACAAAAGACTTTGTGTTCCAAAAGACATCAGAAATGTAGGCTTTCTGTTACATTTCAGTCTGTGAAACAAACCCTTGCCATTCAGATTCTTGGTGAATGCATGTATGACATGAAGACAGAGTGAAAAATCATAAATATTCATACACATAGTTCCTTCCTTGCAAGTCTCCAGAAGTTTCCAACATGTCTGAAAGTTTCCAATCAAAATAGGAGAGGCATTGTACATTAAGTGACTTTTCAGTTTCTTTTGGAGAGGAAAAGTGTCTGTTTTCATAATTTTTCCTTTGCTGTTAGGAAAGTCTGTTTTAAACCCCAAAGTCTCCTTACTGTTTTCTGAGTTACATAGTTCTCTGAAATCCTAAATGTATGCCATTTTTACTGTAACAAATCAGACATTGGCACACATCAGTAAATACTAATCACTATAGAAAATGCCTAACAAGGTCTGAAACAGGGGAGTGGATGAGTACAACGAGTAATGATTTCCAAGTTCTTAACTCTGTACATCAGTGCAGTATATAGAGGCATTTACATACACAAACATAAGTGTAAGCCTCACTTTGCTATTGAGAGGCTAAGAATGCTTGTATCTTTTTAATGTACATTGAGTTATTAAATCTATCATTTAAAAGGTTCTCTGATAAAGGTTTGAGTGTTCCTGTTGCATAATCCGATAATACTTTTCATTTCAACATCATGCAGAGCTAAGCTTATTTTAAGCCTTTTTTTTTTTTCTTTCTAAAAAGAGAGAGTGGTGAATTGGTTTTGAGCATTTCTGTGGTTTTGTTTGGTGGTATTAAACTTTTCAGATGTTGATATTGCTGAATGATGAAATATATATATAAAAAGCATGGGATAAAATGTGATCTGCTGCATTGCTAGAAAAAATTAAAGTAGAGGCTATATTTTACAGTGTCGTCTTTCAAATCTAGCCATGCTGTAAACTGATGTTTGCTGTATGCTCCTCCTGATTTGAAATAGATGAAAGAGAATGAACCTTTAATCACCATGGTTCACACTATGATTGAGAACTCGGCGCTAAGACCACAACTGTACCAGCAAGTAAGGTCTTGGATAGTGAATGAAATTGCTTTATCATCTGCGAAAATTTTCCTTAGTGACAGTTTTTGGTTGTTCCTCAGATTCCTTCATGACATCGGTGTTTCTCTTATTTGCTTTGGAAAACCACAAGTCATCCATGCTTCCTGAAACGCTGCAGTATCGTTAGCATGGCTTTTCGCTGCGTTTTTGTCGTTGGGTATTAAGTGTACACTTTCCAATAGCTTTTTTTTGCTGTCTAGACAATTTAATTAGTTGATGTTTTCTGCAGGTGTCTAGTAAATCCATAAAATCCCTAATAAGCTTCCAACATTTGTCTTAGCATGATTCCCTGCAATTAGTGTTCCAAGGTGCTTCTTTCTTTTGACCACTACAAAAGCATGTGAGTGGTGTTTACCTGGTCATCTCTGGCAATTCTGTTTTGTTCAATGAAGTGGATTTACAAGTTTTTTGTTTGCACCTACCAAGCCTTTAGCCACTGAAGAAAGAAAGGATCAAAATCACTTTGATCTGGGGACTGTAAATCCAAAAAGGCAGTGTCTGTTCATAAAGTCACAGCAGACTTAACCATGCACGCTTACAGAGTATCTAGTGGTGGTTGTGAACGGTAAGATGGAAGAAGAACCAGAAACGTGAATGGAAATATTGTCTGGGAGTTGAGACCTGCATTAACTTATGAGCATGGCCAATACCTACCTGTTGGCACTGCAGCATCTTAGGGATACTGGGGCTTCACTGAGTACTTCCTGTCACCTCAGGAAGTGTTTAAGAGTCTCAAGCCTAGCCTCAACTGCAACAAATTGTTGCTCTTACTTAAATGAGTGTAATATTTTGCAGCAGTTCTGGCTGCCAGTCAGAAGGGAACATCTGACCCTTGCACTTGTGTTTATGCCCTCGTGAGCCAAAACATATGTACAAAGGTTGTACAGTTTGAAGAAAAGTAGTTTTGCTATGTAAAACAGTGATTTATTAGTATTTGATGCTTTGCCATGTTTCTGGAAAATGCTGCAGCTTAATTTCTTGTTTCGTTTTCTTGGAAGTCAAGTCCACAATGTAGATTCCTCTGTGATCCAGAGAAGCTGCAGGAAAAATCAGCTTTCCAAAGGAAGCTGGGTTGTGAGGGAGTGATTTCAGGGTCATCCAAATTGTGCTCCTGTGTGCAAAACAGGAGCTTTAACATGGAACCTGAAGGAACTGCCTGAGAGAGGAATGACAGAAGTAAGGTGTCCTCAGGCCCTAATGAAATTGGGTTTAGTTGTTGGTTGGTTGTTTCTTTTAAAGAAGCCTAGCTGTTAGGTTTGTTGGGTTTTTTTAAAGCAAATCAATTTTCTGCGATAGAAGAAGTAAGGAAAGTGAGTCAACAAACAGAAAAAGAGCTGCTTTGGATGTGTCAGGGTAAACTAGCTCAGCATCTCATTAATGTAGACAAACTTGAGGTGTAGCTGTGCCTAGGCTAGTCTGCCTGTTTGTTCAGGGATGCCAATAGATTGCTGAGTGCTGTGTTGTCAGTTAAGCTATTGGTACATGGCACTGCCTTCACCTTGAATACGCACCTGCTGCTTTGTGTTTGGCACTCAATAAGCACCTTTTTTGACATTATGTCAAAGTAACAAGTGAATAGAACAGGCTGTGAAGATTGAATAACCTTTTGTCACTAAAGACATCTCTTCAGGTCAGAGTGTTTGTGACATGTCCAGAGGCTTGTGCAAAAAAGCCCATGTATTGCCTAAACCAAAGAACTTCAAGACCACCTGCTTTCATGCATGAAATGTGCTGTACAAAATGCTGTATTGACTGACTCCTGGGAAAGGATAAAAACACACTCAAACCTTCACTGCCTAAGTAGTCTTCTAAACTGCCACATTTAAATTTCTGGCAAATTATTTGACATTTAAGCAGCATACAATTTTTCATTCAAAGAAAAATAGATTATTTTTATCAGTCATCTTTCTCACTCCAGTAAGAAATTGTTTAGGTTGGAAGGGACCTTGAAGATCCTCTACTTCCGGCTCTCTGCCTCCACCATGGGCAGGGACACCTTCCACTAGACCAGGTCGCTCAAGGCCTCATCCAGTCTGGCTTTGAACACCTCCAAGGAGTGGATATTCGCAACCTCCTTGGACAACCTGTTCCAGTGCTTTACCATCATCACTGTAAAAAAATTTCTTCCTAATCTCCAGTCTAAGTGTATCCTCCTCAAGCTTCAATCTATTTCCTGTTGTCCTATCACTACAAGCCCTTGTAAAAAAGTCCCTTCCTAGCTTTCTTTGCCCTCTTCAGGTATTGGAAGGCTGCTATTAGGTCTCCCCAGAGCCTTCTCTTCTGCAGGCTGAACAAGCCCAACTCTCTCAACCTGTCCCCACAGAGGAGGTGCTCCAGCCCTCTGATCACCTCCGTGGTCCTCCTCCAGACCCACTGCAGCAGTTGGAATGCACAATGTACAAGTCAGGGCAGTGAATATGTGTACATACAACTAGAAGCTTTTTACAGCCCATACCAGTTTCTACCTTGAATTGTTTTGTTTCTTTATAATACTAGGTGAGGAGTATTAACCTTATTTTCTAAAGCAGCTTATGCTCATTTGAAAAAGTGTAATTGTCCTCAGTTCATTTTGTGTGTGCCAATTTGCTAAAGAGGGAAAAAAGGAAAATCTGAGTGCAAGAGACTGGTTTCCAGCTCTTTGCTTGGATAATTGTTCTTAATACATTAAAAATGTATGATTTTTTTTTTCCCTGTAAGGATGCTGGGATGCTGTTTATGGCACACTATTGTTATTATTATTAATTGCTATTATTATTATTATGATCATTATTGCAGCTGCATACATTTAAGCTGTTGCACATGTTCAGTTTTGAGATTTGTAGGTAGAAATATTTTTCAGGTTTTAGTATGAACGCAAGATGGTTGTATTTGAGCTAAAAATCTTGTGTTTCCTCTTTGTATTTGAAATGTTCTCTGTGGCATTGTTCAAAATTAGAGGAGAGTGTTGCTTGGTCCGGGGTAGATGCCCTTTTGCCCTGCTTCCTGGTAGAAAGAAGTACTTTAAATAAGAAAGAAAGAAAATAAAAAAGGGCCTTTTGGAAATCTCCTAAGTCTAACTTTCTGACATGAACCTTGTGCTCCCCACAAAAATGTCCTATACTGTCCAATTTTAATTTCCTAAGTGCAGTAATCTTGCAGTGATGCTTAGAGTGCTCTCAGGGTGTGAAATTTCCTGCCATTTATTTATTGAATCAAAATGGTTAGCAGAATCTGGAAATAGATTGCAAGATAATTGGCACTAGAATTTAAATGTATTTTGACTGCTTAAATAGGTTTAACCTCTCGTGTCTCAAGAGGTGGATTTGCCTAGTCTGCATCTATTTGGGAATAAATTTCCCTCAAAGTACATTGTTTCCATTGTGGCAGATTGATCTAGTTCTGATTCATCTGGTACTGGTGTTTGATGGAGGATGGGGTCTGTGCCAGTAGGACTGGAAAGTAGATGACAAATTTTTTCTGACGTAAGATGGAGATTCAATCAAGGTCATTCTAGCTTTCCACAGGTAAGATACATGTTTGGCCAAGCTCTGCATCTGTGACCTCTCAGAAATGTTCAGCTCTGTAGGTGCTGCTCCTTAACGTTAAGGAGCTGTGTGCGCTGTGGTTAAGAGGACACTTAACACTGACGTGTTAAGAGGAATGGACTTCTTGGTGTTTGAGCAGGTAGATGTTGAGAAATGTGGAAGTCATTGGTTCAGCAGGTGGCACTCTTTCTCTGAAATTGCTGTCCTGGTGAAGTGTTTGTTGGAAAGATTTGGTGTGAGAGGTGTTTGTTGAACTGGACATAAAATATATTTCGATAACTTGATTGCTGGAGCTCTTCTAATGCATTTTCCAGGGTTATGACATTGTTAACCTTGCTTGTAATGTGTAACTGCAGTTTGCCTTCTGCAGTTCCTCTCATAATTCCAGTAGGATGCAATAGCATTCAGCACTGTTTGCCTTAAGCTGATTTATAGATGTGCTGTGGAAAGAGAAACTGCTGTTTTGTCAGGGGTGGATTAAGTGTTTCATACTATTTTTAGAGGTTTCACGCTAAGTATGTGTTAAATGTTGCAGTAGAAATGTTGAAATGAAGTGGCTCTCCAGCAGTGCCTGCTGTGGGAAACTGGTACCACTGACAAAAGCAAGAAGTTGGCAGCAGTTTTAGAAGTGTGATAGGATTTTAGTGAGAAGAATTAGCACGTGTATTGTGCTCTTTGAAAACGTGTTTTTGTTTGGGGAATACTTAAAATCTATTCCTTTTAGCAGGTGGGCAGGGATAAGGATGCTAAATTGGCAAGCCATTTTCAACTTGTCTTTAAGGTTGAAAAGCAAAAAAAAAAAACCAAACCCAAAAGGTGTCTCATTTTCTTTAAAAAAGGAAAAAAGTAGTATTTTTTTTAAGTGTCAAAACATACTGGCTTGAAAAAAAACCCCAACATTTTTTCAGGCAAGCTCTGCAAAATGCTGAGAAGTTTCTTGGGAAGATGTATTGTCCAGTAAGGGATAATATTTCCTTTGTAAAATCTTTCTGTGGTGAACTATAACTAGATTTTTCTCTGTAACTTGAAGACATTTGGCCATGTTTATGAGTTTACTTAAATATTTCCATTCCTCATTGTTCTCTCATTGTGATAAAATCAACTCTTTAAACAATCACAACTCTACCATAGTTAGAGTTCAAATAGATACCTTAATTTTTGTGGCATTCATGAGGTGCAAAAGTGCTGTGGCTTTTCTCATATTCCAACACTCATTTTCACAAAACATCCATTTCAAAGGAAGCTACTGTCTGGTCTTAGTGCACCATACATACTTCTAATTGTCACCAGGTGCATTTGCATGAGGTATGTGGACATAGTGTCTTGAAATGAAACACTTAAGTGTGTTGAAGATCTACTGTGTGCTTGGAATGCTTGTCTGGTTAGCCCTTCACTACTGCTCCTTTGATTTGTAAGTGTCCTTTAACATGGACTTGTGTTTTTATGATCTTTATTGGTCTGTTAAGTCACAATGACCTAATTATGGCAAATACATGAAAGGAAAGCTGTATGAAAGTAGTTTGAGGTTACATTACATATTGACTGGTATAAGGAAACAAGCTTGACTATGTCCAAAGATAAACCAGAAGGGCTTCCCCTTGTCATGTTTCTGGCAATACTCTGTTGGAGGGGAGGGAATCCTTAGGGAAAAGTAGGCAGAAAGGTATTTGATGGCACTTACTGGGCATATGCCTGCAATGAGATATTTTACACACATTTGTTTGCTTAGGTCATTCTGTTCTGATTTCAGATTCACATCAGAAATATCCTCCTTGTGAATACACTTGACTTTAGTGGGCCTAGAATGGTTAATTCCAGGTAGAATGAGCCCCTGTATTTAGAATGCACATAAGAAAATGTACATAATGATGTATAACTGTGTAGGTGTACTCTGACAGTTTTATCTTCCTGCATAATCCATGTTTGATTGACTTAGTTGTACATCTTTAAAAGGCCAGTTTGCATTGGAAACACGGCCTGTTAAGTTAATGCAACTTTCTACTGGCAGTCTGCTTGGTATTCCATATACTTATCTTCATTAATACCTGTTGGCTAAAAAATATGTTGTTCAGTGTGGTATGTTTGCCTTTTCAAGAAAGAGCCAGTTTCTGTGTTAAAACTCTTAAGATGAACAATAGTTTGATTTTCATAGTCCAATTAAGTTGTTTTATGGCACTATTATTCTTCCTTATAGTTAACACAAGAAGAATGTAGGGGCACACTGTACAAATATAGAGCTGAAGAGCTGGATATTGATGTAAGTCATTTGTATTTCTTCCACCTTCGAAATGCTGGAATTTGTCTCTTTACTTTGATAATAATTTCCCCCTTGGCTTTTGCATTTGAAATACATTTCTTACAGGTGATTCCCAGCCCAAATTACTTGGTGAAATTGAGGGGCACAGGACTCTCTTTGTAATAAGGTTTTAGCCTCCGGGAAGTCTTGCATTGTAGGCTGCAATTTGAAGTATTGTATCTGTTTGAAGGTTAATTGCTTCTAGAAAGGAATGAATTACTTCAGAAGGGGGAAAACTCTATAGCTGTAGTTCAGTTATAAGAATGAGAGATATAATATCTCAGGAAATATGACCAGTACTCCAAACTGAAATTTGGCATGGGCAGTTACTCTTCAGAGTATTGGGTTTCTAGTTACTAAAGAAAAGGGTATGGTATAAAATTGATAGTGAATAATGCACACATCACATGAGTACATATGCATACATAGGCATGCCTGGTCATTTTCTACAGTGCAACTAAGAGAAAAGACAGAGTGATTTGAAGGATGTTATTTTATGAGTGAAAAGGAAAACAGGCTTCCACTGTTATCTTAGAGTTAAAAAGTCAGAGCAGCACAAACTGACCCAAAAAGGAAACTGAACTGTCTCAAATTGCTTCGAGCACACTGAATGCTCTCTTGCTCAAAGTAGATCTGGAATGGAACATCTTTAATCAGCCATACCTCAGTCAGTGCTAAAACAGGGCAGAGCATGAATAGTACTAGTAACTAGATGTTAAGTACTACCGCCTGAAGTAAACCATGGGCAAGACTGTGAATGTATACAATGTTCTTTGTAATACTGATGAATAAGTAAATGAGAAGAGTGTTTAATACCTGTTAATAAGTGGAAAAGATTTAGCTGCAGGAACTGTAAATTATGTGTTTTGAGCCATGCTGTCTCAAGTTATTACACTTACTTAAGAGAGTTTCTTAAAGTTAACTTGAAAATGCAGGGCTGATGCCTTCCATAATTTTAGAATGCATATTTGGTGGTACTAATACTTTATCTAGATTCATATAATGATTTGATGATCGAGTTCTATTTTGTTTACTGAGGGTGTTGAAAATGAAACTCTAATTTGTAACCTTTCCTGTTACACGCTAGGCAAAGCTTAGCCGTTTATGTGAACAAGATAAAGTCGTACAAGCACTGGAGGAGAAGCTTCAACAGCTACAGAAGGAGAAAGTAGGACAATTGTATTTATTACCTAAAGTGGATGTTATTTTACATGCTTATTATCAGAACATTGATAACTGAAATAAAACGAAAACCAGCCCAATGATGCAGAACATTAAAAATAATTCTTTTTATTGTAATAGTACACGCTTGAGCAAGCTTTGCTCTCAGCAAGTCAGGAGATAGAAATGAATGCAGATAACCCCGCAGCCATACAAAGTGTAGTCTTACAGAGAGATGACTTGCAGAACGGACTGCTTAGCACGTGTCGAGAAATATCGCGAGCTACCGCGGTAAGTAATTCCTTCTTGCCGGTAAAATCCACTCAAGTGTTAAATGACCTGCTTCATCCTCATCATATTAATTTGTCTGTGATTATTTTTCATTCTCTTCCAGCAAAAGTCAGCTATCTTTTACTTGCTTCTATTTTTGGTCAAAGGCAGCTGGAACGTGATCCGTTTGCTATATTCATCAAGTAGTCTAATACATTGTTTCTGGCCAGGAATGAGTGCATGCTGACTTTAACTGGCCTGGTGATTTTCATCTTCATAATGTAAAAAAATGATTACAGGAGTACAAATAAGCTATTTTATGTGCTCTCAAAACAGTAGCAAGCACAAACTTTTATCAGACAGTTGAACAGATAGGTGAGGAGGTGACTTATTTTAAGCAAAAGGATGAAGAGATTATACTGTCATAGTCTTTCTTATTAGTGGGCTATTATATTTAAAAGATCTTTCAAGTTATGCCCTTTGAAAAACTTTTAAAAAATACAAGAAAAAGAAAAGTAAAGGAGTTGCCATTTATTGCCCATTTCTACTTCATGATGGAAATGACAAGGCAAAGAATCATTTTTGCCTCTATATATACATACACATACATGTATATATATACACACACACACATACACAGAGAAAATTACTTCAGTGTCAAATTTTAGATGTTTGATGTGGTGAAACTGATAAGAAGTAGGCCCTGAAATGCTGGATTTAGACTATGCTCTAAAAGGAATTGGTTTGATAAGGAAAACGGAATCAAGGAAAAGGAAATCCTCAAGACACACTTTTCCTCATTGACATTTTAATATATGCTAAGTTGAGTAAATTGCTTGCTGTAGGTAGAGCTGGCCTCAAAGAACATTTTCTTCTTGCACTTTGTCCCTTCTACTGTTTGTAGTTTCACATATATAAAATAATGGTGTATTAGCAAGCCTGGGGCATTCTCTGGTAACCTTACAGGCAGGGCTGGATGACTTCCATTTGTCTTGCATAATATGTTGGGTATACACACACATGCTGTGCACCCACACATGTGTATTCTGTGTGATAAAAGAGACAAATTTGCATCCTTTTTTTGTGGGTTTTCTGCCTCAGTGGAGGGGCAGCTTAAGACCCACATGGCTGCTTACCATAAAGACGTGTTCTAAGGGGTTTGCCTTTGTCTATCTTTTTTTGTTTGTGAAAAGACAAAATGCTGTTTGGGTGAATTCTATTTAGTATCATTAGAAAATTGAAAACCTGTTTAACCATAGCATTTTCTAAAAGACATACTTGTTTATGGCTGATATCTATTTGTTTATGGCTGATACCTATTTGTTTGTGGCTGATACCTACTTGTTTATGACTTACTGAAATTTCATACCACTGAATTTAAAAAAAAATACTTTTTAATTTATTTGAATGTGCATTTTTAATTCTTTTTTGTTATATGCTTAGGAACTTGAAAGAGCTTGGAGAGAATATGATAAATTGGAGTATGATGTAACTGTAACAAGGAACCACATGCAGGAGCAGCTTGATCGGCTTGGAGAAATTCAGGTGTGGCATGGGTCTTAAAGGACACTGAAGTCACTTTCCTTTTCTGTGATTTGATTTAAAAGGGGGGACATATGGTGCATTAACTTACAAGATATAAAAAGGGTTTGAGGAGGTCTTTGGCTTTTTGTATTTGTGGGGTTTTCTGAAGGCACAGCACTGACTTTCCTGTGTCTAGAAGCCTCCCCTTTCTGTGATGGGGTCCAAAATGGGTTAATTTTTGCAGACCTTAATTGCTGTGACAGTTGTATTAATTCACTCACACAAATCCTTCCATTTAACTGAGTATTTTTAAATCCAATTAAATCATTCTTTGAAAATCAATTACAATTCAAAAATTTTGGGCATTACTTCAAGTCTTAAACATGAAGAGTTCTAATGCATGTCCTCCTGCCTCGCTGTGCTGTGGAGGATTGGACAGCTAGTCTAAGTGCTGAGAGTCTGAGGAGATCTGTCTGAGAGACACACAGACACACACAGAGATGTGCATACATTAGCTGGAATAGGCAGATGGGTGTGGTCCATGCTGGGAGGCATTAAGGGCTATTTGCTCCAGGGATTGATTTTCTATGCAGCTATGAAAGGGAGATTACAAGAAAGCCTAAGAACTGAGAAATTTGTGTTGTGCAGTCCAAAGCATGCGTGACTATGAATGCAAATAGACCCTCAGTTTCTATGATAGCATGCACTGTGTTCCTCTCCACTTGTTTTAGGGTTGCAACTTTTCTTTTGTTGTGTGTAGGTTTCCTGTGCAAAACATGCTTGGATTTTCTTTGGAGACAGTAGATACAATTCTGTTCTTAAGTGGATTCTGAATGAGCAAATTGCTGACAAATTAAGGGATGCATTATGAAATTAATCTTCCACTTTTTCTTTCTGATGATATTTGACTGTGTTGTGGGAAAGGAGACTGTCATTATTGTGTTTTATTTTCCTTCATTGGGAAAAGGCATACAGTGTAGCCTAAAGAAAGGAAAAAGGGGTTTTGCTGTGTTCTGATTTATTGCCTATATATGCTGTTTATTTACTGGCAGACGGAATCAGCAGGGATACAGCGTGCTCAGATTCAGAAGGAACTGTGGAGAATCCAAGATGTCATGGAGGGTTTAAGTAAACATAAACAGCAAAGAAGCTCTTCAGAAGCAGGTACAGTCTTGTAGGAAGTGAGATTGGATCACATACATTTTTAAAAGATAAGCTCCATAGTTGCCTTTGTATTTTGGAGAGAATGGTACAATTGCTTAGGAAAGAAGAAGGCGGGCATCTAGTTGAAGTATGTGCTTTGTATGTTTGTTTGATAGCAACAGGTTATAGTTCATCTTTTAAGAGCTGTTTATTTAAAACATTTTTTCTTCTTCTTTCTATCCCTCCTTCTCCCTCCAAACAGGCATCATGGCATCAAGGACACTTTCAGCTATTAAATATAAAAATGAGGTATGGTTTTAGCATATTTACCATGTTAGCATCACTAAATTTCTGATATACCTGTGATAAAAATGAAGATTATTATAGTTGCTTTAAGGATCTCTGAAGTATGTGCTCAGTATGTTTTTGTGAAAATAATGATTTATGAACTAGTTTTAAAGACTGGTATCTCCACTATAATGAACACTTATATTTGTTCTGTGTCTTTATATTCTCACTGGTATGTTTCTCTTTTCCATTTCTCACCTTTTCCTCTCCTTAGGCTCTTCCCCTAGAAATATAAACCCTGATTTATGGATTTGTTTGCTACCCACCACACTTTTCTTGGGAAGAAATATATTGCTTTATATGTCTATTCACATATTAAGCCTGGTTCTCAGATGGCCAGAGCACCCACAAGGACAGCTGAAGCTGTGGGAGCTCCCAAATGTTCAGTTCCTCTGAAAATCTGGCTAGAGGTTACAGTTTTAAAGGGACATTGTCATGGTTATCCGAAGTGTATGCAATATGCATCTGGCTTACAGAACTATCTAAAAGTCTAATTTATGTCAAAATCTTTTAAACCTACTGAATTTCATTTTTGAAAACAAGATTCAGAGAGCTCATGCATGTCCAGCAGAAAGTGCAGGTGTTAGAATGGAGAAATCTTGATAAGATGTAGAATTAAACTATGGGAGTATTTCAGTCTAGGTAGTAGGAATAAAGTAAAAAGCAAACAAAAGAACAAAAAAGTCCAGATGAAACCCATAGAAAATAAAGTTCTCTTGGCCTTTTCCTTTTTTTGTTTTCTTCCTTAGTGTGACATTGTCCCTTTAATTCTAAGCTCTGTAGCTGGTATAGCTATGGTAATATATTTTTCTTTTTAAGTTACAAATAATTTTAACAGCTGTGCACATCTCAATAAGGTGACTATTCTACAATCTTTAGGAAGAGGAAGTAGTCCCACCTCGTCCTCCACTCCCTCGGTCCTATGACTTTACAGAGCATCCTCCCATAATCCCCCCTCTGCCCAGTGATAGCAGCTCCTTGCTCTGTTATAGCAGGGGCCCAGTACATCTGCCAGAAGAAAAGAAGATTCACCAAGTTCAAGGATATCAGAGAAATGGATCTTACTGTGTAAGTGGCTTAAACGGCCACGTTGTTCTTGAAGCATCCCCCTTCCTTTGCACAGTCACAGTTTTTGTTTTGTCATCTGGCTACTTTTGTGGTGTTTTTGCTTTTGTTTACTGAATTTTATTTGCAGCTTCATCATTTGCTTTCCACATTTTCCTGTCATATATTCTATACACATACAAAATGTCTTAAGACTTTAATGAGCAATATTTTGCTTGTATCTGAGTAAATTCTTCTACTCACAAGCTCTTATAAACCTTGAGGTCCAGAATCAGATTTTGATGAAGTGCTCTACAAATTCTTTTCTTGAAGATCATTTCAAAGAAAAAAAACTAAATCCATATTTCTATGGCAATTTTCTCCTATAATTTCTGAAAGCCAGCAAATGTTGTTACCCAAATTAGCTACAAAGAAATCCTGCTGCAGAAGCACTTGGACAATGAAACGTTGCCTTAAGAGAGAGAGAGCACAGCCATCACAAAATAAGCGTTTTGAGTCTTAAGACATAAATGCTTGTCCAGAAATGCCTGTTTGTTTACCTCATAACCTGTCATTCCTCAGGGTCCTGATTATAGGCTTTATAAGAGTGAACCAGAGTTAACTACAGTAGCAGAAGTGGATGAGTCTAATGGCGAAGAGAAAACAGAGCAGATGTCAGAATCAGATTCTTCGACTAAAGGTTTGTCCCCAGGCCTGGCGTTCACCACCTTCCAGCCTTTTTCCACAAGGAACACAAAGAGTTAACTGTGTTACAGACCCTATATCATCCTTTGTGTTTTCGTAGCCTGTCCGTTTCTTAATATGATGAAACAGCTTCCACCATAAAATAATGATTTAATTATATGACAAGAAAGATTTCAGTCAATTACACCGCAGAAAAATCAAACATTACACTCAACAACAACCCTGAAATCCTTATTGACACCATGTCTAATCACATCACTCACATTCCCCACACACCATTCCCTTGAACAATTACCCATTTTATGTTCTTGCCCTTGAACAATTATTCAGTTTTTGAATCAAGCTCCCAATGTTATGTCACTGGAAAGTCCAAAAAGGCAGCACCACAGAATTTCCAGGCTCTCATAAGGCAGGGAAACAATGTCTTTTTCTTTTTTTAATCTTGTAATTGTTGAATTGCCTTCTGTCCCCTGATATAATAGGAATAATGATCATGACCTTGCAGTGTACAGACAATAAAGGTCTTTGCAATTGCTAAATGCTTTAGATTCTTCTCTTCGTCTAGCTCCCATAAAAGCTCCTAATTGCTTGGTTAGAGTCTTTTACCAGGAAGTGCTTCTCAATTCTGTTTGTTAAAACACACAGAATAGTTTGTTAAAGGTGACTTCAGGAAAAGCAGTTTGAGCACCTTCCAAAAACCACATTAAGACCTTTTAAGGAAAAAACCAAAACCAACCTAAATTTACCCATTTTCTTACTGCAACAGTTGATGTTTCCAGTGCCTTCTGTTCTGGTACTTTGACTAAGCATGTACAGAACAGGCTGGTGCAAAAGCACCAGAATTTGACCGAGAACTGCAATCATATGAGAGTATTATTTTTGTCAGAACAGTAATGGAGGTTTTTGAAAGCAAGATGGGCACACAGTTTGAATGTAAACAGTGTGAATGGCCCTATGACACATGATATAATTCAGCTTGCACTTACCAGACAGTCAATTCAGACTCACTGTTGTATTTGCCGAGGTATAGTGTTCACTTAAGATAGATACTAAAGTCTTTTTAACTTGGTGGTAAAAAATGCAGAGTTTAGCCTGAGATCTGCTAATCACCAGCTGCCCAAATGGAGAAAGTTGCCTTTCTCACAACACACCTAGGTTTTATTGACCTGTCCTGTTTCAGGTTATTTAATTTTTCAGGTTATTTAAGAGGAAAAGTAATTATCAAGAGAAAATCAAAAAGCCTACGCTGCCTAGATAAAGGAAACCAATACTTCTTGAGCACTCCAATCTGCTCTCTGTTGTCTTCTTTAAAGACAAAAGCAGTTTCCTTATGAATATTTGTAGAAAAGCAGTTCTCAGTCAGGCAAAGCAGTAAGAGAAATTCTTGTAATATAAATAATATTAGGGGCAGAGGAGAGAAGAGGTGCAGAGGTAGCAAGCAACAAGAGCAGAGTGACTTGGGTGTATCATAGCTGCATTTTATAACCCTGTCCAGGCTTTGAGCATGTGAATATTCTAACAGATGTTTCTTATTCTGGACATTCACTTATGCATACAATCCATGTGCAGTAGGAAAAACTTAACCATTCCTGGCTGTTTGGGGGCTTTTTTTGTAGTGTGTATGCCAGTACAACTCTATGCTGTTTCAGCAAACATTTCTATGGCATTCTACCTTTTAACAGTTTGTAAGGTGAAAAGGAAACAGTCTCAAAGGATCAAACAAGCTCAAAATTACTCATCTCTGCATTTCTTTCTTTCTTGCTGTTTTAAGAAGTCATACTTAGATGATGTAGTTTCCTTTTGAGGGTGGTTCTAAAAACTAATACATTTCAGAGGAAATAAAACGGTTTTCTACTTTGTTGTGCACTTACTGCACTAGACGCTTCTCATGGCAGCCATTTCCCTCTCTTCTCAAATGTCAGCAAAGAGAAATGTTTTAGTGGCACTATGTAAAGTTACCCTTAGAGCTGTCTGTGAGCAGAGGTGTGTTTATGGCCTGAGCGGTACATAAAGGTGACAGAAAAGGAAAATGGATTTTGCTGTGTTTTATCCTTTCTACACCTGAAGGAGACTCAAACTGTTGCTTTACAGTTTTTGTTTTGAATGATGGATTTGTTATTCAAATACCTACAGACTATTTTGTCAGCCTATCAAATACTTTGAAGGAACAGTAGAGCCTTCACTTTGTCAGAATATCCCCTAAAATCTGTGCCAGCTTGGGGAAAACCAGGGAGAAATTATTTGGCTCTCAAAGAAGACATCACACCTGTTTATTAGGCAAAATCAACAAGGAAACAGCGTTTTTGGTAGTCTGATTTCCTCCATGTATCAAGAAGCAAAAAAGAAGCATGTGTTATTTAATTTTATCTGTATATACTGGTAAGTTTTAACTTCAGGTTTCTACCAGCTTAATTCAGTTTAGCAGGGCTTCTCAAAGCGGAAAAACTAGTGGTGGATATGATTAGGAAAGGCTGAATTAGTGGGCATCAGAATACAGAACATCCTCAGGTGCCAACCAGATGGAGCCTGGCTGCTGTGGTTCCCAGTCCCTAAGCAGAGCAAGTTGCAAGGCTAAGGACATAGTCCCACTGTGCACACACATGCCACAGCTAACTGCAACAGGCAGGTTTGAGACCAGTGCTATTACAGGCACCACACAAACAAGACCAAGACCACCGCTTGTGAAAGTGAAACAGCACAGGTACGATGATCCTGTCCCTGCTCACCAGCTAACCAGGCTCAAAGCATGGTAGCTGGCTTTGTACACATGTAGACATGAACACACACACACAAATGAGACCCTTCAAGAGCTGATCATATCTCCATCTGTCAATTCTTAATACCTCTGGCCTCTCCCATGTCTGAATCGTAGATCTAAATTCTCTTGAACAGCTGACTCCCACACCTTCTGTTCTGCTTGCCCTCTAATTTTGTCTTGCATTCATTAGTATCTCACAGACAGAAGGTTCCCTTTGAGAGGAGGTCCAGCCCTATTGTCCCTCCAGTAGCCAACCCACATACCTGCAATCCTCCCCATCTTTGTCTCCCAGACCTGTGATCCCTCTGTAGCCATCTCCTACTCACAAGCTAGCCTGGCATGAGGATCACTAGCATCTCCCACAATCTCATACACAGAAGGGAAAGCATAATCACATGGAAAAGACTTAAAAGTAATGTTTAATAAGAAGATAGGACACACTGAAATGCTAAATCACAGGGCTTGGTGGGACAGGCATAGTGACAAACCATGTATGCAAAGCTGGGCTCTTTTATTCCCCCTCCCTCTTGTTCCTTGCCTGTTCTTTCCCACTTGCCTTGCTCCATCCCTTTTGCAGCCTGTTTCCTCTAAAAGAAACAACCCACCCAGAATTCATTTTTGTTCATTGATCCCACTTTTGCTAAATTTCTTATCTTTGACACCATTATCTGGGTAAGCTTGGCTGTAACTGGTAGCACTGATGTGGCTACCTGGACACTCTGTCCCACAAAAAGTCCCCAGTATGGCCATCCAATGGTCTCTCAAGTCTGGCCATCTTTCACATAACTCCCCTTACCCATCTGTGAAATCTAGCCATTCAACACAGCACTATCTTAACTTTTGTCTGTTTCTCACAGACATTTTTAAGGTTTTATGTCTATCAATGTCTTGTGCCATATTTTCTCATATTCTCATCAGCTGGGTAAATCTCAGGCCAAGGGCTAGTCATCTGCCTGTGTACCTTAACAGATGTGAGAGCAAAGATCTTAACACCTAACTAACTCCCTTTTGAAGAATGGTTTCCAAGGCTGACAAAATGTATTTGCTAGAAAAGAACCGACTCTTGTGGCAATGTTTTGCATAGCACTGAGTGTATTGCTTCACTGTTTTGCAGGCTCACATTTTCCAGTTGGAGTTGTGCCACCCAGAACCAAATCACCGACACCAGAGTCCTCAACAATAGCATCCTATGTCACTTTGAGGAAGAATAAGAAGCTCGATCTAAGAACGGTACTTTAAAACACCCTTTGAGCATTTATGGCTGTGATATGTTAGTTTATAAGTTAAATTTCTGCAATTAACTTCAAATTATATAATTCACAGCTATGAAATTACAAAGTTCAGAGAGACAGCTCTAGAATGAGTGACAGAATTCTAAAGGTGTATGTTAAACTGCATAGAGAATTCATTATAGTGAAACTGGGCAAGATCTAAATGGTAATGATAAATCTACTAAGCTACTTAGTGGACTGATGCTTGAGCTGAAAGGCCAGGAAGCATCTTAGGTTAAAACTTCTGAAGGACTTGCATTTGGCTTCTGGGGCAGTTTAACAGCCCTTGTATAAGAAATATTTGGTTTATTTACTTTATTACTAAAATTACTTGGGGGAAATGTAAAGTAATGAGAAAATAAGGATAGAGTAAGCAGTATGTGGGTAATAAGCATGGAATTTCTGGTTAAGGAGTCCTGTAGTCTCTGGGTTGAAGAGAGGTAGTTCAGGCAGAAGAGAGGGAAAGTTCTGGCAGTTGGATCATGGATAGATGTGGTAGAAAGAATGGGAGATGAGAAAGAAGCTCAAAGGATGTGGACTGGGAAAAGAATACCACTTTTGTGAAGTTGAATCAGTTACTGTGAATGTATTGAATGGAGGTGATTACCCAGAAGTAATGTTTTTTTCTGTCATACAAAGTACAGAACTATCTGAATGTCAGGGAAATTGAAGAACAGAGTATGTAAAGTAAGCATTGCTATTTTAGAAATAATATAATACTTAGAGTTACAGCTTTTAAAGTGGTGATAAATTCATTGAATCATTTTAGGGTGGGAAAAAACCTTTTAAGATCCAGTCCAACCTCAAACCCTATACTGCCAAGTCCACCACTAAACCATGTCCTTAAGTGCCACTTGTACATGTCTTTTAAATCCCTCCAGGGATGGCAACTCAACCACTTCCCTGGGCAGCCTGTTCCCAGTGCTCAACAATCCTTTCGATGAACAAATACTTCCTAATATCCAATTTAAACCTCCCCTGATGCAACCAGAGGCCATTTCAGTTTGTTTCAGCCTGTGCTTGCCATTTCATATTGCCCAGCTGTAGTTTTATCTTGAAACAGAGAGGCAGAAATCACTATTAGATCAAGTGCTGTAAATGTCCTGGATCATTAAATTTCGATTATGTTTGTGTCTCGGCCTCCTAACTTCTGTTTGCCTGTTGTATAACACATGAAATTGTTTCACCTTGTCAGGATGGCTTTGAGAGAGCATCTGCCCTTTCTCTTAATGTTTATAATTGATGATGATAATGTCCCTATTCAGAAAAGTGAATTACTGCTTTTATTTTGGATTTCAGTCTTCATTAAAATGTGATTCTTGTACTTCTTTTTCATAGTATCATAGAATCAGTCAGGATTGGAAGGGACCACAAGGATCAGCTAGTTCCAACCCCACCTCCATGGGCAGGGACACCCCACACTAGATCAGGCTGGCCAGAGCCTCATCCAGCCTGGTCTTAAACACCTCCAGGGATGGGGCCTCAACCACCTCCCTGGACAACCCATTCCAGGGCTTCACCACTCTCATGGTGAACAACTTCCTCCTCACGTCCAGCCTGAATCTCCCCATCTCCAGTTTCATTCCATTCCCCCTAGTCCTAGCACTTCCTGAGAAGTCCCTCCCCAGCCTTCTTGTAGCCCCCTTCAGACACTGGAAGGCCACAATTAGGTCACCTCGGAGCCTTCTCTTCTCCAGACTGAACAGCCCCAACTCTTTCAGTCTGTCCTCGTAGGAGAGGTGCTCCAGCCCTCTGATCATCCTTGTGGCCCTTCTCTGGACACGTTCCAGCACCTCCATATCCCTCATGTGCATAAGAGATCTATATCTTGCTCACTAATCTGCTTTTAGTAAATCATTAGGTGATATCCATGTATGTATTCTTCCATTTAAGGAAAGACCAAGGAGTGCGGTGGAGCAACTGTGTCTTGCAGAAAGCACACGGCCTCGAATGACTGTGGAGGAACAGATGGAAAGAATAAGGAGACACCAACAGGCTTGCCTGAGAGAGAAGAGAAAAGGACTCAACATTATTGGTGTTTCAGACCAGTCTCCTTCCCAGGGTCTCTCGTTGGTCAGAGATAATCCATTCAAATTGGCGCAGGTGAGTACCGAGTTGCTGAAAAAGTTTAATGTGTCTGGTTACAAAAAAAACCCACAACCCAAAAGAATTGCAGATTTGCTCTTTTCCCCAAATCCCATGACACAGCAGGTGTCTGCGTGAGGCTGCCTGTACAGATGAACAGTCAGAATTCTCTGCTATACATAAGAGAGAGAGAAATTTCAGTCTTCGTTGTTCTACCTGATGATAGTAAATGTCACTTCTTTGTCTTTTTGGAAAATAAATAGTTCACATCTACATCTGTTTGATTATGCATTCTGGTATTTGTGAACATGCTGTTTTGTCAGATTTAGCAAACACGAAATTGCAAAGCTGTAGTGACTAAAAGCAGTGTCAGGGTGAATCCTGATTCAGTTGATGTATAAATTATGAAGATTTCTCTGCCATATAATATATTCAAACATCTGTCACACTTTTAGATAGGAATGTGTATTTATGATAATAGCTCTTAACTGATGCTTGTTTGCTGTGGTTTTTGAGCCCATAAATATATGAAAATACAGCCCTCACTTTTTACAGGATCACAGGATTTAGGGGTTGAAAGGGACCTCTGGAGGTCTTCGAGTCCAACCCTGCTGCCAGAGCAGGGCCATAGACTCTGGTGCAGGTCACACAGGAATGCATCCAGATGGGTCTTCAAAGTCTTCAGAGAAGGAGACTCCACAACCTCTCTGGCAAGCCTGTTCCAGGGGTCTGGTGACCCTTACAGTAAAGAAGTTCCTCATCATGTTGAGTTGGGATTTCCTGTGCTGTAGTTTACATCCCTTGCCCCTTGTCACAGGGCACAAATGAGCAAAGGCTGTCTCTTCCTTCTTGACACCCAGCTCTCAGATATTTACAGACATTTCCTAGATCCCCTCTTAGTCATCTTCCCTCCAGACTCCTCCTTCTCTTCTCTGGAGGAGGCTCAGGGGAGACCTTATTGCTGTCTACAGCTACCTAAAGGGAGGTTGCAGCCAGGTGGGGGCTGGTCTCTTCTCCCAGGCAACCAGCGTTAGAACAAGAGGACACAGTCTCAGGCTGCACCAGGGAAGGTTTAGGCTGGATGTTAGGAAGAAGTTCTTCATAAAAAGAGTGATTGGCCCTTGGAATGTGCTGCCCAGGGAGGTGGTGGAGTCACCATCACTGGAGGTGTTTAGGAAGAGACTGGATGAGGCACTTGGTGCCATGGTTTAGTTAATTAGATGGTGTTGGCTGATAGGTTGGACTCCATGATCTCAAAGGTCTTTTCCAACCTATTCTAATCTAATCTAATCTATTCTAGATAAAATTCTATCTCCTCAAAAATTTCCATTTTCTTTATTGCATTGTGATATACTTCAGGGCTTTTTTAAAGTATTTGTTTGAATTACAGTCCCAGGACAGCACAAGATTCCAAACCTAGGACTGATAACTTCTGTGAGAGTGCATGCATGTATCAATTTTGTTCCACAGAATCGAAGAAAGGATGATGCTGTATCTGGTAACATGAAAGAATTAGAGAGCACCAGTAAAGAAAAGAATTTGAGGCAAAATAGTGAAATCCCTGGAGAAGAAAAAGTGCACATAAAACATGATGGGGAACAAGAACATAATTCAAGTTTTATTAAACAGGTACTAAACTGTCCCTTATTGAACTGCTCATAAGCCTGTCTTGCAGCAGAAAAATAGTTTGAGTCACAGGCAGCAGGGTAAGAGATACTGAGCCAGTATGTTTTGGCTGGGAAGATTTAGATTTTGATTGGTTGGTTGTTTGTTTTTGTTGGTTTGGGGTTTGGAGGATTGGGGGAGGGGGGTGTTAGGGTTTTTTTGGCTTTTGTGTTCTGGGGAGTTTGGCTTTGGTTGTTTGGGGGTGTTTGATATATCAGATATTCTATAAAGAAGCACAAAATTGTATGAGATCTGTCTATAGGTGAAATATTGAATGGGGAAGGATCTCAAACCTGACTAATTTATTTTTTTCCTGTGCAATTTTGGCCTGTTTAGGCCTAATGCCAGGGAGGCATGGGTGGGGGGAGAAAAACAGCACTGGGGTTTTGGTCTGGTTTTGGTGCAGGTTTGGGAGAATGTTTTGGCCTGATGGGGTTCTGTGTTAAGCCCACAATATGGATTTGTGTATTTCATAGGCTTTTGCACTGCTTTGCACTGTGGTTTATAGCTATTAATTCCATTTAATCTTCCAATAATACTCTGTATTTCTATCCAATCCTGTGTGGAGTCTTCTTTAACTAATTTGAAACTAGTTTTAGACCCTGTCTTCCTCCACTGCTTAAAGACATCATTGTATATAGTCTCCCTAAATTTCATGTTACTATATCTGTTACTACCCTGATTGATTGGAAGATTACAGAGTTATAGTCTGTATTTCTTTGGAAACAATACTGTTGCATCTTTAAATAACAGTTGTTAATCTGTTCATTGCTTAGGGATATCCCAGTGTAGTTTTTGAGTCATTTAATGCACCTTTTTTGTTTAATTGGCTCTAGTGCATCTAATAGTGTATAGGAAGCAGAATAAAGCTGACCCAATTGATATATGGAATTAGACAGTGACTGTAGCTGGTGCTGTTTTGTCTCTGGATTGATTTCTGTCTTGAAATAGTCTCAGACTCACTTGGCAGTGAGTTACCATGGAGTTTTTGGTACTAAAGTGCCCTGAACACTCATCAGAGCCTGTGAAAAGTAGACTGCTGGAGTTGTTTCTACATATAATCATATCCTGCCTACAGTTTAGTATGTTGGGGTTTTAAAATGTCATGTATAGTTGGTTGTTTTTCTTCTTTTCTATCCATATTTTTTTCATTAACTATCATTTGCTTTTCCTCACAAACCTTTCCTTTTGTTTTCCTGTTTTATATTTAGCCTCTTAAAACATAGGTCTGATGGAGAACAGTATAAAATCAAATACTATCTGTTATTCTTCAGAAGCAGTTTCTATTGGGAGTTAGTTGCTTTATTGAGTATACAAATATGTTGGTTATATTTAATCAGACCTTTCAGAGGAGGCTTATCAGCAATATATTCCAGTAGCTGGAATCCCTGTTAGCATTATGAAGAGAGGGATAGCAGGAAAAAACAGGCAGGCTGCAGCCCAAAGGTTCAGAGAAGTTCTGGAAGTTATTAAGCCAAGCCCTGCCTGCTGGCTCTGGTGTAAGTTTCAGGAGAACTCTAATAACATGAATGGTATTGATAAAGATTTCTGAAGTTCTGTAATTCTGAGTTACTAAGTATACATGATGGCAACATTTGTCTGTCAATAAAGCTGTTTCCTGATGCTGTATTTCTTACCTGCCACTTAGCATGTTACAGCATTTTGTTTCATGATCTCGACTTTTTTTACAGCTGACAAAAACTGATGACCTTCTATCAGATGCACATGTTGTATCCAACTCAAAAGAAGTGAGGAATGATGAGAAAGCAGAAAAGGAAAATACATTGGAGGAAACACGTGATGGTGATATAAGGTAAAAATAAAACAAGATGTCCAGAGGCTGTTTTAAACTTTCACATCATATTTATTAGCTGAGCAGACCCAGCAACTAATGAAACACTTCCATAAATACCTGTAAGGTATATTTATATGGGTTTGAGTCGTTTACATATAGAGAAATCTAGTAAGAAACCTAATCCCTGCAGGAGTTCAGTGAGAGATAGGAGTTGGTGGGTAAAGCAATGTTTATTTTCAAGTATTGCCCCAGTTACAAACAGAAGAGGTTCATATTCCTTGCTTTGGGGTACAGCGTGTTTAGTAATGTCAGTTCAAGCTTTGGATTAGTTTACTATTGAAATCTCCAGTTTCTGTAGCAGCCCTTTAACACTGATTCACAGATTGCATTGGGCTGGAATGGACTCTCTAAGGTCATCTTACTCAGCCCCCCTGCAGTGAGCAAGGACACCTCCAACTAGACGAGGTTGCCCAGCACCGCTTTGAGGCTGATCTTGAATGTCTCCAGGGAAGGGGCCTCAACTACACTCCTGGGCAACCTGTTCCATGTTTTACTACTCTCATTGTAAAGAACTTCCTCCTTACAAACACTCTAAATCTGCCCTGCTGCAGTTCAAAACCATTGTCCCTTGTCTTGCCACTACAAACCCTTCTAAACAACTTATTCAATACCTTCTACTTTAATGAAGTAAAGGTTAAAAGTTATTTTGGAACACTGCAGGATTAGAGGACTATTGTGTCTTGGGTATTCCTCTTAGGAGATTTATAACTTTAAGTTGCACTGCAGGTTCTGAGTGATTCTTACATTAGGCCATGCCTTTCTCACTGTACCCTTCAGTAAAATAGATCATTATACTGGAGGAAACTGCATGAATTATGTGCAGGAAAGGAATTCAATTTCCAGTACTTTTTTCCCAAGTCTAGCTTTGCAAGGAAGAAGGGCTTCAAAATACCTAATTTATGTTACACAAACTTGCATGTTGCAACTTTTCTTTTACTAATAGCAAAATTGTAGCTCCTACACTTAGTGGTTAACACCTGGAATTAAAGAAGAGCGAGTTCTAAACACTGTGCTTTTTTTAACCAGCTTGCAAAGCGTGACCACAGTTACAAACCACAAACCCAAAACCAGCTCAGAAGAAAGTGAAGTAGCTAGCATTCAGGAACAAGAAGGGATTATGTCTTCACTTGAATTAGCAGCACAGTCTTCAAAAGGAAGTCAGGCAACAGCAGGTATGTAGAAGAGTCTGACTGAAGCGCAGCTTCTGCAGTGCATATGTAAACCTTTGTTTGGTTTTATTGTGTCTTTTGATGTTCTGAAACCCTCGTGAATTGAAAGTGCTGAGCTAGACTGTATGTCAAGCTTTATAATGTACAGAAAAGTAGTTTCCCACTGGACAACTACAGAAATTCAAGTTTTCTGAGGTTTTAATGTAGACTTTTATGTTTGCATTTCAGGGAATTAAATAACTGTTGCTAGGAATTGAGTCCTACTATAGTTTTTGTTGGGAGCCATTCCTTCCCTATTCATCTTGTAGAGCAGCATCTCAGTTCTGGATATTTGTAGATTATTTACAGAATCACAGAATATTAGGGGCTGGAAGGGACCTCAAAAGATCATGCAGTCCAACCCCCCTACCAGAGCAGGATCACCTAGAGCAGGTCACACAGGAATGCATCCAGGCAGGTTTTGAGTATCTCCAGAGAGGGAGACTCCACAACCCCCCTGGCAGCCTCTTCCGGTGTTCCATCACCCTAACAGTGAAAAAATTTTCCCTCCTGTTTCCATGGAACTTCCTGTGCCTCACCTTCCACCCATTGACCCTTGTCTTGTCATTGGGCATCACCAAACAGAGCCTGGCTCCATCCCCTTGGCACTCACCTCCTTGCTAATGAATGGCCTCAGGTGTGCCCAAGTCTGAGGAATCCATAAGAGTTTCCAAAATACCTAGTAGATTTTGAGCTAGCCAGTGAAAGACCCCAGTTCAGTCATGTTTAGAAAAGATGAAGAGAAAACATTAGCTAACTGGTGAAGTATCTGGTGGTGTCCTACTTCACAGATTCAGAAGCCTGAAATAAAGCAAAGTGGCTTACAAAGAGTGGATTGTGTAGGGGAAGAGGAAGGAAAATCAAGTTTCAGACATTATATTAGTGCATTTCATAATGGGAATGGTTAAGTAACCAAGATAATTGTTTCAATTTATGGACATTTAGGTGACCTGGACCTTTGCAGTGCAGTCAGCACTTTGACAATCAAACCCAAAAGTTGTAAACACATAACACTCAGCAGAATAAAAAAAATGCTGTTAGTCTGAGCTGTGATACATAAGTCAGCCTGGAAGTGAAGTATCCTGAATAGTTCCATTTTGCTGCATCTGTTTTTTCCTCTCTTTATGCACCATAAATAACACATCAGCATTCAAGTGTCCCTTGTTTGTTTGTGTGGTGGTCTGCTAATCATTTATAGGCCTGACTATTGAACTTGCTTGAGAACAACTCTGCTCTCCCCTGAAATTCTGCTTATTATGTGATCAGATTTTAAATCTTGACTTGTATAACTTTCTTTGGGTTCTGCTTGGGTATATTATGGCTTGAAACGATGATTTTCAAGTTTATGTTGATTATTACTTGGAGTCATACCTTCTCTAACTTGTATTCTTCTTTATTTTGCTGTATGACTTGCAGTGAAGAGTTTACCTTCTTCACCGGAATCGTCACTGTCACCAGCTACATCTACACAGACACAGCTCACAGAGGGATCACATTTCATGTGTGTATAGTTGCAGAGAAGTAGGTCTCTTTGTCTTTTGTTTTTCTTTTCCCCCCACCCCTCCTGCAATTTTCCTAATGTTTTTCTAAGAATATCTGTCCTAGTTACCCTTCCAAGAAGCATCTACAGACAGTACTTGACAGGACAAAGTTAACCTGCAGTGTTGAATGTAAACTAACCAGATAACAAAACAAATACATGTATTGATTCACTTGCAAGTAATAGATTGTCTGTCTAAGTACAAAGAGAAAGGACTAATTGGCTTATCAAGCACATTCTCCACCAACTGCCAAGATAATAGCCCTTGGAATTATATGAGAGACCTAAGCTGTTACAAAACAGATACCCAGTTAAGGTAGGAGCGTCAGTGCTCAGGTGCAAATGAATCTTGATGCTTCAGTCATGGTAACAGTCAAGTAGAGAGAAATCTGTTTAGTGATGTATAGGAGGGAATGGTCAAATGGCCCAAAGACTTCATGGCTTAAGACATTGATAACTGAGGTATGACAAAAAGGAAGGGAATAAATGGGGGTGGGGGGAGATAATAAAAATTGTAATATGGTATAGTTTTTCTTTCTTTAGACACAGCCCCTATGTGGCTTCTCTTCCCTTATCACAATAGGTGATTTCTTCTTGGAATCAAGTTTAAAAGCATAAGTTAAGCTAGATTTACATATTCCTACCTGTTGTGTTGCCTACTTAATGAAAGGAAATGGAAATACTAGTGAGCATATTTGTTTATACAAGTGTTTCAACTTCTCTAGCATTTAAATCAGTTCCTCATTTCATGGAACCAACAAGGTTGGAAAAGACCTCAGAGATCATCAAGTCCAACCTATCACCCAGCACCTCATGACTAACTAAACCATGGTTTCAAGTGCCACGTCCAATCCCTTTCTGAACACCTCCAGGGACAGTGACTCCACCACCTCCCTGGGCAGCACATTCCAATGGCAAATCACTCTTTCAGTGAAGAACTTTCTCCTCACCTCGAGCCTAATTTCTTTGTTGTCAGGATGCACCTGCTTTCTACTGACAGAATGAGCTTTCTTTCAATGGCAATGTTCTATGCCATAGCTAATGTAACTTTAGAAAACTTTAAAATCAAGGCATTTTCAGTCATTTGTCATGAGCAGATCTGAAAATGCCTTTTTTATTCTTACTTTCTTTTCCCACTTACTGTCCCAGTCTCCATTGACAGGCTTTCACTTTAGCAAATTAGACCTGTTCATTACATACTCCTTTATTATATGGACTGTGGGCATGAAACTGTTTTCACTCCTCTTAAAAAAAAATAATAATCTTTTTCTCCTTCTGGGAAAACATACTCCTCACAATCAGTACTGATAGCTGCATTGCTGCCTTCCTGATAGGTGTGGTTTGTCATGATTAGATGTAGCTTAGACTCCTGTACTTTCCTTCAAAAGCTTTATTACAGAACGATCTTAAAATCTAAGTGAGGCTATTCATTTTTTTTGTGGCAATACTGATTTGTATGCATGTTTTTCAGTTTCACTCTCGAAATACACATACATTTGGCATGCATCTTCTGTTTAAGTGAGATAAACTCTACCCCATCAACTCAGTTTCAGGTCAGAAGCGAAACTGGAAGTGGCCTGCTGGAATTCTGTCCCTCGCCAGAGTGCCTGTTTTCAAAGGGGGAAGCACCCTATAACTTCCCCAGAAATCTATTACAAATTGAATTTCAAGTTGCCTTCAGCTGCTGTCATCAACTCCAAAGATCAGCTGAGCAAATTCCTGCTTTTAATTATTTATGCTAAATACAAGACCAGCAATAGTGAAGTGCTGGTACAGTGACCTGTTTTGTACAGCTTTACAGATCAGCCTTAGCTGCTCATGCTGCATCTGGGATGGCATTTGTTAAAGGAATGCCTTCCTTACTTACTACAGGATTCCAGAGGTTAAAATACATCTGGCTTGGCTGTTTAATGCTTGAATTCAGTTGGAGAAAGCATTCAACTACGTGCATATACATTCCAGATTTCTTTGCTATACTTGATGCCTCTGTCAGTTGTTTTCTTAGAAGCTCCAAAACAAATTCATGCCTCATCTGTGTAGGAGATGCATGAATCCTAATCTGCTTGACTCAGATTCTGCTGCCCCATACTTTCTGGGGCTGCCATTCCAGTGCTTTGCACTTTGCTGAAAGAGTGTGGTCTTTCCGTGTGTAAGAGCTCAGTGTCTCTCAGGTGCAAGAAATCCTGTGCAGCAGAGGGAATATCAGAGCTGTGGGACCAGCTCTGTTGATACATAACCAAAATTTTCAGGCACATCTGGAAAATGTATGGTAGATTTCAGAGAAAAATGAGGTAATACCTATGTTTGGCTTTTACAGTCAATTAGTAAAATGATACTCTTGGCACCATGCCAGGGGAATTTGGCATAGGAAATTGGTGACATAGGATATTGCAGGACTAAGGAAAATCCCATTAACACAGACCTACTTACTTTGTCACGGCTCCTGCTTGGCAGAGGCAGATCTGGATGTGCACCACTACGGTTGTTACATTTTAAGCATTGCATTGACGCTAAGTAATGTAGGAACAGTGACATTTTATACAGCTCCTGGATCCAAAGCTCATTTCTGCTAAGAAACTGTCCAGAGCTATTTATGGAAGTCCTTTCAGCAATTATCAAAATCCACTTGAACATCAAAACACCTTGCAGCTCTGCTGCCATTGTGGTACAGCAACCACATAATGCTGCATCCTTCCTTCCTCAAACTGCCTTGTCATTTGTAAGAGCAGTCAGGGTCTATTGCCCCTTTGGGGGTGGCGGTGTACAACAGGGTAAAATTCTCAGAATAAACAGGCAAATGTAATGTGCATTTGAAATAAAGCTTGCTTTGGCTCCTGGCTGCTCAAGAGAATTGATTTTTGAAACAACTGATTTCCAAAATGCTTTATTATTTGCTACACCATTGATAATTACTGCTAGGATAAGGTCAGAAATTGTTTGAGGAGTTGCTTTATACAATACTCTGTTGTTGCTAAAATGGAGTAACTTAATCTATGTCTGTCTTTCAGCACTAATGGCTTCTGTTGAAACAATTCATGCCTGAGATGTATGGACCTGACCTATGAAAATACAAGAAGAGATTGTACAGTATATTTTAAAATCTATGAAATTCATAGTTCTGATGCTTTTGGCCACAGAGCATCATTTTATCACTTCCTGGAAAATGTTTATTCCAAGAGAGCTTTAAATGGCCCACACGTACACTCAACAACCTTCAGATCGGTCTCCTGATGCCAGCTTGCTGCTATGATTTCTGTGCACATACAATAAAAGCTCTTTTTTAATGTGCAGCCTACGGTCAGAACTTTCTTTGACAGCCTCCAGAAGTTAATGTTCTTTTAATTATGGATGATTTAAGTTTACCTTTTTTGGGGTGTGTGTGCTTCTTTTCCACGTACAACTTGGTTCACTTCACATATCGCCGTTTTACACTTTCCTTCGACACTACAATTTATTGGTTTAACATTTTATTTGTAAAATTTTTATATATATATATATATATATACATACAGATAGATATATTTAAAATGTGCCATTTTTATCATTGCTTAGTTTAAAAAAAAAAAATAATGTCCTGTTTCTGCTGTAATTATTTCTTGGTCAGGTTGCAATGTCAGCAGTTACTGCCACACTTCTGTCAACATAGACATTAATGTTAGTGGTGACTTTTTCCTAAGTAAAATGGAGTGTAGGTATTTTGAGGTACTGGGCTTTTTCCTTTGTTGGGTTAGGGTGTGTACAGCAATAAGCAGGTTTTCAATCCAGTCCTTAGTTGGTGTACAAATGTAATTATGTTCATTGTGTGTATATTATACAATGAGCACATACGATGTAAGTATAAGAAGCCACTTACTATTGTTCCAATACCAATGTTCATATCCCATTTCTTTTATATCCTATTAAATAAATGTTGATGTTCTTAAGGACTTGTATGGTTAGTATTTCTTCCAGCAAACAGATGTCACACTGTGTTCCACCTTTTGATGTGGGGAATGCAACAATTCTTGTCTCGTTGGCGACGTCACCCGTCAACCAGAGTAGCAGTGACAGACTCTTAAGAGATTCCAGTCTTCCTCTGCGGGAAAGAAAGAGGCTGCAGCACAGAACAAAAAGACAACCTGAGACTGAGACACAAGAAATACAGGTCCAGCTCCTGACTCTCCCAGGCTCGTATTGTGATGTTGGGAAAGATCACTTACTCATTCTGTGCCTCCATTCCCTTCCTGTGTACTTGAGAGGTAACAGCCTGTCTTACTGGAGCGTGGTGAGCGGTAATTCAGCGCTTGCAGATGCTGAATGCCACGTTCAGTGGGGTTAAGGAGAAAAGTATGATGATTCCTTGAGGCTTTGACATCTGCAAAACATCTTGCAGAAACTAAAAGAAAACCTGAAATAATTTGTCAAGTGTCATCCTACTACAGATGTTACTAGCTTCACTTTTCCATCTCACGCAGCTGTCTGAATTTGCCTGAGACAAAAGAGATTTAGAAAAGAATGATGAAAAATAAAAAGATTTAAGGCAAAGCTTTTTGACTCTAGCATGTAAAGCTAAGAAATCTTCTAAATGTTCAGGCAGCTGCTGTGTGCTTCAAGTGCATGTGTGTGCCATAAGCGGTAAGGCAAGTTTCATAAGGCAACGACTGCCTTGTGCTCCTCTTGTGCTTTTTTATCACACAAACCATATCCTGTTGAAGTTCATGTGGCTGTACTAGAGGCTCTATGATTCATTGTGCTTTTCCATAGAGGAGTGCCTGAGATTGGCACACACTTTGAAATTAACCCTTTATAGTTGCCCCCTAAGTAGGAGTCTGTGTTCGTTGTACTCTTCTGTCACTCCTATCTCTGCTGCAAGTTCTTCCTGGGGCTCTTTGCCACAGACACACAGAACAGGTGATCTGTATACCTTTCATTTTGCCATTTTCTTTGAAAAGTGTGGGAACAAGAAGCAGGATGTAGCAGCAGAGCTTAGAAGGTCACAATGAAAGAGATGGCTGAAGGAAAGAAGATGAAACATGATGCAGGCAGAGAGCATCCAGCTGACAGCTTGACCAAATAGCCTTTCTTCTTTTCATATTTTTGGAACATTGGCCCCAGGTTAGTTCATCCTTCCATCCAAAGCATGGAGCAAAGAAGTGTGGGGTTTCTTTTATATTGCTCAGCCAGTCGAGGTGTAAGTTCAGTGGCATCACTGGAACACCTGGGGCAAAGAAAGCAGGACATGCCCGGTTCTCTCCCTAACCCTTCGAGAGAGCTGTTTGGCTGTCAAGTTTTGCAATCTTTTCCTGCCCTTGCTGCCAAGAAAAGAATTGCAACCAATAAAAGCAGGAATGACTGAGTGGGGTTTTGGACATTTATAGAACTTGTCGGTGTTTAAGGCAGTTGCCAGTTTGCTGCATCTGCAAAGTATGTGCAGTTCAGACTGAAGCTGAGGGAGAGTGGGAGAATTGGCAGGGATTTGCTGGTGTAACTTAGACAGCAAACATAAATGATGCAGGAATGTAGAGATGCTCATAGACCATGATTTCCCTTCCTGTGGGCACTTGCAGCAAAGCCTTGTGATTCCACTGGGTGCTCTACTTTTGTGTGTGTGTGTATGTGTCTTACAGAGAGAAGCGTGGCTTTGTGTCACCACAGAGCATCTGCTGTCTCTTACCTCATCAGAGTAACTCATCCCCGGGTTCATACTCCTGAGAGATAGAAATACCAGAGTACTGATACTGTCGGCCTTCAAACATCTATTTTAAGTTTGTAATTAGGATATTTTTATATTTCTGATTGCTTTCTTGACTATTGCACTGACACTTGTATATATGGAACGTGCTTTTTTTTCAAAAGCAAGAGTCCTTAGGAATAATGCAGCACATTCTCTAGAGGTGTTCATGCTTTTCAGAACCAATTACATCTATTTTTGTCTTTTGTTCACTGTTTGCATTGTTCCAAGACTACTAGAGAATGTGATTCTTAAAAGTCCCTTAATAAAGTGACATTATTCAAAAAGTTATAGTTGGTGTCTTGGCAGTTTTTGTCTCTTGTGGCATGGCTCAGTGAGAAAGGCCTCGCTAGGCAGCTGAAACCCAAACCTTGTTTATTGTCTTCCTAAAGCGGGAAAAGTAGTCCTCGGTCAATATTTCCTGTTCATAAATGTCTCATAACAGGAATCCAATGAGAGTCTGTTTTCTGGAAATCAGCACGTTTTTAAGCAGCTCATTTCTATCTAAATCACTTCATTTGGACACTCTGAGAAAGAATTACTACAAACCCCATTGGATCCACTGGATGTAGCAACCAGCAGTACGTACATGAAAATTATTAATGGATTAAAAGGAGTTGGTGGTGCTGCTGGATGAGAAGCTCAGTATGAGCTGCCAGTGTGTACTTGCAGCCCAGAAAGCCAATCATATCCTGGGTTGCATCAAGAGAAGCATGGCCAGCATGTCGAGAGACTTGATTCTCCCCCTCTAGACCGCTCTGGTGAGACTCCACCTGGAGCACTGTGTCCGGTTCTGGAACCCCTATTACAAGAAAGATTTGCACATGCTGGAAGGTGTCCAGAGAAGGCCCACGAGGATGATTAGAGGGCTGAAGCACCTCTGCTATGAGGACAGGCTGAGTCAGTTGAGTTTATTCAGTTTGAAGAAGAGACGGCTTCGAGGAGACCTTATTGTGGCCTTCCAGTATCTGAAGAGGGCCTACAAGAAAGCTGGTGAGGGAGTTCTTAGGGTGTTGAGTAGCAATAGGACCAGGGGGGATGGATCCAAGCTAGGAGGGAAGATTTAGATTAAACATTAGGAAGAAGTTCTTCACTGTAAAGATGGTGAGACACTAGAACAGGTTGCCCAGGGAGGTGGTGGAAGCCCCACCCCTGGATGTTTTTAGGGCCAGGCTGGATGTGGCTCTGGGCAACATAATCTAGTGTGAGGTGTTTCTGCCCATGGCAGGGGGGTTGGACCTAGATGATCCTCGAGGTCCATTCCAAGCCTGACAATTCTGTGATTATATCATTAGTAAGGGCTCTACTAAATTCTCTAGTACTTGGAGTGGTGGCTTAAGTGATATCCTGGTAGAGTAAAGCAGCAAAGTGGAAGATCTTTAATTGGTGGTGTTGGCTAACTCTTAGTCCAATCTTTTCATTGTGTTGTAAAAACAAGGTGGAGTGTTTGGTCTTTTTTCTGTTTTAATGAAACAAACTAGAAGTAATACTTGCTCAGATCTCAGAAGTGGGTCATCATGTCTTTCCTGCACAATCTTTTGTTGTACCTGTGATCTTGAGCTTTGCTATACTTACTTTTTAAAGTTATTCTAGGATACTTTAAGCCTCATTCAGTTTGAATTCCATCCTTCAAAAGCTGGTATTTAAATGGCCAATGAACCAACCGTCTATACCTGTCACTAATAATGTATCTGGAACAACTTCATTTAACTTTGTAAAGATAACAAAGCAACATCTGGCCTTCATTTCTTTTAAAGAACATTATATATACATATTCTTGCTGTTATATCCTCAGAGCTTCTCCATATGGGAACACTGAAGAAGCTGCTACAAAACAAAATGGAATACATTGGTGGCTGAAAGGGAATGTCTGGCCCAAAATGAAGACTAAAAGCAGCTGCTTTCTGAGCTTGACACGCACAACTTGTTACCCAGCTGTTCCAGATGTGTCATTCAAATGTCACTTGTGGAATTAAGTTTATGGTATATTTTTGTGTGAAGTTTCTTCATTCTGTCATACAACAAAGAAAATGTTTTTAAAGTACAAGAATTACCTGGCTGCTGTATTGAAACTACAAGCAACTCTTAACTGTCACTATGGGTAAGTAGCATCACAATGGCTGCTAATTGGCTAAGGTGGGTCTTGCTATGGATCAGTCTAAGAACCCTTATTTAGGCTGGGTTAGGTTCTGTTTGGAATGTTTTCCAGTGGACTGCAGTCGAGTGTATCAGGACAAAACCAGATGTGATCTGATTAACTTCTTTATTGTTGAAACCAAACGTGAAATAAGGACTTAATTTTTGCTGTCAAATTCTATCCAGATCCCTGTTCTGTGGAACAGGAATACTTCAAAAGAATTTCAGACTAAAAATGGAAACAACCTCTTCCTCCCTTGAAGGAGAAACAAATACTTAAAAAGAAAATAAAAGCAGACCCTGCAAGTTTAACCTTGTCCATAGGAGAAGCATAGCCTAGATTCATAGAATGGTTTAGATTGGAAGGGACCTGAAAGATCATCTAGTTCAAATCCCCCTGCCATGGGCAGGAGACACTTTCCACTAGACCAGGCTGCTAAACAAAGGTGCAGATGGAATAAAATACCTTTGAAACAGCTTCAAAGTCTCAATGACTTTTATTTTCCACTTGCATGGAATAAACTTATTTCTCAAATGCAAGATGGCATTTTTCAGCTAGCAGCAAACCTGGAAGGGCAGCCTGTGTAAGACACCAAAGGCTTTCAAAGGAACTGCTCCAAGTACAGTACCTTTTAGTCAGTGACAGTCACTGCACCATGCCACCCCTTGGCTCTGCAGAAGCCTGGTCTGAAATAGTGCTGGTTTCCCAGCTCTCCAGTGTGAGCAAGGTGATCCCTGCCTCCCAGAAAAAGGGATCTGCATGCAGTGGAGTCCACAAGGAGCAGCAAGGAAGTGCTTTTAAGGGGAAGCTCTCAAATCAGCTCCCTTCAGTCCACCATGCACAAACTTTACTTCTACCTTTTCCAGCAGGCAACAGCACCCTGCTGACATTGCTGCACCAAGGTGGCACCAAGGCATGCACCAGGAATCCAACAACTGCAACACAGAGCAGTGAACCTTTCCAGAAAGAGACCTGATCCTCAGCTGTTGTCACCTGGTAGTTTTCATGAACCGCAGTAAAGTGACTGGCACTGTCCAGGACTCTGTTCTGCAGCTATAAAGCCACTCCAGCCCAGTGTCTGAAATATTCTGCATTCCTTGTCTGGGGAAAAAAACTATGCCTTACCCAGCTGTCTGTGCCTACATACGCAGCTGGATCCAGGCCCCCCAGTTTATTGCTTAAAATCACTAAAAACTGCAGGTGCTTGACAGCTTGAAATTTCAGGCTCAAAGCATATGATGTGAGGCCCTCAGCATGTCCAAGTGACTTGCATATGAAGCTCCCTTTGAGGAACAGATTCTGTTCAGGGCAAAATAAAACCCAAACAAACTGGTTTTGATTATTTTTTTTTAAGTACTAGTCTGATTACCAGAAATCAAGTAATTAGTAGCTACAAACAAATATGTAAGAATTGGAGACAGTTGTCTTTAATTCAAAACAGTAATTAACAAGAAAAAGAAAAAACACAACTGGCAAATTCAGCAACCCTGAACTCACAAAAATCATTTTTGCAATCACCTCTTCACATTCTTTCTCTAGAACCTGTCCAGAGAAGGGCCACGAGGACAATCAGAGGGCTGGAGCACCTCTCCTATGGAGTCAGACTGAGGAAGTTGGGGCTATTCAGTCTGGAGAAGAGAAGGCTCTAAGGAGACCTTATTGTGGCCTTCCAGTATCTTAAAGGGGGCTTCAAGAAAGCTGGGGAGGGACTTTTTAGGATGTTGGATAGTGATAAGTCTAGGGGGAATGGAGCAAAACTAGAAATGGGTAGATTCAGCTTGGATGTTAGGAAGAAACCCTTCCCCATGAGGGTGGTGAGACACTGGAACAGGTTGCCCAGGGAGGTGGTAGAAGCCTCATCCCTGGAAGTTTTGAAGGCCAGGCTGGATGTGGCCCTGAGCAACCTGATCTAGTGTGAGGTGTCCCTGCCCATGGCAGGAGGGTTGGAACCAGATGATCCTTGAAGTCCCTTCCAACCCTGACTGTTGTGTGATTCTGTGAATATGAATTTCTGCTACGTCTTGACACTGATTACCTGTGTAGTTAACTATTGCACAACTTCCTTCTTGGTAAAATCCTAAGTCAGCAAGAACATGGAGGCTGTTTGACATGTTTTAGCTTTAAAGATTAATGCTGTCCTTTTTTACCTCCCCCCTCCCCCCAATTTTCATGCTTATTCACCGGTCTTGCACACAGCCATTAGTGGCTATTGCATGTGTTATTTCTGTACTCTGGAATGGTCATATCTAGAGAAAGAGGGGAAAAAGACATTCATGTTTGCTCCTATTTTGTGTTTGACTTCTGGCTGCCTGGAGATTGTCTCAGTGAGTGTACACACGCAGGGGTTAGTTCTGCATGGAAAACAACTTGTGTATGAGTCAGGACTAGCTGAAGGTGTCATTTCATGAGCTAGGATAGTGCCTGGAAACCTGGGATTGTTTGATCTAAAGCATATTTGAGTAACATTTCTGGCTCTTTTCTCAGCCTATGCCAATACACATATAATAGTATTTTGTATCTGCTGTTTCTAGAATATTGTGCTTCCAGATAACAAATAATTTTGATTGAGTGCCTGGATATTCACAGAATGTTAGGGGGCTGGCAGGACCTCAAAAGATCAACCCCCCTGCCACAGCAGGATCACCTAGAGTAGCTCACACAGGAACACATCCAGGCAGGTTTGGAATGCCTCCACAACCTCTCTGGGCAGCCTGCTCCAGGGCTCTGTCACCCTCACAGTGAAAAAGTTTTTCCTGATGTTCATGTGGAACCTCCTATGTTCCATCTTGCACCCATTGCCCCTTGTCCTATCATTGGACATCACTGAGAAGAGCCTGGCTCCATCCTCCTGACACTCACCCTTCACATATTTATAAACATTAATGAGGTTACCCCTCATTATCAGAATGGTCACTATTTATAATGAAGGTACCAGTTGCTAATCAAAGAACCAGGCTCTCAGCTATTTAGGAGATTGTGTTAGTGAAGGGGAATTGCAACCCTGAGAAAACCATATTTGCTGGTATAATCTTATTCTTATTTGCTTGTATAATCTTATTCTTGGGTTATGGGGAGAATAAATTCTCTGAACTCACAGTATTTTGTGTCAAAAATTAATTCATTATCTTAAAGCTTTTCCATTCTGTGTGATCAGCTAAATACAGCCTAGCTATGCTCCCCTTCATTTCCGTTATCCAGAATATAGGACAAGGAACAGAGGTCATGCTATTATGATCATTTTTGCCTCAGTGAAATCTCAGGGACCCCAAGAAGCACAGTTAGGTCATGTTTGTAAAAGACAGGAGTCTAAAGCCTTGCTTTAAACCATGCCTGTCTTAGAGAAATGCTCTGCAGGCATTACCATACATCTTTCCCTGTCTGTCTGGTTCCAGGCTAGAGCACTTCAGTTACTTCACCTTTGAACAGAATCCCTAAATCTACAATATTTTCAGGCAATTAATCATAGGCAGTTTGTGATGTCTGAAATCTCTTTACAGCTCTCAACTATTACGAGGACAGCTGTATACAGGAGTGAATCCTGATTAAAGCCTAAGCACTCCAGACATTCTAGGCAGTTCCAAAACCCTTGGATGCTGTAGCTGTGTCTTTTGAGTGCTGCAAACTGGATTTCTGTTCAGTTGATTGGATGGCCTCCTCCAACAACTGTTGAGGAGATGTTGATTTTAAGGATGCTCAGCAGACTGTATTTGTGTTTTGAAAGGTTCTGCTGGCAGTCAATGCTACTGCAGGAGGAGGCTTTCCCTCCCACAGCTCTCAGTTTTCCCTGCAGCTGTCAGTAGGCAGCGGCTCGATGGCTTGTGCTGTTACAGTGTTATTACCTGTTGGCAGCCAGTCTGAGCTTCCTTCCAGTATCTGCTCCGGGAAGATAAGTTTTGTTAAGAGGGAAGCAGAAGATGAAGGGCACGCACGTTATCAGTCCAAGTTCAAGTACTCGCCCGGAAGGATCCCAAAAGAACAAAGTTAGCCTCGCTGCAGCTGCTGCTTTGCCGCTTTAGCTTCCCTCCTTTTTCCTCTCTGCCTGTGCTTTTGTCCTCATGGCGTGGCTACCATTGTATAGTAGTTTTAAGGGATGAAAGCAAGTGATTGCTGATGGGTGACATGATAAGGCTTTAAATGGGAATGCAGATTGGTTCCAATACCAAGCAAAATAATAACGTGAACAAAGCAAGCGGTGGCAGCACAATTGGCTTAGAATGATCGCGGGAGCCGTAAGTGACTGACAAAAGACACTGTGATACACAAATATCAATATGTGTTTTAAAGTAAACCCTGACGTTGGAATGTCTAGACCCATCCAAGATCCGGTGGTCTGGGAAACTCTGTAACTTTAGAGCTCTCCAGATGCGGCGCAGACTGCAGCTCACCTTTCATCTCACTAACATTTTGCATCCCGTTCTCGTCTGACTTTCTGGGAATCTGGGTGCTGAGCACACGCAGGAAATTGGGGATTACAAACTTGTCTGAACTTTTCATTGCTAGACATTAACATGCGGATGCAGCAGCCTGTATGTAAATGATGTTATCTGAGCTGTTTTATGCATGTGCTTCCAAGATAAGAAAGGAGATTATTTCATTATGTGAACTAATTACCTGTGAAGAAAAAAAATTAGAGCTCTTTTAATGCTAATGCCAGGCAGTATTTTTATTAACCTTCATACTCAATGATCCAGTGTTGTATGTTTTTATTGTGTATTTTCACATATTCAGGACTTGATCCTTTAACCAAAAGGAAAGACGTTCTTGATATGATTTTTCATAAACAGGTTTCTTTGCAAGGTTGCAGCTGCATCTCAGAGCCTTCCTTTGCCTGTAAAATGGGGTTGCTTCACCAAGGACAAAGTGACTTTAAGTGTCATAGTATTGCTGCTTAATTATGCACAGCAGCAATTAAAGATAAAAGGCAGACAATCATATTAAACTGGAACTACCAACACCAGAACAAGAGGACACAGTCTCAAGCTGTGTCAGGGGAGGTTTAGGCTGGATGTTAGAAAGAAATTCTTCATGGAGAGAGTGATTGCCCATTGGAATGGGCTGCCCGGGGAGGTGGTGGAGTTGTCATTATTGGGGGTGTTTAGGAGGAGACTTAATGGGGTGCTTGGTGCCATGGTTTAGTTGATTAGATGGTGTTGGATGATAGGTTGGACACGAAGGTCTCTTCCAACCTGATCTATTCTATTCTATTCTATTCTATTCTATTCTATTCTATTCTATTAAAACAGAGAAGATATTCTCTTGGCCTGATCTGGACTTGAGTACAACCAGGTCAACAGAGTTCACGTTCATATAGCAGATCTGAGTCCAAATGAGAACAGCCCTTTTGGTTTCAGGTAGGCAACTTGTGTGATTACAAGCTGAACATTTTCATACTGCAAACATTCTGATGTGAGAGAGAATTTCTGTGAGAGTCTGATCTCTCGTGGTTACTACATCTCAGCTGACATTCAGCATGGCACTTATTAATAATATAATTAGATAAGGGAGGAAGGGAATAACATTCAAATATTTAATATTTGTGTGCCCAGGTGGCCAGGAGGGCCAATGGCATCCTGGCCTGTATCAGGAACAGTGTGGCCAGCAGGAGCAGGGAGGTCATTCTGCCCCTGTACACTGCACTGGTTAGGCCACACCTTGAGTCCTGTGTCCAGTTCTGGGCCCCTCAGTTTAGGAAAGATGTTGACTTGCTGGAACGTGTCCAGAGAAGGGCCACAAAGTTGGTGAGGGGTTTGGAACAAGCTCTATGAAGAGAGGCTGAGGGAGCTGGGGTTGCTCAGCCTGGAGAAGAGGAGGCTCAGGGGAGACCTTATTGCTCTCTACAACTACCTGAAGGGATGTTGTAGCCAGGTGGGGGCTGGTCTCTTCTCCCAAGCAGCCAGTACCAGAACAAGAGGACACAGTCTCAAGCTGTGCCAGGGGAGGTTCAGACTGGATGTTAGGAAGAAATTCTTCACAGAGAGAGCGATTGCCCATTGGAATGGGCTGCCCGGGGAGGTGGTGGAGTCTCCATCATTGGAGGTGTTTAGGAGGGGCCTTGATAGGGTGCTTGGTTGCATGGTTTAGTTGATTAGGTGGTGTTGAATGATAGGTTGGATGCAATGATCTTGAAGGTCTCTTCCAACCTGGTTTGGTCTATTCTATTTTAATATTAGCACAGCTTTTAAACCAGCTTTTTTATTTTGTCACACTTTAAGCGCAATCTAAACTGAGTTGTTGCTGTTTGCAGATATATATGTTTTAATGATGATAATATGTTGCATGTAGTGGAAATGAATGTCCATGCAATATGCCAAAGTTACCACAGTGCAGTGCAGCTGGTGAGATCACCTGCTGCAATAAAAGAAAGTCCCCAGGTGTGGCTTTATTAGTGTGAAGAAGAGCTCCAAAATGGGTGCTAGTGTAGCAGCATTGAAATACAAGTGGTTCACTGCCATTGGTCCAGCGCTTCATTTATGTGAAAATAATCAAGGGTAGTGGCAGGAATGGTGGGTTTTTGGATCTCTTTTGGTTTTTTTTCTTTTTTCTGTAAAGTCCCATTTTGAACTGGCTGCTTTCTGACTTCTTCACATGGAAGATTTTGAAACTGGGAAGTGAATGTGGCTGAAAAACATTTGTGTAAGATCAGGCCCTCAAGATAGCAGGTAGCACAGAACCCATGGCCTGAAGTAGTGCAAAAGGATTTTCCTGGGAAGAAATAAGGCAGAAGTAGGTCATCAGTCTCCACAGATAGCTTAGCACTTTTCAGTGCCTGTGTCACTTCTAGAATATATGCCTGTGGTGTACCTCTCATGCACTGGCACAACCCAAGCCAAATACTTTTCTCAAGTCCCCAGTTTCATGTGAAGACACATAGAGAGGAATTCTTGTAAGATACACCACACTTAAAAATAAATCTTTTTTACCATGCTTTAAGGTGTTATAACAAAAATATTTCCTATACATTTCAGGCTTTAAATAGCTGAATCCATTTCTCACCAAGATGGAACAGCTATTCAGCATTGTCAAACCCAGATACAATTTCAACTGGTAATGATGATGCTTCTGATAAATTATGATTCTGCCCCACTACTCTGCTCTAGTGAGGTCCCATGCTGAGCACTGCATCTAGTTCTGGTGCCCCCAGCATAAGAGGGACATTGAACTGCTGGAGTGGGTCCAGAAGAGGGCCACAAAGACAATCACAGGACTGGACAACCTCCCCTTCAGGGACAGGCTGAGAGAGTTGGGGCTGTTCAGCCTGGAGCAACAAGAAGGCTCTGGGGATACTTTATAGTGGCCTTCCAGTGTCTGAAGGGGGCTTACCAGAAAGCCAGGAAGGGACTTTTTACAGGGGCTTGTAGTGATAGGATAAGAGAGAATGGACTGAAGCTTGAAGAGGGCAGATTTAGACTGGAGATTAGGCAGAAATGCTCCACAGTGAGGGTGGGGAGACACTGGAACAGGTTGCCCGGGGAGGTCATGGATTCCCTTCTCCCTGGCTGTGTGCAAGGCCAGGCTGGTTGAGGCCTTGAGCAACCCAGGCTGGTGGAAGGTGTCCCTGCCCATGGCAGGGGGGGTTGGAACTAGATGATCTTCAAGGTCCCTTCCAACCTAAACCATTCTACAAATCTATGAAATTATCTAGTTAAATGTAATATGAAGCCAGCCTGCTGCCACGCATTCCTACCTTAAGTAATACAGTAGATTGTTTGGGGGCAGGGAACTACCTCAGAAAAGTACTGACCAGTGTTTTTTAGTGCAATTTAAATATGTCACTAGGCAAAAAAATATTAATGTTCATCTTCACTGAAAAAAAAAGAAGGAAAAAAAGGAAGTTTTAAAAGACTGAAGAGAATCAAAAGCATCATGTGATTAAAGACTAGGCCCATGTCTATTGAGCACACTCCATGTATAGTAATAACAAGAGCTTTCACTGCAAGGCTTCACAGATGGACAACTACACCTCAGAGCAATTCTATTATGCACATTCTAACCGTGGTCAAATTGCTGCATAACAAAATGATAAACTGCTTTGTGCACTCCTATAGAGCCAGTTGATTTGGAGACTGTGAGCAGCTGAGCTGGGAATATCCTTCAGGAGAGAGGAATCACTGCTTTGCCTATTAGAAGACATGCAGCCCATCTGTAAGGCATGCCACTGGGGTATCAAGTTAATTTAGGATTTAGGTTTCCCAATTCTGCATGTATTCCAGGCTTCCTGAGAGAGGGGGGCCTCTGAACTATTTAAATTCTGAATTATGGAAGGGTCACAGTGCAACTGTGTGATATGTGCTGAGTCCCTACCTCCTAGCAGCCATCCTCCAAGAACAATAATATCAGAAATTGCTATGAGTTCCTCAAAACTCTTTAGTTCCCCAGCTCTTGGGCTGAATCTGGCATTATGGCCCCACTGAGGTCAATGGGAATTTTGCAATCGATGCCAGAGAGGCTCAGATGAGGCTCACAGAGTTTATCTGAGTGCACACCTCTCCAATCCTTTGATTTGCAATAAAGGTGGCTGCTGCAAGACTGATTGTAAAGCATTCAAATCTCAGTTTCCATTCCATTAGTCATAATCAGCAGAAACATAATGCAAGTTTTCAAACATTCATGTTTATATTGCCCAGTGCTTCAAATTAACAGCACTGGAACTCAATCAGCGTGTGTGTAGTCAAAAAGACCTTACTTCACCTTCCTTGTTTGCATTGTGAGGACCTCAGCCTTGCAGCAGCCATTTTCAGTCATTTTGGTAAAATAAAAGCTTTACTGTGAATGACAATAATCTCACAGGTACTCAAAACTGGTGCTTGTATGGTGATCACCGTGGGGCAGTTGGCATAGACAGCAGCTCACTTACATGCGGAGTGGAAGACAATGCATTTACATGGAATGGCATGGAATGGCTAGAGCTGGCTACATAAGATCCCACCATTGTCAGTAGTATGATCCCAAGCAGCTGATACTGCCATAGAAATCCTCTCAGCCCCAAAGCTGCCATGCAAACACCGCAGCACGCAGACGTGCTAGGCAATAATACTGAGGTAACAGGAGTGCAAGCTGGTGCCTTGATGGAGTTGGATTGCAGAATGTGCTGGTATTTGTGTAGGTTTTCTACAGACTACTGCTGTCTTCTGTGTGGCTTTTTTTTGTCGCCAGGGAGGAGCAGAAGAGAATATAGGAAGGCTAGGTGCTGCCCTTGTTAAACCAGAGAAATGAACAGAAGCTGTGAGAGGTACTGAAGAGGGAGGAGGGGGACGGGAGAGTTCTGGTTTTGCCAGATTGCAACTGTATTCCAGCTTCAGAGGGCAAGAGTGGGTAAGTTTGCAGAGTAAAGCCAGAGAGATTTGACAAGCAGATATTCCCCTGGCTCTCTTGTCAGTACGCAGACAGGCAGCACAGTTCCTTTGGCACAGAATCGCTGCAGTGAGCTGATGAAGATCTTTTCAGTCCCTGGGCTTCCCAGTGCTGTCATGACAACAGCTACTTTCTCGGTCCTGCTCAAACCCCTTTTCACATTCAGTGAATGCCATGCACAGAAAAGTAGGTTGTTCTCATCAATCTCCCTCTTGCTCGCTCTCAGTTTTGATTGATTGAGAATGGGGAGGGATGTTGTACTTCTGTGGACTTGGCTTATTTTCCATGAACATGACAGATCCTTGATCTTGTAGGAAGAGTTTGAAGAGTTATGAATTGGAAACATCATTTTAATAGCTCAGAAGGCAAATACACTATCTGTAATAAATATTTGTCACTTGTGGCAAATAACAATGGAGTAATCCTGCTGATTTTGTAATTGCTTTGATTGTTTGACTTCTGCTCTTTGGTGAACACCACAATAAAAGCAAAGCTAGTTTTTATATGAGAATCTGAGCTTTTCTGAGATGCAGGTGTTTAATCATGCCTAAGCTTACCAAATAATCATTTATATTTAAATACACTAATTCTGTATATCTCAGGTTGTCTGATAACCATTCCATTACCTGTATTTTTCCTGTAACATAGGCAGAGCAGTGGAGAGAAAAGAAGATTTATCCAGCTGTTAAGGTTTGGGGAGATCTGGATTGTGACACCTCCTTCATGACAGGATTTTGCCCAAGGCTGACTGGACTGTGTGATAAATACCTCTCTTAAGGAGAGGTATTTATCCCTTAACCCTCTAGCATGCCAAGACCTAGCAGTCACAGAAGATATGTAATCTTAGTTGCTCAGCACTTCTAGTCTCACAGGATTTAGCAAGACCCTAAATTTGTCATGCACACTACCATAGGAATTTTGAATGCAGCCATCAGTCTCTCAGACTGCATCTAAATCTGCCTGGAGGGACTCACTGCTTAGTCCCAGTCATGCAGCTCAGCTCTGTGGTTAGTGGCCAGGGTTTCCTTCCCATCTTTAGAAAACCTGGTGCAAGGTATGGCAGGTGTGAACATGGTTTTCATCCCCATGTGAAGCTTGGGCAGAATATCTGGGAACTCAGAAAAATATGTACTGGGTTTTCAGGTTTGGCAGTGACTGGGTCTTTGTGCAACATGGGAATAATATCTCAACTTTACAGAATCATAAAATAGTTGAGGTTGGAAGGTGCCTCTAAAGATTATTAAGTCAAACTTCCCTGCTCAAAGCAATAGACTAGACTAGACTAGACTAGACTAGACTAGACTAGACTAGAATAGAATTGAATTAACCAGGTTGGAAAAGACCTTCGAGATCATCGAGTCCAACCTATCATCCAACACTATCTAATCAACTAAACCATGGCACCAAGCACCTCATCCAGTCTCTTCCTAAACACCTCCAGTGATGATGACTCCACCACCTCCCTGGGCAGCACATTCCAATGGCAAATCACTCTTTCTATGAAAAACTTCTTCCTAACATCCAGCCCAAACCTCCCCTGGCACAGCTTGAGACTGTGTCCTCTTGTTCTGGTGCTGCTTGCCTGGGAGAAGAGACCAAACTCCACTTGGCTACAACCTCCCTTCAGGTAATTGTGGACAGCAATAAGATCTCAACTAGAACAGGCTGCTCAGGACCATAAAATCATAGAATGCCAGGTCGGAAGGGCCTCTGAGGATCATCTGGTCCAATCTTTCCAGTTAATATTATAGTTTAAATGAGATGCACCAGCACCCTGTCAAGCTGAGTCTTAGAAGCCCAGTGCAGGGGAATCCACTAGTTCCCTTGGGAGACGATTCCAATCTCTAACTATTCTCATGGAGAAACATTTTCTGCTGGAGTTCGGTAACTTGTACTCATTACTCCTTGTCTTTTCCATGGGAGTTCCTGTAGAAAAGTGAGTCTCCACTGTCCTGCTAGCCACCCTCTCTGTACAGGTATTTGGTAACAAGGCCTCCCCTAAGCCTTCTCTTCTCAAGGCTCTCTCAGCCTTTCCCTATATGGCAGGGCTGCCAGTCCCTCTCTGGACACTTTCCAGCATGTCCACATCTGATTTTTTTTGCATAGCAGGGACCAGGTGTGGTCTGACAAGCACTGACAATGACTTTATCTCTGCTGGCAATGCCCTTGTTGATGCAACCCAGCATTCTGCTAGCTTTCTTTGCCACTGCAGCACACTATTCACTCATGCTGAGCTCGTTGTCCACCAAGACCCCTAGGTCTTTTCCCACAGGGTGGCTCTCCAGCCAGATATATCTCAGTCTGAGCTACACTCCTGGGTTATGTATTCCAAGGTGCAAGACCTTACATGAAGGGCATGTTCACAAGAGCTTGATCTTAGAAATACAAGAGATTCTTTCAAGAAGGGAAAAAACCCCACAAGCATTGTAACTAGACTCTGGCTAGGGAATTTTCTTTTAAATTTTATGAAACAGTAATTGTAAAACTTTTGTAAAGACTTTTCTATGAATAACCTGTATTCTAGTTATAGCCACAAATTGAAGAAGAGGATTTTAAAAGTAATCCTAGAAGGACACAAAAAGCAGCTCCATGGTGAAGGACCTTGGTGTCCTGGTGGACAATAAGTTATCCATGGGACAGCAACGTGTCCTTGTGGCCAAGAAGGTCAATGGGATCCTGGAATGCATGAAGAAGAGTGCATCCAGCAGGTCAAGGGAAGATCTCCTTCCCCTCTACCGTGCCCTAGTGAGACCACATCTGGAGTATTGTGGGCTCTGCAGTTCTGGGCTCCGCAGCTGAAGAGGGACAGGGATATACTAGAGAGAGTTCAACAGAGGCTATGAGGCTGATGAAGGGAATGGAACATCTATCTGATGAGGCAAGGCTGAGAGACTTGGGACTTTTTAATTTGGAGAAGAGAAAACTGAGAGGGGATCTTAATCATGTTCACAAATATTTGAAGGGTGGGTGTCAAGAAGAAGGGGCCAGTCTCCTTTTCAGTGGTGCTCTATGATAGGGCAAGGGGCAATGGACAAAAACTGGAACACAGGAAATTCCACCTCAACATGAGTGAAAACCTCTGTACTGTGAGGGTGACAGCACTGGAACAGGCTGTATCCTTCTCTGGAGACTTTCAAGACCCATCTGAATGCATTCCTGTGTGATCTGCCCTAGGTGATCCTGCTTTGGCAGGGGGCTGGACTTGATCTTCAGAGGTCCCTTCCTCTATGATTCTATGGAAAAGCTACTGAGAGCTTGTACTCTTTCCAAGCTGTGATTTGTGTTTAATTAGCATTCAGTTCCCTATGCAATGCTTTTTGGTTGTAATGGTTACACACCGGTTTTGCAACATGGAAGATCTTAATTACTTTTATGGTTTTGAAAAGCATCTCCATGTGTGAAAAGCAAAACTCTGCTCTTGATTTCACATCTACATTTCCAGGAAAAAACAAACAAACAAACAAACCAAAACCACTGAGCTAGAGAATACAGAATACAGAATTAACCAGGTTGGAAAAGACCTTCGAGATCATCGAGTCCAACCTATCATCCAACACCATCTAATCAACTAAACCATGGCACCAAGTGCCCCATCCAGTCTCCTCTTAAACAGTTCCAGTCATGGTGACGCTATCACCTCCCTGGGCAGCCAGAGTGCTTGTGTAGGATTGCCCCCTCCATTGGGATGTCCTCACTCTGGTTTTATTGTAATGTTTTGTAGTAAAAGACTGGTGGAGAACAAATGGATAAACTAGTGGACACCTTGTGTTTGTGCTTGGCTGCCCACCTTCATTTAAAGCAGGAATCCAGCTTTGTTTTGCCTAAGAGTGTAGACATTCTGTGTGCATGTTTCAGTTTCAGGAACAAGCTGTAAAGCACACAAAAGAACTATGTTATGAATGCCTTGAACTCAAAGCTTCGTATCTTTCACCTACAGGAAATCTTCATGCTCTCTTGTTTTGCCTTTTTTCCCTGTTTCCCTTCAATATCATTTGACAGCAAATGTAGCACCAATTAGCATGGGTTTTTTAGAGGACAGGATTTATGAACTTGTATCCAATTCCTTTCAATTGTATCAGAGAATCTAAGGAACTTGGGCTTCCTCTTACTGTTTGTGTTTAAAAACAGCTCAACACAAAGATGCCCTCATCCCTACTGGGCTTGCAAGTTGTTACAATACAAATGCAAATATGACAAATGTTTGGGTGTTGTTTTGGATGAGCTCCAGAAAACCTATCTTCTGGTCCTTTGTATCACCTTGATAATTTCTTATTTTTTCTGTTCCTTTTTTCCCATCCCCAGGGTGGGCACATTTAACTGTCCTGAGTTTTCTGAAGTTTCACAGCCTAACAGTAAAAGAATGCCTTCCCCCCCTCCCCCTTCTTCCTAGTTACCACTGAAAGCAGTTTCTTGGTCTAGCTTATGAAATTCAGACAGCTGTGCTGGTGCAACAGAAGAGGCAGTGTTTCACCATGAGAGCTGGAACAAAGCATGGGCAGGGCAGAGCTGGGAAGAAGGACCCCAGCAGTATCTAGAACTCATATCGCTGCAGCGTGTTATGCAAAGTCCCAGTGAGGGCTCACTGCCCAGCGGGGAGAGAATAGGGGCTCCAGCCCAACGTGCAGTCCCAGGAGTCTTCCTTTGATTGACCTGACCTAAGCAAGGCTTGCAGTTTTCTATGGTCATGGTTTCTAAGCAAACAGTTTGGGGAAAGATTAAAGGCAGCATTAGAAAGAAAACAGCATAGAAGCCAAGTTGAAAGGGAGAATCAACTGGGTGCTGCAGGAGAGGGTGGGGTCAGAATTGCAGAGTGAGAGGGTTTCAGTCTGGTCAGAGGGAAGGGTGAGAACTGAGGGCTGGATGCTGACTTGAAGCCATGGGAGATTGCAGCCTCTTCTGCCAGACCTTGGATTTGGATGAGAAAGGGTGGGGCAGAAAGAAAGGAAGGGTGCAGTTTGCAGAGGCTGCTGAGCAGGCAGAATGTTGTGAGCAAGGTGAGTCATGAGGTTCAGGCAGCAGGAATTTCCTGCAGTGCTTAAGATACACATGCAGAGGCTGGGGCAGGAGAAGGGATTTCAGAGACCAAACGTTTTGTTTTACAGGATTTGCCCTGATGTCCTAACAACTGCAGGACAGGAGGTCACTTTTCCTGTATCTTAGGCCTATGGCATTTTTGGGATTCCCTTTATAGGCCTTTCATGCTGTTTTCATGTGCTTTGCCAGCATACTCTACATCATAGTGTCATGATGCTAATCAGTGTTTTGAAAAAGCCCTCAGAAGACCTGGCTTACACGTCTAAATGAGTCCGGTGATCTCACCTACCTGTCCTTCAGGAAAAGAAAAGAAAAAGTAAAGGAATCCACAAAACAGCAGAATCACAGAATCACAGAATCACAAAGGTTGGAAGAGACCTCAAAGATCACCAAGTCCAACGAAGAAACTACTTCTTTGAAGGGTTATTGATCCTGCTGCCAGTGTGAAGGCCCTGCACCCTGGTGTTCCTGAGGTAAGAATAACATTTCTTTCTGCTCTGCTATGTCTACAATATTGTTCTTGCACTAGTGGAGAATGGTTCTGCTTGGACTCTTTGCTCATGAACAAACTTCTTCTAGTTTATATGCTTTTATTTTTGCTGTACTTTGCTGAGACTGTCTTCCAAGTACCACTGATCAGACGCCTCAACATAAATATCTCATCTTTAAGGTATCATCCCTGATGTAGCACGACCATACCAAGCCAGACTAAGCATAGCACAGGCCCTTTGTGTGAATGAAAGAATAATGACCACCCTCAAAGCCTGAGTGGATGTGTGAATTCTTTTTTTCCCAAAGGATTTCCTATCAGCATGCCTCCTGCTTTGAGTTTTTATCAGACCATTCAAATGCAAGTGATCCGGATGCCTTTGCAAGTTCTAGACTCACCTGTTCTCCAACAGATCTCCTCTTTCAAGAGGTTTGAAAAGTCAAAAACGTTGGAGAAAAAGGAGATTTATCTTTGGCAAGCTGGATATTTTTGTACAGAGGAAGCTCAGTAACCACTCAAGCAATCATTGCTGCTTGCACTCGGTTACAACTTTACTCTAGTGCTGAAGGACCAAGCCCAGACGCAGAGTTTTGTGGTTTTGAAAAACTCAGAGGACACCAAGCAATTATCAGAGAGTATTTCTTTGATGGATGCGTGCCACAGGAGTGACCCCTTTGGTACTGATCTCCTGCTTAAATGCTAAGTGATTTCCATTAGACAGGTTCACACCGTCCTTCCTGTTCATTTGCGCCCTGAGGTTTTTCCTTCCCTGACCCTCTTTGAATACACAAATTACCTAATGAGCTGGCATCTCTACTGAGCTACTTAGGGAAGTGGCAAGTGGGAGGTCTGAATCACCCTGCTTGCTTGCTTGCTTTGGGTACATGACATGAAGAGAATCCTTGCATGCACACACGACCTCCAGAAACCTAGACAGACTTGGAAAAAAACTATTGAGAACAATGTACATTAGGGTACATGGATAACTTTTGCCCTTCCCCCCCCTGCATTATGGAATCATGAAAGGTGTCTTTTAACCAAATCCTTTCCATATTACAGATGAAACAGTATGACAGCTGTCCTTGCTGTTTTCTTTCTTTCTTTCTTTCTTTTTTTAAAAGCATTTTTACCATTTCCACTTTCTAGATAAGAAATCTAGGGAACTATCATCACTTTCCCTGCTCTTATTGGCTTCCAAAGTTCATTTATGGTCCTCTACAGATTGAAGATGTCACTGGTTTGTTTTCAAAGGTTAAGCCAATGGCACGTCCCTTTGCTCCAACACTGTTGCTGTTTCAGCACTGTGGCACTCTGTTTTGATGCTGCTACGCCACGGGGTGCTGGTGTGGCTGCTAGCAGCTACATTTGTGATGGGCTGGGACCCATCTCTAGCTATGCTAATGCAGGCCTTGGGAGTGCCCTTTCCAGATTTTCATCCCGCAGAGTTAACTTTTCCTGGAGTCTAGGATCCCTGTGGATATGCTGGATATGCCTGCTGTAACTGGAATTGGTGATGTTCTTCCATTTGTGTGGAAGGCATGATGCTTTTCTGGACTCAGTTGTGGTTCTGGGCTCGGTAGTTTTTAAGCTAAACTACTTTCACTTAATTTTTAAAAATACCATTATTTTTTAAATGTAGCAAGCTCTGTAATAGCTGGGTAAAAACTGATAGAGGTATGTATTTAAAATTCACTTGAAATAGCATTTTATGCTTTCAATTACCCTCTACATCCCTCCAATCATTTAAATGAGCCGATTTCATCTCCTGTGTACAGACTCCACCCAGCTTCCATTCTATTGCAAATCCTCATCCTATAAATTTTTGCTAATCACTTTGAGACAACTTATCAAATGCTTTGTGTGTATGTAGAAAAAACCACTCTTGTCAGAAAGTATTTCATGTTAGCTTGGCATGAGCCACCTTTGTCCCACTTAAAGTGATTTTAATTGTCAAAATTCGTTCTTAAAGTCTTGTGGATGATTGGCAGTCATCCTGTTCAGGCATCTTTCCCCTTTAACAAATATATAGCTTGTTATTATTTTTACAGATGACACCATTCCCAGCTCAACAAATTGAAATGTACCAACCCTGTGTCTCCAGAAAGAAGTTTAGGTTTGTAAGAAAAAAAGAAAAATAATTAAGCAATTGCTCCAGTTTTAGTATATTAAACTCTTTGGATTTACTTTCAGTGTCATACAATAACCTGTATTTTGCATTCCCCTTTGGTCATACTGCTTTTTCCCAGCAGCCAACACATCTCTACACCCCAAAAAGAAGTTTAAGACCACGTCTAGTTTATTGTTTTCCCTCCCTCTCCTCAGCGCATAGCACAACTGCCTTGTCATTCCTTTTTGTCGTTATGACCGAAATCCTTTTTTCTGTCTCCGTGTCTCATCTGAGCTTGTCTTTTGGCAGTTCCCACTGGGTAATGTCACATCGTGACCTGCACCTTGCAGCTCTCTTTTTTAGAGCAGCCTCGTTTCTTCTTCTTGGAAGCTTTATATTCCGTTTACTCCTTGTTTCATTTACTACGAGTCCAGTCAGCCCCGGAGACCTTACAACTTCCTCCCACCCCACCCCAGTTTTCTTCTCACGATACAGCCGTGACTGCTGGTCTCTTTCCCTGCTCCCTCCAGCAGACCCGTAGGCTACCCGGGTTCTGCCCGAGCTGCTGAGGCTGCGGGGCAGGGGACGGCTCGCGGCGCCAGGGTTTCTGCCGGCGGGGTGTGTGGGGGGCGAAGGTGGGGCGGCGGCGCTGCGCCCACTGGCCGGCAGCGTCTCGTTCTCCGTTCCCGGCTCGTCCCGCGGGACGCCCTCCGCACACGAGTCATCAGTCACTCTTCCCCCAGATGCGGTGAGTAACGATGACGCGATTCGACCGAGGCGTTAGAAGCGCAGCAGAGCCCCCATCACCCAAACGCCCCGCCACACCACACCGCCCCGCCCGTTAACGCCCCCTCCGCGCCGCCACCCTCGGCACCCCGCGCCAGGGGCCACCGCTCCGCCCTTCCCACGTTTTTGTCCCCGGGCGCGTTCCGTAGCGCGTGCGGCGGTGATCCGAGTCCTTCCTGCGGCTCGCGCCGCCGCGCGATTGTGCGGGTGAGAAGGGCAAGGGGAGGAAAGGAGCGAGTGGAGGGGGAGCGCGCCCGCGCGCGCAGGCCACGCGCACGCCCCCGCAGTTGCCGCCGCGCGCTCCCGGCCCGGCTCGGCTCCGCTCGCAGCCACTCGCAGGCGCCATGGCGGCCGCTCGCAGCGACATGGCGGAGCCGGAGGGGCTGCTTCCTGGTGAGGCGGCGGCCGCCGCGGCTGAGGAGGAGGAGGCTGGGGCTGGATCCTCGTCGTCGCCTTCGTCCTCGGCGGCGGTGGCCGCGGCGGAGACTGAGTCCCTGCTGCTGCTGAACGGCGAGGCGGAGAGCATGTCGGAGCCGAGCCCGGAGAGCGCTAGCCAGGCCGGGGACGGGGAGGACGAGGATGAAGAGGAAGAGGAGGAGGAGGAGGAGGAGGAGGGCGGCGAAGAGGAGGAGAGCAGCCTGGTGGGGAGTAGCAGCACGAGCAGCGGCTGCTGCAGCGACGAGACCCGCTCGCTAAGCCCCGGCGGCAGCAGCGAGGCCGACGCCAAGGAGGAGCCCAAGGGCCCCCGGGGCAGCCAGGAGGACGGGCTGGGCCGCGGCGGTGGAGGAGGCGGCGGGGGGAGCAGCTCCAGCAGCGTGTCCAGCGGTGGCGACGAGGGCTACGGCACCGGCGGCGGCGGCGGCAGCAGCAGCGGCAGCAGCAGCTGCAGCGCCACGTCGGGGGGTCGGCGGGGCAGCCTGGAGATGTCCTCGGACGGGGAGCCCCTCAGCCGCATGGACTCGGAGGACAGGTCAGTCTCTCTGCTGGCGGCCATCGCTTGTGCCCTTCTTAGGCTCGTCCTCGGGGAGCTGGGGGTCCCTCAGGTCCCGAGACCAGCGGGCGCCATGTCCGGTCGCTTCCCCGCCTTGCAGCGCCGTGGGCTCGCCAACCTGCCCACCCCGCTTCAGCGGCGAAGGGGCCCCTCTTCCCCAGTAGCCTACCGCTCCCCGTCCCCGTTCTTTCTGCTTTGGGGGCTGTTAGGGCGGCGGCAGGGGGCAGCCACAGGTTTCTCCGGCCAACTTGTGTCGGGCGGGGCAGGGGGCGGCCTGCAATGGGCCCTCCGTCCCTGCTTCAGCTTTTGGTCCTCCAGGCCCCTTCCAGAAGCGTGCCCATTGCTTTTGGAAGGAGGAGGGGACACTCCCCTGCGGCCCGGCAGCGGGCTGCAGGCTGCGTGGGGGCTGCTGGAGCTGCGGCCATCAGCGCTAGGCGTTTTATGGAAAGCCCCGGAGCGGCCCCTCTTGCGATCCACGCACGGAGCGCTGCCTGTTGAGGTGGCGATGTTTGGTTGCTGCTTTCCCCTGATTTTTTTTTCCCCGGATGGTGCTTTTGGGGCGTTTTAGGGTTTTATCTTGTGCACAGGTGGGGTGTACCAGAGCTTCAGCATGGGAAATCATTTGTGGATGCGCCAGCACCAGGGTCTCTGCACTAGAGGCAGAAAGCCGAGTGATAACCTCTTAAAGCATAAGGGGAAGATGTAAAAATAAATAAATGTGTCGTTTCCTAAATAAAAAGGAGACCATCTTTTCCGCATTAGGTATGCACAAGTAATAAGCATGCACAGCATTAAACCTCATTAATTTGAGGTTCAAAGTCAACCGTCGACAAATTCTGTGATAGTAAATGCAAAGATTGTATTTTGTTTGTTTGTGTTTTAGAGGTGCATGTCTCATTTTGCCGAGACCTTAGCTTGGTTCTTGTGGGAAGGCACAACCAAATTCTCACGGTTGAATTCTGCCTTTCAGGTCTGGTTTGACTTAGGAAGCCAAGCATTTAAAAGAACGTGGTTTATGTACTAGGTTTCCTGTCCAGGAATTGTGTGCAACTGGCAAACTGAAAATAGGTTGAAAAATGGACGTAAAAGCAGTCCTAAAATGCTGTAAATCCCTTTAGTAATTAGTCCTTTAAAATAGTCCTGGAAACTTGAGCTACTATTTTTAATTTCAGTGTAACATTAAAAGGCATCAGACTTCCCTGTTAGAGTTACAGTTAAGTAACATTTACAAGTTTCTTTTGCTTTCTTAAAATAGTTTCAGTGTTAAGTGTGAAGAATTGGATGGTTAGGTCCAGAAATACACTTCCAATATATGTTGTATCAAATACTGTGTAGCTGTAAAATGGGTGTATTTCAGAAGTGGGGCATCACTAGATCTAACCTGAGGTTTTACAGACAAACACAACCCTCATGAGTCAGTTCTCCCACACCTCGTAATTGGCCTAAAAGTCTTAAGAAGAGAGAGAAAAATTCAGATCTTCGGTTTCTATCTGATGTTTGACACCCATAGGAGTCGGATTTTCTTCCAAACTTGTGTGAGATGGAAAGAGGGGCTGGTGTTGAGGTTTTGCTTCTTTTCTTTTGCTTTTTCAAAAGCTGAGATTTTATGTGAAATCTGTATGTCCAGGGTAGACTTTGGGGAAAAACAGACAGATAATGGGTTTTTAAGGTCATAGTTTCTTGTGTTTCACCAATTAAAACTAAATTGAATCCCGATCTTATCTGAGTGCCTGTCAATTTGTGGGTTGAGGAAATAACAGAAGTAACCTGTAGAGGTTTTCTGGAAGTACAGTGGCATTGTGCTGTGCTTGTGCCCTTCCGAGCTAGTGTACTACTACTTTCTCTTGTCATTGTTCTCATGATTCTCTTCCTACAGTCACACGGTTAAATCTATGTGTGTGCTCATTGTTGCTTCTTTCCAGTCTCACTGATGCAGACTTGGTTGCAGGAGTGGGACTTCATGCATTTAGTGGGTTTAAATAAGGACTATGCCTTGCTTACAGTTTTTGCAAAGTTTTATCTTGAACTGCCAGACTGAAAACTTGGAGCGCTGAGGGAATTTTCTGCTGTCATTTCAAAGTCTGTTGTGAGTTGAGTAGAGAAATAGCAATGTTACCAAGAGTGCTATTTGTTATTCCTGATGATTGAAAATTTCATTTTGTGTGTCTCCTTGCTGGCATGGTAGAATGCTTTATTATTTTTGCTCCATGTAGTTCAAGTCACTTGCTTGACCTAGTGATCCAAATGATTGCTGCTGCTTGGAAGCCAGCCACAACGTAATCTTGTGCTTTTTAGATGATCAGACAGACAAGCAGAGCATTGCAAAAAGTAAGGGGGATGTGCCAAAGAGTACGTGAGGTGGGATGGTGAAACACCAAGGAAGAGCTGGCAACAATTTATTTAGGCTTACAGGTGGAGTTGCAGGTTTACAACAATGCAGTAAAATCCCCAAAGACTTATTCATTGATTTGCTCACCTTTGCACTGAAATGTAAAACCTGTAACGTTATAGTCTTAGTAGATACTCTAACACATGCATCTATTAAATAATGTTCTATATGAAGTAGTATTTTATACAGTACTTATCACCTTTGCTGACTGTCTTTGAAGTCCTAAGGAGCTTCGTGTGTTGTCTCGCTGTTTTAAAGTAAAATTACCTGGGGGAGGGAAGAGGAGAGAAAAAAGAGATTGAACTAGCATTGTTGAATTTACAGTTCCTGGGCTAAGTGAGGGGAAGCTGGTAGAAGAATATATCTTGTTAAAAGATTCTCCTGCCGTGGGCAGGTTTGGTAACTTTCAGATCATGGCCCTAGGCTTGGAATTTTTTTTTTGTTTCCTCTTTAGAAAATTCGAATAAATAAGAGGGTGTGGTGAGAAGGCCTGAATTCCATGAGTGATCAAATTCCTGCTTTCCTGCGTATGGTCTTTATAATTCTCTACAATTACCAGTGTGTTATCTCTGGGTTTTTGTTTTTGTTTTGTTTCAGCAATTATAAAAATAAATTACAAATAAAACAACTGAACAGTAAAATCTTGCATACAATCGAAATATTCCTACTATTCAGCACCTTTTATTACTAATATTTTGAGTGTATTTTGAGAGTATCTGCTGATAGAATAAATACTATGGGGCATTACTGTAGGGAATTTGCAAGTATTGACAACAAGACAAGAAACAAATAATGAAATTGAATATCGATACCCTGAAACATAAGGTGAATTTTAAGCAGCTGCTTCTACCTACTTAGACTTTGAAAAAATACATTTAACTTCCCCCACCAAAAAATAGCCAGAAACCAAAAAGCAACCCCCAGACTGATACCTAGTATAAAGAGGTGGTGTTTTCAACCTAGAGGTTATTTGTAGTAAGAGTTGAGTGCAGTTAAGTCTAGGTCTGGCAGTTATTTCATTGCCCTGTAATAATTCCAGGTTTTTCCTGGGAATTAGGCTAAGTTCCCACTGCTGTGCTGAAGTTTGGAACTTCTGAGCAAGCTCTTATCAGCTGGCTCAATAATAATAATAATAATATGCATTCAAGTCTAATTATCCTTAAGATTTACAGTAAAAACAAGGACTGTTGTCAGCTAGTAATTTTCTTGTGCCTTTCTCTGACTTCAGACGTGCTGAAAGTATGGATGTGTTTTTCCAGAATTCTCTGGAGCAGCTAGTCTTATTACAATGCTAAGAAACATTTGATATGACTTAAATGGAAAAAAAAATTGGTTAACTACAAACACAATAACTGAGTTTAGCACTGGGGCACAGGTGCTGAAGGTAGACTTCAACCGATAGATGGGTTTGGGTATAAATCAGCTGATTTGAGTGCAGTGAAATTACATCTGCAGCTCACTGATGTGTTACTGCTGAACTACAATATTTACTTAGAAACACTTAGTGTTAGATTACTGAAATAATGTAAGTATTGTTTACTGGAAAGCTTATTATGGACGTATATTTAAATCTGAAATAGTTCCATTATCACATTTCGTTTCATTTAGGGACTAGTGGTAGATCTTCCAAGTGTACTAAGATGTTTAGCAGAACTATAGATAGTAAAGTGGTGTGAAGGGCTTTTTACTTGTGAATTTATCTTTCATCTTTGTACTCTCACTGAGAAGCTACCCCTGGTCTTCTGTTCCACCCCTTTTTTAGCAGTTTGTCTTTTGCTCCCTTCTCTTACTGACTAGGCAAGAAGCACTGAAAATGCCCGGTTTTGCTGGAGCTATCGGCTGTTTTGCTGACTGGTGCCGATTGACTAGCTGATAGGCCAAATGTAACAGTTTGTCGTTGAACCTGTGTAGTAATCTTTCCCTCGGGCACAGCACTAATTAATGGCCATCCTTTTCACGGAGTGGGCAATTTTCGTTCAACTCGTAAGGCTTGCTTTTATTTGTTTAGCCTTTGCATGTTTAGTGCTTTTCACCAACGGGATCGGTTTTTGGGAGGGACCGATTCAAGGAATAGTCAATACTCACGGAAACTTTTAGCTATCTTAACCCTATTAGAGTTGAAGAATACTTCTAGAAGTGTTGTCATTACTCTGCTGCTGTGTAATGGGTGGGTGGTTTTGATAACACATGTTTCAAAAAAGTTTTCCAATAGTAAACCTTTTTTTAGTTTCAGCTTGTTGGATTAGTTTTATTGAGTGAAAGGAAGGTGTGTGAAACTAAAGAGGCTGAAAGAGAGGAGATTTAGACATGAAAAATCCATGATTTAGGCTGGATTTAAAATTGTTTTTTATATATATTAAAAATTTTATTTAAAATTAAGTTCTCAATTTCTCATGTGCTGATTTTTAAAATACTAATTACTTAAAACTTTGAGTGTAGCCATTATTTTGTCTAGTTTTTAAGCTCTTTTTCAATACTGAGCAGACAATGATGTGTGAATTGTAGGAGTGATGTTTATGAAAGCAGAATAGTCAATTTGAAATATGTAATCAGGAAGGCATATAGTAGTAGGTATGCTTCATGTATTCATGTGACCAGATCCAGAAGCACTTCAGGCCTCTCTTTGCTGCATATTCTCACTTACTCCTATCCAGGAAGTGAAGAATCAGTCATTAGCAGTTCTGGCATGCTGGTGAAGTTATTTAACTTTTTATTTACTTATAATTCCTCAGAGTATGTGTAATGTTGGTGTGCCAGTGGGCTCTGTAGAAGATTACCTGAATTTCCAAAATTCTGCTGAAAATTACATTTTCAGTGTTTCTGATTGCATTTATTGTTGCTGCTGTTATTTGCTTTCAAATTACAAAATAACCCCCTGGTTTCTGTAATGGTTATGTTCATGCCTCTCTGGCACTGAGGAAAATAGCTTTTGATGGGAGGACAAAACAGCCCAGATATTTTGTATGGAGGGTATCTTTTATTACCAAAGCTGTTGGTTGGTATAATTGAGAGGTTAACATAAAGTCTTTTTGTGAACTAGATGAAAGAGTTTGGTATAATGAGCTGTTGTTGTAGTAAGATGTAAATATACTTAATAGAATTTGAGAACAACTTCTTCCTGTTCTGTGTAAGAGATAAATGGTATTGCTTTTGTATTGGATTTGTACATCCCCAGAGGTCTGTGTGCATTCTGTTTAAGTTTGTGACATCATTAAGTCTGTTAAGTTCTGAGCATGAGGTTTGATTGGTGGGTTGCTCAGGGAATTTATTAGGCAGTAGTGGAAAGAACAGTCCTGGACATCTCTTCTTGGAAAAAGAATATGTTTCTCTCTCCTTCCCCCCCAACCCCTTACCAGAAAAATGAAACTGGATGTTACATGCAGCCTGAACATCCATTAAGCAGAGTTGTGACATCTTGCATTTCTGGAGTTGGTCATAGATAAAACTTCATTTTTTTGGATGATGCAATGGAAATCATAGTCACTCTTATTTGAATCTGCACAGCACTCAGATTTGCACAGCTTTCCAATCACTGCTATATTTACATCTCTCTTTTGGGAAAACACTGTCACAATTAGAGGATAATGGAGGAATGAGCAGAGCTAGGACAGAGTACAGTATTATGGAAGTACACCTAGAAATTATCTTGGGGTAACAGTAGAGCAATCTTGCTGAGTAGGGGAGTAGGGGCGTCATCTGGAAGGGAGCAGATCTAGCATTTGAGATGGGAATAGGGGTTTCTGGCGAGGGGAGGACAAGAGGTACACATGGAAACCTTTCTGTATGATAGGGAATGGTGTGTGTCTAACTCGTGAGGGAAAAGCAAGTTATTATGTGAAAAATCGGTCTCTGCTGCAAAGAAGCCAAGTAATTGCAGAGAATCCTTGAAGTAGCTTGGGATATATTCTTCAGTCAACTCATGCAGGAGAAGGAAATAGAAGAGACTGAGGAGCTCCATTGTGTGTTTTATCCACTCTCCCCGCTGCTATTAAAAAAATACAGTGGCATCACTTGCAGAAAACTAAAAGTAGTAGTTCTGGAAGGTACTTTGAGGTGGAGGTTTCTTTGTTTTGTTGTCTAACTATATAAACTAGTTAACTGGTACCTTTTTATAATTCTATATGCATTCTGTCCAGAGCTGTTCATGTTTAGAAAGTGAAAGTGTTCAAATAAATGTGTTTTAGAAAATTAAATATGAATATTTCTGTGTTATAACTCCCAGATTGTGATTTTGCAAAATTAAAGCCTAACAAATATTTGGGGGAAAAAATGTGAAGCCTCTCACTCAGATGATGTACCTTTTCTTTTTTTTTCCCTCTTGTGGTAAAATGGAGAAAAAGAGAAAAAGACCTGGGATTTCTTTTCCCATATCTAATTTTCTTCTCTATCCTCCAATTTAAGGTCTTAAACATCTTACGCTAAGCTTGAGTTGCCAATGTTTAAGGGATAACTTATTTTAGCTTATGTTATATGCAAAGATATTTGATGGTGATAGAAAACAAAAGATTTGTTATGATCTTGAAAGATGCACTGTAGAAGTGTGCTGTAATTCACATAGCTGGTGTAGTGTCAGAGGGAGTAAACCAAATCCGAGTTCTTTGGAGACTTGCAAAAGGCAAGATTATCTGCACATATGTTGGTATCATTTGTTCAATATACTTTCCCTAAGTAAGAATGTAACATAACAAATCTATACTTGTTATTAATCTTGTTCCATGAAGTGTGTTGTACAAATTTCTGCTTCCCCTGTAAAACTGCTGTGCAGTCCTTATTTTGATTGTTAGTGTTTGTGTTGTAGCCACAGCTTGGATTCCAAATATTAAAAACAAAATGAAACTTTTAAGGGGCAAAGAAAATATTTCCTTATATACACAGTAAACAGAGAAATCTATTTATTTTTTTTTTCCCATGTGAAATAGAATTTTGGCATGAGCTTAAGTAGACTTCCATAGGCTAATTTGCATGCCAAACTGTATAAGTAGTAGTTAATTCAGTGTCCAGCAGAAAAGGAATCAGACCTTAATTTGTAACTTTTCTATTATGAATTGAGTCAATTACTTTGCTGGTTTCTCTGCTTTTGATGCTGGGTTAGCAGCAACTATTCACTGGGATATGAATGGGCAAAGCTGCTGCTTTATAAAATGCCATATTATCTATGTAATTTTATTTTCTACTAAATTAAGCCTAACATGATGGTAATTGAAACAAGGGGATTTTTAGGTCTCCTCTTGGAGTTTTATGTCTTCAGTTGTTTTATCTTCTGCTTGTTTTCTTAGTTCTTTTGTTCTGGGGGTGGGGGTGAGGGAAGGTATCCTAAGTGTGGGAGAATGGGAAGTAATAGTTACAGCAAGTGAAATGTCTTTGACACCATGCTTGAAGGCTATTAACTTCCAGTGCTGATTAGACTATTTTCTATTGATAATGGTTCTTGGTATTGAAAGCGTGGCTCAAAAAGAAAAATGAGTTCTGACAGCTCTTTAATCACTGAATGAGTTTCTTCTGTGCTTCTTTTAAGCTGTAGTAGTAAACAGACTGTTTTCTTAGTAAAGATTGAAAATTATGAACCACATGTTGCTGTTCCCTAACTTTCCAAGGAAATTACCAAGTTGAAGATTATGTGGTTCCCAGAAATGAAAGGCAGTTTTATTTGTGTCTTTAAGGCAGAACCACTTGAAGTTTCTTGATTTGTGTAATCCTTTTGCATCTGTAGTCTTTGTTCTGTCATATCACAAGGCATGCACATTTAACCAGCTTTACTCTCTGACTGGTCTTCTGATACTTTGGCATTCAAAGTTTCTTTATTGCATTACCTGTTCCTCTGTGTGTTACAAATCTGGAGGTAACTTGAGTTTGTGTTATGTAAACAATGTAAGCCCAAATATTCTAGGGCTAAGAATCTAAATAACCCAAGTGATCCAGGAGAGTAGAAACAGCTCTTGAGAGGTGATTCATAATACATTTCTCAGCAGAGTTTTGTTTCCTGTGTGTGTTTGTTATTTTAAGTTCCTTCGACTCCTCTCTCCTGAAGAGCTTTTCTATCTTCCCCTCATTTTATATTATCAGCCTGAAATGTTTACAGTGTTACTTCCTTTTCTAGGATTTTGTACCTAATCTAGACATTGCCTTACTTCAAAATAAGCTGCTGCTTCAAAAGGAATTTCAAAACGACCTTGTAAATGTCATCACTTGCCGTGCTGTTAAAAAATTATCACTCTTGATTGGGTTTGGGTGGTTTTTGTGTGTGTGCTTGTGTGTTCGTTTTGGTTCTTTCCCCTCCACTATGTTGGTTGTAGGCATATAATTACATAGATGTATTAAAGAGTTTTGCAGACATGTTTTTAAGATTGATTTATGAATAGGTTTGATTTTAAAAAAGAAAATAAAAGAAATCACAAACACAAGTGCCTCCAAGGAAGTGGATGTTTGAATCCTGGAAACCTTGGTCTTTTTCTGATAGAGGTTGCCTTAATGTTGCTGTTACTTTTTTAAAGGTATCGAGAAACTTGAAGGTAATTCTGGAAAATACCAGACCACCAAACATTGCTGTTTTCCTTTTCTATCCCTCTTAATATTTTCATGTGGTATCTCTTACTTGCTAGGTGAATTCTCCCCTACTTTTCACAAAGTCACTTTGCTGACATAGGCAGTTTCTGCCTGTTCTGTTTTTCCTCCCTTCCTGTGGAGGCAGTTGTGTTGTCTGATACCAGGGGTCTTTCTGGATAGGAGCTGCAAGAGCAGATGTGAACAGAAGATACTGCCTCTGAAGCACAGTGGTGGACTTCCTGTAGTTCTGTCTTACTGTTTTGATCCAGGTATTCTAATTTCTTACTGCCATGTGAATTATCTTTGGCAACCATTCTGCAGTCTGGTTTTGTTTTGATAGTGGTTTATCTGCATATGCTTTTTTCCCCCCCTCCCACCGGTGTTAAATTTTCCCAAATTCACAAACTAATCATCATCAGTATTAAATTATTTTGGGTACTCTTTGTTTGAACTAAAGATAAATGGTTTACTGAGAAAAAGACTGAGAAACCCTAAACTTTAAAATTTGTGGGTAGCTGAAGTTGCATTCTGTTTGCTTTGAAGATTCTCTCTGGATCATTTGCTGACTAGATGAAAAAAAACCTGCAGGAGCTCTAAAGCATTATGTCATTTTGCATGCCACAGTTGAACTACGTCCCTTAAAGTAAGGCAAACTCTTTTGCTTGTGAAAAGTAAATGTTTGATGTGGAGGAATTAAAATGGTAAGTCATGGAAATTTAGTAGTGGGAGTATGTCTGTTACTAATGCACACTCGTCATCAAATACCAAATTGACCAAAGATGGGGAAAGGGACAAAAAGAGCAGACAATTGTTAAACTTTTCTGCTTTGTGGCTGTCTCTCAGAGGTTTGCTTATGCCTTGTTTTTCTTAGGATCTGACTTTTAAATTGACATGATCATTTGGAGTGCATAAAGCAAAGATTAATTTGAATCTGTTTGGACACCTGTGTATGGCTGCCTTGAGCACTGCATTTCATTTTGTGCTCGTACCCTCACTTTCTGATAATGATTTCATAAGGAGTTTGGCATTAAAGTTTGCTTAATATTTATTTGGGATTGACAAAAATTAATCTTAGTACAGAAACATTAATTTATTCTTCCTCTTTTTTTCACTTAGGAGCCATTGTAGCAGTTTGCTACTAATCAATTATATCAAGTTCAGTCATACCATTGAAATTGTTAGGTCTGAGAAATTACATTTGTCCTACTTTGGTGGGTGGAACAATAATAGAGAAGATACAGTGGCTTTCATGTTTGGAAGTGATGGAGTTTTAAAAGAAATTCCTAGGACAGATGGAGGAGCTTTGTATCAGTGGTGAGAGCTCAGGGATGATAATTTGATCATTTTTATGAGGATTTAGCTTTGCTTGACTATTGAAGCAGCATTAAGAAGTAGTGTGTGTCTTATTCAAGTGCACTTTGATGTCCTCAAACTGTAAACTGTTGCTTTTGCAGGACTAGTCCATTGGCTAGAGCTGTATACCAGAGTTTTCCACTCCTTGTCTGGAAAACAAATGAATAATGGGGAAATCTGTGAAGATTTTGTTTTCACTCTGGACCTTTCTTAATAAAATGAAATTAATGAAGTGTCTGGGCATGTTAGTTGGCATATTATTCATTAGAACTTTGATGTATTTCAACTTGACATTTGTAATTGAATGATTGCACTTGATGCTGTTTATTTTTGTTTGGGATTAGTACCTGGTTGTGAGTTAGTCTTACATCTGGTAAAAACTTTCTGTAGGATACTAGGTTTTAACCCTTGAAGTTGCTGTAAGGACTGACTGTCATTCACAGTGTTTCCATCATTGTGAGTTTGTTTTAGCTGAGTGTTACAGTTCAGTTTTCTTCCTTAAGCTTCCCTGTATAGATTGGAACAATGTAGCGGAAGGTCCATGTGGAAATGACAGTGATTTACAGATTAGCAGAAGCTAAAGAAACTGGCGGAGGGGTTTTGTGTGGTTTTTTGTTTGTTTTGGTTTTGTTGTTAATTCTTAAGATGTTCCAGTGAGGTTTTTAGTGTTTGGAGTTTTGAATGTTAATTATACTCTTCATCTAATTGGAGACAATATTTCTGTGGATTTGATGCTTAATGATTAGGTTATTACTGTGTGCTTTAGAAGAAGCTGTTTCTGAAGAATCTTTGAGCTAGTGTAGTGTGCAGCTTGGTGACTGCTCAGTAGTGTGCCTTTTATTGACTAAAGTGTGTGTTCCCTGAAATTTCTGCTCGTTATTAATTCGATGCTTTACAAGATAAGGTTATTTATTATAGGATCTGTCACAGTTGTTTCCCTTGATGCTATCTGAAATCACCTGGGTCCCTTTGCTTACCTGCTGAACATCTGGGGACTGGAAGCTAAGCATTCTCGGTGGAGGTACTGTAACTCTGAAATGAGCTCCTGTTGATCAGACTGAAGCAGTGCTTGTTGACCCTCAAGGGCATGGTATAAGGCCCATCTGTTAGGTCTGAATTTTGCCTGAGGGAAGGTTACTTCAGTTAGGGTCTAGAGGGAGTATGATGGCAGACATTAAAAGTATAATAGCAAATTGATTGGGCTTTTGTGCATGTGTTCGGTGCCTAGCTGTGCTATTCCTTCAAGTGGATGGTTTCTAATGGGGCTTCATGGAAAGTAAAAATGAAATTATGCTGTTCTGCTTTTGTGTTTGGTTGATTTTCTTTCTAGACTCCTACTCTGTTGTTGTGGAAGATTAACAAAAAAAGGGAAAGAAAAAGTTAGGGGCTTTCCATTAATTAAATTCAATGGAAGGGATTACTTGCAGTAGTGAGGAAATTGATCTCCTTGGAGAGCCAAGCATGTGTCAAGAATGATGTGTGATACACCACATAATGCTTGTTATATTTTCATTCACATTTAACTCTACACAACAACAGGGGCCCAGATGTGCACATGGTAAAATGTGGTTTGAAATTCATGCATTTGAAGTTGGGAATAATTTGGAATTTTTGTTTCTTCTTTATAGGACCTACTCATTTGCATGATTCCAACAGTAGCTTAATTTTGCTCAGATCCTTAGAGGGAAAGAACAATTTGGGACTTAAATACTTCAACTTGCAGCTTCCTAGAAGTTTGTAGCTGTTACTTTTTTATTTCAGTGTCAGAATTGTTTTTAATACAGCTTGGACTGGATTTTACCAGCTAGACACATTTGATTTCACATGCATATATAGATTGTGCAGATGCTAGCCTTTTAATATGGAAATGATGCTAACAAATTATCTTCATTATCTTGTTTATGAAAGTATATTATTTCTAGCTAAAAGTAAAGTAGGTACAGGTAAAAGTAAGACCTGAAACAGTGCCTTTGAGGTAACAGTTCCTCTGTTTAAGATGGCATTCATGTTGTTGCTTAATGAATACTCTGTTCTACTGTACCATTTCAAAGCTGCTGATCTCCTGGAAGAGGGAAAAATTGTAGGAGGAGGGAAGAGGTCTGAGTCTCCTGAGAAGATGACGTGTTTCCAGTGCCACCTTACTGCATATGGAAGGCATTGTTCGCCAGTGTTTGCAGACTTGCTAAAATGAGGTGTGGAAGTTTAGGAAGGTATTTTTCAAAGACATTCAGTTCTTGTCTCTAGAGCTGTAATTTTTCCTTCAAGTTGCTTCTGGTGCTGGGATTAGGATGAAAGTAGGGAATAACATAAGCTTGTAGACTATGTTGTGCTTGCTGTAACAGTTTTAAATTTTAGTAATTAGTCGGTCTTTTGAATGGTACTTCTTAAAAACATCTATTGTGTATGCAGGCTCTCTCCAGCAGTGACTGTTTTTGATGCTCTATTGTTCGGGATGACCCCTGAGTTGAACTCTCCGAAACTCCAGTGTCTAATGTTCTTCATCAGGCTATGGTCTATAGATCCATTACAATGGAACTGAAGCCTGCTTACAGCTTGGGAGCAAACCCAGACCTGTCTGTCACTAGCAATAGGGGAATGCCACAGATGCTTAAGTTCTACTTGTGTCATTCTGCTTTGATAGTGGCAGTCAGGATTTAAAAAGATCTACTGGCTGGGGAAAAAAGGCTTAGAAAAAGGCAGAAAATTTTGCTTTAACTTACTTAAGCTAAGAATTTGTTTCAAAGTCTTTGTTTTGTTATCAGCAGTTTGCCAAAATCTGTTTTCCTTGCTTGGTTCAGCTTTCTCCTTGTTGATACGTTATTGCTTTCCCATTTTCAGGCTTTGTGAATTTCATATAAGAAAGCTGAAGAATGTAATTTCCATTATTACCTTCCCTTTCTTAAGGAATTTTCCCTCTTATAGATCATCCCAGGCAGACAGAAAGTCAGGTTGAATTGAAAAGCCCCATTCATAGCTTGAAAGATACACAGACATGATTTTAATAGTCCAGCCCTTCTTGGGCTGGGTTGGTGTGCTTCCCCTTTTTTGGTCAGGATAGGGATGAAGTGGACTAGATTTAGATGGTGGGAGTGTGTACAGATGACATACCCACTTGTATGTCCTGATCTCACAACTCTTTCTGAAATTCCAAGAAACAACAGAGTGAGTGAATCAGCAGGTCTAGCAGAAAGTGTTGCTGTTGAGTCTTCACAGACTTAGCAGCAGCCACAACTCTGACTGTAAAACTTCACATCCATCTTTCCACTTCATCTTGAAATGCCAAGTCACAAGGGTGAGAGATCTTCCAAGACAGCGTGTTCTGTGATGCTATATATACACTACAGACTTTGAAAAGCCTTCTGACACTCTGTGTGTGGAAGACTAGAGAAAACTTAAACATGCTTGAGCTGTACCAGAGCAGTATGACTAGGAGGAAAGATTTTGCTAGTCTTTCACAGATTCTCTTTGCAGCCTTCTCATTCCTGGATGACCCAGAACTTGCTAAGTGAGAAAGGCAGAAGCTGATCCTAGACTTTCAATACTGTGAGGTGCATTGGAGGCACAGAAGAGCAAGAAAAAAGCAAACCAACATTTTTATTTAATGGGTTATTTTTAGAGGAAAAAAATGTGTCAAGGCAGTGAGTTTCATGCATTTTGGCAGAGCCTATCAAAAGAAGCATTAGAAAGATGGTTCCTAAAAGTAGGTTGTAGTGAGGTTGAGTGTTTATGCCTCTGTGGATGAGAATGACACTAATGCTGTGAGTGGAGATAGAAGCTCAGGCCAGCAGTAAATAGCTCAAAAGTAGGAGATCCAACTTAAAGTATTTATTAAGTGCTATGCTTTGGTACCTTTCAGTTGTGAGAAAGTTAGGGTTGTTAACCACATGAAGTGGTGAGAGGCAACTGTTTCAGGAGTGCTGTATCTGCAGTGCTTTGCCATCCTTGAGAAATGCAAGCCTCCTTCCAAGTACTGGTTTTGGGAGTACTATGTTTGAATAACTGACTCAGGTGTGTGTGGGATCACATTTAATTATTCAATTTTCCTATCGTCCTGCTTGTAAACTTTGCTTCCATAACACAGTTTTATAGATTTTACTTTTGTGGATAATTTGTGGTTTAAACATCAGTTGAGGAAGGAGGGGATGTTAGTCCCCTGGTTGCATCTATTATAGGCCTGGCATGGTGGGAAAAACTGGGACTGCTTGCAACGTATTTTTGACAATCACTAATAGTTAAATGGCTGTTAGCACTGTAGGGACTGGTACAGTGCTAGTTGCTTTTATTTACTCTTCTTTTTTGTTTTTTGGAAGTTTCTGGTGACTGAAAATAGGGTTTTTTGGGGGAAAGGCAGCAATGTGGAGCAGATTCAAAACCTTATCTCTGTAGGCTTCTGTTTGCCACCTTTTGCTTTATTTGCTACTCACCGATTGAGACTTACATGTCATGAAAGGAACCAAGACTACTTGGAAGGGAGGGAAGGGGGAGGTGAAGAGAGATTGCACTGTGTATTCAGGGTATAGAAAAGGAAAGAAATTAAAAATAGTAGGCACATGGGAAAATATGTGTAGCAGCAAAGAGCCTTTATGCCCTTTATAAGTCAAGCCTTGTAAACTGCTAGGTCTTGGTTTTTTGAAATGGAGAGGGAAAAATAGAAAACAAAACCAAAACAAACAAAAACCCCAACAAAGACATGTGGTATTTGTAGAGCATTTAGGAAGTATGTATTTGGTATACTGTTATTCAAGCAAAAAAAATGTTGAAAAGGTCTCTAAAACTTTTTTTTTTTTTAACTTGGAAAAAACCCAAGGATTAAGAGTAATTGGTCACTTTTAACAGTAGGAATAGGCTAGAGTTGGAAGATTTTTAAGGGATATGTGCTTGGGATAGGGTATTCACAAATGTTACCTTGCTAATATCTCTCAGTATAGAGATTCTGTGTGAGAAGTGGGGGAAAAAAGGGATATGGTAGAAGTTAGAAAATTACAAGTGTTTTGTAGAGCTGAACAGGAGATGGTTATCTTCATTCTCTAATGAAATTATTATTTTTTCCTTGCACTTTGCTCAGGAGAATATGTTAAGGCACCTGTGCAAAAATTAACAGCTGCATACTGTGCTGTATTAGCAAAAGTGTATTTATATGGTCAACATTTATATGGCACCATTAAGATAGCGTGGATTACTGTGTGTAATTGGGGCTCATCACAGATACTCACATACTGGAGGGGATCTGGTGGAGGGTCTCCAAGATAGTTAGAAAACTGAAGGAAGTACTATACATGGAGAGGTTGAGAGATGTTTTCTTCAATGCTAGGACAAGCAGGGCAGGGTCATTGCTGTTTTCAGTGATGTTACAAGGAGGCTTAGCAAAGGAGGAGCCAGATGAGTAAATCCCACAGCTGCCAAGGATGAGAGGCAATGGACAGAAGTTGCAACATTGAAAATTCTGAGGAGATGTTGGGAAATATCCCCCTCCTCCGCAAAGAGGTTAATCAGACACTGGGAAAATTGTTCAGAAAGGTAGCAGAAACTCCAGCCCTTGAAAGCACCCATTAACATCTCAGCTGGACAAGGCCACAGGGTCTCACTTGTTCCTGTTCAAGCAGTTTCATGGGTTGAGTTGAGTCTGCTGCTGTTACACATACTGTGCTGCACTCATGCCAGCTTCAAACATGAAAGTGCTGACTGGAGGAAAGTATTGTGGAGCTTGAAGTTCAGATTGCAACACGAGAGGCTTCCTGTTCCCGTTGCTGCTTTGGGGTTCCAGGTCTTGGGTGTTGGCTTCTTCCTGCAGACATGGCAGCAGGACGGGTGGGAGTTGGGTAGCTCTCACTGGTTTTGGTTTTCTGGTTTTTGTTTGGGTTTTTTTCCTGTATCTTACTACACTTCTTCTGCAAATAGGCTAAGCTAAGGTAATAATACATTGTGTTATTAGCATAATTAGATTATTAGCTAAGGTAATTATGCATTGTGATTATGATGTTATATTAAACACTTCTCTTACTAGCTCAACCCTGAGTTTTGTGTGTTACTTTTTCCCCTCGCTTTTGTGTTGGGGAAGCAGGCAGGTTAGCTTTTGTGTTAACCTGTTAAAAGCAGAAAGTTTTACCACCTTGATCTGAGGTCATTTCAAAGATGACTTTGAGGTCTCTTCCAACCTTGGTGATACTGATACCTGTTCTGTAGTGCTATGACTTTGTGCAAGACACACACATAAAGGTCCTGAGAGGCAGTGAGCAGGTTCACAAGGTGAAAAACCATTTTATTAGTAGCTCAATATTTACTTAGTAAAAATATGCATTTATCTCCATACCATACATGTATTTGAAAAGAGCACACTTGCAAATTTTTTCTGGTCTAGTGTGACACTTGGCTGTGTATCTGCCAGGAGACAGAGCAGAACAGCTGACCAAAAAGACCCCTGCTGGCCACATATTTCACTACTTCTGGCCTCTCTGAGAAGTGTATTTTAAAAAGCAAACAAATACACAAATAAAAACATCAAAAAAACCAAAAACTTGTTAGTTTAGACCATGCATGTGATGAATGCCATGCTGGGGCAAAACTGAAAGTACCTTAAACCTTCAGTGCTGTGTTCCTTTCAAGGAACCAGTGTTAGTGGTGAATACTGGGCTAGATATATCTCTGGTCTGACCCAGCATGCCTTTTTTTTTTCTTTTCCCCTCTCCTGGGAAATAAAAAATAATGAATGGCTGATTAATGTAGCTTAAATTGCTTTCTTAATCACATGAGAGTTAATTTTCTGACAAGTCAGTGAATTGGTGGATTTTCCATCCATTCCTTTTGTCCAGAAGAAGTTACTCTGTCAAGTAATATTAGCTATTTCCTGCCTGTACATTTATTATAGTTAAGGTAGTGAACCACAATAAACAGTAAGTTCAAGATTTTCTTTTCAACCTGTCTAAATAGATCTGAAACAAACCCCTAAAGAGGTACTATTTTCAGTTGTTCTGTTAATGTCCAACAACTACAAACTTTCTCTCTTTTTTTTGCTCTCTCTTGTCTTGCAGCATAAGCAGCACTATTATGGATGTAGACAGCACAATTTCCAGTGGGCGTTCAACTCCAGTTATGATGAATGGACAAGGAGTTCCTGCCTCTTCTGCAAAAAGCATTGCTTATAACTGTTGCTGGGACCACTGTCATGCCTGCTTCAGCTCCAGCCCGGATTTGGCAGATCACATTCGCTCTATACACGTGGATGGTCAGCGAGGAGGGGTTGGTGTTACTTTTTGATTTGTCTTTCTGTCTTAGCCTACAGTGTTTTACTCTTTAAAATGTGAAATTTGCTGCTGTCTTTAAAGTATCAGTTCACCTGATTTGGTATTCTCTGTTTTTTCTTGAATGCCTAGCTTTAAGGATCTAGTAAGTTCTTTTTAATAAATGATCTGATGTGATCAGGTTTTTGATAATGTGTGCCAACTTCACAACATCCTGAAGCTGTTGGTGTATCTTTAAGTGCTTATACAAAGTGAACATGTTACTGCATGTGAACTTGGCTTAAGTCATATCTTGATCATTTTCCCAAATGGAGTCTCACTAAGGTAAAATGGCATCCTGGCCTGTATCAGGAACAGTGTGGCCAGCAGGAGCAGGGAGGTCACTCTGTCCCTGTACACTGCCCTGGCTAGGCCACACCTTGAGTCCTGTGACCAGTTCTGGGCCTCTCAGTTTAGGAAGGCTGTTGACCTGCTGGAATGTGTCCAGAGAAGGGCAACAAAGTTGGTGAGGGGCTTGGAACATAAGCCCTATGAGGAGAGGCTGAGGGAGCTGGGGTTGCTTAGCCTGGAGAAGAGGAAGCTCAGGGGAGACCTTCTTGCTGTCTACAACTACCTGAAGGGAGATTGTGGACAGCAGCCTCTTCTCCAAGGCAACCAGCACCAGAACAAGAGGACACAGTCTCAAGCTGCACCAGGGGAGGTTTAGGCTGGAGGTTAGGAAGAAACTCTACACAGAGAGAGTGATTGCCCATTGGAATGGGCTGCCCGAGGAGGTGGTGGAGTCACCATCATTGGAGGTGTTCAGGAGGAGACTTGATAGGGTGCTTGGTTGCATGGTTTACTTGATTAGGTGGGTTGGATAATAGGTTGGATGTGATGATCATGAAGGTCTCTTCCAACCTGTTTTATTCTATTCTCAAGTATGCACAGAATGTGTAACAGGGAAGATGTAAGGCTCATTGACTTGGAAGTACAAAGTCTTACTTCAACAGCTCTGTAGTACTGAGGCCAAATATGCCTTCAACATAATTGCATCATTTTTTTGATTGAGGTGCATATATAATCATGTGTATTTCAGTCAAATGATGCAGTTTCTGTTGGTCTCACAAGTATAATGTTTCAAAATACCTTCCATTAGAGTAATTTGAACTGCCTGCCCCTCCCCAACCTCCCAAATTACCTTGATGCCTGGAATATGTCATGTAAACTAGCTTTTCATCAAACAAGCAATCTGCCTGCTTTTGGCACTGTAACTCTTCAGAATTGTTTTGTGTGGAAAAGACCTCTTAAATTCAGCTATTGACCTAACACCACTGTGGCCATTAAACCATGTCCCAAAGCACCATGTCTATATGCTTTTTTTGAACTCCTTCAGAGGTGGTGACTCCTGGGCAGCCTGTTCTGATGTCTGACCTCTCATTCAGTTAAGAAATTTTTCCTAATAACCACTGTAAACCTCCCCTGATGCTGCTTCTGGCCATTCCCTCTCGTTCACTTGATACTCTGGAGAACAGACGGACTCCCACCTCACTACAATCTGCTTTCAGGTAGCTGTAGAGAGCAATGAGGTCTCCCCTCAGCCTCCTCTTCTCCAGACTAAGCAATCACAGTTTGCTCAGTTGCTCATTGTAAGACTTTTTTTCTAGGCCCTTCTCTGGATATGGTCCAGCAACTCAGTGCCCAAAACTGAACACAGCGTTTGAGGTGTGGCCTCATCAGTGCTGCGTACCGGCACTTGATCTCTTCCCTGCTGCTGCTGGCCACGCTATTCCTGAAGCAGGCCAGGATGCTTTTGGGCTTCTTGGCTCATATTCAACTGGCTGTTGGCAAGTACCCCCGGGTCCTTTTCTGCTGGGCAGCTTTTCATCCATTCTTCCCCAAGCCTGTAGAGTTGCATGGGGTTGTTGTGACTCCAGTGCAGGACCCAGCATTTGGCCTCGTTGTATCTCATGCTGTCGACCTTGGTCCATTGAGCCAGTCTGTCCAGTTACCCCTGCAGATTCTTCCTATCTTTGAGCAGATCAGCACTTCACCCAATTTGGTGTTATCTGCAAGACAGATTTCTTAGAGAGCAAGTATCACATCTTAAGCTAGAATAGTCATCCTTTGGCTTGTGTCCTGTCACTTCTCCAGAAATAAAATGTTAGGCTATTAGGCTTTGAGTGAGTAGGAGATTTTAATAAAATGCTAATTTGCATTGCTTTATTATGTAACTGTGTCATCGAGACTGCCGTGACTTTGGTTGTATTTAGCCAATGTTTTCTGATGTAATTGAGCTTTCACCTTCATATTTGGTGATAATTTTTCAGTTTCTGCTCTAAGCAGAATTGTCAATCCATTGAGCTGACTTTTTAGCTGCTCATGAGATGTTTTGTTACAGTTCTGTTCATAAGTTTATTGAAGTGTTGGATGAACCTTGGATGAAACAATGAAATGGTTGAGGTGTATTGGTATTCTGAGGACTTTCACATAACCAAAAGTGGTTGTTTGGGGTTTTTTTCTAATCTCATTCATGACCCTTTCTCATTTGCCTTTCATTTCTTACAACACGGACTGGAAGATTTTTCAGGTTTTGTTGGGGTTTTTTTTTTGGTATATTTTCGTTCACTTACATTCTGACATGATTTGTGCATATTTTTGTTTTAATGTTAATATTTCTCCTTCTGAAAGAGGAGGTTATTTGAAACAGTAAGTGCCTAATAACTCTTGGCATTCAGTTCGCACTTCTTACCCATCTACTGGATTTGGTTTATAGAAGGGTTCCAGCCGGTTTCTTTTCAGGGATTTGTCTGCCACCTGCTGGCGAGGTGTTTAAGTTGCGTTAGAAATGATTGTGCAGTTTTAATTGCATTTCAGATACTATTTAACTAGAGTGACAACAGATTTGAAGAAAAGTGGGGTTAGTGGCTGCTTATTGAAACATTGAGTGTAATGTTATAAGCATCTTTGTATGCTAAAATGTGTATTTTCAGGCTAATACTGAGATAATGGCTCCAAACTAAACCAGATGGGTCTGTGAAGAGCCCAGTAAACTTTTTGGCAAATAGTTTTACTTCCCTCAGATGTTTTTTTCCAAAGTATTTTGGGTTCAGCCTTTTGAAAAGGGTTCCCAAGAAGCCTTGCTTGGTCTTCTGCTGGGTTGTTGTAAAATCAAGCGCTTGTTCTGTGGAGGAATTGCATTTCCACAGTCTCTGTAATATTCAGTCTCTGTAATATTCTTACTAATATTCTTTTGAGTGCCCTGCAGTTGCTGGTGGAAATATTTGGACGGTTGCAGAGCTGTTGCAGAGCCAGGAATTTCAGAAATACCAATTCTTTGGTTTCAGGGGAATCTCAAAAACTGAGGAGCAGCAAACACCAAAGGTTTAAGGAGTTGGTCCTTGCATGTCAGTAGGCCTGCATCAATTATACAGGGTTTTTCTTCTTTGTATTAGTAAACCAGGCTATCTATATATTATACAGTGAGCATTTAGTACTCCTGGGGCTGCTCTTTTGTTTTGAAAATACAGTCTTTTGAAGATGCAGTTTTTCAATCTCCAGAAGAGAACAAGAAACTCAAATCCAATTAGTTTCCTGCAGTTCTGAAAACCTGTATTATGAACAATGCTGTTCCTGGGGACTATTTTGCTGCTACAGATTAGGGCTATACCTCCCTTCACAGGCAGACCTGTTGAAATTGTAATGAAAGGCAAGTTCATTGAACTTCTTTTATTCTGTCAGTTTCAGATAGACACAATAAGAGGAGAGAGAAAAGCAGCATGAGTAAGTTCTGTTCCCCTTAATTCACTATTGTACGTATGACTGATCTGCACGCTGGAATCACAAAACACCCATGGATTTTGAATCCAATGAGAAATTGTAACTTTCTTCATCAGGAATTAGGTGCAAGGCCCTGACTAGAGACAGCCAGTATTATAAAATCTAAAACTGCTATCTAAAACCGTGTTGTGAAAAACAAAAACTCAAAGAAGTGAAACTATGACTTGCTTATGAGAGTGGACAATTTCCTTTATCTGCTACTCGGAAACTATGTAAATTTGTCATTAACAAATGTTATGGCTCAGTATCTGAAGGATAAGCATGTTGAGTGTGAACAAACATCAGGGGATGCTGTGGCTCTGAACTGTGTTTTTTCTTACAGGTATCTGTTTCTTGATATTTTTTCCAGTGACCGGCCTTTTTTGAGTATTTGTGGTTGTAATTTACTTCTTCCTTGGTACAATGAGAAGTGTGTTAGAAAATAAAACGTTCCTGTTCAGAATTGCTTGGAAATACTTTGTGTTGTGAAAACAGGCTTCTTTACTAACCTGATTTTTGCATTTGTCTTGCGTAAACTTACCATGTTTTTACTCTGTTAGGTGTTTGTTTGCTTGTGGAAAGGTTGCAAAGTATATAATACACCTTCAACAAGTCAAAGTTGGTTGCAGAGGCATATGCTGACACACAGTGGGGACAAACCTTTCAAGGTAAGCTTCCCCGTAAGATTGGATCTCTTAATTAATGAGTGATCTTGTTTATTTTTCTTGATGCAGTACATTAGTTGAAAAATGTCATCACAGGAAGATCTCTTAAAAAGTATCCAGTGAGCTGAGCCTTTGTCTTTGCAATTACTGTGCCCAAAGGTTCTGTTCTGTTACAGAAACAAATGAAGAAAACGCTTGTTGGTTCTCTGTGTCTTTAAATCTAAGTGGTAGGAGAGTGTAAAAGTGCATAGTGCTGAAGTTCAGTTGTATTGGTGTACTCTCCAGCAGAGATATTTTTCCTCATGCTTTACACTTCCACAGTAAGTTTTGGATCATGCCTGATGATGCACATTCTGTGCCTGAATAAGAGCCGGTTTTGTTAGCACAGTTCGGTTGAAACACGGACAGGGACTATATGGTTAACCTCTCTGAGAACAATAAGGAAGTCAGGAATACAGGACCGTTGAGCTGACTATATTTCCTGCATAGTATTTTCTAACTTTCTCTTTCTTTCTCCCCCTAATCTGTACCTGTAATTCTAGGTATAGTAGTGTTTATCATTCCCATATCCACCAATCCGTTATTAATGAGTTGCTTCATCCTCTTATGGATACAGTTGGGGCAGTTCATAGCTGTCAGTCCTGGATCACTTTATGGTAAGTCCCACCCACACTACTTCAGACTGAAGTTCTCCTTCCATGTAGGATATGAAAATGACTTAGGGGTTGGTCTTTTTTTTTTTTTACCTTCTCTTTTATTTTTTGAGTTTAGGTAGCATTTTATGTCTTCCTCTCCACTACCCCCCAACCTCACCAAGTTTTAGTCACTGTTTTTCCACTTCTCTCTCTTCTCATCCTTCTCAGGTAATTTTTTAATTACTTTAAAAAAAAATTATTACTATTTTATTTGAGGGCAACTATTTCTCAGAAGTACTTTCCCACTGCAGTGATGTTTTCCAGAAATTAGTAATTTTTCATAGCTTGCAACAACAGTTATAATGGAAAACAAAACTAAACTTAAAGCCCAGAGAGTAAGAATAGTGCATGGCACATTAAAAAGATTTTGAATAAAGGTTAGGCCTTTTTCCATACTGAAATATATAGTTTAGTCTGAAAGTTTCTGACTGAGAAAATGAACAACAGGGAACTCTGGAAATTATCATAACATTTGTTTACAGGAGTAAGTTTAGCATGCTCTTGAAAGCATAGTATAAGTATCATAGATCCCTGGAAGCTTGCAGATATGACTGTTCCAGCAACTGAGCTAATCTTAAATGCTAATCCCTGAAGAAAATTTAAAAACACCCAATCATCTAAGGAAAATTGTACCTTAGGTCTACTAGTTTTTTAATTAAATGTTTTATATACCTTAAAGCATATTGGCAAGTTTGGTCTTGAAGAAAAGTCTTTCAGGTAGGCTAATCTGTGTACTTATTTGGTCTGGACTAAAGAAACTCCATTTTAGAACCATTAGTTTTCCAAGAGGTGTGGGCATAGCTTCGAAATTCCAGTGGTACTTTTGAGTCTGTTAGAGTTACCTAGCAAAGTCAGTAAAACTTGGTATCCCACATTTTTGGCTGCTCTGGTTACATCAAGAGCCCTAAAATGTAAAACAATTCTGATAATAATCCTATAGTGTTAAATATGTGTTATTTCACCAGCTGATTTTCTGTACTTGCCAGTCACACTAAGGGAAAGAACAAAACACAGGCTAGGACTGCAGTAGTTAATCATCACGGCTCAATGTGTGTCACTTCAGCATTCTTTTCCCACTGTTGCCTTTAGTCCCTTTGTTTGTTTTTGATCTCTATATTTCTCAATCTGTTCCTGGGGGATTTGAATGGAGGATAATTGGGGTCTGAGTAGAATTTTGTAACATCTTTTGTTCTCCTGTCATTTATGCTGAATGTAGGCTACAGGTCTCACATGAGATAGCCAAGTATTTTAAGTGTCTGTGATAGGAACCTAGTAATTAACTAGCTCCCTTTCCTTGCTGGCTTCTTTTCTTATAGAAGCCTTTGAAATGTGCTGTTTGATACAAAAGCGCTTAAGCAAGCACTGGATATTAGTCTTGATCAGTCCAAGAACAGCCGCTGCTAATTGTTTCATGGCAGTCATTCAAAACCAGAAAATGTTTGTTTGGTGCATTTAGCCATTCTTAAATCAGAATCTCTCTCACCTTTTAGGAAAAGCCAAATTTTTTTCAAGTCAGAGTTGGATTAAGGCCCCCTTGTTCTTGATGATTACTGCAGACAAAGTATCTCCCAAAACCTAAATTACAAATGGAATTTCTGCTGTCTTGTGAAAACATGCTTGGGTTGTAGCAGAAAAGGAAGGAATCTGTTATTTTAGAGAACTTGAGAAAATATCTAGTCTTTCAGTGCTTTATGTCAAAAATAAAGAAGTAAATGTCAGGATTTTTGAGGAAAGCTGTAAAAGGCAGTAATGGAAATAGCTGTATGCTGTTGACAGAAGAACTGCTTAGGATGTTGAGAAAGGTGAAAACTGACAATTAAAAGCACAGAAAATATACTTTTGTAAAGGTAAAAGAGCACTATCATTTTATGATGACCAGATATATGGCAGATTGCTATGTTCTTGTATTTCTAGCCAAGATAGGAGACAAAAGTATTTTCTTAAATTGAAAGGCGGATGGGGGCTGTCTGAGGCATAAAGCTGTCTTTGCGGTAGAGCTACTCTTGAAGGAGTCCCTGTCCTGTCACCCTTTTGCTTGCAAGTGGACTCATTTTATGTAGTTGCCTGGTTTGGGTTTAATTATCAATACACATGATGATGCCCTTAGATTAAAAGCCATTTTCAGCTGTAAATCATCAGCTGTGCTTTCCTGTTAAAAGTTCTTTGTGGCTTTATCTGCCCTTCCCATGTATTCATGTAAACTATGTGATTGTAGTCTATTTATCACAGAAATCAACCCACTTCAAAACTGCAATGGCAAAATGTCTCCTGTTGTTTCTGTTTGTGAGGTTTAGCATGTCTCCTTCAGCATTAATATTTCAATATCTGTGCCACAGAAAAGGTAAATTTCCTTATGAATACCTATTTTTGAGACCTTGGCTATCATATCTCCATTTTTATATGGGGCAGTTTCCTGCTAGTGATATGCAACTCCTAAGAATGATATCATTTTATCTAAGTCATCTGCTGAGGAAAGACAAAAGATAGGCTAGCTCTTTAGGCAGGAGATAGGACCTCAGTTCCCTGTTACTCATCATACTGCTTTTCTGTTTTGTTTCCTGAATTTTTAATACTTAATACTGGTGGCCTCAGGTTTCATGTGGAACCACATGGGTGGATTTTTTTTGCTTGTGTGATTTTTTTTGTGTGTGTTGTTTTTTTTTCTGAGGCCATCATTGCTGATTTTATTACTGATAAAGTGTGTTTTCCTAGTGCACTCACAAATCCATCCACCAGTAAAGAATGTCTTTTAAATGAGACAGTTGCCATTGCAGCTAGTGCTCAGTCTGTAACCAAGCACAATTTCTGCAAAGCTGTGTGCTTTCCCAGTCCTACTTTTGGTAAAAACTGTTTCTGAGGTTGTTTTTTTCTCATCAAGAGCAACAACCAACCAAGTTATGGAACTTACTGACTTTCTTTGGCCCACTGTTGGGTATTTTTGAAGTTCTGCTGCTTCTCTCAATATGTGAAGCTCCTAGAAGCTTTCTTTCCCTTTGCTTATTGCAATCTGATTCTAGCCATCCTTTCTTTTTTTTGTTGTAGATTTTCATTTAATATAAGAATTCTCAGAGCATGTAATTGTTTCTCTGAAGACATCGACTATGTTGGTGGTGTTTTTTTTTTCCATTCTGTTAGTACATAATTTTTGCAGCTTTTTAGAAATCCATAGTGGTGGTCCTGTGAAGGTTCAGCACATTAAAACTTTCATGCTTTCTGAGCATGTAGACAGGTGGATCTAGAGGAATAATCAGTTGAGTTGGAAAACTGACGCTGCTACCTTTCTCTGGCAAGTTGAGGAGAAAGTAAATGAAGTAATTCTATCTTACTTGTCCTAAACTTGACTGTTAAAAGTAATAAGTATTTGAATATTTATCATGGTATGACAACCTACGTTTTCTAGCATGGTTTCTTGTACTCCAAACCGCCTGCCCCCCCCCAAATAAAAACTACTTTCTATGCCTTGTTGCTGTAAAAAGCAATGAAAGTTACTTGAAGACATATCAAATCAGCTCTTAAAATGTAGTCTAGGTGGCCAAATAGAAGATGTTAGACACAATGAAAGGAGATTTTATGCAAAATAAATGCATATAGCAGTTTTGTGTACATACAAGACTGTATATGGGTGTGCTGTCGGGTGCTTTCATATACTGATTCTAGTGAGTATGCCCTTAATGTTTAAGGTCAGTTATGCAAGGTTTGCTGATGTGAGGTAAATGCCTTCAAAATCAACAAATGACAGGTTTGTTGGAGACATTTAAAAGGGGAAAAGAAAGTTTAAAAGGGAAAAAGAAAGTAATAATAAAAATGAAATTTGTTGCTCATTCTACCACCAGTAACTTCCAGAATTCATTAAGGAGTGACTGCATTTGGTATATCTCTGAGAAGAGAAGTACTTGTTGACATGCAGAAAACATAACCAAACAGCTTCAGTCTTCTCATGAGGTACATATCTGTTAGTCTTTTGACAGAATATCTTCTATCCATTAGAATTTTGCAGGTAGAGATAGAAAATACAAAGTCATTCTGCCACAACATTTGGATACTGAGACAATAAAGAGGTTTATCCACTTGTCTAAAATACTACTTAGATTTTGTGGCAAAATTACAAGGACTGTTTTAAAAAGGAGATTTGGTCATTTTGTATTTAGGAAAAAAAAAACCCAACCTGTTTCGCTAGATATTTTTACATCCTCTTTGTTAAAACCACTGGTCATTTCTGCCCATTACTAATGGTGGGTATGGGTACACTGGAGAAATTAATCTTCTTACTTGTTGACTTATTTTCTCTTGAAGTAACATATCCACCAATCCGGACCCAATCCATCATACCTCAAATTGAACGCAAAATTTTGAGATTTAGGTTTTGGGGGGGGAAAAAAAAAATGAAGAGATTGGTTTGAAGTTGTACATAACAGTAGAGTTTGATTTATTAGAAGCCCTCTAGATCTGTCTAATTATCTGGTGGGAAGCCGATTTGGTGTGACTTACCGTCCCGAGATCCTGAAGTGACAGCCTGAACTGCTCCTTTATCTTTGGAGAGAAGAGACTTTGCCCATTAGTAACGGATTGCTGGATATATTATTTTAGAGAGAAAAATAAATAAAAAGAAAAACAGGTAAGATTTTTCTCCTCTTCTACTATTTCCTGTCTACTACAAAGTTATTCTCTGTCATCTTTGATATATTACCTGTTGATTAACTGGATGACATGGTCAGGTGGTCTCAAAACTACACAATATCTGAATGTAGTGATTTCTGCAAATATTTAATATGACTTAATAACAAGAGATAATTTCTAGCTGCATATATTGAAGGTTTAAGGATGTTGGGTTTGGGGGTGTGGAAAGTAAAACCTGGGCTGAGCAAGGAAGTGAGTGGTATCTTCTGTGGATAATCTGTCTAGAATATATTTGTTATCTTTGTACAGAAGTAGACAAGTAAAGTTAGGACATTGCAAGTCATAACACAGTGTTTCCCATCTGACAGGAAATACAACTAATTAAGCCTTATGCTCTTGTATTTTACAAAATGTTTAAAATGTGCCTAATACAGAGTTTGTGTTATTTCCTGAAGGTATGTACATTAATAAACTTGGAATATGGCAACACATGCACTGGATCAAGACTTCTAAGTTATTTTTGATCTCTAGCAGGCATTGTCAAAATGGGAATTTTAATTTCTCACTGTAATTGAACTTTAGGCCTTTTTTTATGTCAGTGTTTGTAGGCTCAGAAGGAGCTAGAAGCTGAATTCAGGAGCACCTTAATGAAAGCTTTTCTTTTCATGGACACTATGTAATGATGATGGAAAGCCATTTGTTAGGTATGAGGTAGAAGCAGACTTTCTGATTCTGCAGCCACTGCTGGAAAACAGCACAGTTGAGTTCTAGGGACAAAACATGCAAAGTGCTGTTCTAGTGCTGTTTTCTTGTCTTTCAGTCAAAGTTACAGGCTTGAGGCAGATCACTCTAAGGCATTTCAAACTCATCCTTAGTCTTCAGAGAAAACTGCACTATGTCCATAATTGCAGTGTCACTTATTCCTGGACACCTGTTGGAGCTGCCTCATCCGTTTTCTGTGGAAGGAAGTGCTAGAGAAGAGAGGTGCAGATGAAGGAGCTGAGAAAGATGGGAAAAGAAAGGGAGGAGCAGAACATATGTGGAAGATGAACTTTCCACTGGTTTAGGCTGATCAGCTCATTTGCCCTGCTACTATTTTCTGCATCAGAAGGAAAACTGATTGTGTGGATGTACAATCCAGTGCAGCCAGTGAAGGAATGTGTATCTTAAAATTGCTTTTATGTTGGTCTGTTCTGGTGAGACCCCACCTTTAATACTGCATCCAGTTCTGGTGTCCCCGTCATAAGAAGGACACAGAGGAATTGGAGCGAGTCCAAAGGAGGGCCACAAAGATGATCTAAGGGCTGGAGCACCTCTGCTATGAAGATAGGATGAGGGACCTGGGGTTGCTCAACCTAGAGAAGAGAACACTTCAGGGGACCTTCCAGTACCTGAAGGGATTCTACAAGAAGGTTGGAGTGGGATTTTTCATAAGCATGTCTAGCAGTAGGATGAGGAAACGGTTTTCAACTGAGGGAGAGTAAGTTTAGACTGGATCTTAGGAAGAAGATCTTCAGTATGAGAGTGGTGAGGCTCTGGAATAGGTTGCCCAGGGAGGTTGTGGCTGCCTCTGCCCTGGGGGTGTTCAGGGCCAGGCTGGATGAGGCCTTGAACAGCCAAGTCTAGTTGAGAGGCAGGGAGGTTGGAGCAGATGATCTCTAAGGTCCCTTCCAACCTAAGCCATTCTATGATTCTATCATTCTATTACGTTTGTATGCTCAGAGCACAAGAGAAAAGGTTTATGCCTTGCTCTTCAACAGTATGATTTAAGTACTTATTTTGCAAATGAAGTGGTTGTAAATATAAACAGAATACTTGTAAAAATGCCAACAATTATTGTAGCCACTATTAGATTAGTCACATCTATTTTGTGATTTCTGTGGGTTTGCTTAATTATAGTTGGATATTTGATTTTTTTGAGGAAGAGAGGTCATTTTCTTTACATAGGACTTTCTTAAATACTTCTGAAGCTGTAGTAGCATCCCCAAATAAATAATTGTTACTACAACTTTCAAGTTACTGAAGTTGAAGTTTCAGACAGAACAGTAAGTTGACTGTTTAGTGACTTCACTTAGCATTTACCCAAAGCATTAAGCTGTTAGAAATTTAATGTGGGTAAAGGTATGGTTTTTTTCACTTATGACTAGTCACAAGAAAGAAGAACAGTAGAGAATGTTACTGTTACAAAATGATCAGAGAGCTGTTGAGAAACACAGAATTGCAGTATTTTGAAAGGCAAGGGAATGTGAATCAGTGAAGGGGAAAAAATCTTCAGAAGCATTTATTTTACGTGGGAAGAGTTTGTCAGTGCATTGTCTGGTTTTATGCTATGTAATATACACTGCACTGGTTAGGCTGCACCTCGAGTACTGTGTCCAGTTCTGGGCCCCTCAGTTTAGGAAGGATGTTGACTTGCTGGAGCATGTCCAGAGAAGGGCAACAAAGTTGGTGAGGGGTTTGGAGCACAAGCCCTATAAGGAGAGACTGAGAAAGCTGGGGTTGCTTAGCCTGGAGGAGACTCAGGGGTGACCTTATTGCTCTCTACAACTACTTTAAGGGAGGTTGTAGACAGGCAGAGGTTGGTCTCTTCTCCCAGGCAACCAGCACCAGAACAAGAGGACACAGTCTCAAGCTGCGCCAGGGGAGGTTTAGGCTGGAGGTTAGGAGGAAGTTTTACACAGAGAGTGATTGCCCATTGGAATGGGCTGCCTGAGGAGGTGGTGGAGTCACCATCACTGGAGGTGTTCAGGAGGAGACTTGATAGGGTGCTTGGTTGCATGGTTTAGTTGATTAGGTGGTGTTGGATGATAGGTTGGACGTGATGATCTTGAGGGTCTCTTCCAACCTGGTTTATTCTATTCTATAAAATACAATATAGAGAAAATCTTACCATGGATGATGATAATTGAGAGTTACAAAGTTCAGATAGAAATTTATTTCAGATGATGTTTCTGTTTTTCTTTTGTAAGAATTGCATGGTCATTAAAAATTTGTCTTCCTTTTAGTATTGGAAGATGAGCCAGAAAAGGGAAGCTGAAAGATGTGTCAGACTCCTGTAAATGGGTGCCATATAGCATGCTGATAGGGGTGTTCTGTTCTCTCCTCTCATTAGTGTGTAGTCGGTGGGTGCAATGCCAGCTTTGCATCTCAGGGAGGACTTGCCCGTCACGTGCCCACACACTTCAGCCAGCAGAACTCTTCGAAAGTTGCCAGCCAGCCCAAGGCCAAAGAGGAATCTCCATCTAAAGCTGGAATGAATAAAAGAAGAAAGTTAAAAAACAAGAGGCGACGATCATTACGTAAGTGTTTCCGGAAATAGGAGCTCTTGAATGTTTTGACTTGGATAGGAAGTTCCTCTTCCATGTGGTTGTTTCTCAGCACATGTCTGGTAAGGTTTGTAATCCTTAGAATCATAGTCTCGCCATCCCTTGTGACAGGAGGAAAGCAACTCTAGATTCTGTTTGTGTTCATTTTTAGGGCAAAGCATCTGAGTCACAGTTTGCATTTACAATTTAAAGATGTTTTTCATTTTAGAGTCACTTTTTGTTTGCTAACTATGTGACTGTTGGAAAATGTTCTGTTCAGTGATGAGGAGATCTGAAGTTTGGTGCTGCAGATGGAGATTGCAGATTCATATGAAATAGAGAGAAATGCATATTACATAAGCTCTCTTCTGAGCACAACATTTCATTAGCTTGATGACAGTTTCATGAGCATAACCAAGTTCTAATTTGGGGCAGATTCCCCTTGCTGTGTTTCGGGTTTTTTTAATCTTTCTTTGCACAGTGATGTTTTTTAATTTCTAGGAACCAATCTGCTAAGAAGTCTGATTTGTCATTTAATGTGAGATTTGTTTTCTTGGGCATGTAGTAACCGCTTACCCCGTTGCTTTTCTAGTCCATTTCGATGCAGCTGTTTGATTCCTGAGTTGTACCAGAATCAGACTAATAACCATGTCATATTTAGTTAAAGATTCTAACGTACAATAATGCTTAGGAAAAACTGGGAAATCATTAAAAAATGTAGCTTTTGGTTTATAATTGCTTTGGATGCCGCCATCCAGTTCTGAACTCATTTGCTAGTTAAGATCTGTTACTGTGGCAGTTTCATTTTAGAGCAGAGACATCTGGAAACTAATTTGAGTATTTTTAAAAAAAATTATTTTATTTTTTCCTGCTGGTATGTCAACAGCTGAAGGAAAAAAAGTGCAGTAGTCTCAACCTGTAGTGTGAAGTCAACTTTATAGTGAATCACAAGATAATGGACCTGTTGTATGTTATACCGCCCACGGAAATCAAGCTCTGTTCACAAGCAGGCAATCATTTCAGTCCTATCTCCTAGCAGGCAGTAGGATTTTAGTGATGGCATGCCAGAGAACTTGTAGATGTTTAAGACTAGGCTGGATGAGGCTCTGGCCAGCCTGATCTAGTGTGGGGTGTCCCTGCCCATGGCAGGGGGGTTGGAACTAGATGATCTTTGTGGTCCCTTCCAACCCTGACTATGATACTATTACTTCATTGGGCCAGCAGTTAGAGTCTTACTTTTCCAAAACCTTTTTGTGGCAGAAAGCTTTCCTGTATTGATCTTTCTGTTCCTGTGAAGAAGTAACAGTTGCCAGTTACTCAAATAGTGCTGCAGCAGCGAATGTACATAGTAGTCATCTTAGCTGATTATGTCACTATTGTGATATAATCACAATATGTTCTAAGCAATCAAAATTTATGAAGCAGTGGTCATGTTTCTGCCTTGAAGGGAAGGAATGCCTGTCTTGGAAAGTTAAGGTGTCACCTAGAATTCTGGAAAGTGCATTTCCTGTGCCTTTTCCACACTATGTGACAACTATGCAATTCAGTGCTCTGGGAGGAACAGCTGTTAACTTCAGGCAAGGTGATTACTTTTTGGTTTTCCCTAAATGCTTGGGCATTCTTATGATGTGAGCAAGTTTTATAATTCAGCATCTTAAAAGTGTAAACTTCAGTAATTCCTCTGATTTTGGCATTGATTCAACATTCAAAGAAGGTAAAAAGCTATTTTGTTCTTTTCAGAATTCTACTTTCAAAGAGCTTTCCCTTTGACTCTAGCACTCCATGGAAATGCAAAGGTTCCAAAGGGAAGGTTTGATCAATGAAGATTTGTGTGTTCACTTTGCATTATCCTTTTAGTTCATCATAGATGTAACGAAAGGGAAATTTACTTGAAATAGTTGCAAGTTCCTAAGGGATTATCTTGATTTGTTGACTGTTTTACTCACATGAAATATAGATGTCTAAGACTGGTCACTTCAAAATTTTCACTTTCAGAGATTCCTGAGTTGCATCTTCATTTCTTCGTCCGTATGAATTTTGTTAGGTGGCTGATTTAATGCATCTTAATTCAATTTTTCCCCTCAGCATATGCAGAAGTACTTTTTCTGGTTGGCATTTTGTTAGTAATTGATTAACATTATTGACCTAGAAGTTCAGAAGCTTCATAGTTAAAACTTCAAATGATCTGCTCTGATGTTTTAGTCGTGGTGATTTACTGCATAATTATTGAATGAATCTATGGCAAAGAAATGTAAGCAATATAAGTTATGGAAATGCTAAAGATCAGACTGTAGTACTTGATTGGTCCTACTGTCTTGATCAAGTGTGACACAGGAGGGAAAATGACAGTTGCCTGAGCAATTTATCTTCTTACCTCTTGAGAAAATGCAGTGCTGGCTGCTGAGTTATGGCTTAAGGCAAAAATCATCTCTAACTGAATTGGGAACTGACTTCTGTTACGTATTTCTCCAGGGGTTTTGTGACCCAGAAATGTATCCAAAGTTGATGGCATTTTCTGAAAATGCTAAATATTGGTAGCTTTTCTTTAAAACTTTATGTGGCTTATTATTGATTAGGTGGACTCAACAAAGGGCTGATACAACTTTGCTTGTCTGTCTATTAACTTAGTTTTACCTTTAATTAAAGAATAGAGTGTGTGTGTGCAAGGTTGTCTTCACAATAAAAATAGGGGACAGCAAGGACCCTTAGCTAAGAAGGCAAAGTAACAAAATAACAGCATTTTCAATATATAAAGCTGAGAACACAGATGTATATTTAGATTTTTAAGTGTCCAAAAGGAGTGTTGATGGAACACATGGACCAGGGTCTCTGCAAGTTGGGTCAGAAGAAGTTACAATAACTGGGTGTAAAACAAGATACTATTTGGTAGTGTGAAATCTTCCTCATTGTTTGATTAGGCCCTGGCTTTTTTTGCAGGGTGTGGCTTTCTCGGTATTTGTTGGCAACTGATTGCTAATTTGTGCTGCTATTGGAGATTCCTCATGTCTGAATTCTTAGTTTAAATACAGCAAATCAACAGATTTGGTTTCTCTGTTTATATCTGAAGGTTAACAGCCTTCTGAGAGACATTTATGCATAAATAAAAAGAAAACTGTACTGTGGCTTTGTATTTGTCAAGGACGTGATCCTTTAAGCTGTAAGAAGAATTCTTACTGTTACTTGACTTGTAGAATTTTTTGTGCATTTCATAACACCTTGCCATTTTTTTTCACTGTTCTACCTTTTTTAATTCCTATCCATAAATGCTATGTTGCTCTTTTAAGTTTGGTACTTAGTACTTTTATGATGAAAGCACATTTTACTATAGACATCTTTATAGCTGATTACATTAGTGGTGTTATAGAGGCTCTGATTTGCTATATACATCTTGGTGAAACCCAGTCACAGGACAAGGGGCAATGGGTGGAAGTTGAGGTGTAGGAAGTTCCATGGAAACATGAGGAAGAATTTTTTTCACTGTGAGGGTGACAGAACAACGGAACAGGCTGTCCAGTGTGTTGTGGATTCTCCCTCTCTGGAGATAGTCAAGACCTGCTGTGATGAAGAGGTTATTAATTTATAAAGAGGAAATAGGAATTATATACATATTAATATTAATTATTAAAATTATCAATAACTGCTTAATCACTATTTTGTATACAGATTCTAGTTCATGATTGTGAATATACATCCCATAAGTGGTGTAGTATTTACAATTTGGACCCAATTAGAGTATTTACAGAATTCTATTAATGGAACAAAGGGTGCAATGCCACCACTTGTCCACCAGGCGGCGACTCGACAGAATGCTGGCAGCTGCTTAACTATATACAGAGAAAGTATTACAATGTGTCAGAGGCTTGGGCTGGAAATGTTATGCTGGGAGATACCATACTTGGAGAGCAATTTTGAGTGAATAGATTTACTATACCTAGAATATACAGCATTAACAGTCAATAAGCAATAAATAAACCTATTCATATACCTTGGACAGATCATGGCCTGCCCTCTGCACCTGTTGAATGTTATCCAGTGGTGAAGCCTGGAAAAACTTCCAGTATGAAACCAAAAATGTGGGGTTGTCTTTTCCTTTCCACCCCCTTTCCTTCCTCCCTTGTATTTATTTATAAAATATTTACATTCTTGCATCACTGACCACCTGCAGCATGAGCTGCAACTTGCAGCAAGAAAACATTGTATTGAGATGATTGCCTAATTGGCAATATCCAGCTGAGATAGAATAAGGCCAAGACATAAAGTACAGATGAATGCTTGACAACAATTACTCCCAGGAGCACAGCAAATACTAGCTTTAAGTGGAGTTTGGAGGTTTTGAAATAATGGATAGATAATCTTGGTGAAAAGGAATCTAGAAGTTGTTTTAAATGAAGACCACAGAATTTCAAATGCCAGGATGATATGTAGCTGATGATCTAATACCAACTCTTCATTTCAGTGTGTTGTGTTGAGAATTACTGCTCTCACGGCTTAGAAAACCTGAATGCTTTTTTTTTATACCTTATTTGCTCATGTAATTTTACTACTGGACTATATGAAATGCTTTAAATGGGTGTATTATTTCTAACAGTGTACATTTATGTGCCTAGTAGCAGTTATTTTTCGGTTGGTGTTTTTGGTGTAGCATTGATAGACCTTCTTTATGCTCCAAATGACAATTAAATCATGTTTTTATTATTCAAGAAATGCTTAACTATGAAAGTGCTTTTCTAAAAGGAAAAGTGCTTTATTAGTGCCTGCTGGCTTTAGATAGCTTTTAGGATATCAAATGGATGTTAATTGCATTTTACTTGTGATAAATTGAAGTGTGTGGTGCAGTTTAGTGCTTCTTGGCTAGAAAATAATCTGTTTACTAATAATCAAAGAACTTGTACATAGAAAGAAACCCGTCTAGCATTGTGGAGTTTCTCCAGCATTATTACTCCTTGGAGATAAAAAAATTTAATGGGGAACTAATGTTTTCAGTGTGGTCACAATAATTATTTCTTAATCTTTAGCTTTGTGTTCCATTGCAGCACCAAGCCATTTGTTTTTCTCAGTGCTGTTGTTGATCTCTTTGCAGCATCTCAGTATCCAGTGCAGTGATTATATATTAGATCAGAGCAGGTTGTTTTTAATAAACTTAAGTAATAAGGTGTATGTATAATTCTAGTTTTAAGATGTTTGTTCTATGCACTGTCATGTTCTGAAGTACTTCAATGCTCCTTTTTTTAAAGCCACAGCAGTAACGTTGGAACTTTTGACTATGCTGCAGGGTGACTTGGCCAGTAGGTTCCTATAAACACCATAATTGAGCTGGACTGGTTTTGCATTCAATTAGAACTACATTTATTAATGAGATCTGGGTTTAATGGGATTTTTTTTAAAGAGATTAATGCTGTGGCTGTTCCCAGGGGTACTTAGCAAAATTAACAAATTCTTAATTTTGAAGGTTAAGAAAGAATGGAATTCACTTGAAAGTTAAAACTGAGCAAGTGTAATTCAGTTTGTGAAAATAGCTGTTTCATCTACAAGGAGTATGTTTTGATTTAAACAAATTGTGGCCCTCTTGGCACATCTTGCAAATATCTAAACCTCTTGCTTACAAATATCTAAAGGCTGAGTGTCAGGAGGGTGGGGGCCAGTCTCTTTTCAGTGGTGTCCAGTGATAGAACAATGGGCACAAGCTGGGACACGGGAAGTTTGACCTAATCCGAAGGAAAACCTTTTTACATTGAGAGTGTCACAGCACTGGATCAGGCTGCCCAGAGAGACTGTGGAGCCTCCTCTGGAGCCTTCAAAAACCCACCTAGACACATTCCTGTGCAACCTGAGACATGGGAACCTGCTTTAGTAGGCAACTTGGACTAGATAGGTTCCCAGAGGTTTCTTTCAACCCCTACCACTCTTTCTCTCCAATTAATGTTTACTATGCTTTGATAAAGTAGTCCTGCTGTCATAATGATAAATGGTTCACTAATGGAACTTCAGACTTACATGTGTTTGAATCCTTTCAATGTATTGAACACTAATGATCTCTCTTCCTCCTTTTTTCCTTTTTTTCTAGCAAGACCTCATGACTTCTTTGATGCACAAACACTGGATGCTATAAGACATCGAGCCATCTGCTTTAACCTCTCAGCACATATAGAAAGTTTAGGAAAAGGCCACAGTGTTGTATTTCATAGTACTGTAAGTATATAGAGTATGCATTCTCTTTGTGTCTGAAAAATCTAATACTTCAGAATGCTGCATTACAGTGCAGTATTTTACAGGATGGATATCCTAGTGAAAAACTAATTTCAAGAGGGATTAATTTGCAGAGGGACCTCGACTGACTGGACAGATGGGCAGAGTCCAATGGGATGGCATTCAACAAGTCCAAGTGCCGGGTGCTGCACTTTGGCCATGGCAGCCCCATGCAGAGCTACAGGCTGGGGTCAGAGTGGCTGGAGAGCTCTCAGAGAGGGACCTGGGGGTGCTGATTGACAGCCGCCTAAACATGAGCCAGCAGTGTGCCCAGGTGGCCAAGAAGGCCAATGGCATCCTGGCCTGCATTAGGAATAGTGTGGCCAGCAGGAGCAGGGAAGTCATTGTGCCCCTGTACTCTGCATTGGTTAGGCCACATCTTGAGTCCTGCGTCCAGTTCTGTGCCGCTCAGTTTAAGAAGGACATCGAGACACTTGAATGTGTGCAGAGAAGGGCAACAAGGCTGGGGAGAGGCCTTGAGCACAGCCCTGTGAGGAGAGGCTGAGAGAGCTGGGATTGTTTAGCCTGGAGAAGAGGAGGCTCAGGGGTGATCTCATTGCTGTCTACAACTACCTGAAAGGTGGTTGTAGCCAGGTGGGGGTTGGTCTCTTCTCCCAGGCAACCAGCACCAGAACAAGGGGACACAGTCTCAAGCTGTGCCAGGGGAAGGTTAGGCTGGAGGTGAGGAGAAAGTTCTTCACGGAGAGAGTCATTTGTCATTGGAATGTGCTGCCCAGGGAGGTGGTGGAGTCACCATCCCTGGAGGTGTTCAAGAGGGGATTGGATGTGGCACTTGGTGCCATGGTCTAGTTGTGAGGTCTGTGGTGACAGGTTGGACTTGATGATCCTCGAGGTCTCTTCCAGCCTTAGTGATACTGTGATACTGTGAAGAATCTCTAAGCAGTCACTGTAGATACCTTCAATCTCCTATGATAAGGCACTTCTTTTGTGTGCATTTGTGCATGTATATTTTTATATATATATTCTATATAAAACCATGCCATTTATTTTAAACCCCACCAATTTCTTTTTAGATGTAGAAATTTCTAGGATGCAGTCAATAAGACCTTTCTGAAGAAATGTCTTTGCCTTCCAGAATTCATCTTTGAATTTTTATTTTTTCTCTCCTTTTAATTGGAGCCCAATCATTGTGTCAGGTTTTTTGTGTGTGTTTGAATTGTCAGGTGCAAAAGTCAAGCATTTCCATCTAACCCAATCAGCAGATACTGCAATAATTAAAAGTGTATCTTGCAGGTTACTGTGGCCTTTGCCCCTCTCCTCCAGCTTTTTGAAATGACTAGATTTCATTCTCTAAAAAAATCTGAATTATCACAGTATCACCAAGGTTGGAAGAGAACTCAAAGATCATTGAGTCCAACCTGTCACCACAGACCTCATGACTAGACCATGGCACCAAGTGCCATGTCCAATCTCATCTTGAACACCTCCAGGGATGGTGACTCCGCCACCTCCCTGGGCAGCCCATTCCAATGACGAACGACTCGCTCAGTGAAGAACTTGCTCCTCACCTCGAGCCTAACCTTCCCCTGGCACAGCTTGAGACTGTGTCCCCTTGTTCTGGTGCTGGTTGCCTGGGAGAAGAGACCAACCCCTTCCTGGCTACAACCACCTTTCAGGTAGTTGTAGACAGCAATGAGGTCACCCTTGAACCTCCTCTTCTGCAGGCTAAATAATCCCAGCTCCCTCAGCCTCTTCTCACAGGGCTGTGCTCAAGGCCTCTCCCCAGCCTTGTTGCCCTTCTCTGGACACGTTCAAGTGTCTCAATGTCCTTACACCGAGTGGTGCAGAACTGGACACAGTACTCAAGGTGTGGCCTAACCAATGCAGAGTACAGGGGCACAATGACTTCCCTGCTCCTGCTGGCCACACTTCCTAATGCAGGCCAGGATGCCATTGGCCTTCATGGCCACCTGGGCACACTGCTGGCTCATGTTTAGGCGGCTGTCAATCAGCACCCCCAGGTTCCTCTCTGAGAGCTCTCCAGCCACTCTGACCCCAGCCTGTAGCTCTGCATGGGGCTGCCGTGGCCAAAGTGCAGCACCCGGCACTTGGACTTGTTGAATGCCATCCCATTGGACTCTGCCCATCTGTCCAGTCGGTCAGATAGTCGGTTATAAACTGTTCTTCACTGGCTTTAGCTTTTTTAGTTACTTCAGCTCGGCAGGCACATGTTACCTATGTTCTGGAATCTTAAAACTGTGAAACACAGTAAATTAGTAAGGATGCATACCAGTTTGTAAGGTGACGTTTTCTGGTTTTCCAGAAGAGGTCAGCAGAACTTCATTTCTGATTTGAAACAACTTCTGATGCACGTTTCCTTCAGAAGAAAACAAATCAAATTAAATTCCCCTTTTGTTTCTGGGACAGTGCATGAAATTTAGAGAATATAGGAAGAGGGTTTGGTTTATTTTGTTTTTCCAATCAAAACCATATAAAGCATACATCTGGCTGAATTAACTTTTTAAATGAAAAACGTGAATGGACTCACGCTCTTTACAAAGCATCATTGTTGCAGAGGTGCTAGATTTCTTCCATTTCAGTTGTAACTTCTGCAAACCTGACCATAAAGCTGTTGCCAGTTATCAGATGTGGTCTCTGCTGCTCCTTCCTCTTCACAATTGCCCTGCTCCAGTGTAGAGTCCTTGAGTGTCTCCAGTGTCAGCCCTTCTCACAGATTGCAGTTCTTCGCAAACCACTCCAACATAGGTCCTTTCCACAGGGTATAGTCCCCTGAGGAACACACTGGTCTAGCCTCGTGGGGGTACCAAGTCCTGCCAGCAAGCCTTCTCTAGTGTGGTCTTCTTCCTCCATGAGTCCACAGGTTCTGCCAGGAACCTGCTTCAATGCAGACTCTCCATGTGGTCGCAGCCTCCTTTGGGCACATCCACCTGCTCCAGCGTGGGGTCCTCCAGAGGCTGCTGATGGATGTCTACTCCACCATTATGCATATGATGTAGTTTATATGTACAAGCATTTGAGGCAGAAGATTTTGTTCTTATGCCATGCTACAATTAAGCCATCAATTTCTTGCAACTTCCATAAACATCCTGTGGAAGAACAAGAACATTTTTGTGGAGGAATGTACATTCCAAGCTTTTAGAGTAGATGCTTAAAAATTGGAAGTGTTTTAAAAGAGAGGAAGACTATTTATAGGCTGCTACCTTTTTTGTTGTTGTTGTTATTTTCAGGGACTGCTCAGTAGACAAAGATTTAATGGAAAATATTGTACCTTACCAAGAATGGTTTTAGTAGTGATATAGAATAGAATAAACTGGGTTGGAAGAGACCTTCAAGATCATCACGTCCAACCCATCAACCAATCCAACCCACCTAAACAACTAACCCATGGCACCAAGCACCCCATCAAGTCTCCTCCTGAAAACCACCAATGATGGCGACTCCACCACCTCCCTAGGCAGCTCATTCCAATGGGCAATCACTCTCTCAGTATAGAACTTCCTCCTCACAGCCAACCTAAACCTCCCCTGGTGCAGCCTGAGACTGTGTCCTCTTGTTCTGGTACTGGCTGCCTGGGAGAAGAGACCATCATGCGTCTGTCTACAACCTCCCTTCAGGTAGTTGTAGAGAGTGATAAGGTCACCCCTGAGTCTCCTTCTCTCCCTCCAGGCTAAGCAACCCCAGCTCCCTCAGTCTTTCTTTCCTCATAGGGCTTGTGTTCCAAACCCCTCACCAACTTTGTTGCACTTCTCTGGACTCATTCCAGCAAGTCAACATCCTTCCTAAACTGAGGGGCCCAGAACTACTTGTCTATGGAATTAATACAACTTCCACAGAGTAAAACAGTGTGCTGCTTATGAATTTCCAGTGGAACATGAATGTTTTTGAGCAAAAAAAAAATAATGAAAAAACACCTTCAGAATGAGTTTTAATTATGGTTTATTATTGTCAGGTAATAGCTAAAAGAAAAGAAGATTCTGGAAAAATAAAACTCCTGCTCCATTGGACACCAGAGGACATGTGAGTATATTGGTAGTCATATCTAGCATTTAAATGGGGAAGAAATTACAGTGGGGTTCCTAAAGTAAATGATGTTGTACTTTTGAACATTAAAAGTTCATGCTTTGAAAAATACTTCTTAAAAAAGAATTTTGAAGTTAAACAAAAACCCCAATATTTTAGTTGATTTTCACTTTGGCTCTGAAGTCTCTAGACTCTGATGCAAGTTCAGGTAAACTTGAAGCTGTGTTTTTGATACATTTTGTCATTATAGGCGTTGATAACCAGGTTCTCTATTGAATGGGAAGTTCAGATCGGTTTTGCCAGCCATATGCATAAGGAAACCCATCACTGAGACAACTTTGAGTTACCCACTGATGCATTGTGATCCTGAAATACTTCTAAGTACTGAAAAATGAACAATCATTAGCATAACAGCAGAACCACAAGAATCTTTGCCTAGGTGCCACAATTTAACAGTGTAATAACCACATTTGGCCCTTTAAGCTAGCCATCTCATATTGTTGCTTCTTTGGGTTCTCTCATTGGAGCTTGGAATACTCTTCCAGCCTGCTTGGCTGCTTGTTTTCTATTGGTTCTTCAAAGTCCTGCCTTGTTCCAAACAATTAGCTGTGTATAATGCAGGATGAAGGTACTGCCCCTGGGTAGGCTTGTAGTAAGTGTACTTTAGAAAGAATTTATCTACTTTGAAACAGCTGAAATCTCATCTCTGTTCTGATACAGAATAGAATTTTTATAAATATATTTTTTTTAATTACAGGGAGAAATGTTTTCCACTGTACTGTAGCAGAGGCAGTAGGCAGAGTAGTTTTAGGAGGCAGTAGCTGTATGCTCCATGTTCTTCACCAGTTTTAAGGCAATTAACTACTTTTAAAGATAATTAGAATAAAATAAATCTCTTGGATCCATTCTCCTTGCATAAAAATGAAAGTAATTGAGACATTTATTTCACACTAAGGTGGATAGCTGCATAAGTAGATAAGACATGCAGGTTTATAGGCTCTTTCTTAAAAAGAGGAAAATAGCTTTAAATTGGTGGAATTCATTAAGTAAGGATATCTGAGTTTCAGATGAAATAATCATAATTTGTGCAATTAACTTTCAGAATAATGGGATCTTTTAGATTCAGTGCTGCTGCTTTTAAGTGATTGAGTGGGATGGTGAGTCAAAGGCTTGGCATAACAGAAATTTATCTTTGCTTTGGTGGTTTAAATTACTCAGTTTTTAGTGTCCCAGATTAGTCATGTGCAGTAGTGTGAACTTGGCAGCATGAATCTGTCATAACTTTTATTTGCAGGGGAGTTATCTAGAGCAATGTTTGGTGTTTCAGGGCAATGTTAAAGGGTCTGTAGCTTTTGCTCATTGCAGCACTTGTAGCCTGCAAGGTTCTATTTGACCTGGGAGATGAAAACATTCTTGTGAAGAATGCAGGTTTTCTTCCTTCCCTTTAAAACAGCTGATAATGCTGTATGTGGCATCATGCTGAAATCATTAAACTATTTCAGAGATAAAGACAGTTAGTTGCATTTTAAGATACAAGGAATTAAAAAGAAACATACAATACTCTGGATGCATGAAAAGGAAATGGGAAAACACAACAGCAAAGTGCTTTTCATTCCAAGAGAGAGTCAAATGAGACTTTTGCTCATGCAGATGAATACAGTATTAGAAACTGCATTGGAGAAGACAAGTTATTCAGTGCTGTTAAGCTATCCCCAGGTGGATGGAGGTTTGGTTGGTGAGGTAGAAGGACAAGCTGGTTTATACTGACGTTTCTTGCATCTCAGCTGGGTTAGCTAGATGGTATATTTTCTGCACTGAATGATGTAATTTTGGATTATTCAGTAGATTCAATTCCATTTGATTACTACAGTTAACAAATAATGCAAAGTACCATGGCTAATGTCCCCCAACTTTTCTTAAACAGTAAATCTACTCACACTTAGAAACATTTTCTACTCTGAGTCTTGTTGAGAAACCGTTACACTGCTCCAACTTTTTTCAGCAACAGTTAATACTTGTCTTATGATATCTTCCACCTTTCATCTTCCATATTAAACCTCAATAGATAGATGCATTGTCTCCTGAGTGTGAGCTTCCCCACACCCTTCTTTTTTTCTTTTACCTTTGTCTTAGGAGGGAAAAATATAACTGGGGAAACTCCTTTTCCTGCTGGAGATGGACATTTTTGGCTTCATTTAAGTTTTCTGGATCAAAACATCAAATTTGAGTAGCAGCTAACTTCCATTGCTGAAAAATTAGTTCAGTTTAATAATTTGTGAAAGTCTGTTAAATTGCTTATGGATTTGGTGGGAGGAAGAGCTGCTTTATCTAGATTGTCTTAAATGTTGAGTTTCTCAATGTGAAACTTGTTTCAAAATGTTAGAATTCTAAATTGCAAACTTTAACTTTTTCCCCATCCTGAAATTAATTTTTGACTCATACATCTTGTAACAAAGGGAAAAACCCAAACCAAACAACATAAAAAAAAAATAAACCCCCCAAATGACTGAAAATATTCTCAGGGAGTTGTTGGCTTTGGAGGGTTCTTTCCTTTCTTGAGAACTTTTTTTTTCCCACCAGTAGTGGAGGCAGAATGGATCCCCTGTTCCTTCTGCACAGCTGCTGTCAATGCTAATTTTTGGGAGGAGGCAAGAAAGCAGGTTTTCAGTAAGATGCTGATGACCTCATCAAGCCCAGTGCCTCTTTTATCAGTCTGTTTCCTGATAACCTCCGCAAGGCCTTAAAAGCCCAGTATGCTTTCAGTAAAAGAAGCAATAATAAAATCAGGCACTCTCAAGGTGGCATGTTGAAAAGAGTTAAAGTGCAAAACGTCTCTGGCCCTCTTCCCCAGGCTTTTGCCACAAGCAGCTCTGAAGTTCCTTTCAATGTGTAAAGACTTAACTATTCCCTCTCACAATGAGACCTGTTAGATAGCCAGAATTTGTTGTGATGATTGCCTGGATTTCCTGAGAAGATAATGAAACAGTTTGCAAAACTGAAGCATTTTAACACTGAAAACTTGTAACTGGGAGCAAGAAAATTAGTGCAACTTGAATCTCGGTGCCTGTAGTATATTTTATGCCCAGTAAAATAAAGTATTTTCAGGGATTCACTTTTTTTCCCCCTGCTATCCATTTTCACATTAAACTGTTAAAATGGAGAATATGCTGCCATTGTCACTGTATGTCTGGTTTGGTATTCCTCTGGAATCCTCTGTTTAGCATCTCTTTCACGCTGAGCAATTGAAAAGTATGGTATGTAAAGATAGGCTGTCTTTTCCTCAGTTCAGTGAAGGTGCTTTTCTAACCAGTGAATTGTGAGGATTGCTTTAAGAAAACCCTTCATGTGTACTAGTTTACCACATTAATTTTATGGTAAGAAAAACAGTTGATCTTTTTTGAATATTTTTATTTTATTTATTTATTCATAGTCTGCCTGATGTGTGGGTAAATGAAAGTGAGCGACATCAGTTAAAAACTAAAGTAGTTCATTTATCAAAGCTACCAAAAGATACTGCCTTGCTTCTGGACCCAAACATATACAGGTAATGTCCTCATTTTGAAACTTCCTTTACTTAAATACAGTCTTAAGCCTCACTTAACTTTTTGACGTTGGTAACCTGAGCTTGATAACACGTTTTACACCAGACCAGGGAGCCTCCGTCCTGTCAGCGTCCAGGAGTTAAGTTCTGAGGTCTTAAGTTGTTTCAGAATTACTTAAACTTCTTGAACTGAACTCTAGTACTATACTGAGAAACGGGGAATGTGTGTATTTACCAAGTGTATTTTACTTTTTTGTGCTTGGTGTACAGAAATTCTAGTAAAGGAGGTACATACAGTGGAATCCTGAAAGATCACTTCTGTTAAGATCACATACTGGTTTGTATACCAATTTTTTTAAAGTCCAAATTTATCTTTACATATTTTATATTCAACTGTAATACATGCAAGTATTACCTTGAACCCTGTACTTGGATACAAGTACTGTTATTTTTTAACAAAAGAATCTTTAGATGGGGGACAGAAGGGGACAGTACATGTTGCTTGTCTTTAAGCTGCATTTGCACTTGTGGTTTTAGGGCTTCGGATTGGCTTCTGATCCATCTTGTTCCTAATAATTTCCTAGTTTCCCTCCACCCCCCTCCCCAGTTTCTTAGTGTGCTCACATAATTGTCAGTACCTGCAGTTCTGAGTGTACAGTTTTTAAAGGTAATCTGAAATGCTTAATTCACTCTCAAGGTTTGAACATCCAAAGATAAATATTTAAAGGTTGGGGGGAGAAGTTTTTTCCTGCTGTAACAAAAGTTCCATGTTCCTGTGTTTCTTCCTTAATGTGGAGTGACCTAGTGTCTAAAGGAGTAACAAGAACACTAATCTGAGGTCTTGATATGTGATAAGCCTTTCAGTTCACCTTTAACATTCAGTGTATTTCACTAATCAATGAAAACTTGGTTTACAACATGACAATAAAGCATCACACTGTATCTGCTATCTTAGTAAATATAAGTATGCAAAATACTTAGTGAACTATATGGATTACTGATGTTCACACTAAATGATAAAAAAATGTTGTGAGGAAATTGGATTGTGTGTTTCAAAACTGCTTGACGCTGACTTTATAATCATCTTGATGTTCATGTAAATATGTAATCATCTCTGAGATTAATCTCAGAGATGGTCCTTGGTGAAAAATGAGCTACCCTTTCTACCTCTCCCAAATAAAACTAAGATCTAGATTTTTAGCTGTATAAGACCAGTGTGTGATTAAAAAAAGCTTTGGGACAAACTGTGGGAGATCAAAGAATTAGCGATGAAGACTTTGTGGGGGGCGGGAGGGGGAAAGTGGCAATCTATTAATGTCATGCTAAAACGATGATTCCAATAGGAAGTTTGAAACAATTACCTGAAATGTGTGCTAATGTTGGATAATTTAAAATTACTTTCAGTTTTAATCAAGTGAAGTAAAAGCAGATTTTGTATAGCCATGGTTTGACAGTATGCTCTACCTGACTAACATTTACATGGCAGGGTCTTTATGTAAACCTGTACTATCTTGTTTTACAGAACAATGCCACAGAAGAGGTTGAAGAGGTAAAAACCAAGCAAGTTGGGGACACCTGCAGTCTTAGTCACTGACAATGGATTTAGAAATAAAGTTGCACATTAGTCAAATCCCATCTTTTTTTTTTTCCCCCTTAGATAAATATTTATGCTTAGTGTAAACATTCTGTGAATGAAGTTGATGCTTCTGTGGAATATATTAATATATATATTACTGTATATCCACATTTTCATGGAATGGTACAGTGGGAGACTGAGCAAACACTCTTCTGGCAACTTAGTGGAACAACTAAAAGGCTTTGCATGCTTGCTTCTTTAAGCTGCTTTTTTCTTTAGTGAATACAGTAGTTTATATTTGATGAAAAGAAAAAGTAACCATCACCATTTACTCACAATTCCCAGGAGAACTGTTAACGAGCTATTAGGCTACTCGTGGATGTTAACTAAATAGAACACAGGCCAGACAATAAAACAACTACCAAGGGATTATCCTGTTGCCCTCTGAGTATGGTGGATAGTAATCATTTGTCATTTGTAATCTGTCCTTTTGCAGACCCTAAGATATGTCGGGTGATAATGTTTAAACAAATGTTGATGGAATGCTTGTCTTTTCCAGTCGACCCTGAATACATATAGTACGGTTTCAAGATATTGAGAGTGTTGCAGTATGTCTGACACCCTTTGCAGGAGTAGTGTAGTATGTTGATGAGATCTGCTTTTCTGTGATCTGTATCAATGGATGGTTTTTGAAAAACCTCTACTATAAGCAGTTAGTGTTATGGGTGTTTTACTTTTCCTTTTTTAACCTTTTAGGATCCCCATTCACTGTAAAGTGTTCTTTTATTTTTTCTTTGGCCTAATGTTTTCTAGATGTAAAGAAAATGGTATTTTTAAGAAAAAAAAAAATAATAATCTAGAAGTTCAATCCTTTATGCACCAAAGTTGGCTTTGAAAAGGAAAGTAAAATCATTTTCTTGCTTAATAAGCAAGGAGACATGGATTTTTTTAACTGACAAATAGAGATGTGTCTAACCTGTTAGTCTTTGTATGGAGACAAAAATGTTGCATATAGAGAATAGGACATTGCTTGTAAATATTTCAGCAGATTTGTAATATATTTTTATATTATGAAATGTACTGTAGATGTTTTTCTAGAGGCATGAAAGTTAAAATGTATATATTATGGTAGAAATAATATTGAAGGATATTGTAATTCACTAGTGCTGCCAGAAGAATTGTTTAAAAAAGAGAAAAAAAAAGCACCTTCCTTAACAATAAAAAAAACCCCTTCCTTTTACATACCTAAGGGACTATATACTACTGTTGATATCTGTTGTAAGAACAAAAAACACATTGAACATCCTTCCCAGAAGTCTTTAAGAGGGATGAATAGTACCCATAATTAATTCATGGCGCTCCTTTCTAATAGTGAACGTTACATTAGTTTTTTCCTTGCTCTTGGAAGGAACTAATATGTAAAATTTGTATGGATATATGCAGTCAAACTGCAGAGTTAGTCCTCCTTATTGGGGAGGAGTTTACTACAGTGAAACTAATAACCAGCAGTTTTTACACTAAATTTTTATTACATAGAATAAAACTTAAAAGTAACCCTTCGGTTGCAGAAGTGAGCATATCCTAATGTAATACAAATGCGTTCTGCATTGGTACTGACACGAGAGTCTTGCTTAGCTACAGTGGGTTAAAAATGTTGCTTATGTACACACACACAAAAAGAGAGGGAAATTCTTATCAAACGAAATGAAGTGCAAATGAAAAGCACCACTAATATAAGATGTTCTGGAATGGTTGTTTAATAAGGGTATTATTCATGAAATCTGTAGTGACGTGACTTTATTTTTGGAGGGAAAAAAAAATGCAGTGTTTTTTGTTTGATTTTTTTTTTGTTTGGGTTTTGTTTCTTTTTTTTTGTTTTGGATTTTTTTGCTTGAGCACTTCACCTACTGCTTTGTTTCTGTACCTATAAAGTAATCTGTAATCTTTGTTTCTTTTTTTTTTCCCTTTTTTTTTTTTAATTGGTTATAAAATTGCCAAATAGAAGTGTTTCAGATCTAGTTTGTATTTGTATTTTTTTAATTTTATTGCTTCATGAGTTCCTTGTAAGTCATTTATAATTGACAGATGATTGTAGACCTTGCCTGAGTATTTTTTCTAATAAAACAGAGCAAACAAACAGCATCAGCTTCCACATTGTAAGATTTCAATGGCGTTTTCAAAGGCAAATACAACAAAGAGCATTACAACAAGTGCTGCACTTTGGCCACAACAACCCCATGCAGAGCTACAGGCTGGAGAGCTGCCAAACAGAGAGGGACCTGGGGGTGCTGATTGACAGCTGCCTAATCATGAGCCAGCAGTGTGCCCAGGTGGCCAAGAAGGCCAATGGCATCCTGGCCCGTATCAGGAATAGTGTGGCCAGCAGGAGCAGGGAAGTCATTGTGCCCCTGTACTCTGCATTGGTTAGGCCACACCTTGAGTACTGTGTCCAGTTCTGCACCGCTCGATTTAAGAAGGACATTAAGACATTTGAACGTGTCCAGAGAAGAGCAACAAGGCTGGGGAGAGGCCTTGAGCACAAGCCCTATGAGGAGTGGCTGAGGAAGCTGGGATTGTTTAGCCTGGAGAAGAGGAGGTTCAGGGGTGCCCTCATTGCTGTCTACAACTACCTGAAAGGTGGTTGTAGCCAGGAAGGGGTTGGTCTCCTCTCCCAGGCAACCAGCACCAGAACAAGGGGACACAGTCTCAAGCTGCACCAGGGGAAGTTTAGGCTGGAGGTGAAGAGAAAGTTCTTCACTGAGCGAGTCATTCGTCATTGGAATGTGCTGCCCGGGGAGGTGGTGGAGTCACCATCCCTGGAGGTGTTCAAGAGGGGATTCGACATGGCACTTGGTGCCATGGTCTAGTCATGAGGTCTGTGGAGACAGGTTGGACTCGATCTTTGAGGTCTCTTCCAACCTTAGTGATACTGTGATACCTCTTTATTTCCTCTACAAGTAGTTGACATGTGCACCTTTAAAAATGGGGGATTCATGGATTTAAGTCACACACTGTTTATGGTGCTCACTTTTTTCTTGCATTTGAGAGAAGTATTCTCTGATGTTCTCATGATACAACTTCTGCCTTGCAAGGCAAAATCAGTTTAAATTCAAACCAAAAGAATTCAGTGGAGTTAATTAAATTTTACTTTAATATCACTCAGAAGGTAAGTGACCTTTTGGCTGTTTTTTATCTGGAATTTATCAAGTGAATTTCTAAAATGCTTTATGCTTCAAACCTGTATGCATTCTACATACTGGGTAAGTACTTGTTGGGGTTTTGTTTTAAATGACAGTGGTGTATTTTTTAAGCTCTGCTGCAGTTTGTGTGTGTGTCCACAGATGAATTTAAGAGCACCAGATACATAGAAGTAGAAAAGCGTTCTGGGAGGCACTAATCACTGTATTCTGTAAAAATTCTTAACTGCTTTCATTATTAGGCTTGAAAAGTGTTAAATCACAAATCACAGAATTTCAGGGGCTGGAAGGGACTTCAGAAGGTCATCTAGTCCAACCTCCCTGCTAGAGCAGGATCACCTACACCAGATCACACAGGAATGCATCCAGGCAAGTTTTGAATATCTCCAGAGAGGGAGACTCCACAACCCCTTGGGCAGCCTGTTCCAGTGCTCTGTCACCCTCACAGGGAAAAAATGTTTCCTCATATTTATATGAAACTTCCTATGCCTCAGCTTCCACCATTGCCCCTTGTGCTGTCATTGGGCACCACCAAGCAGAGTCTGGCTGCATCCTCTTGGAACTCACCCTTGACATATTTGTACACATTGAGGTCACCTCTCAGTCTCCTCCAAGCTAAAGATCCCTCAGCTCCCTCAGTCTCCCCTTGTACAGAAGATGTTCCACTTCCTTAATCATCCTTGTGGTTCTGCACTAGACTCTTTCAAGTTACTCACTGTCTTTCTTGAACTGAGAGGCCCAGAACTAGACACAAGATTCCAGATGTGGCCTCACCAGTACAGAGTAGAGGGTGAGGAGAACCTGACTGGTCCCACCCTTTTTTGGCAGTTCCCTAGGTTTTCTTTCAGGATGTAGCATAGAGAAAGGTTTCCTCCTCTTTCTTAAGAAATGTAGTTATTTTCTAATAGATTTTCCAGATACCTAGTGAATGCATTCCCTCCCAGTGGGAGTGTTCATAAGCTTAAAACTGCACAGCGGGAGGATGGGAGTCAGTGTCATGAACTGACACTAGATGGCCTTTAAAGGTCCCTTGTATCCCAAAACATTCTGTAATTTTGTGATCCCAGAAATGTTTGTCATTGATGGTTTTCAAGATCCAGACAAAGCCTGGATTGAGTATTGTTAGTGTTGCACTGAGCAGAAAATTGGACCCAATGCTCCCTTGGAGGTCTCTCCCGGTATGAATTATTTTGTGTTTCTATGACTAGGAGTTAAGTTGACTTTCTCTTCCAGACCATGTAGTCAGGAAGATATCAGCTGTGTTTAGATCATGGTAGCAAGCTGTTTGTACATTCACGTATCATGGCTAGAGCTGGAGCTCTTTGAATTGGAAACCAATCAGCAGTGGCATTTACTTGGAAAAAGAAGGGGAGGAGATGCTACTTGTGAGTTTGGTAGCTGTGGTAGTTTGTACTAGTGTGCTTGGCTCGAGGCTGGAAGGAGCTGAGACCTAGCTCTTCTAAGGTTCTGTGCTTATCTATTTTTGTTTTTCTTCTCTATTTTCCAGTATGGAAAGGCAAAAAGAAAAGCAGTGTTCTGGCCCAGCTTGCTGTTCTGGCCTAGTGCTGTTTTGCTGTCAGCTGTACTTGAAGTTTCTCACATTTATTTGCCCTTCTCTCCCACATACATACCTGCACTTCCATCTCAAATTCTTTTCCAGAGAGGAGTGAAAATCAAGATGGCTTTGATGTCACAGTGTAACTTGGATCCAAATAAAAAACCCTTAGATCTAAGTTTAAAGAGACTAAAACTGCGTTGATTGCGTACTGAAAGTAGGCTATTGGGTGACAGTCAGTGATGACTCAACTCTTGTAGCTGTTTGTGAAGATTAGTACACTGTGATTTATGCTACACTTATTTGTTTTTGCTAATTCCAAAAATGACCTTTTTCACTTGTGTAGATCCTCCTTGGTAGCAGAGCAACAAATAATAGGTACTTAATATGAGAAATCTGTTTACTTCATCCCAGATGAGAGAAGATTGCTAGTTAACATCCCCTTGGGTTGGCTTGCTTACAGTACTGGCTACTACATGCTGTTCAAAAGTTTACTTATATTTTACTACCTTTTTGTTGTATTTTGCCTGTTGCTTGTAGTCCTTGGTGAAGGACTCTCTCTGATGGGAGACAGCTAGTAGCCCTTCCAACTGACAAAGGGAAGCAAGACACTGTAGTCAGTGATTGTTTGGCGGGGTTGTGTTTCTGTGTTTTGGTATTTGAGAAGGATTTTTGTTGTTTATTTGGTAAGGTTTGGATTTTGGTGTTCTTAATGGAAAATGTGTAGTTGCATTGCATTTAAGGAGAGTGCTTACTGTATGAGGAAGGATAGCTGGATCTGAATGGGAATGTTCTCCCTGTAATACTTCTGAGGACAGCTGCTTCTAACAATAGCCAGTAAAAGGTGTGAAAGATATTTCACCCTGAGTTCCAAAGGGATTGCCTGAAATACTGAAATGCACAACCGCTTTACAGACAAATGCTGATTCTGTAATAGTGATTTCTGGTGCTAATGACCAAACTCAGTGATGTCCTTAGTCTGAATGGCACTGCTCAAGTCACCTTTTTTTTTGGCTTGTTCCAGCCATGTGATGTCAAAGCTCACATAGTTCAGTGAGATTTATACAGGCTTATGAAGTCTGACCAATGCCTTGTTGACCTTAGAAGGGCTTCGTTATGCATGTTTGACTTGTCTCTATTCAAATCTGTTGTTTGGAACCCAGATTGTGAAATCAGAGGGCATGGAAAATGGTGTTGCTTAAGAGTCACTTAAGCCAAAGTGCTCAACATGAGCCACTTTAAACATGTCTAGGCACCGAAGGGTATGTTTGGATTTAATTTCTGTGTGTATATGTATGGAAATATATATGGAAAAAAATACATATATATATTTAAGGCAAAAAAAAAAAAAAAAAAAGAGTAAATATGTTGTTTTGGGAGCAGTGAGTTTTAAGATAGCCCTTAAGCCATACAGGGATTTTAAACAGTTCTAATTTAAAACACTTTGTAGCTTTTACTTTCTAGTGAATATGGGGGTAGGGGCTTGGACCCTACTTGCTTTTCTTTCTTCATATCATAAATATTCTCTCCTACAGCATGGAAAATGTGTCACTTAAAACAGTGTTTATTGCACAGATGTGTGCATACAGCAACTGTAGCTGAAACCCGAAGTATTTAATTAGCAGTTGACAGCAGCTGGATTCTTTTTAAACAAATGGGGAGGTGGGGAAACATAAAAGGATGTCAAGAGACATTCTGCTGACAGTAAGCAAGTTCATGTGTAATTACTTCAAAAATGTTTCTCTGCCCACATACTCAGAACCATTGTGTGGTGTTGCTGCCTTTTCATTCTGCTGAACAGTCATCAATGAGTTTTGTGTCCTTACTGACCACATAATGTGCAGCCTCAAGTAACTTTTGTTGTGTAGCCTCAGGAAAGGAGGGTAATAGATACACAGATTGGGTTTTAATATATATATATGTGTGTGTGTGTGTATAGTATTGTGCTCATCTGTTAGTTGCTTTGTAGATGTTAGGAAGAAGTTCTTTACCATGAGGGTAGTGGAACACTGGAGCAGATTGCCCAGGGAGGTGATTGGGGCCCCATCCCTGAAGGTATTTAAGGTGCAACTCAACAGCGCTCTTCGGCAACCTGATCCAGTCGCCTGCCTACCATGGAGGTGGTTGGGCTAGATGACCTTTGGAGATCCCCTCCAACCCAAACCATTCTATAATACTACAATTCTATATTCCCTCCACAGTTGACAGTTTGCCATTGATTTGAAGACTTAGTATTTATGTTGCAGTCAGTCTGGAAGTACCTTTGTCATGGGTAAAACCGGATTAGCTTGCTTAAGCATTAGATGCATGGTCTGTGAAGTTTGGTTGGGTTTTTTGTTTGGCTGGTTGGTTTTTGTTTTGTTTTGGTGTGGTTTTTTTTTTGTTCATGTTTTACTCATTGAATAATAGCTTTTAGAATGAACAGATGGGGATAAAAGCTGAATGCGTGCTGTAAAAAATTCAGAGCTGGTTTTGGACTGAAACATGGCCTCTGTCTTAAATTGCATTTATTGTTGTTTAGAAGTGAATTTTTGTGGAGGAAAAGTGCAAAATAAAAGCTTTGTCTTGGCTAATGCCACATCTGGGTAATCTACAGGCTGTACAAAGTGCACGGTGTAGTTTCTGCTCTATTTATCTCCTTGGAGTCCTCTTGGTTTTGTTCTTGGCTAAGTAGTTCATTTTAATGCTGGAATTTTATCATTTAGTGACTATTACATGTGTTCCAATGGGAACTGATTTCAGCAAAAGATGATAGGAAGATATTTGAAGCTGGAGGGTGGTAAATAAATGTCAACACACACACATGCAGTTTATGGAAAGTATTAATGATGTTCGTGTCCCATCCCAGTGTCGTCTGAGCCGGTAGGGTCCCAGAAGTCATCGCCTGCATTTCCATTGTGCATTCATTGTAGGTACAAAATGAACTTAATAGCCACGTGCAACCAAAAGGTGGCAGCAACCCACCACTGTGCATAAATGTCACAGACCATTTGCTTACAAAATTGTTTAAAGGCTTTAGTTACTTGTCTAAACTTGCCTCCTTTCATGCAGTTTTGTGGCCGTTATTGATACAGGATGTGGGTATACATCATTTTAAAGGCCTTTCTGTCTTGCTTTTTAGTTTGTGTCTCTCAGATACTGCAGAGTTTTTAGTGAAGCTGACTAATAGAAGTGAAGATACTTTACAAAAGTGTTTTATTATCCAAATGCTGAACAGTCTGAACGTTCAAACGAAGTGAGATGTGGTTGGGTAAATGTGGTGCTTGGTCATTTTCTTTGCCAGTGATGGCCAAGATTGCGCTTTTGACCAGCTGATATTTTCCTGAAGAGGCACAGCAGACAGAATGCTTTTGGAGTTCTGTATTTTTTGTAATTAAATTGCATATTACTTGTTCAGGTAGTCAGGTGAGGTTGGTGTTTGGGGTTGGTGGGGTTTTTTTTCTTGGTTTGGGTTATTTTGTTGTTGTGTTGGGGTTTTAATCTTGCTGTTTGGAGTTTTTTGTGGGGTTTTGTGTGTGTTGCATTTTGTTGTGGTGGTTTTTGGTTGGTGGGGGAGGGTTTGTGTGTGGTGTTTGGGGTTTTTTCACCCTCTGTTAAGTAAAAAAAATTCTGGCAATTTCAACACAGGCTTAAAAAAAACCTTCCACAAACCAACTGAAGTTCCTTCCAGCTGCAAAACCTCTCAGATTAGTATTAACTTTAGGAAATCAGATAAAAATGCTACTAGAAGTATTTTCACAGTTCCTTTTGTATCTGAGCAGCCCTTTCATTTTTTTTCCATGTAATGACTAGCCACATACAAGGGCAGGATTAAAGCAAACTTCCTAAACTCAAGAGATGCAGTTGCCCTCAGAACTGTCCCATAGCAGCATTGAAATGATAGCCAAGATGTATCAAATCTGCTTCTGTACTGGTATTTATAAAACTTCACTGAAGAACCCCCTTTTTTTTCCTAAAAGGAGGCCTTAGTTCACTTTCTACTGTACTTTTCACTAGTGTGAGGTCTCTAAGAGATTTTGATGCTCCAGAACTTTGCTGTGCATCCTTTGCTTTGCAGTAGTCACCTATGTAACCATATTGTCTAGTAAACAGAAGATGATGAGATGCATTTCTGTACCAAAGGGAATTGACTTTGTGCCTATCCAAGTGTGATACAAGATAATGCAAGTAAGCACATAACAGTCTTTCTTGCTCATGCTTAAAGCCTGGAATCTTAAGCTGGCACCTCAGAAACTAGCATGTGTGACCAGATGTAGAAGAACACAGCAGTAGATATGCTCCACACCTAGCCTAGAAATAGTAAAACCTGGGCCTCATACCAAACCTTTTGGTTGTGACCCCCTTTCCTTCTTTCAGCAGTTGTCTGGAGAGTGATCAGCTTCTCATTGCCCTCTCTGTAACTTTCTAGGGATTCCAATAATGGCAAGTTTCTGGTGTCCTGTACTTGTGCTTTAAGTCTTAGCCCATTTGCAGTCTCAGGTATATTTTGTACATTCCAGTCATACTTTCTGGTTGTAGTCAAAATGATGAAGGCAGAAAATACATGAATCAGTTAATGACAGGTAAGTCTGACACAAAGGCAATCCCTTGATCTAGAACTACATCTTACTAATACTGTGGCAAGGACCTGTAAGGAGAAGGTGGGTAAGATGCCAATTTCTTCAACAGCCTCTTTTCCCTGCTTCAGCAGATGCAGTTCTTTATTTGATGGTGAGTAAGCACAAGTGTGTGGGGTCTGAGTTCTAGTCTTTTGGTTTGGTTTCTGGTTTTTTGGCAAACAACTAGGTTAGGCTTTGTCAAGCCAAACTCAGTGTTTAACTCGGTAGTCATCAAAAATGAGCATAAAATACTGCCAAAGCAGAGGTATACAATTTATGTACTTGTTCTCTCATGATGTGAAAGGCAACAGATGATTAACTGAATGGAACTAGAAATAAGGATGAGATTTTCCTAAACAAGGCAGAGTTGAAAACTAGATTTTTGTGGCTTTTGGAGATTTATTCCCCTTCCCTGCCACACACACCCCACCCCACAACCCCACCCCCAGTGATGTAAAGCTATTTTTGTTTTTCCTTGGCCATGTCTGTTTGTATAAAGTTAGTTATTCTCTAATGATCCAGGTGATTTTGTGTCTTATTTGTGTTAGCAAGGTGTTGATCAGAAGTTATAGAAGAAATCAGATTGATTGGTATCCATGATGCAAGTTGGGTTTTTTGGGGTTTGTTTTTCTACAAACTGCCTGCTCAGCATCCTTGCCAAAAGCATAAGGTGCATTTATACTGTGTGGCTCCCCTCCCTGCCCCAACAGTGACATCACCTGATAAGCTTTAAAAGTCCTTGGTTTATAACTTGGGTAGGTGGTTTATCCCTGAAGTACCTCCTGAATATAAGTACACAAGCAAACACGAAGTCATTACTTGCCTGTGTATTACAAAGCCTAACATCATGTCATGTAAGTGGTGGTTTGAGTTACAACTAGCTGTGTTTTCATGATCCTTAACTGTGTGTTTTGTATGATGTGCTGTGGTCTTTATAATGAGATCTACTTAGTTGTAGTTTGCACAGCTAAAAGGACAGAGTGACCCTATTACTATTTTTCTTTTAACAAACAAATCCTCTGGTGATGTGTGATGTGCAGATGACCGTAATCTGGCAAGTGCCGGTGAATACGTCACTGGATACCTATTTAGGAAAGGTTCAGACTTTCATGGAGCTTAGGAAACTGCCTTGAGGTTACAAGTCAGTTATTGGTGTGTCTTTTTTGTGCCTTGTCACCATTTGTTTTCAATTACAGATTACTTTTTCCAAAGCTGATTTGATTCCAAGCAGTGCCGAAGCATGAGGTCAGCGAGGAGAAATTACTTGGGCAGGTTTTATCTTTCCAGTGGTTAGTTTATCACTTCTGTAAATAGAAGGCCATTTGGGTTCTGTGTTTTTCTATATTTGATTGTTAAACTTCTGCCATGCCCAAGAGTAGAGATGGGCAAGATATTTTGCAGTCCTATATAGAGCAGAGTTGCCAATCTCATTTTTATTCCAGATGGATGAGGTGATCCGTTCCATGTCCACCATAATTACAGTTTATGAAGAGGCCAGCTCAATACACAAGCTGCCATCTGCACTTCATCAGTTACTTCTGTAATAGTGGACAAAGTTCTAGATATCAGTTGTGCAGATGATGTGTGCTTTGAGAGACTGCATATTTTACAAAGAGAAATCCCAAACTCAGTATGGCCTGCTGGTCCTCCACGTGGTTTCTTCCTCTCTTCCCACTTTGATGGTTCACTTCAGTTTGGGGGCTTTGTTGCTACCATACCACAAAAGAAGCTGTGCTGATTTTTCACAGAAAAGGTGCATCCATAGGAAAGGAACAAAGGCTTCATGGGAAGAGCGTAAAAGGTGGCCTGATGTTGTTATCTTTCTTTTATTCCAAACTTCCAAGCTGACCTTCATTAGGTTTCGAGTGCTAAAGCATCATCCCTATCTGGATACTTTTCAGCACAAATCTTGACAGACAAGGTGGGGGGAATGTTAAGGTGCACAATTGAAACAATTAATAATGTACCCTCCTTTGGTGGCCAGCACTTCCATTGTAAAATATGATAGCTCTCAGCATCACCAGTCCAAATTCTTCACTGCGTTTCCCTGCTGCTGCAGGCTCCTGTGCTTCCTTGGGCTTGTTTTCTCTGTGGTTCAGCTGTGCTGTGAGACACCTGTGACAGCAAAGGATTTGGAGGCAGGAGACCTGGTGTTTTGGCTTGTTCTAGTAAACCTACTGGCAATGTTTATTACTCTCTCCTGTTTTGGCCGTTGGAGGGGCAGCTCACATAAGCAAGGAATGTTTGCCAAAGTTGATAGGTTTTCTGTCCAAATGATGACTGGGCAAAAACATGAAGCTTTGGTCCAGAGATCAACTTTGCAAAGTAAAACCGGGCAAGAGTGAATGACTTTATATCCATAACTGCTTCAAACATTATTTCTGCACCTTAAGAATGGACATAAAAATTTATGTTCAAGCATGTTCTGTCCAGTACAAGTTCTGCAGTATGAAAGTCAGACAGGGTACCTGCTTCTTTGTGCTACCAAAAAGAAGCCACACTTGCAAGTGCTGAAATGCACAGAAATCCACTGTTGTAAAAAACTTCTTCACTGAAGCACAATTTATTTCAGGAATCTCTCTGTGAGCACTTGGTTGTTGTTCAGATGGTCTATATTTATTTATTTATATCTTGGTTGATTAGAATACACAGCTTAACTCACCCTAATTTTCTAAAATACTTTGAAGGAAAACCCATTTAGTGAAAACCTCCCAGACAGAAGAGCACAGGCTTTGTTTAGTATCACAGAATGTTAGGGGGTTGGAAGAGACCCTAAGAGATTGAGTCCAACACTCTGCCAAAGCAGGATCACTTAGGGCACAGGAAAGCATCCAGGTAGATTTTGAAAGTCTCCAGAGAAGGAGACTCCACAATCTCTCTGGGCAGCCTGTTCCAGGGCTCTGTCCCCCTCACTGTAAAGAAGCGCCTCCTTGCATTGAGGTGGAACCTACTGTGTTGTAGCTTGTACCCACTGTTCCTTGCCCTATCACTGGGCACCACCAAAAAGAGCCTGGCACCTTCATCTTGACACCTCTCCCCCCCCCCCCCCCCCCCCCCCCCCCCCAGCTTTTTCAAGATTAAACAGCCCCAGGTCTTTCTATCTTCATAGGAGAGATGTTCCCTCCCACAATCATTCTTGTAGCTCTCTGTTGGACTCGCTCCAGCGAATTCCTGTCTCTTTTGAACTGGGAAGCCCAAAACTGGACACAGTATTCCAGTTGTGGTCTCACCAGGGCAGAGAAGAGGGGAAGGAGAAACTCCAGAGAGCTGCTGGGCACACTTTTCTTCATGAACCCCCAGGAGCACAAGGAGTAACTAGAGAAACTTCTCTGTCATTCAGACAGAGGTATTAAATGTATCTTCTGTGTTACTTAAGGTCAAATAACTGTTCGGGTTAGTCTAATCCTACCCAAATAAAACTATTCAAATGCAACCACCTGATATAGTTTATGAACAAATTGATAAGCTGGAAATATGATAAAATATGAATATCATAGAATCAGTAAGGTTGGAAAAGACCTCAGAGATCATCAAGTCCAACCTATCACCCAACACCTCATGACTAACTGAACCATGGCTTCAAGTGCCACGTCCAATCCTTTTTTGAACACCTCCAGGGACGGTGACTCCACCACCTCCCTGGGCAGCACATTCCAATGGCCAATCACTCTTTCTGTGAAGAACTTTCTCCTCACCTCCAGCCTAATATGATTTATTAAATATAAAAAAAACTATTTTTCTGAGCCAGGTTCGTTTGCCCGGTTGATGATAGGGTTAATTACACACAAGAGGATGCTAAAAAACAGTGGAATAACAGTCTGAGAAAATCAGAACTTGGAATACAGAGGAACAAACTGGAAAACTCTTATGCATGCAAAAGCAAATGACAGTGCCACCTCTGATGGTGAGATTGACCACAATGGAGTTAAGCAACAAGTAAACCGGCTGTGCACCTTAGAAATGACCAGGTAAATTAGCGTAAGTTACTCATGAACCGCCGAGCTGTGAACTACCAAAACCCTAGCTGAATGAAGCAATGCTCTGAGTTTGTAATCCCAAAGACAGGAATAATCCAAAAGGTAGAGTCCAAAAGTAGAGGAAGTGAGAGAGAGCTTGCTGCTGTGGGGGAACTCTATGACTCAAACACTATGCTGCTAGGACAAAGAAGCTAATTGCCCTGAAGACAAGAGCACAGAGTAGGTGCTTGTCACCACCTTGAATCCATTTAATCAACAGGGGTGAGAGGAGAGAAGAGAGAGAGATGTGGGCTCTGAAATCTTCCCCTGTAAGTTCCCTTTTTGCAAACTGAATAGCCCACATTAGCTATTCAAATCCTGCCAATCAGTTCAAAATGCTGTATGGCAGGCAAAGCTGCACATGCCTTCTCATGTAGTGCCTAACACGTGCAGTTGCCTCTCTGAAACATGGGGCTTAGGGCGCAGCTTCCACCCCCTCCAGGCAGCCACAAGGCACCTACCTATTGGCTCCTCAAACTCAAACCCAGACCCTGCATCAGGGAGGGAGGAGAAAGGGCAGCAGCCAAACAGGTTTAGCTGGCATGTTAATGGCTCTTCCAGGACACCCCCTGAATTTGGAACAAATTGCTGGAATGGCAGTCTCTGAGGGTGGAGCTCTTTTGTATGCACATCTGAATCTGGAAAAGTGAATTTGCCCCAAACTGCACTGTCATGTCAATTTCAGGTAGTTACTTTTCAGCAGTACTTTTACTGGGGGTTATCTTCAGCTGGATGTATGTGAGAAAAGACATCAACCCAGACTGAAAATTAATAGTGATAAATAATCCTTTTGTGCTTACATTGGTAGGAGAGTTTAACTTGTGTCAGTGTGTTACACTGCTAAAAGTTCTGTCCAGACAAGCTCATTTTCTCAGTGTAATGACAGCTCATAGCTGTCAGGTGTCTACACCATATAATATTTGATGTCTGTGAGTCCAGATGCTGTAAGTTTTTCAAGAAGGAAGGACGCTCTTGGAGTTAAGGTGGGAAACAAAACATCTAAAGCCTGAAGAACCATCTCTACCACCCCTGAGGGGGCAAAAAGTTCCCAAACCCCATATGAAAACAGCAAGCTATTTTTCTATCTGCCTTTCATTTGCCCTACTAGTCAGGGGACTCTTAGTTGCTTTTCTGTGAGCTTTTGGGTTCTGACATGATGTTTTGCTACATTCCTGGTCTGTTTAATACTGTTAGATAAATGATCTCGTGTGACTCCAGTCTTCTGGACCTGTTCACTATTATTAGCAAGGTTCCATGAGAAATACAGGGGCTGCTGCATAAGGGAGTTACTGAGTAAACAGAAGTTATCAGAAAGTCCTCTTTTAGCAGCAGAGAGTACAGTGTGTCTAGGACTCAGGCTTGAGTTAGCTGTACTAGTATTGCTAAATTACCAAAGTATTCACTGTGCTGGGATTGTTTTATCAGGCAGCTGCCTTTGAGATGATTCTGTCAAAGGAGTTTTGTAACATTTCTTCAGTGCAGGCTTTTGTTTTCCAGTGCTAAGACAGTGACAGATCAAGTAGTCTGAAGTGTATGTGAAAGGCATTGGCCTCTGGTGCATAAGTGAAGGTACATGTAGTAATGCTCAACAGGCTGCTGCTGGTTATAATGTAGCTATAAAATATGAGGCTTTGGAAATTGCATCTGCCTATAGTATAAATGCAAACACAAGGTCAAATAAGGTTTGCAACCAGGCTGCAGAAGAGCCAGCCACTACAGGGACTGCACTTAAACCTACTGTTAGTTCTGTGATAAGTATCTGTCTCTCCCTCTGAATGATACCTCCATGCTGATAGCATTTATTCAGGCAGACCACACAACTTTTCCTTGTGCCTAAGTTCTTAAGAGGTGATACAGTACTTGGTGCTCAGGCTGCAGGTCAGAAGGTCCTGTGTTTTGGGTTTTGTCTTTCTAAGAATTAATGTGAGTCAACCTAGCTGCTTGACTGTGCTGGCTACTGCCTTCTGACTCTTGTTCTGATGGGTCAGTGGTACTAAGAATCACTTCAAAGATCTCAGATGTTGCCAGATGTTTGATGTCAGAGAGGTGATTCTGCCACTTTGCCCTGCTGAGACCTCACCTGGAGTACTGTGTCCAGTCTGGAGCCCTCAACACAGGAAGGACATGGACCTGCTGAAGTGAGTCCAGAGGAGGGCCACGAGAATGATCAGGGGGTTGGAGCACCTCTGCTACAAGGACAGGCTGAGGGAGCTGGAGGTGTTCAGCATGAAGAAGAAAAGGCTCCATGGAGACTTAATAGCAGCCTTGCAGTACCTGAAGGGAGCCTGCAAGAAGACAAGCAATAGGTGAAACATCAGTGGAGAAAGAAATGGTCTAGGCTTTGGGAACAGGATGTGGTTTAGTTTCCACCAAGAATTGCATGCAACCATAGCTAAGCTCTTTAGGTGTAAACATTAGTATGTGTCTTGGAGATGCTCTAACCTTGCAGTGCCATATTGCAGGCATAGGTTATTCTAGGGAGAATTATAAGCCCATAGTTTAGTTTAGGTTGAGAAAGGCCTTTAAGATCACTGAGTGCAACTGTTAACCTAGCACTGCCGAGCCCGCCGCTAAACCATGCCCTTAAGCACCCCTTGTTCAAATAACAGTGATGGTGAGATGTGAACATGCTGCTTGCAGTCTGAGGGTAAGTAAAAGAATCGATTAGATGGTGTTGGGTGATAGGTTGGACTCACTGATCTTGAAGGTCTTTTCCAACCTGATTAATTCTGTGTTCTGAACAGGATCACCACAGCTTTTCAAACTTCTCCTCAGCAAACAGCTATTTTTCCGGAAACTCTGTCAGCAGGAGAGAGGAGAGGACACGTGAAATTCTGCCTTTCTTTAACAGAGGATACCAGGTGTTTGACACTTAGCAAATCTGGAGTCATTAATGCTCTGTAGTAGGGGGCAGGAGACTGTCCTAGACAATATTATTGTAGGCTTGGATGTTTCAAAAAACAGAGGAGGGGGAGAAAAGTGCCAGAATGACTCAAAAGGCACTGGGGTATGGAGTGCCCCAAGCACCTTTATTTTTAAACAGCTTCTTTCAGTCATCTCCCTCCTTCTTGAACACTTAACTTGCTTTACCTTTGCTTATATTCTGTTTCTTTTTCCTATCTTTTTGGGGACTGTATCCAGGTTTCACAAGCATGATTTAGTGTTTTCCGCCGTCATGAAAGAGAGGCTGGTTTACAAATTGGACCACCCAAGTGTGGACTATTATGTCAAGTAGGCTGGTGTGGGAGGTCTGGGCTTGCTGCTGTTATTTATTTATTTGTAACTTTGGAGGTGAGTGTAGGTCCCAGGAGACTGCCAGAGTTCTGTGGAATGGGGAGTTTATTTCAATTCATCTCCAGCTAATGGATGCAAGCCCAAGAGTTTCAGTTGCTTTTGATCCAACTGTGACTCCAGTTGTTTTCCTTTCAGTCTAGGAAATTTTTTAAGGCAGCTCTATGACAATGGTACCTCTGTTTCATTCTTCCAGGACATGCCAATAATTCTGCTCTTCACATGCTCAGAAGAGGATTTTCTACTTGAATAGCTATTTTTCTTGAAGTCTGTGTGGATCTTCCTGGTAGGTGTGCAGAAGCCCCGGCTGCAGTGGTATTGTAGCCTTCTGAATGCTGATGTCTTTTAGAGCACACGTGTCTCTCCCTGATTCTATCCAGGGCCTTTTGAGTTTGATCCTGGCACTCTAGACAACAAGATGGAGAGATTTCTGCTGTCTCATCCTCAAATGATGTATGATTTTTATTATTTCCCCCCCCCCCTACATCTCAGGTACTCCAAAGAATCCAGAGAGGAGCAGAGAATGAGATACTGTATATACTAGTGACAGGCAGGGTGGACATAAATCCAATCAACTTCAACTCTTCATTGTGCAAATGTTGTTGTAACCTTAGTCACAGGTCATCCCTCCTGTTTCAGGAAAGGAAACATCCATGTCAAGCAGTCAGTCTGGTTAGTTATTAAACTACTAAAATTGGTCTGTAGGGCTCAAAATAACATCTGGTAGCAATCAAATTCCACCAAGACCCACACAAGATCAACTGAGACCTTGCACAGAGCTGGCAGACATGATTCAGATTCTGTAGGACACCTTGCTCTTCTTGTGGCAATAGCTACAAACCAGGTGGATCATAGAGTTGTCTGGGTTGGAAGGTGCCTCCAAAGGTCATCTAGTCCAACCCCCAATCATGCTATGATGTCTGGAATTTCATGAGACATGTGAGTTTTGTCACCTGAAATACTCCCCTGATAACAACTAAGGCTAAAAGGAAATGAGACAGTTGAAGCTGGAGCAGCACTCTTCTCGGAACAGGGCTCTTATTAGTATGATTAATGAGGTGCTTTCCTTGTTGAATAACTTGTGGGCAGTACTCAAGATGTTGCCTGTATGCTGTCAGGTGTTGGTCCTCAGGAGGACACAGAATAATGCATTTTACCTATTACTTCCCAAGCAAGGAACTGCTTCTTGTCTCTTCTCTTTTCTCTGCTCCCTGTACACTACTAGCCTGTTTCCAAAGGCAGTAAGTTTAATGCAGGAAATTTGTGAAGCCCATCGAGGTCATGACGGAAAGTGGCTTGTTGAGCACTTCCACCAGCTCCCTCAGTACCCTTGAGTGTTTGCCATGTGGCCCCATGGACTTATGTATGTGTAAGTGGTGCAGCAGGTCACTAACCATCCCCTCTTGGACTATGGGGGCTTCATTTTGCTCCCTATCCTTATCTTCCAGCTCAGGGGGCTTGGTGTCTAGTGAACAACTGGCTTAGTTCTAAAGACTGAGGCGAAGAGGGTACTGAGTACCTTAACCTTGAAGCTGGTAAGCTAAGTGACCTTAGCCTTATCTATTCTGATTTCAGAGTACTGGAGATCAGAGACAACAGTATTTTTTACAGGGTATGTAGGGTTCACTGACATGGTTGCAACTGTCTTGCAAAGCTGCTGTTACCCTATTTCTCAGATATTTCTGGAATCACTGTCTTAGCCTTAAGTACTAGCTGAGTTATGAATTGCTAACACCTGAATACACAGAAGGCAAGAAAACAATTAAATGGAAGAAAATGTCAAGAGCCCAAGCTTTCTTAGTCTAGGATGTAAGCCAATTTCAATGGGGTTGTGTTTGGTGAGTGAGGTGCATGCAGGATCAAGTCCTAAGATGCCCAAGAGCATGTGCAAAGCTTTGATGAGACACTGTTCTAAGCTAGTCAGTTCCAGAGTAGCAATGTGTTGTGTGATTGTACTCCAGCCACTGATCCAAGTGTATGTTACAAGGGGAAAACTGCCAGCAGCACTTAGGCCAAGTACTGAGGCCTACAGTATGTGAAGCAGAACAAACATCCCCTTTTCCCAAGCAAAATATGTCAATCAATTTAAACTTCTTTTGGTAAACTATCCTTTTTATTGAAATAGTCATCTGCATAGGAGCTCAGAGCAGCAGTATAAGCTAAAGGCATTGCGGCTATACTGTGCACAAGCTGTACTGTAAAGCAATGTGTTCTTTGCAACTTGGGGGGCAAGTTGGTAAGTAGAAAGCTCTGCTAAGACTTTGTAAACCCTGTGGCTGTCTGGTGGTCCTGTCACAGCACTGGTACAACCTGATAGATGCTCTCTTGGCTCTGTGGTGCTAACAGCACTGCCTGCAGCACCTTTTTGCTGACTTTTATTGCACTGAGTAAGGAGATGCCTGCTGGCTACAGCCCAGCCCTGATAGCACATTCCTGCTTTCAACCACCAAAGTCTGACCCAGATCAGTGTTGCATGTTTTTGCTCTCTATTTCCAGGATCCCAAACTCTTAAACCCTTTAAGACTTATTTGTTAAGGATCTGAAAGCTCTAGTTTAAGAAAGGTGTTGAGTTGGTCGAATGTGTCCAGAGAAGTGCAAGAAAGCTGGTGAGGGGTTTGGATCACAGCCCTCTGAGGAGTGGCTGATGGAGATGGGGTTGTTTAGCATGGAGAAGAGGAGGCTCAGGGGAGACCTTATTGATGTCTACAACTACCTGAAGGGACATTGTAGCCAGGTGGGTTTTGGTCTCTTCTCCCAGGCAACCAGCACCAGAACAAGAGGACACAGTCTCAAGCTGTGCCAGGGGAGGTTAGGATGTTAGGAAGAAGTTCTTCACAGAAATAGAGATTGGCCATTGGAATGTGCTGCCCAGGGAGGTGGTGGAGTCGCCATCACTGAAAGTGTTTAAAAAGAGACTGGATGAGGCACTCAGTACCATGGTCTAGTTGATTAGATGGTGTTGGGTGACATGTTGGACTTGATGGTCTCAAAGGTCTTTTCCAACCTGGTTAATTCTGTATTCTGTACTCTGATCTTTTGGGAATTGTAGAGTAACTGGACATTTGGGAGAAGAGTTGCTTTTCTTATGAGAAACTGGCATTCAGAAAGATTAGTTTTAGCAGTGTTGCTAACTCTGTTTCCACACATTGGGAAGGACAGCAGGCAGATTAATTTTGAATGTTCATGAATTAGTCTCATCCTGTCAAACTCAAGGAGTAAAATGTGCTCATGTCTTACCAAGATCAGGCCCTTACTTTCTGACTTGTCCTGAGGGAAAAGCAAGACTTGACTTTAGACCAGTGTGAACAATACTTGTTTACTATCATGTGCTATTTTGTGTGTGTGTGGTCTCTGTGCTGATCTTGAGCTCTGGATCAGACTCTCTTGGAGCCTTTATGAGATGCACCTGCTTTGTATGTAGGTGAAAGTAAGACTCTGGGTTGAGGTGCATTTCACCTTGGGTGAAACTACCTATGCCATGTCTATTCTCTGGCAATAAAACCTGGTTAATCAGTCTTTTCCTCACCCTGTGGTTACAATGGGTGGAAGTTTGGCAGTATCAGGCTGTGTTTTACACACCCCTGAAGTTCAGCTCTGACCCTGTAATTTAATGGGAGCTGCAGCACTTTGGGATCAAGCTGTTATTGTCGAACTGGACACATTGATTCATTTTTCTTGGGCTCTTAGTCAGCTGCAATGTTTGATGCCTGGATGACTTAAGTTTGCTTTAGAAACAGACATTTTTGAGTTACCTATTATCTTATACAAAGTGAAACTATTTGCCCAACCCCATGGTTGCCTTAGAGACTTGTTGCAAACAACAGAAATAAGCATGAGCTTAATATGAGGAGTGCTTAAAGGACAAGTATGTGACTGTTGAAAACAGAAATGCAACAACATCCTTTCAATATCTGTCAAAGAGTAGGAGACTATTTACAATACTTCAGTTTTATTGTGTACTGGTTACAGGCCTCTGGAATATTAGGTAGCACCTGGAATTTGTATTTCCTTCTGGAAATTCCTTCTGGAATTTGTATTTCCTTCTGAAATTCCTTCTGGAATTTTTATTTCCTTCTGAAGTGTTTCAGTCAACATTAATCCACCTCTTTCCCTCTGAGCCCTCAGCCTGCCTTGTTTGAAAGCAGGAAAAATCAGTTTCAAACAACAGACTGAAAAATTTCAGACTAGGAATAAGTTGACTTGCTGGAACAAGTCCAGAGAAGAGCAACAAAGTTGGTGAGGGGTTTGGAGTGTATGCCCTACGAGGAGAGGCTGAGGGAGCTGGGGTTGCTTAGCCTGGAGAAGAGTAGACTCAGGGGTGACCTTATTACTCTCTACAACTACCTGAAGGGAGGTTGTAGACAGATGGATGTTGGTCTCTTCTTCCAGGCGGCCAGTACCAGAACAAGAGGACACAGTCTCAAGCTGCGCCAGGGCAGGTTCAGGCTAGATGTTAGGAAAAAGTTCTATACAAAGAGAGTGATTGCCCATTGGAATGGGCTGCCTGGGGAGGTGGTGGAGTCGCCATCACTGGAGGTTTTCAGGAGAAGACTTGATGGGGTGCTTGGTGCCATGGGTTAGTTGTTTAGGTGGTGTTGGATTGGTTGATGGGTTGGACGCGATGATCTTGAAGGTCTCTTCCAACCTGGTTTATTCTATGTATTCTATATGTATTCTATGTATTCTAAGTTCATTCTTAGCACTTGGGAAACAGAAACCCAAATCCTGGAGTTCTGCCTTGGTTTTCATTTGGGACCACAGGCTCTGTAGCACTTGCCTGATGTAAAAGCTTCTGCATTTGTCATGGTTTTAGTATTAATATGTGAAAATTAAAGGTCACAGTTGTTAAGCTTCCATTTATAAAGCAGCTCAAGGTGGTTATCTAGTGGATTTGAGATGTTTATAAAAACACAGTTTGCTATATAGGCTCACAAACCAGTTATTAAAACATCTGTGAATCATTCAATACTGGGCATTGCAAATAGTATATTAATGGATACAGCAATGTGTGGTCAACACAGGATCCCAGTCCTTTAATAAACTTTGCCCACCTGGAGCTTTTATGCTCATGCAAACATCTCAATTGCTTCTAGGAGAGAAGTCCCGACAGAAGCTGGGATCTGCTGACAGGAATGTATTTAAATGGAGTGTTGGGTATTTTATTCCATTCTTGTGCATAAATCTATATGCAGTGGAAAGAAACCAAACCAAACCAGTTAGCCAGCAAGGTCTAAGTTTTCTCAAATGCTTGAAAAAGAAATAGACAAATGACCTTTGGTTTCATTGGGAGAGGATTATATAGCAGTAACAGAAATGATTGTAGTTAATTTGAATTTACCTCTGACTTTATTGCTGTTTTCTTAAAAAGGTGCCAGAATGGTGGTGGTATTTTCAGACCTGTAGCTTGGATGCTACCTAAGCTCTTACTTATGTATACTTTTGTAAACTGTGTATACAAAGGTCAGTCTTCCTGCTGGCTTCCATGTTTAAAACAGTTGTAGCAGCTGTTATTCTCCAGGTAATGAGAGCCTTGAAGTTTTCAACCAGATTTGATTCAGCAGGCTTTGAAGAGGAGGAGGAACCCTATCTTCAGGCAGAAATGGAAGGTATTTTTGAAGCCCACACGTGGAGTCTGGTGAAAGAAAGGCTACAGAGACACCATCAGTAAGTACAGGAGAAGCAGGCTGCCCCTTCCAAGCACAGCTAGGGACAAATTGGGATGAAATAAAAAACTTACCAACACATCATAAATCTCCCATCACATTTACTTCCTGAAGGACAGCTGACAACCTATGTCTAGCACAGAGAATCCCAAAACGAGAGGGGTGGGGAAAGGCCATGCAAGGCAGCATGAGCAGTGCAGGAGACACAAGGTATCACACAGGGAGCATGAGTTTTATGCTGGGACTGGAGAATTGGTTAGACCAGAGCAGAGGTGACTTGTCTATGATGCACTCCTTCCTGGGCAAGAGCAGGCCCCAGGAAGCCCGCTAGTGACTGGCTTTCCTGATAGACTGCATCTGCATTCCTTGAAGAGACTTAAGGCCATCTCTGTCCCCGGCACAGTGTTGCATCTGAGTTGTCTATAAATGTGTCTGTTTTCTTCTCTGCCCCTATGAATGCAGAATGACTGAATGAATTGCAATGAACCCTCATGATGCAGCCTCATAAATGGGAGATCAGTTGAAGAAAGAGGGAAAGGTATGAATGGAGCAAACAGTTAAATACTGCAGTAAAGAAGAAATGAGAAAGAAAACCCACAGAAACCCCCCCAAACACAAAGGTTGATTCAGCCACAGGGATGAAGAGAGCAATGAACTATGGATTTTGCACGGTTGCTTGGTTTGCTGTTCACAGAAAATTGCATGGTTACCCAAGCAAATGCCACATCAGATGAATTATTTGTGATTCATATGACATCTCCCTCAGCGAAGGACACGTGCGTGTCCCGGTCACGTGGGCTAGCCCTCGCCCAGATGTGTGTGTTGTTGGACTAGCTACAAAAAGCACACAATTGATGCTTTCCACCATGTGAGTCTAAAGCTTTACTATTCCTCTTTCCTCTCCCTCCAAACGTGTGTAAGAAGAATTAGTCACTGTGTCCTATCTTCTTTCTCCTACTCCTCTCAATTTATCTGCCTCTGTTTTCTCTAGTATCCATTCTTCCAGAATTTCAGCTTGATTAACAGATGATAGCTCAGATGCCTCTTTTCATACATAGTGACCTTTTCATTCATCCCTTTCATACCCTGATCTCCCAGCCTGCTCTCTCCTCTTGGTGCCTTGCTCCATAATGTGTTGTATTGCCCACTGGGCATGGATGTGGTATTATTCCTGCTTTTACAAGGGTAATGATCCTCACCTCAAGTTTATTTAAGTCTCCTTCTGCCTTCAGACACTGTATAGAACATATCTTGCCTATAAATAATTTTGTTCCAGATTGATTTATTTTTAGACTTTTCAAAAGCATGTATTTCATTTAAAGTGATTTTATCCCTCCAGGACTGTGCTGGAGCTGTTGGGACCTCAGCTTGTTCCTGAGGGAAATGTTACAGTGTACTTGCTATTGCTGGCTTCTTCTCCCCTCCCCTGCTTAGAAGAGTGTTGGGGACAAGTTTTACTTTCCCTTGTCAGTAAGCCCACTTTCCAGGGACTCTGCTTCTGCCCCTGCTCCCAAACTAGAGGGTACTGAAAGCCCAGCACTCTGAGATTTGTGTATGTAAGACATGGCCTCTGTCTTGCTGTCAGCTCCCACCCAGTGCTGAAAACTGAGCTACAAGTACATACATGGTGGATGGTTCATTGCCCGATAGAGTTTCTCATTCAGTTCTAGATAAATGTCCACAGCATAAGAGATACAGAAAAGGGTAGTGGAGGGCTGGTATCAGCATCTTGGCTGCATCTTCTGCATAGAGGATGGTAAGGCTTTGATCTGTACTTGCAACAATCAAAGCCTGACTTCAAAAGAAAGTACAAGAGCGATGTACATCAGGTAGGGTGCATGGAAAAAACCTGTATGGGAACATGGCACTGTAGTGCTTGACTTTCCCCATTGTACTTGAGTAAAATGTTACTGTGACTCAGGCACCAAACCACTGATAAGTCCTGATTTTGATAATTCACTTATTTCTTGGATTCCTGTTTCCTGGGCCACACAAGAACAAAGAGGATGCTGGTCCTCTTGTGTAGACTTTGGGAGCTATTTTAACCTGGGCCTATTTACAGAAGCTGTTTAGTCGCTATATTAATCTGCTGCAAATGAACCTATGCAAAACCACCTGCTCCCACTCCTGTTCTCTTCTCCTAGCAGTTTGAACAAGCACAGCGTGATTCACGGGCAGAAGCAATCCTGGGTGCTAACCCTGCGTCCAGTGTTTTTTGTGGGCTGTGGACTACAGGTTCTGAAGTAAGTGTGCTGCCCTTCCTATCTTTTCACCACAGAAAAATAACTTGATTATGGGAGCTGACCAGAAAAACCCTTAGGAATGATGAGGCTGGCAAGCAGGACAGTAGGATTAGCAAAATGAGTTTTTTAAATGTAACCTGAAGAGCTCTAGAAACCCCAACAGCCCTCTGGAAAATAACAAATGGACCTGAATGTTCTTCCTCTGCCTGACTTCATTCCTCCTGAGCCCAGAGTCTTGGTTTGGCATCCTAGTGCCTGGCAACTAGCCTGTCTTGCGGGCTTTGCTGGTGGTCTAGGCTAGTGCATTGGAAAGAAGTAATCTCTTGAAAATAAGCTTTGTCTCACCTTTGCCAATGTCTCACCTCTCCCTGACCCAGCCTTACCCAATTTCTCAGTAGAAAGTTATTCAAATCAACAGCACTACTTTAATTGCCTGTAGACCCAGTGAAGACGACTTCTCACATGTTGGCTTGAATGAGTCTCATATGGTTATCTCTCTTCCAAGCATGGGAAATGCACAACTATGTTGTCAGAATTGACAGATGTTGTCAAACATCAGTCAGTTTTCAGCTGAAACTGAGCATCTCAAGCTACTTGTGGAGGGTAAAATGAAGAGTGAAATTAATGATTGTGATGACATTCATAAAGCAACAGGCAATTATAATTTGACACAGATAAAACCCTTGTCTGGCATAAGGTATTTAGCACATAAGCATTGTAAATGTGCTTAAGCTATTTTATTACATCTGCTGTCTTTTAGCAGCCTCCAAATGATCCAGACACTTCTGAAAACACAGCTTACCTCCCTATGTCACTTTTGTGCTCTGAAAATTTTATGTTCTGCTTAAAAAAGCTTTGGGAGACATCATTAAATCACACCTGAGCATTGTACAAAGTACCTGAAGAAGCAAAAGTTCTGATTCATCTTGCCAGATATTCATTTTCAGACAAGAAGGGAAATAGCAGATATATTCATTTATCATGAGAGTCATGAGGTATGAAATGAATATGCCATAAAGATAAAGCATTAATAGCTTGCTTATTCTGATAATTAAATGAAGCTGCATTGTTTGCAGATATCTTAACATTTTTAATGGGTAGATAATCTCTAAAATCAGTGTATATGTTATGTCAATACACTGTTTAGCTTTGCAAATGACCTGTGGAAGTCTGGGCACTTTTACCCAGTCAGCTTAGGAAAAACTCTTTCCTTAACAGAAAGTAAAAACATTGTTGATTTGGCATGGGTCTCATTGTGCATAAAAAGGAAGGGAGAAAAAAATGCTCTTCTCTTGAAGAGGAGGTAGAAACTGCTCAAGGGCTGTTAGAATTTGAGTTTTCTTTGAGTTAGCCAAATGAATGCCAAGGAAATTATTTGGAGTGCAGCTACCTTACATATATGAGCAATCTAAGCCTTCCAGGTGTCTACCCTGCCTGAGGGCATAAGGATAAAAATTGTCCACCTCCTTCTGAGTTCATTCTTGCAAGCTGTTACTGTGAGGCAAAAGCGCTTGCTGGGTGCCTGTTGTGATGTGACATTCCAGTAATGTTGTTACGAGTTTGTACTGGTAGAATAATCAGCTGTGAAAGAAGAGCTAGGAGGATGTACTTGAATAAAACAGCATTGAAGCTGAAAATGCTGCTAAAGACAGTGATAGGAGGATGCAGTAATACCTCCAGAAAAGTTCTCCTTTCAAAGTCTGCAAGAATTGGAATATTTGCCAAGGGTAAGCAAGAAAAGGTTTAGATGCAGAAAAGGAGTGACAAGCGGTGACAAGCAATGTGTTCAGCTGGTGCTACGTGTGTACTATTTCTCCAGGACACTGGCAAAGGAAGTGGTAGAGTCTAACATGAAAAGAGAAAAACAGCTTAAAAAAGTGAGAAAGCTGTAGCTGAAGGCCAGGTAATTGTAAAGAAGGATGGAAGCATACGAGGGCAACATATAGGATAAAATTACTGACTGTTATGAAACAAGGGACCAGGAAATGTCGGTGGATAAATAAACATTACCACATACATACCAAAAAAACCCATGGCAAATACTGGTGCAATCTTATGCAGCTTTCCTGGTAAGAATCCTAAAAAGACTTATCAAATAAAATGATAAAGGTGAAATTAATCTCAGCCTGGAAGACACAAATTGTCCAGATTTCTTCTGTAAGAATCCCTGCACAAGCATCAAAGAAATGGAAGGGAGAGGAAAGTCAGTCATACGCTCACAGGTTTTATTTAGAAGCTTTCACCACAAGCCACATGGATTATATAGCACTTTGGTGTGACAGTTAAGTCAGGAACAAACACAAGAGAACCATCTTAAAAAGGAAGAGTTGGTCATCTTTTTATATATATATATATATAGGGAAGAAGCCTACAAATAAATTCAATGAGAAATCAGAATCTAGACTCTAATTTAGAAGACAGAAAAATCTGACTCAGTTTTACGTGTCCTGGCAGTCATACCCTCATGGAAACATCAGAAGCTGGCTAAAGCAGGATTACATTTGGCAGCTTAAGATTTGATTTGGGGAAATGTGGAGTTTAAAGAGAATCACAAAATCTTCAGTGGTTCACTTTAATGCATGTATTGTAAGTCTTCTAAAAGCACAGGAGGAGATCTGAAACCTTAGAAATTAAATTTCTAAGGGTTTTGGCAAATTTTGACAGTCCCTTAGGTCTGAAGAATATAAGAGAAGTTGGAAACTCTGGATGCTGTGTTGAGAAAGAAAGTCTACTTGAATACTTAAGCAATTGAATAATTGCCAAATTATACAAAGGGACCACACTGTTAAAAGAAGCCCTAAAGGAGTGCAAGCTTGCAGGGTATGTGACATCACTGAGGGCGTGGCTGGGTGTGGCAGAGGAAGTCATACAGAAGGATGTGCAAGAATCACGTTAAAGCTTGCCCAGGGAATGATGGGTCCACCTGATAGAAGGCAATGGCATCCCTGAGCCCTGTGCCCACCAGGTCTGATGCTGGTTCCCAGATGGAGCTCTGGTGGGAATGTGCTGCCAGCCAGGTGTCAGGCTGCAGGGTCTGCCCCACACTTACACCAGTGTCAGATTGGAGCAGCGAGTACACCTTTCAGAGGACCTCCATTTAGTGATGGAGCTCCAAGAGAAGGTAAGTAGGTTGAGGGCCATCAGGGAGTGTGAGAGAGTCTCAGAGTCTTATCCTGCCCCTCAGAGCTGGATTACCCAGATTGGAGGAGCTGCTGAAGTTTAGTCAATCTAGATCCTGTGTTAAAACCTTTAGTTACGAATAAGACAGGTCATTGCTATGGGTGACTCACTTCTGAAGGGGGTGGAAGGCTCAGTATGCAGACCAGGCTTGTGTCTTCAGGAAGTCTGCTGCTTCCCAGGGACCCAGGTTAGTGATATGAGGAGAAAGCTTCCCTCTCTAGTGTAGCCCTCAGACTTCTGATCTTTCAGGAAGGCAGTGAAGAAGTAATGACAAGAAGAGAGATTTCAGGGCCTTAGGACACCTGGTTAAGAGATCAGGAGCACAAGTAGTAATCTCTGTCCCACCAGTTGCAGAAAATTTGGTGTATTCTCAGGAGAAACTTTTTTAATAACTTCAGCTTGCAGGTTAGTCTTTCTGTCAGTGAGGCTTCAGGTCTCCATAGTTATGACTGATAACTGTGGGCAAATCAGGCTCCTCTTGCATCTCAGTCAATGACAGGTTGGAGTATAAAGAAATTGTGTATTTTAGACATGGGTTGTTTTTACCAGTTATGGAGACAGGAGGATTATTGCTAATGTAGGTTTGTTTCTCGCTAAAGGGAACAAGCTCCTTTTTAGGTTCCCTGTATTGATGTCCAAGACAGCATATATGGTGTCTGCCTTTATGTGGTGCTGTCTTCTTGTCTTGGCTTAACACAGTTTGCTCCCACAATCCTCTCCCCCAGCCCCGGCCCCTGCCCCAAGCTGGAGAGAAAGTAACACAAAAAAAGCCTCTGGGTTGAGATAGGGAATTTAATGAGATGATACAATGCACAGTTACCCAAGCAGAAGCAGCAGCAGCAGAAGCCAGGACTAAACCAATTCCCCCCACCCAAGCATGCAGTGGCCAGCCCAACAGGAAAAACCAACACCCCAAAACCAGAAACCAGAAGCAGCAACCAGAACAGGAAGCCCTCTCATGTTACAATCTGAACTACAAGCCCCAGGGTGCTTTGCTCAAGCCAGCACTTTAATTTTGAGCCTGGCATGATGGCAGCATGGTATTGACTATTCATCAACAGATTCAACTAAACTCGTGACACTTCTGTAGGAAACCAGTGGTACTACCAGTGGCAGTACTCTGCTGTTAAGTTTATTATTGAAATTGTCCGTCTCTGTATCTATTTTTACATAATTAGAGTACTTAGAATTCACCTAGTTGCCTTAATGCTGAAACAATATGTATTACTTCATGGCTAGATTTGGGGTGGCATATCCAAGTTACTATTTCAGGAGAGACGTAGGAAAGCATAAATGTCTGCTTTCTTTCTCAGAGGCAATGGACAGGATCCTTTGCCAAGGTGTGGCCTCTTTGAAGAAATAAATGTTAATAGAAGCTGCAGATAGGCTGGCAAAGGGGAAACCCTAACTTTATTACTGAATATTACAGAGAAAAAAAGCTCCAGACCAGTATTTGGGAAACAGCCAGCTGCAAAGGATGGATTGGATGTTCCTCAGGAAATCCATCCCTGAGCCTAGACCAAGAAGGGTAAGGAACATTGAATTAGGATCTTGCATTTCATTGATGTGTCTAGAGATGCCTAGGGAGAAGAAAAAGCAAACCAACCAAGCACAAACAAAACCCCCAAACAAAACACACACCCCTCCAAAAAAAAACCAACAAACCCAAACCACACACAAACCAAAAAACAACCAACAAACAACCCCCAAAACAACAACAACAACATAACCCCCAACCCAAAACACAGTAAGGCATTGCAGAATTAGGACATATGACTTCTGAACTGTAACGTGTTGGTTGGAAGTGCCTGGAGAACTGATTTCAGGCTGGTGGTCCCAACACACCACCAAAAGACACGCTGCTCTCCTGCTTGGGGGTGCATCTTTCTGCTTTCCTTTTGCCAGAATCTCTTCTTCCTGCAGCTCAGCTTCCAAAAAAAAAGAGCCCATAGGTTGCAGCAGCAAACTCTGCAGGGACGTGTCCCATCTATTGTGTATTTCCCCATTGTGTTAGTGGTCCTGGCTGAACTGTGATCTCCTTTTGTGCCTCAGCTACACTGCTTGCTGTTAGCTCACAAAGCCAGGATCGCCCACTGTTTCCAAAGAACAGCTCTTCAGTTTCAAAGGCTGCATTAAATCTTCTCACACAACTCAGTTTCTTCAGCACCAGCTATCTGACAGAACGGAGAAAAACCTCGGCCTCCAGCAGAACAACATCCAGTTCCAGCTGCAGCATTCTCATCTTCTCCTGGCTTCTACAGGCAAGTTTAAAATTTTCCAGGATTTAATGAAGTACATGGCAGAAGTCTTAGACATTCTCTAGAAGGCTGTCCAAGAAAAACAAGAAAAACTTTGGAAATATTGCACTTGTCAACACAAGCAGTGTGACTGTGCCCATCTGGCATACACCTGTATAAACCTTGGCTATGTCCAAAAAAAGCAGACGGAAGACATCAAGCTCCTGCAAAAGCTTTTTAAACATGTTTTTTTTGCTCCTCTGCCTGACTGCACTGCTTGAGGGAATCAAGTAGAAGATCCACCCTTAATGCATTCTGTGGGGAAAAGACATCCTTGAAGCACTTTTTTTTTATCAATGTGTTTATCCTGTGGTGGTTGGTTGGTTTGTTTGTTTGTTTTGTTTTTCTTTCAGTGGTAGCATTAGATGATGTGATAACATTCTTAGTAGGAAATCTACTGATGCAACTCACTGAAGTCTGCTTAGCTATCTACAGTTCCAAACAAACAATCTCTATGCCTTGTGTATCTCTAGGTTATATTAAATCCAGCTGGCACTCCAACATATGCAATGACACTTGTATGGATTCCATGGTAATTTTAGCTTTCTGAAATCCTCTGAATGATCCATGTAACAGTTGAGGACATCTGTCTGAGACTGTCTTCATCAATGTTGTATGGGATGCTTTCCGCATTGTAACATGCTCTCAGGCAAGTTCTGCAGGGCTTCTGTGTCATCATTCCTTACAAAGCCAAACCAAAGCAACAGAAAACTTGTGACAAGAAGCATATTTTATCATGAAGCTGTTCTGTCACCAGGACTAAGAATCACAGATTTAACGTGGTTGAACCAGAAAAGGCATCCTGTGCTTCGTGTTTGGCTTCCCACAGGTAATAGAATAGAATAGAATAGACCAGGTTGGAAGAGACCTTCGAGATCATCGTGTCCAACCTATCATCCAACACCACCCAATCAACTAAACCATGCAACCAAGCATCCTGTCAAGCCTCGCCCTGAACACCCCCAGCGACGGTGACCCCAGTAGGTTTTGTTGATGACACTAGGAGAATTTTGCACTGTTCATCCACTGTACTATCCTTAAGGTCTGTGGAAGACTTCATCATGAATAGAATAGAACAGAATAGAATAGAATAGACCAGACCAGGTTGGAAAAGACCTTTGAGATCATCGGGTCCAACCCATCATCAACGTTCTGTCAGATCTATTGATCTTTACTTTTTGTAAATATATTGGATTAGATAAATCTGCATGGTTTAATGTTGTTGCAATCCCTTTGACTGCTTTGTTGTTGTTGTTGTTTTATTGTTTTGGTTTGGTTTGGTTTTTTGTTTGTTTTCATTTTAAGATTCTTTGCTCAGGAGGAGGCTAGTCATCACCTATGCTTGGACCTACTGACAGAGGTGCCTTCAACGTTCAGAGGTTTGTCTTTTATTCCTCCTGCTTTCAAAGAAGTAAGGGCCTGGAGGCACATGTTTGATCTCTAGCATTTTATGCTATTTCCTGTTGCAAATTTTGATCAATCATCACTTCAGCCACGCTCCCTACATTTCATCATTGCTATGCATCAGGTTGAGGGAGGTGAATCTCTCCCTCTACTCTGCTCTGGTGAGAGCTCACCCGGAGTACTGCATCCAGGTCTGGAGCCTCTCTTACAAGAAGGATCTGGATGCACTAGAACACTTCCAAAGGAGGTCTACAAGGATGAGCAGAGGGCTGGAGCTCCTCTCCTATGGAGACAGACTGAGACCGTTGGGGCTGATCAGTCTGGAGAGTAGGCTCTGAGGAGACTTTACTGTGGCTTTCCAGGGGGCCTATAAGAAAGTTGTTGAGGGACTTTTTAGGGTGTCAGGTAATGACAGGACTAGGGGGAATGGAACAAAAACAGAAATAGGTAGATTCAGATTGGATGTTAGGGAAGAAGTTCTTCACCATGAGGGTGGTAAAACACTGGAACAAGTTGCCCAGGGAGGTGGTGGAAGCCTCATCCCTGGAGGTTTTGAAGGCCAGGCTGGATGTAGCTCTGAGCAATCTGATCTAGATTTGAGCTGTTCCTGCCCATGGCAGGGGGCTTGGAGCTAGATGATCCTTGGGGTCCATTCCTACCCTGACAATTCAGATCTCTGGAGCCAAAACTCATTTGAATAACCCTCTAATCCAGGATCTCTGAACCACTTGCACAGCTTGCTTTTGTGTAAGTGTAATGTAAAATCCTGAAGCCAATGACTTTCATACAAAGTTTTTGTCTCCCTTTCTAGTGGATTAATTAGTTGTACAGATGGGTGACTAATAAAGAAGAGGTGAGAAGACAACCTCTCACTTTTCAGAGTCACCTACTTCTTCATTCTGCTCCAAGGTATCTTTTAGTACCTATGTAGGATTCTTTTAATTAGTGGAGTTTTTCAGACAGTGTTAAAGGCTTAGTCATCAAGGGTGCCTTGAACAGAGGATTCCATGTTAACAGAACCACTTGAAATAGAAGACTTATGACCCCATGTGCTGTGTGAGAGATGCTTTCCCTTTCTTTTATACATCATGACTGTTTTACACACTCATCTCTGAGAATCCTAGGAAAACAAGGCTGAAATTTCTCTATGGTGAGACAGATAGTCCTGGTATTTTGGTCTGCTAGCAATTGTGAACTAAGTGATATGTTCACATAGCTTACTAGATATTGTCTTCCAGAACAATAAGAAAATCCTGTACCTGGCCCCTTGCTCTGTTTTTATGGCACCAAGTGCCATGTCCAATCTCCTCTTGAACACCTCCAGGGATGGTGACTCCACCACCTCCCTGGGCAGCCCATTCCAATGACGAACGACTCGCTCGGTGAAGAACTTCCTCCTCACCTGGAGTCTAAACCTCCCCTGGTGCAGCTTGAGACTGTCCCCCCTTGTTCTGGTGCTGGTTGTCTGGGAGAAGACACCAACACCTTCCTGGCTACAACCTCCTTTCAGGTAGTTGTAGAGGGCAATGAGGTCACCCCTGAGCCTCCTCTTCTCCAGGCTAAGCAACCCCAGCTCCCTCAGCCTCTCCTCACAGGGCTGTGCTCAAGGCCTCTCCCCACCCTTGTTGCCCTTCTCTGGACACGTTCAAGTGTCTCGACGTCCTTCCTAAACTGAGGGGCCCAGAACTGGACACAGTACTCAAGGTGTGGCCTAACCAATGCAGAGTACAGGGGCACAATGACCTCCCTGCTCCTGCTGGCCACACTATTCCTAATGTAGGCCAGGATGCCATTGGCCCTCTTGGCCACCTGGGCACACTGCTGGCTCATGTTTAGTCGGGTGTCAGTCAGCACCCCCAGGTCCCTCTCTGCTTGGGAGCTCTCCAGCCACTCTGACCCCAGCCTGTAGCTCTGCATGGGGCTGCTGTGGCCAAAGTGCAGCACCCGGCACTTGGACTTGTTGAATGCCATCCCATTGGGCTCTGCCCATCTGTCGAGGTCCCTCTGCAGAGCCCTTCTGCCCTCTAACTGACCAACATCTGCTCCTAACTTGGTGTCATCTGCCAATGTTTTTTGAAGACAGGAGTTATATCCTCTGCATTGGTGGGATGTAGGTGGCCTGGTTGATTAGGGAGTAGTTTTTACTCTCCTAGCATTCAGGAGTAAACTAAAGGGCTTTGGTGTGTCAGCAAAATGACTCTCTGGGAGAATCCTATAAGCTGCCCAATATCATGGAGTAAAATATACCAGCTGTCCTGTAGAAAAACATTTGAGATTAGTTTTTTTTCAGCTCTTCTAGTAATTGATGCCATTTCATGTATGACCAGTTCCCTCAATATGTGTGCTGCCCAACTGCTCCATATGGCACACCACTGTAAAAGTACAGTGGTTTTGCACCTGAAAGAAGTCCTGTGTGGCACATCCATCTGCTGCTGTAGATGGTTTTCACTTTCAGGAACAAGGAAGAGGCAATAACATTTAATGTTCTGATTACTTCCTTTGAAAAACTGAATTTGCTTGATCCAGAAAACCTCAATCAGGGTGAATTTTTTTTAAAGCTCTCATGCTGTGTGTGTGCTCAGCTTTGGAAAGTGGAAAACTGAAGTACTTGCTGGACATCCAGTCCTTCTCTTTATGGGCTTGTTGTAGTTTGAGCTGGGTGCCCCCCTGGTGCATTCACTTCCTGTGTCCAGAAGTCCAGCCCAGAGGGATGGACACAGGAAATTGTGTATTTCCTACCATAATTCTTTGCACCACTATAAGATCCAGTGCGGAGTCTGGCACTTCCTCTTTCCTTCCCTCTCCGAGACTTGGTAACTGGGGGAGAGATCTCCCGGCCATGGGCCTGATTGGGCCCAAGGCCACAGGGGGATGGGCAGTCTCAGGCCTGGCCAGCTGAGACTAGCCCAGCAGAGGGAGGGGGAAGAAGGAGCCCTGGGGGTTTTGCATGCACCCTCAGGTGGGGATGGGATCTTTTCTTTGTCACTGTGCTTTGGGTGTTCTGTAACATTCACTGCTTTCTATTTAAACTTTCATCACTTTTGCAATCCGTTTGTCTGAGTCGTTATTTCTGCCTGTGGTGGGGAGGGGATCTGCCCCAACCCATTACATTTTTGGCGCCCAACGTGGGGCCAACTGCAGCTCGGATTGCAAAGGATGGAGAGTTTAAATTTAGTTCTGGGCGTCGGTTTGGGTTTGGAAAGTTGGGGCTCAGGTTTTGTGTTACCGGGGCGACTGTGTGAACTCCTGTGGACTGCAGAAGGATAGCTGGTGCGTAGCTGATGGCATGGAATTCCCTCCTGTTGCTAGGGAACAGCGAGGGGTGGTTCTTTCTGTGACTTTCTGCCCAGGGTAGCTTAAGAGTGCTCTAGTAGCCTAAGAAGGCGAGACCTGCCTTCTCCTCGTTCTCTGCGGAGCGGCAGGGAGCGGAGGAGGGGCAGCGGCAAGCAGAGTGTGGTCGGCCCGCGGCCGCTGCGGGGAGCGGACACCCGCGGCGAGCGGGCAAGCGACTGCTGGAGGTGACTCGGACTCTGCATCGCGGCGACAGAGACGGCGGGGGCCGGGCCGGGCTGCGTTCAAGCGGCGGCGGCGGCACCGCCCGAGCCGGGCTGCGTTCAGGCGGCGGCGGCAGCTGTAAATCTTTCCCTGGTGTTTTCGGACGTGTTCCGAAAATGGCGCCGAGCACCTGGCTCCGCCTCCCTGCTTCTTCAGCGGGCTGTGGCGCAGCTCCTCCCTCTTCCGGGGGTGGAGGTTGTGCAGCCGGATGCTGTCCTGCCTCGGTACGCGAGCGCCCAGCCGGGGGGTGCGGAGTGCCTCTGACATGCATCCGTGTAGCTTTGGTCCGCGTGAAAGCGGTTGGCTGCGGCACCCTGGATGGATTGAAAAAGGCAGTCGTGGAGCCGGATTGTTCCGACTGGCCTGCCCCAGGGGTGGAGAATTTGCCGCTGAATATGAGAGTAAAGGCTTGGCTGAGAAGTTGTGAGGTATTTCCAGGTGACCAGGATGTCCCAAGGAGTCCACAAGGAATTCACGCTGCAGGAGAAGGACTGCGTCGCTGGGAGGTTCCATCACATGAGGAAGAACAACTGGAATGGACTGATGCTTGAGCCTGAATGAGAGACTGTTTGAGTGGACGCCCAGATGAAGTTGTGGACTCTGCCAGACATGTCATCAGAAGTTTTCTGATCTGATGATGTGTTTGGGTGCAAAGATTATGGTATGAAATACAGGGGTGGCATGTTGTAGTTTGAGCTGGGTGCCCCCCTGGTGCATTCACTTCCTGTGTCCAGAAGTCCAGCCCAGAGGGATGGACACAGGAAATTGTGTATTTCCTACCATAATTCTTTGCACCACTATAAGATCCAGTGCGGAGTCTGGCACTTCCTCTTTCCTTCCCTCTCCGAGACTTGGTAACTGGGGGAGAGATCTCCCGGCCATGGGCCTGATTGGGCCCAAGGCCACAGGGGGATGGGCAGTCTCAGGCCTGGCCAGCTGAGACTAGCCCAGCAGAGGGAGGGGGAAGAAGGAGCCCTGGGGGTTTTGCATGCACCCTCAGGTGGGGATGGGATCTTTTCTTTGTCACTGTGCTTTGGGTGTTCTGTAACATTCACTGCTTTCTATTTAAACTTTCATCACTTTTGCAATCCGTTTGTCTGAGTCGTTATTTCTGCCTGTGGTGGGGAGGGGATCTGCCCCAACCCATTACAGGGCTCCTCTGCATATTCTTCACTATAGCTTATGATTCCTTTTTATTTTTCATGTCAGTAGCCTCAGAAATATAATTGTCTTACCTGTTGCTTCCCTCAGTAATCCTGATTGCAAAGGACTGGGACTGAAGTCTAAGAAGCAGCAATGCCAGTGTTTGAATGCTGAATAACAGGAAAGCTGGTGGGATAAAGGAGCTTTTGGTACTTTTACTGTCATCCATGATTTTAAACAGAAGTTGTTTCCGAGTTTCAGCAAAGCTGACCATGCAGACTCCTTGGGGATACCGTGGTCTCAGGCTCTGGACAGGAGTGCTGTTGTCTGGAGAGAGTCTGAGGAGTTTGGCCATGATTTAGAAACTGGAGGAGCAGCAGCAGCAACAGGATGGTAGGTTGTGATCAGTGTTTTCTTTCATTTGGCTCCTGATGAGCCTAGTTAATTTTTCAGCACTTTCTTCTGAGGAATGAGACTCTTGCAGGGTCCCCTCTGTACCCAGCTTTCAGGCCACAGCCCTGGCCTGGAATTAGTGGTTTGCACACTGCTTGCACATTAGAGTTGTTACAGCTGTGAGCAATTGCAGTTGGCCCTGGTAGCTGGGGCAGTGCTATTCTTCACAGCTGAAATTAACAGAGGTCCTTTAAAAAACTTGAGAGAGGTATTCGAGGTCAGTTCTGAGTAGTTGTTTGTCCTGACTGTGAAAATAACTTGATTGTAAAAAAACATTTATGACACTTTCAACTCTATCAGCTAGTGGATGTTGTCAAGATTATTTTGAAAGATAGAGGATAGAGCAGGGACAGAAACATGCTTGTTTTTCAAACGAGTTGAGATTAGAGCAAGCATTTACAGTTTCGCACATGAAAGCAGCCTGGGACTTGCGTCTTCGGAGACCCCAGAGGCCAGCTTCCTCAGCCCGAAATAAAACTTGCTAGATAAGACATCACAGCTATATTCTGAATCCTTGTCCCATGGAGACATGGTCCTGCTGTGATGAATTGCCTGAGATCTACACCATCGATTGCCCTCCCTGGGGAGCAGCAGGGCCTTTTGTGTGACCTGTCCGTGCAGAGTGCTCCTCTGACACAAGCATCTGTTTGTGACTCTAGCAACGGAGCTGTTCGAACAGTCTCTGTTTAAAACGGCATGTGGCAGTTCTGGCTGTGCTTCAGTGTTGTCTTGTTGGTTTTACTTTGAAATGACTGCTCCATTTTCTCCAGTGACCAGTGACTCTCATCCCTTGGAGATGCCTGTGCTCCCCACAAGGCAGGACAGAGAGCAGGAGACACGTGAGCCTGCCCCACAGATGAAGCTGGGCAATGGGTGAGATCCAAAGCAGGGGAGTGCCAGAGCCAAGCACAGCCTTAGGGAGACCCTGGTTTGTGAGGCCCAGCAGCAGGACCCTTCCAGGAGGAGGGCTGGGTGGCAGAGAAGGGAAGTATGTTGACCAATGCCCAGCTTTCACTTGCCCATACGAGATAGATGATATTGCTCCTGCTGTGTATCGGCCCACACCTGGCAGCAGCTTTTGCAGGAGCTCAGCTGTCCTGGGCATCCGGCCATCCAGTTCTGACACCACCTGGCAGAGGTGCACAAGGTCAGAAGAGCAGCTGGGGTGCATGCATGGAAACCATTTTACCCATGGTAGGATAGGATCTCAGCCTCTATAGCCTCGTGCCTCAGTGAGGCAGGGCAGATGGAGACTTGATGGGGTGCTTGGTGCCATGGTTTAGTTGATTAGGTGGGTTGGATTAGTTGATAGGTTGGACGCGATGATCTTGAAGGTCTCTTCCAACCTGGTCTATTCTATTCTATGTTCCCTGTCTTCAGGCAATCGATGTACAATGAATATATTTCAGACTCTGGCCAGGATAGCTTTGATCCATCCTTTTTTTTTTTTTTTTGTTTTCTAGAGAAGGAAGGAAGACAAGGAAAAAACCCAGTCCAGTAACAAGTGTTTATGTAAATACCACTATGCTGCAAAACATAGTTTAACATGCAGCTCAGATATTTTACTTTTAAATGTGTTGGTAATTGAGTTCTGCTTCTTTTTATTTTTTTGTCTTTTTACATTTTCCCCCCCTTTAAACATGATTTCATTATAGATCTCTTTTGACCAAATTTGGAGAGACTGGGGTAAAGGCTTTTGAAGAATGCCTTTTTGTTCCAGCTCTCAGTGAACTTCATCCAAGTATATGAAATGCAATGGTTGTTGATACAGCTTCTTTGGAAGCTCTGCTGTATTTTTTCCACATTTCAGGCTGTTTCCTTGAAACTTGCTTTCTGCCTATTGCACTTCTCACTAAGCTTGAATCCAAAACAACAAAAATGTTTTAAAAAAAGGAAGAAGGAAAAAAGGGAACTTCTGACCCTGTTCTAACTTCTGTTCTACGGCTCTCAGAAAAAGCACTCTGTCAAGAATGCAGTGAGTGGTGTATGCCTGGACAGCTGTAGTGGTAAACTGAGGCAGGGGAGCACTGTTACAGTTCTGTAAAGGTGCCTGTTGTGGGTTCAGTAACTGTGGAAATTCATCCATGTTTGACCGTGCCAAGCTCCATGTCCTTCAACAAGCTGCAGAATTTCCTTCCAAGCTTAATATCAAATTTAAACAACCAATCCTCAGGCTCTCCCCATAATTTTTGCCACTTTGGCTCAAATGTTTGTCAGCTCCTTTTCATCTCATTGGTGGTAATACTGTTATGCTTCTTTTATGCCTGAAAGAATCCTTCAGCTGCAATAAATTGGGCCAGCTTTCCTTTCCCCTTGTTATTCCTGTAAGTCTCTTTTGAGAAATCTCAAACATTAGTGATAAAAGTCTCTAATAAACTAGAACAATACTGGCCTGCCTTCTGGGTTTCCCTCTTGCCAATCCCATCCAGGGTTGCCAAGATGAGTCTTTAAAACCAGTCTTGAATCTTACCAGTCTCTCCATCTGACATTTTGCTCCACAGAGAGTACTTTGTGTTTTTTGACTATATATTGTGTGTATCCTCAACTTCATGACTAATGGCCTGTCATTATAAATATTACTAACATAGTTTCATCAGTCTTCCCTAAGATTACTCTACTAAATCTTCAGTTGATGCATTAGTGATAACTGCTCTGGAATCTCTTCTTTAGAGTGTCCTAATTTGCTTTGTTCTTGACTGCTTCCTTGGGATGTGCACTAATTATAAGCCTCTTGCATGAGATGAATATGCAACCATTCTCTTCTTCCTGACTCTTGGTCATATTCTCCTCTATATAATGTATTGCCAAGCATTTAAAAGTGTTTGGAGTGATTGGTTTCTCATGTTTTCACTGTCTGGATTCTTTTCAGGCATGGAACTATCTTCCCACATGTAATAGCACTGATATTACAGATGACCACTTTGGTAACCCAATTGCTTCTACTTAATTTTGTTGTTGTTGTTTTTTGTTGCTTTCCTATTCTTTTCCACAGAGTGTAACATGAGTGCAACAAAATGTGTCTTGGTGTGTGTAGGGTGTCTAGCAGCATGGAACCTTAAGATTTTTTGGCATCTCTAAGCAGATGTTACTTTATATATAGTAGTAAAAATGTTGTTGGTGGTGGTGTGTGTGGAGTTTTTTTTTAACCTAAGCATTTTCTAAATGCAGCATCACAGAAGTCATAATTATCACTGCAGTTTGCTTTCAGATATTATTGTGCTGTCATCAAATTATGTGCTTTGTACAGCTACTACCAGAAAAGGATTAGCTTGGACTGGATTAACAGGGAATTAAGTCAAGCTTAGCCTTGTCTGCTTGTACAGAAAAACTTTAACTTACTGTGCCATGTGTAAATGGCAAAAAGCTGATTCTCCATTTCACTGATGACTTAACAAGAAGAGGGAGTAAAGCTTAAAAATGATGATGGGATATTCATCTGCTGAGATAAAAATCCCATTGCATTACATCAGCAGGATATTTGTTGAGAATAAGAGGAAAAGTCTGTAGAGACAGGGTACAATCTTTTTACACTTGTTGTTAAACAAGTTATGGGTTTTGTTTATCAAGTCTACATTCTCTACAGGAAGAGAAGAGGAAAAGAAGGAAGAGAAATATATTTAAGGAAATATATTTAAGAGGAGAAATATATTTAAGGAGAAAACTGCTGTAAAAGCATAGCACTGCTTTGAATAAGTAAGAGCTGTAGAGCTGTCAGCAAGCTTGTTACTGTTCCTGGCATGACTGCTTGCTGTGATTCTGGACTGAAAACACATTTTCAGGAACTTTAGGTGGCATCTGCAGAAAATGCCCAAATGCATAACGGAGAAGATGCTCAGAGCTAATTATCTGCAATGTGGAGGGAAGTTTATGGTGTTTCTATTTGAATGAGTAATTCCAATTATTTGAGGACATTTTATAAAGCACTGACATATTTGATAGAGGAGGGGGAAACACAGATGCAGCTCATCAATGGAATCTGTTAATGCTGGTGTTTATTGGTGTAGATATTAGTAGAGGGATAATACTTGCAGTTAATTTAGCTTGAAAAAGTAGTGAAAGGTCTGCAATAAACGAGTCTCTAAAGATAGGCTTCTTTCTCAAAGTTTATTTACTTAATAAGGAAGATTGCTTTTTAAAAGTGTCAAGTCTGCTATTAATACCAGCAGAATTAGTAGCAAAGGAAATAACTAAGAATGGTGCTCAGTAATCTGTAGATGTACTCAGAAGCAAGGCAAACATTCAGTCTGTGAACTATGGCCCAAATATGCTGACTCTCTGATGTAAAACTGTATAAACCCCCAGAGTTGTGTGTTCCAGACAGGAAGGTAACAAGGGTAGCAGAAGACATATCATAAGGTCACCTGAGGGATTTGTGTATTTGACGTTGTATTTTAACTGTCCTTGCTCCCACAGGCAGCACGGAAAATGAATGTTGACAGAGAAGGTAGCTTGGCAGATGGACTTGGACAGCATGCCCTGTGCAGAAGGAATAGCATGGAAGGTGACACTGAGGTATGTGCAAGCCTTTGAAGAAAGAGGCAGGAGATATGGACAGATTGGAACACACGTGGGCAGTGTGATGTGAGCTCAAAATACAGGCTTGCTGTGAGGGGAACCAAATTAGTTTTGGATGATGTCATACATAATTACTGATTATATTTAGAGTATGTGGTAATATGGCCTGAGACCTTCCATATGTTAAGTCTTCAAACTTCAGTACATACCTACAGAAAGCTTGGGACATCAAAGCAAACCTAGATAGGGAAAATACTGAATCACAGTTCTGCAAGAAGGTAACATGCCTCACCCAAAGATACATATTTTCTTAATTAGCCAAGCTGGCTGTCTTCAGTGTATGCAGGAATGACATCCTTATGTATCATAGTATCAGTCAGGGTTGGAAGGCACCACAAGGAGCATCCAGTTCCAACCCCCTGCCATAGGCAGGGACACCCCACACTAGATCAGGCTGGCCAGAGCCTCATCCAGCCTCCACCTCCAGGGATGGGGCACCAGCCACCTCCCTGGACAACCCATTCCAGGGCTTCACCACTCTCATGGTGAAGAACTTTCTCCTCACATCCAGCCTGAATCTACCCACCTCCAGCTTCATTCCATTCCCCCTAGTCCTATCACTACCTGAGATCCTGAGAAGTCCCTCCCCAGCCTTCTTGTAGCCCTCTTCAGATACTGGAAGGCCACAATGAGGTCACCTCGGAGCCTTCTCTTTTCCAGACTGAACAGCCCCAACTCCTTCAGTCTGTCCTCATAGGAGAGGTGCTCCAGCCCTCTGATCATCCTTGTGGCCCTTCTCTGGACACCTTCCAGCACGTCCATATCCCTCTTGTAACAGGGGCTCCAGAACTGGAGGCAGTACTCCAGGTGGGGTCTCACCAGAGCTGAGTAGAGGGGGAGAATCACCTCCCTTGACCTGCTGGCCACACTTCTTTTGACGCAGCCCAGGACCTGATTGGCTTTGCTGGCTGCAAGTGCACACTGAGAGCTCATGTTAAGCTTCTCATCCATCAGCACCCCCAAGTCTCTCTCCTAAGGGCTGCTTTCCAGCCAGTCACTGCCCACTGTATTCAGACAGAGTTGATATTTTGGGACATGATTGGCCATTGGAATGGGCTGCCAAGGGAGGTGGTGGAGTCACCATCACTGGAGGTGTTTAGGAAGAGACTGGATGGGGTGCTTGGTGTCATGGTTTAGTTGATTACATAGTGTTGGATGGTAGGTTGGACTTGATGGTCTCAAAGGTCTCTTCCAACCTGGTCCGGTCCGGTCCTGTCCTGTCCTGTCCTATTCTATTCTATCCTACTCTACTCTACTCTATCCATACTTACCAAAGGTAGTGGTTTTGTTGAAAAACAGAGAGTGAATCTTTCTAATGTATTACATCATAACATGAGACTTGAGGCTCAACTAACTCATGGAATCTGTTAGCTGAAGTAGAAAATTTTGCTTTTGAAATGTTTTAATAATGTACTATATGTGAATGAGCTATTAAAAAGAAATACAAACAACCCCTTTCCAAACCACAACAATAACAAAACAAACTGATTTCCAGACCACTCTTGTAGCTTTACCACATCTGCACATTGGCCACAGCAACCCCATGCAGTGCTACAGGCTGGGGTCAGTGTGGCTGGAGAGCAGCCAGGCAGAGAGGGACCTGGGGGTGCTGGTTGATGGTAGGCTGAACATGAACCTGCAGTGTGTCCAGGCAGCCAAGAGGGCCAATGGCATCCTGGCCTGTATCAGCAACAGTATGGCCAGCAGGAACAGGGAGGTCATTCTCCCCCTGTACACTGCACTGGTTAGGCCACACCTCGAGTCCTGTGTCCAGTTCTGGGCCCCTCAGTTTAGGAAGGATGTTGACTTGCTGGAGTGTGTCCAGAGAAGGGCAACAAAGTTGGTGAGGGGCTTGGAACACAAGCCCAATGAGGAGAGACTGAGGGACCTGAGGCTGCTTAGCCTGGAGAAGAGGAGACTCAGGGATGACCTTCTTGCTCTCTACAACTACCTGAAGGGAGGTTGTAGATAGGCAGAGGTTGGTCTCTTCTCCCAGGCAACCAGCACCAGAACAAGAGGACACAGTCTCAGGCTGCACCAGGGGAGGTTTAGGCTGGAGGTAGGGGGAAGTTCTACACAGAGAGAGTGATTGCCCATTGGAATGGGCTGCCTGAAGAGGCGGTGAAGTCACCATCACTGGAGGTGTTCAGGAGGAGACTTGATAGGTTGCTTGGTTGCATGGTTTAGTTGATTAGATGGTGTTGGATGATAGGTTGGACGTGATGATCTTGAAGGTCTCTTCCAACCTGGTCTGCTCTATTCTATTCTATTCTATCAATCTGGGATCTCATTCTGCAGAATGAGCTCTTCCAATACTGGTCAGGCAGAAGGAGGTATTTGCTGACTGGAAGGAGGTATTTGCCCTCATAGTCCTCTTTGATGTGATGTAGCTGGTATGAAGCAGTGGAAATGAGTGAATACTAACATCAGGGGGCTGAGTAACCAAATGGCGAGGTTTATACTAGCAGTATGGAACGTGAAATGAGCGTCATAGGGACAATATAAACAAGGTATAGCAACAGCCTTGGCTGGAGGAGAGGTGAAGGATATTTGATCTTCAGTTAAGCCAGGTGGCTTTACACCAGATGTTAGTAATAACATCTTCTGCAAAAGAAAAATGAAAAATCAGTTGGGAGAATGCTGAGGTGGGCTCTGTTGGGCAGGGCTCTGGACCTTTTGGGCTGACTCTAAAAGGGAATAGAAATGTCTTTCTGCTGTTAGAATGAGAGCAATAACTGGGAACTGTGCTACTATGTGAAAGTTCAACTTCCCACATTAGAGAGGGAGGGAATGTTGCAGAGTCCAAAAAATGAATGACACATACTATTTTAGGTTTAGTTTTGATAAGCATAGAAGACTCAGAGGACAAATAGGCACAGAATATAAGCTTGTAAAACAGGATTGAGTATGAATTTAGGAATTGTTAGAAACCCCATTTGCCTTCATTTTATTAGTTCATTGTTGCTGTGACTAGATTATTTTTTTTCCAGGTACCACCAGGCATTTCTTCACTGCCTGGTTTTGCCAGAGAGCTCTTCAAGAGCTGCTCACCAGAAATTGCAAACTGCTTCCCAAGAGACGCAATGCAATGATGTGCTTTGGCAGAGAAGCTCTTCTGGAGCACCATTTTGTTCAGGATTGCTGCCTCTCCTTTTAGAGCTTTCTGTCTTTTAACAGTCCTGCAGCTTTGTTGAAGGAGCTGTGTGTTTCAAGATGCTAGCAGGTGATTCCTTGCCTTTATGGGAGGTCAATCTCTTGTTTCCTACAAGACATGTCGGGAACGACTCAATGATTTCATCCCTGGAGGTGCTCAAGAGAGGATTGGATGTGGCACTTGGTGCCATAGTTTAGTCATGAGGTCTGTGGTGACTGGTTGGAGTTAATGATCTTTGAGGTCTCTTCCAACCTTGGTGATTCTGTGATTCTGTGATTTTATTTTATTTAAACCTCTTTTTAAACTTCTGATAAACAAGATGTTGACAGGATTGGTGGTTTATAGTTTTAACAATATGAATAGATAAAGGAACCAAGAGAGGACACCTTGGCATAGATGTTGTATACAGTGAAGAAAACAGAAAATCCTTACAAATGGAAGTCTATCTCCTACTACCAAGCCATCTGTAGGTGGGAATAGGGAGAACAGAGTAGAAGAATTGCTGTGCAGGTGAAAAGCCAGCTGAGATGCATCCTTTCCTGCCATTACGCTAATAGAATTGCACCTTGCCACTGCAACTGTCTAATCATTTTCTTGTCCAGATCAAGACACCTTGTCTCTTTGAGTGCCTCATGCAATGCAATACATGTGTCATGTTGGACAATGAGCTGAAAAGACTTTTTAAAGGAATCCCTTTTCCTGTTACAGAAAGGAACAGAATTCTCCTGTTATGCAGAATGTGGAGAAGAGCTCAATACTCAATTAGTAGTTCCCTACCTGGCATTTAAAATCAGCAGAATGATGCCAAAATCAACAATGGATTGTAATAGCAACCTTTTATTTAGTTCAGAAATATTGTAAACATTCATAGCTAGGAGCCTACTGAGAAAGAAACTCTGCAGAGGTGAGAGTCTTCCTTCATTCTATTCTCTGGACACTGAATTTCCCTAAGGGGGAAGGAGGAGAAAATAGAATAGAATAGAATAGACCAGACCAGGTTGGAAGAGACCCTCAAGATCATCACGTCCAACCTATTATCCAACACCACCTAATCAACTAAACCATGCAACCAAGCACCCCATCAAGTCTCCTCCTAAACACCTCCAATGATGGTGACTACACCACCTCCTCGGGCAGCCCATTCCAATGGGCAATCACTCTCTCTGTGTAGAATTTCCTCCTAACCTCCAGCCTAAACCTCCCCTGGCGTAGCTCGAGGAAGCCACACCACCTCCCTGTTACATGCACCTATGCACAGATCCACCTAAGAGAAGAGAATCAAATGATGCAGTCTATCACTGTCAGCCTGTTTTTTGCAATTGTAGTTATGTATCATAAGGGGGAGAAATGGTTCAGTGAGCAAGTTCAGTTCAATTTCCTTTCCCCTTGTAGTGCTCAAGGGTAGATTATCAGGCTCTTTCTGCTTAGGGTAACTGTCTTGATGTATAAAGTTAAATGGTCTGACTCACCCCTTAGAAAATGAGTAGCTCGGTCTCTGTTTAGCCTCTCAAATGTAAACAACACCAGAGAGGGGCTGAGATTTTGATAAGAAGCGTGTGACATTTGGCTTGGATACAAGAGCAGTGGAAGCAACAGAAGAGGCAGAACAAAATGATGTCCTATCTGGTAAAGCTGGCGAAATGTTGATGGTAAAGGTAGCAGAAAAGACACTCAGAGCTGCCACAGTTCTGTTGTGTCTTCTTACTGGGAAAACTATAAGCGCTGAAAAGTGTCCTTGTGGCACTGCTCTCAAATTTAAGAACTTTTCCTGGAAACAGCTGAAGTGCAGCTCCAGCCAGGTAATAAAATCCTTTCTGAGACCTTCATCCTAACAAATGACATCTCTCACATATTGAGACATTGACTTAGCTAGCCAGAAGTGTGTTTTCCTATCAATTTTCCAGTGTACAGGAGTTAAAGAGATGAACAGTGTTATAACAGACTTTGAATGCTCTCAAGATGTGTTCTGGATACTTTTGACTGAAGGAGCTCTTGTCATTCTTGTGTGACAAGAGCCCTTTGTAGTAACTGTGTACCTCTAATGGTGCATGTAATCTAATGCTCATCAGCCAAACAGGATTTCCCTGTGGCTCTGTGTGTATGTGTTAGAGGAATCTTGAAACTCTTTTCAGGTTTTAGAAAGCTTGAAACTCTCCCTTTTTCCTTTGGGTCTGGTTTTGTGTTGCTTGATCTTCATGTTCGGTTTCAAAGAGGTTTGGCTATATGAGGCACCACATAACTATGTGCATAGTCACAGATGTGCACAGTTGGGCACTCTCTGAGGCTTTCCCAAATGTGCTTTCATTCCTTCCTCCAGTTTGTATGTCCAGATGCTTCCTGGGAGAAGTCTAGCACCAAATATAAGGGAAAATATTTTGCCCTTTCAAGTTTGAATCACTAAACGTTACAGTTCCCCTTGCTTGGGGTCAGTATGAGGCTTCCCCTGCTCCAAGCAGAGTAGAAAATTGCCAGGCTCTTCTTTTTTCCCCTCCCCCACTCATTTGTATGTGTGAAGCCACTGTTGTTTGGATTCTCCTTTTTCAGGCACCCAGCTGTGCTGCATGAATGCTCCCCCCCAGCCTGCTTTCCAATTCTTAATGTTTTAAAGGGTAATGTTTTTATTCAAGCCAATCTGAATTACACATCTCATCAAACGTTCTGCTTTTAAAAAAAGACAATGTAAAACCTGAGAAACCAGTCACAACTCCCCCAAAAGCACCACCTTGTCAGTCCCCAGTCTCACATGGCTTAATTTTCTGGGATTACCCCAGTGTACAATGACATGTCTGTTATAACGTGCTGGGGGTGAGGTGACAGAAAGCAGCCCCGTGGAAAAGGACTTGCAAGTTCTGGTGGATGAGAAGCTGGGCATGAGCCAACAACGAGCACTTGCAGCCCAGAAGGCAATAGGCATCCTGGGCAGCTTCAAAACAACTGTGGCCAGCAGATCAAGAGAGGTGACTGCTGTTTTGCCCTGGAGAGACCTCACCTGGAGTACTGCATCCTGCTCTGGAGCCCTCAACACAGGAAGAACACAGACCTGATGGAGCAGGTCCAGAGGAGGCTGGAGTACCTCTGCTGTGAGGACAGGCTGAGGTAGCAAGAGTTGTTCAGTCTGGAGTAGAGAAGGCTCCAGGAAGACCTAATAGCAGACTTACAGTACCTGAAGGGGGCCTACAAGAAGGCTGCAGCGGGACTGTTTACAAAGGTGTGGAGTGAAAGGACAAGGGGCAATGGCTTGAAATGAGAGGAGATTAGGTTGCATGTTAGGAGGAAGTTCTTCACCATGAGGGTAGTGGAACACAGGAACAGATTGCCCAGGGAGGTAGCTGAGGTCCCATCCCTGGAGATACTATTCATGGTCAGAGTCAGCAGGGCTCTGGGCAGCCTGTTCTAATGGAGGATGTTCCTGCTCACTGCAGGGGGTTGGACCAGATGACCTTTGGAGCTTCCTTCCAACCCAAACCATTCTATACTTCTATGACAGCCAGGAAGTAAGATTGGGTCCCTCTTGAGAATTTCATCAGTTGAGTTGCACTGCTTCTCCTTTGAACCTCTCTCCTTTTCTGCTGTGGCAGAACTCTTTCCTTAGTTGTCACCTCTGCCATCTTAAGATGCCTTATGCCATGGCAACAAACCTCTTCCAGTCACCTTCTACAAGCAAGACAAACATGTCTTGTCATATAATGAATGAAGTTTCATGATTCTTTTCCTGTGTTGAATGCTCCATTATTATGTACAGAAACTCTTTTGTCTAGGGTTTGTTCTTTTTGGTGTTTTGGGTGGTTTTTCTCCTTTGATTTGAAAACTGAGCTACTTCCATGAGCCAACCCATTATGAGCTTGGGAGAATCAAAGCTGATTTTGTAGCTGGAGGGGAAACCTTATGAAACTTCGAGGATCTATGAGCTTTTGACAGCAAATCAGAGGAGCTGCAGAAGTTTTAGTTTTGAAAACCATGGATCAGATTGCTGTCAGAGATATGTCTGTCTTGTATGATTGCCTTCAAAGCATTTCTTCCCTTGATGTGCTTGAATTGACAGCATGCTATGCTTTGAATAGGCTGGTGAGACTGCAATGTAACAATTTGATGTAAGTAGTTATTGCTATTTCTTTCTTCTTTTCTTTTTTTGTTGTTTTTAAATGCTTTTATCCAAAGGGATGTGACATTTGTGTCAAAATTGGCTCTGAACACTTCTCCAATGTTATTGGCATAACAGCCGGTTAAGCAGGATTTATGGTTCTGCAAAACCTCAAGCTAACCTTTGAATTATAACATATGTAAGCTTTAATTCATAAACCTACTGGAGTCAGTGGAAAAGTGACAGAAAGTTGTCATGGAAACCATTAACACCTACATTTGGCTGAAAAAAATAATAAAATGGAAGCTTTCATTCAGATTCTTTACAAAAGAATCTGTAGGTTTCTGAAATGCTTTCATACTCTGCTCTAACGGCAGGACTGCTTTCAAGTATGTGTGAATTCAGACTAAGATGAAGAAAAATTAACATTGTAATGGATGAATAAATAATTTTGGAAGATGGGGCACTGATTGACAGCTGGCTGAACATGAGCCAGCAGTGTGCCCAGGTGGCCAAGAAGGCCAGTGGCATCCTGGCATGCATCAAGACTACTGTGGCCAGCAGGAGCAGGGAAGTCATTGTGCCCCTGTACACAGCACTGGTTAGGCCACACCTTGAGTCCTGTGTCCAGTTCTGGGCCCCTCAATTTACGAAGGGCATTGAGACTCTCGAACGTGTCCAGAGAAGGGCAACGAGGCTGGGGAGAGGCCTTGAGCACAGCCCTGTGAGGAGAGGCTGAGGGAGCTGGGATTGTTTAGCCTGGAGAAGAGGAGGCTCAGGGGTGACCTTATTGCTGTCTACAACTACCTGAAGGGTGGTTGTAGCCAGGTGGGGGTTGGTCTATTCTGCCAGGCAACCAGCACCAGAACAAGAGAACACAGTCTCAAGCTGCGCCAGGGGAGGTTTAGGCTGGATGTTAGGAAGAAATTTTTCATAGAGAGAGAGATTGCCCTTTGGAATGTGCTGCCCAGGGAGGTGATGGAGTCACCATCCCTGGAGGTGTTCCAGAGGGGATTGGATGTGGCACTTGGTGCCATGGTTTAGTAGTCATAAAGTCTGTGATGACAGGTTGGACTTTGATGATCTTTAAGGTCTCTTCCAACCTTATTGATTCTATGGAATTGGTGAGACTCAGACGAGAAGGAGGATTTTGTTTGCTTCTTGTGTTTGATTGAGGCTTTTTCATATTTTTTTTATGAAATGTGTGTAATTCCTGTTGCCTGAGACAAGAGAGAAAAGTGCATAGAAAATAAATGTATGGGCATGGGTAATAGAGAATATATCCAACAAGCCTGGCTTGTCAGGAAATAAAGTAGCAGCTGAAATAGAGAAGAAGAAAGGAAGATTTGTTTCATAGGCTGTGTTTTTCTATTGATTTTTTTCCTTGCTGATAGTAACTCAGCAGTAACTCAATATTTCTAGCGAGTAGAATAGAATAAACCAGGTTGGAAGAGACCTTCGAGATCACCATGTCCAACCCATCATCCAACACCATCTAATCAACTAAACCATGGCACCAAGCACTCCTAAATACCTCCAGTGATGGCGACTGCGCCACCTCCCCAGGCAGCCCATTCCAATGGGCAATCACGCTCTCTATGAAGAATTTCTCCCTAACATCCAGTCTAAACCTCCCCTGGCACAGCTTGAGACTGTGTCCTCTTGTTCTGGTGCTGGTTGCCTGTAATATGCATCTAAACATGAATTTAGACAGCAAGCTTTTTAAAGTTCAGATTTTAAACTGGATGATGAGAGTCACTAAGTAAGCATTTTTTTTAAATACCACCTTCTCTATCTTTGCAAAACTCTTTCAACTCAAATATTTAAGTCTTACAATTATCCCTGGAGTGTACAGAACCAACAGTTCTGCACAGAAAACTCCCTCTACATTCTCAGAGACCTATTATTTTTGCACTGTGAGAGATATGACGTACAGACTGACTTCAAAGAGACAAAAACAAGTCAGGTCTTTGAATTTTTTTTTGTCCTTCAGAGTAGTAAGGAAGAGTTTGAGATGGTTCATCAAGACAAGTCCAAATTCGAACAATGATTCAAGCCTACTGGGAAGCAAGAACATTCATAACTGCATATTGAAATTGTCCACAAAGAACTTTATCCCTACAGAGTGGGTATACACAGAGAGATACCTGGCAAAATTCCTAACAGGTCAAACATACCTACTGTTTCCCCCCTAGTACTTTTCATACTGACTATACTCACCTCAGAGAACTCCCTGAACATGCCTACTCTGCTTTGTGATCTGTAATTCACCTTTACAAGCACTTCTTTGCTTTTGTACTTGCATGCATAGTGCCAATGAGTTCTACAGGTCTGCTCTACTCACTGCATTGAGAACCAAACTGGTTTCTACTAGTCACAGTATACTGCAGTATCACTAGTCTTACAGCAGCTGGACCCTATTTCACCTTGCAAGAAAGAGGGAATGGTCAGTCCCTGTCTCTGCTTTCTTCATCAGTCAGAATTTCATAGACTTCAACCACACACCCCCACATTGTCTTTCCCAGCCTGAAAAGGCCACTTCCTTATAGAGAAACCACTGTGTAATTTGAAAACCTTTGCTGCTCTTGTCTGAATTTTTCCTAGTTCTAATACATTCTTTCTGAGGTGATGGGACCAGAACAACATACATTATTAAAGGTAAGAGCAATACATAAAGTACTACAGTTATGGAGCACAATAGCATTTGACCTGATTAAGAGATCTCAACCTCATTTTCTGTAATAATCTTTCAGAAAGCAGGCATGATATTTCTTGGTTTGTTTACGAAACATATATGTAAGTGATCTGCATTCCCATATGGCTACCATACAACACTTCTTTGCAGATCTCAGCACCACACAATAACAGCTTTCGGATCAATATTTGCAGGAAACACTTCTCAGCTTGAAGTCTTTACAGACCTGGGTGGGTCTCAGGTCTTTCAATCTGCTAGTGTGTATGGATTTTTGTTGCCAGTGTTTCTTTGAAGAACGGATTCCCCTTGTTTCCACAATGCTGAGAAGGCTCAATAACACACAAATTTCAAATTGTAGCTGAAAGAGCAAAAGCACTTGGTGAAAAATGAAGCAAATACAGTTGGAATTCTGTTCTACCTCAACAGCTGGCTAGTTATCCACACACTGCTTTTTCTTTCTGGAGATGCTGCAGCCATATTCTTGTTATTAGAGATGGGGGACTTGCTGTCTACAACTACCTGAAGAGTGGTTGTGGCCAGGAGGGGGTTGGTCTCTTCTCCCAGGCAACCAGCACCAGAACAAGGGGACACAGTCTCAAGCTGTGCCAGGGGAAGTTTAGGCTCGAGGTGAGGAGAAAGATCTTCACAGAGAGAGTTGGAATGTGCTGCCCAGGGAGGTGGTGGAGTCACCATCCCTGGAGGTGTTCAAGAGAGGATTGGATGTGGCACTTGAAGCCATGGTGTAGCAGTCATGAGCTCTGTGATGACATGTTGGACTTGATGATCTTTGAGGTCTCTTCCAACCTTATTGATTCTATGATTCTGAAGTCCACAGAGTTCAGTGAATTGCTGCTTTTGAATTCTGAGACAAAGCTGAAGAGAGAGGTTTGTACATCAGGCTACTCCGTGCTGGTAAGTTCTTGCCACTCCTGACATGGAGATTTAACAGCTTCAGGGTGTGGTTTTCTTTCTTTCTTTCTTTCTTTCTTTCTTTCTTTCTTTCTTTCTTTCTTTCTTTCTTTCTTTCTTTCTTTCTTTCTTTCTTTCTTTCTTTCTTTCTTTCTTTCTTTCTTTCTTTCTTTCTTTCTGTCTTTCTTTCTGTCTTTCTTTCTGTCTTTCTTTCTGTCTTTCTTTCTTTCTGTCTTTCTGTCTTTCTTTCTTTCTGTCTTTCTTTCTTTCTGTCTTTCTTTCTTTCTGTCTTTCTTTCTTTCTGTCTTTCTTTCTTTCTGTCTTTCTCTCTCTCTCTCTCTCTCTCTCTCTCTTTCCCATTGATGTTGTCTTCCAGTCATAGGCAGTGGTGACTACTCATATTTGTCTTTATTCTTTTTGGTTCTGTTTTGGGGTTGTGTTTTGTTTTGTTTAACCCCAAGCCCAATTCCTATTTCTGTTGCAATACAAACACATTTCTGAAGACTTGGGTCACCTGTGTCTGTGATGTTTGGGATATAAATGCGAATAAGCTCCTTTCTGGGGATAAGTACCTTGGAGAGGTAATATTCCTCTTTTGGTTTGATGCCCTTTCTCTAATGCAGAGTTTTTAAGTGGTGCTGTGCTTTTAGACTTTGCTGTGTGGAATAATTTATTGTTACATTTTTGATCTCAACTAGGAATTATGAGGCAATAACTTTCTGTGTTAATTAACCAGAATTCATGATGCGGAGTTTATGTTGATCATCTGCTTTCATGTTACCACCAAGAGGACAGGCAACATGAAACTCAGTAAAAATCCCAGTAAAAGAGTAAAAAGTCTGATTGGCAAAATGATTACTCTTCACTTGGCAGTAGAGTCCCTAAAGACAGAGCTACTGAATAAAGATGCAAACCTCTAGATACCTGGTGAGAGCTGCAATTGACTCATGCTGACAATTATATAGGAAAGTAGTGTACCTATTCTCTAAATCTCAAGGTTTCTTCTACATTATGAGTTTGCCAATGAAACCTTGATGAATAAGTGTGCTCTATCTGGGCCAGATACATCCAGTCCTGTATCTTGTCTCTGCTAGTGAGAGTAGTTGCAATATAAAGCAGAATAGAAGAATAAAGCAAATCGTAGTTCAAAAGTCAGACAGTGTCTTTGAGTTCAAAAGAGAGAAATGTGGGTGACAGGTTGAGCAGTAAGTTCTTTATTCAGGCTGCCTCATCTGGAACTTGTGTGTGTGTTGGGAACAGGCCCTACTTACTTCTGTCTTGCAAGCGCTGCACTGACAGTACTGTGCAGATCACCAAGGACTGTAATGTCTCAGACTGCAGTACTTGCATCCTTCACCTGGACAGAAGGTAAAACTCTGACTCAAAGAAGTCAAATATGATCGCTGATGTTTCTGAAGCTTGGACTGTGTCTTGAAGTCATCCTTACAAAAGCTTAGTTGACTACTCTGCTTTGTTCTGTGGATACTAGGATAAAACAAGGATAGGTTTAGTAAGGATTTGAATTAAGTGGGATTTAACAAGGGTAGGCTTAGTAAGGATTTAAAGTAGGTAGGCCACTGCATTCATTTTGCATGAATGGTTGTATACTTATGTCTGTTTAGCTATTCATTACTTTGCTCTTTGATACAACTGCTGACTGAAGACTAATTCCTATTTTCATTAAAGCAAGTGGTGGTACTGCAGTTATGATCAACAGACTAAATCCATGGTGGACAAGAAGCCAGGTATGGTTTAGGAGATAAACATAACAGTTTTGGTGAATGAGAATAGTAGTTTGATAAGATATGAAGCAGGATTAATGCTGTAGGTGACCTTAAAATGCCAAATAGCAGAGGGCAGAATGGCCAACATACATACATGTATAGCTGTAACTGGCTGATGACGAGTACTTGTGTTTAAGAAGCAAAATCAGAATTGTTTAAAAGGCCCTAAATACTGGGTGGTTGTGTTCATACAGTCCAGTGTGAACGCCAGCATACTGGGGAAGCAAACAAAAACTAAACTCAACTATTTCCTCCCCATATTTAGGCTGGTTTTAGAAAGAGAAATTCATTACAGCAAATTTTGCAGTGGTCATGTTTGACAGTCTCTTAGGTCTTGTTTCCATTTCACAGTATCACAGTATAACTAGGGTTGGAAGAGACCCCAAGGATCATCAAGTCCAACCTGTCACCACAGACCTCACAACTAGACCATGGCACCAAGTGCCAAGTCCAATCCCCTCTTGAATATCTCCAGGGATGGTGACTCCACCACCTCCCTGGGCAGCCCATTCCAATGACGAACGACTCACTTGGTGAAGAACTTTCTCCTCACTTTGAGTCTGCCTCCCTTCCAGAACTTCCACTGTGCCTTAGGGGTATCCCTGTGTGCATTCTACTGCAGTGTGTATAGTGCTGCACTAAGCTCCCACAAACTACAGGCAACTGACTTGCTGTCATGTTCTTGGAGATGCAGTGTGTATCCATCAGGTTCTTCCAGAACTTAGAGGGCAATAAACTTTATTAAGAGGACACAGTCTCAAGCTGTGCTGGGGGAAGTTTAGGCTCAAGGTCAAGAGAAAGTTCTTCACAGAAAGAGTAATTGGCCATTGGATGTGCTGCTCAGGGAGGTGGTGGAGTCACCGTCCATGGAGGTGTTCAAAAATGGATTGGACGTGGCACTTGAAGCCATGGTTTAGTTAGTCATGAGGTGTTGGATGATAGGTTGGACTTGATCTCTGAGGTCTTTTCCAACCTTGTTGATTCTATGATCTATTCCCAAGAGCTCAGGTATGTAGTTTATAAGGGCTCATTTGCCAAAGCAAGCTCTGGTAAGCATTTCTCCTGGGTCTTATGTCAGTTGAGATGAAGAACAGGTCCTTGGTTTAGCTTTTTGTAATAATCTTTAAATCCACAGAAATGCCCAATAAAAATTCTGAGGTAGCTCTGAGACTTGCTTACACCCTGTATCAAAAATAAGCCATTATAAAAATGATTTGTGAGTGAATTATCATTCACCTATTGTTATTTTGGAGTTGTGGGCTATGTATTCTGAACTGGCACTTCAGTGACCCTTGCTAGAGTTTTAAAAACTACTTAATGCATTTTTAATAATACTGCAAAATCAACTCTTAAAACAGCAGTTTTGGGTTTTACATTTAGACCTGACTGAAATGATTTAGAAATGTCTTGGGAAAGGGGATCTTTCTCTTGTGAAGAACAACTTCATTATTCCTTCTGGTCTCTTTGCCCTAAAAGAAATTTCCTCTATATTTTCCAATAAGAAAATAGGTGGGGTTATTTTGGTTGATTGGTTGGTTGGTTTTTTTCCTGCTTCAAGGACAAAACCCATGATTTTTTGAGACTCTATTCAAATGAGAAGTTGTGATTACTACTTTTACACTGGAGACTTATTTTGCACTTGTACAATTAGTCCTAAAGATTTGACCAGGTTTTCTGAATGAGGTGGCTTGCATGTTTAAAGGAATCAAGCAACAGAAACTAACCCAAAAGTTGCCTGAACAAGTCCCACCACCACACAAGACAGAATAGCACATTGTTACCCAGATGTGAGTCACAACAAGATATCCATAGAATAGAATAGACCAGGTTGGAAGAGACCTTCAAGATCATTGCATCCAACCCATCGTCCAACACCACCTAATCAACTAAACCATGGCACCAAGCACCCCATCCAGTTTCCTCCTAAACACCTCCAATGATGGTGACTCCACCACCTCCCCGAGCAGCCCATTCCAATGGCAAATCACTCTCTCTATGAAGAATTTCTTCCTAACATCCAGTCTAAACCTCCCCTAGTGCAGCTTGAGACTGTGTCCTCTTGTTGTGGTTCTGGTTGCCTGGGAGAAGAGACCAGCCGCCACCTGTCTACAACCTCCCTTCAGGTAGTTGTAGAGAGCATATGTTTAATTGAATCTTTTTATGAATGGCACATTTTCATGCATTTCTTATTAAAGGAAACATAGTGTTTTCATTTATTAGGAGGTAGGAGTGAGGCTAGCAAGAGGTTATAGAGTAGTATTTATTCATCACTGGCTAGCAATGCTTCTGACCTGTGAGGTGATACCTTGTGAGAGAGCTTTCTAAGGGCAGGAGAATCAGGATTAGAGCTGATGCCCTGGGGGAATATCTTCTTCAAGAATGTATCCTCCTCATCTGAGACATCTTGACTCAAAGACTAGCTGGAGGGTGGGAATACCACTCCAACCTTAGTGATACTGTGATACTGTGATCTCTGGTAGTACAGCATTTGGAGGAAGGGGGGTTTTTTCTCCTTTTCCATGTTTATACTGAGCATTGGTGTCCAGCACAGAATCAATGAGTTAACAACATCAGCATAGGTGATTATCACAGCACTACATTTCCAAGCAGAGGTATAAGTTGGAAGTCTGGTTCCCATATTAGCTCATACAGAGAGCCATCTTGAATGGTTCTGCTCCTCATTGTGCCACCTTCCCATTTTGGACTCATTTTGCCTGGGAGCCAAATGTGAGTTTTAATGCCTGTATTTCCTGAAAATTTAACCTCTGATCCAAACAGAGCTTGCTGGTAGGTTAGCTGCAGAAGAATGGTCCAAGATTACCGTTCCCTTGGACTTAGAGAGATGACAAGACTCTAGCCAGACTGGGAAAGATGCAAAAGCAATGCACCAATCTTCTTTCTTATTGCAGCACAGTGTTAGAATAGGAAGATGATGCTGGGTGTTGTCTGCACTGATGCAGAACTGTGTAGGGATGTTTTTATTGGAGTTCTTGATTTATTCCCTGCAATAGTAGGATAACTTGCTAAAAGGAAATGGCATCTGATCTGGACAGATGTCTGTCATTGTAATTATAAGCTTTCAGGTGATTAGTGGCAGCAAAAATGGTCAGAACCAAAATATTTAGGCTGCTTCCCAAGTGTGTTCTAAATCAGGCTGAGCCCTGTGCAGAAACTTGAAATAAATAAGCACATCCTCCCCGGGGCTTCTTAAGCACACAAACCCTGCTTTGTGTCTATCTGGGGAAGGTAACATACATTTGGTAAAGGCAGAAACCAAATCCACACAAAAAGAACAAAATGCATGTATGGCTCCTCTATAATATCATCACAAGTCCTCTTCACTAATTCTTTTTCAGTAACATCCAGAATTGAGCCACAGTTTCAGTCTTCCACTCTTGATTTGGCATGGTAACAGTCACCTCAAAGGGGTTTTAGAAAGTCCTTTTGGTTTTGATTTCCCTCAGGAGGACTAGAATCAACCTGAGCAAAAATGTAAGCTTTTTCTTTTAAGATGTCAGCTTTATTTCTCACTAAATTAGAGAGAGATGGCTTTCATGGGTGGAATGTTCAGTGGATAATGAATTGGTTGGATGGTTGCATCCAGTGGGTAGTGGTCAATGGCTCAATGTCCAGATGGAAACTAAAGACAAAAGATGTCCCTCAGAGGTCTGTACTGGGAGAAATGCAGTTTTCAGATGACACCAAGCAGAGAGGTGGAGCTGACACAGCAGAGGGTTGGAATGCCAATCAGAGAGATGTGGAGAAGCTGGAGAAGTGGGCCTCAGTGAGCCTCATGCAGTTCAACAAGGCCAAGTGCAAGGACCTACACCTAAGTCATGGCTTTCTTCAGTATCCGTAGAGACTGGGGGATGATGTGATTGGCAGCAGCCCTGGAGAAAAGGACTATAGGTGTATAAAAAGATAGATATGAGCTAGCAATGTGTGCTCACAGCCCAGAAGGCAAATCGTGTCCTTGGCTGCTTCAAAAGAAGTGCAGACAAGCAGGTCGAGGAAGGTGATTCTGCTGCTCTACTCTGCCCTGCTCTGAAGAACCTCATTGTAGCCTTTCACTACTTAAAGGAGGACTATAAGAAAGATGGGGATGATCCTTTTCCGAAGGCCTGTTGAGGCAGGACAAGGGTTAATGGCTTTAAACTGAATGAGAGTCATTTTAGACTAGATGCAAGGAAGAATTTTTTTACACTGGAACAAGTTACCCAGAGAAATGGTAGAAGCTTCATCCCTGGAAACATTCAAGGACAGGGCTCTGAGCAACCTGATCTAGCTATAGATGTCACTAAGATGGGGTTGAACTGGATGACCTTTAAACATCCCAGCAAACCTAAAGCATTCTATGGTAAGCTCTCTCCACAAGGTCCTCAGGTTTCTTATCATGGAATAATCTGCTACATGTCTTGCAGGGTAAGCATAGTCTTTGCAGTCTCTGTTAGCCAAGTCAACAGCAGGGAGAGAGAAGAATATTTGAGGCTTTTGAGCAGATTCAGTGCTTGGATTTCCTGCTTGCTGAGGAGTATTTTCTTCTCCCTGTGCACCCATTCAAGACAAACACTTTTCCTTGTCTAGGCCCCTCTCATTACCTAAGACTCTCTTTCAATACCAGATTCATATTAGTCAATGTTTATGCAACTTCCCAAATGTTACAGGAGAAGAAAATATTCTTTGCCAACTACAATTTTGGGATGCAAGCATCCATGATGGTAATAGTCCATCACATGAGCTAATTAGCAGATGATTGCTTTAACAGGAAAGGAAAACATACTATAAAACTTTCCTTTATTCCCCTTGTCCTCATCAAAAACTAACCCTGACCTAAGATGCTTTCATTTCTTTCCACTTTCTTCTTATTTTTCTTTCTTTCTTTTTTTTTTTAATTCTATTTGTTCTGATATTTTAGAAGTTGGGTGGTTTTTCCCCCCCCTTAGGGCTGTTAAATCTGCTATACTGCTTTTCCATATCTTATTTCAAAACATGACCTTAAGCAGGATTCAGTTAATTAGTTAACAATTAACAAACAGCCTTGTTTCCAGTCATAAATACCTAAGTGCTCCAAGTGGTGTTTATTGTGATCTCTCAAAGGAGAACTGTTTATGCAAACACCTCTAACCTTGAAATGGAACTTCGATTGCCTGCAGTTACATGCAAATCTTTGAATTAACACAGGAGAAGTTTTTCCTCACTTCACAAGTGGTTTTTTTGAGTTCAGGGTCACTCCTCAGCCTCACCTACAGAAGGGTGACCATTTTGGTTTTAGTGTCCTGCTTTTGCACCTCATCTTCCTGAAACGTCTGGCACTCACTGCTTAGCTAGAGAGGATTTGTGTAGGCTGAAAGAAAGGTCCTCAATCAGCAACTGCCATGGGTCAGCAAATTGCTTGTATCCTACACCCTATGGTCAGACTTTTCATCTTTCTAATTGCCAAGGTCAAAATATGATTTGCAACAGGTGAGAAATCTCCCCAATTACCTGACTTCCACAGGAAAAGCTATTTTCTGTGTTCTCATCCTCCAAAATGTTGACATCTCCATGTCTGTGATAGGAGGAAGAGGCTTGAGGTTTTTCTCTTCTGGAGTCAAGCAGACATGGAATTTTCTCTTTTGATGAAAATTCAGAGCTTTTGAAACTGCACCTGCACTGCAGCTAAGATTACCAGTCCTTTTTTTCAGAAGGATTTGGCCTTGCAGCCTGCCTCTGATCTTTGAGGGGAAAAAAGACAAAGGAGCTAGCCAGTTGGAGAGGCTCCTGTTTTGAGGATTCTTGAGTTCTCATAGCTGCCTGACAATAAGCTGGCAGAGTCAAGGTTGATCTGCAGTGAAGCCTGAGATCCCAGACCACTTTGAGAGGTGTCACCAGCAAAGCCAACCTATGGAAGAGCTGAAGGCTGCTGTGTAAGTGCTTCCAGGCTTTTAGCTCCCTGTCATGTGATGAGGAAGAATTCTGGGATTAAGGATAAGTAAGGAATGAGCTTCCAAGGTGATGTCTCTGAACAATGAATTCCAATGCAGCATTTTGGTAAAATCCATTTTCTATTGGAAAAATGTAGTGCTGGAACACTGCCTGGCCAGCACTGGTTCCTGTTTTATTCAGGGCTTGAGTACTCTGGTCTTAATTCTTCAGTTCCTGAAATTTCATCCAGGTGTTTATATTCATTGGACCTGTGGTTAGTAGGCTTTGCTCTTCTTCTTTTATGCCTTTGTTGTTCTTTGAACATTTCCAATTAAAAAAGTATGAGAACAGTATGAACAACAGAATAAATGGCTAGGAGGGATGGGATGAAATAGGAAACCAAGGTGTGTGTAACGTTCAAAAAAAGCAAGATCTATTCAGTCCACTGCCTGCCTGGTTTCTAGGTACTGTTCACTTGATAAGGGAATGAGATAGATAAGGCAACTTTGGAAAATTGGTCCCCCCAGGAGAAATTAAGGACTGTACTGGCTGACAGATGCTTTGGTTTGCAGATGCCTATGGTTTGTGCTACGTGCCTAGAGTTTTGCTGAGCTCATTAAAAGAATTGAGGTGTTAGGATGGAGCAGTGCAGCAGCCTGGGTTCTGCAGTCAGCTGAACTCAGCACATTAAGCTAATGCAGTAGAGGAGTTACCTGCCACACTCTATTCACTGGTGCTCTGAAATTTAAAACTCAAGCAGAACACTGTAAGATCTGAAAAAAATCCTAGAGATTTCTTAGCAGCTCCATGTGACTCTTGATCTGTTAGTGGAGGATATGTGGCTGGTCCATCCCCAGAGCTGCTTGCTGCTGGATTTCCAGAGCTGGTCCTGGGAGCTTACAGTTGGACTTGATCATCTCCAAGGTCCTTTCCAGCCTAGTTAATTCTGTGATTTTATGAAACAAGCTCAGTTGTGATGGGGACTTGACCAGGCACTGACTTCTCACTCAGGTTCTCCAACACTTTCAGTGCAGCTAAAGTGATACAATTAGCTAATTAAAGAATGTACTTCAAAGAAATTACTTCAGTTAAGATGACCATTTGGAATGGCTGCAGTGTATGTTTTACATGTTCATAACAGCCTGTCTCACCTGAAAGACTGCAGTGTTCAGCAGCTGAGGATTCTGGTGGAGTTCAAGGAACTCCAGACAGAAGCAGGTTATGTCAAGTCAGCTTTGAAATAAAACTTTGAGTAACCAGTGGCAAGGAGTGCCCTGATCAGTGAAAGGGTGCACATCCCAGGTGTTAACATAGCAGAAATAATTCAATGCCACAGCTAGCACACAGAAATGAAGCACCAATGATAAGGCACATCATATCTCTGACCCAGCAAACTACTGGGGGTGCCTAGTGTGCTGCTCTGAAGGAACAACTTGAGCTGTGGTTCGTAGACTTTGTATTTGTCTTTCCTTCAGGCCTAGTGTAATACATGGCAATACCCTGCCCCAATCTGCACACTCAGAGGATGAATTGCAGCTTGTTCCTGTCCTGACCAAAGAAGGGCTGGTAATCCCACCAGTGACAGCAGCTCTGCATCAGCAATGTGGCGGTGAGGGCAGCACATGGACTGGAAAGCAGCGTGATTGTGGTGTGAATGCCTGCAGAATGTGAGTACTGAAGAAATAAGAAGGAGTAATGGGAAAAAAGGTGATTCCCGCCCAAACTGACCCAACAGGTAAACCTTTTGTGAGCCCCATGTTTGTAGCATTCATTATAACTGGGATAGAACTTCAACAGGGTAACCTAATTCCTAGGTCACTGAGTTGAATTTGGAGGAACAGATGTACGTGTGTTGCTTTAACTGAGAAAAGCGTAGTCTCTATGGTGTATGTTTGTGGTCTTGGCATCTATCCTAAAGGCCAAACACCTACAGATTGGAGAGACTTTATCTGAACTTATACATTCACCTTCTGCTTGACACTAAAGCAAGTTAACTAGCCAGTGAAAATTTTAAGGTGCCTGAACAGTTGGTCATAAGATGAATGGCTGTTTAAAGGGAGATGAGATCTATTTATGCCTAATTGGATTACTGCTGGCTGTATCTGTATGGTTCAGGTCTAGGGAGACTCAAGAACATCTGGTCCTCATAAAGACTATGAGCACAGAGAGGGATTTTGGTTGATGGGAAGAATGCATTGCTCATGTGATTGTGAGGCAGATGGCAGAAAGTGTGAAGATAGGAAAAGTTCCTCTGGGAGTCCCTGGTTAAGGGAAGCATGTAAGAGTCAGTTACTAAACACCACAGGCCATGTTAGCTGGAGGAACCTTCTGCCCAATAAATTGTTTCCCGAGGCAAACTGTATCTGAACAAAACAGATTCTTGCTCTCTTCCTGCCTTGGTGAGGTAGCTAGCATGTATACCCACAGAAAAACCTCAGAGTTCTTAGGCTATTTTATGCAAGAGGTGATCTGTTCTGAATCACTGGTCCTGGAACAGGGAAAACATTATCTGCAACTTTTCAAGAAAGTGGTAGCAATTGAAGCAATGAATGAAGGAGAAGAACTTGGACTTTGCCTGTTAAAACGTTCTGTCTTTCACAAATTTCTTTAATGTGTTGAACTTCAGATCAGTCTAATGCTGGGTTGCAAATGGCAGGACTTTCACTAGCTGTAGGAGATCCTGGCTCCCTGGAGCTTTGATAAGCAGAGAAAAATGTCCAGAAGTTCAGCAGTGAGGAAAGAAGCCCAGATTAGTTTTTTTCCTGGTAAATAATAGCAGTGAAGTAGGATTGTTCCTGTGTTTGCACTAGATTATGGAAGACACATAATATTCCCCTTTCATGGCATTGTTTTGCCTTTATGTCCTCTTAACCTGACTATTGCAGCTCCCTGGCCCAAATCCCAGCTCTTCAGCAGGAGCAGAATGCTGCAGTCTGCCCTCATATATGTGTGTCAGGAAACATGAATGTCAGCCTCATTTTCCAACAATTGTGTTGGCTCCCATCTGCTTTAGAAGCTCGGAGCACCCTGCATCTGTTTTAAACCTCTATTTGACAATCTGTATATTAGCATGAAGATGTTTAGCTTTTTCTTGAAAACAAAATACAAAGAAAGGAAAGAATTTTGTTGAAATACAGCGGTGATTATTAAAAGCTGGAGCTTATTTCAGCCAGTATGTGCTTTATGCATCTGGCAAAAACAGCGTCTGACTTATTTATTACAGAAAACTCCTGTGATCAAAAATGCCTTTCTGCTTCTGGGAAGGGAAAGGAAAAAAAAGGAAAAAGTGGAATTTTCTTATTGCCCATTATTTACACCAGGAGAATGAATCCTGATTAATTTTTCTTCGGTACTTACTGTGATTGCTCAGCTTTCTGAAGGGAAGACAGAGGTCAAGAATCAGAGATTTGCTTTTTCAGATGCTTTCCAAAGGTTTTCATTGCACCTGGAATTTGTCAGCCGTATCCTCTCGGGCTGTGCAGGGGGAGTATTATGAATGAACTTTTGGAGCTAGCGAAAGAGGATGCTTCAGGATTAGAGCTTTAAGCAGTCCCACACACTTTCCTTCCTGTTCCATATCCCCTGCTTCAGTGCCAGCACTCCTAGCCCTGACCTACATTTCTGTGGCAGAGGTAAGGACAGGCAATGGTAGGATTGTGTAGTTAAAATGGGAGTATTTAATGAGGCAAAATTCACAGCCTTGCCCTGATCAGGTGAGATTAAAACTTTGCAGATCAACTATACTTAAAAACATATATGGTTCTATCTTGAAGAGACTCAGGGGTGACCTTATTGCTCTCTACAACTATCTGAAGGGAAGTTGTAGACCGGCAGATGTTGGTCTCTTCTCGCAGGCAGCCAGTACCAGAACAAGAGGACACAGTCTCAGGCTGCACCAGGGGAGGTTTAGGTTGGATGTTAGGAAGAAGTTCTATACAGAGAGAGTGACTGCCCATTGGAATTGGCTGCCTGGGGAGGTGGTGGAGTCACCATCATTGGAGGTGTTCAGGAGGAAACTTGATGGGGTGCTTGGTGCCATGGTTTAGTTGTTTAGGTGGGTTGGATTGGTTGATGGGTTGGACACGATGATCTTGAAGGTCTCTTCCAACCTGGTTGTTTATTATTATTATTAGTCCAAAGACCATCTTATCTAAAGGAGATGAGAACATCTCCTTGTCTTTGGAGTTAATTATTCTTAAAATTCCTGTTTAGAAACAAATTATTAGTGTTTAATGACATTAAACTCTTTTTAATAATGGCATCTGTACTATGCTGTAGCAAGAAATAAAACTGTGCAATATCAGGTTCTGAAATGAACAGATAAGCAGCAGCTTTTTTAACATATTGAAATGAGTTTAAAGAAATGGGCTCTTTGGATATGATTTTTTTCTTTGGTTTTACTGTTTTTTCCCTCTTCCAATGATATTTGGCTATCTAAATCTTGGATGGCTTGGAGCACAGACATCTTACTCCTTATTTGGCACAGCATTCAAGCAGGGGGTGAAAACTGTCAGAGTCTGGAGCTGGATAACAGAATTTTCCAGGTTTTACAATGGGCTTGGCCTAGGGATTTTGATTTCATTCATTCCAAGGAAAGAAGCCAGACAAGAAGTTACATGCACTTTATGTGTGTTAGAACATTTCTGTGGTTCTTATCACCAGGTTTTGACTGAATGGATTTGGATCTGAATTGCAGCAGTAGTCAAGAGTCGGGATCAAGGCCTTAATTTAGGGCTATCTTTCATTTTAAATGGAGTCTGTGGGTTTATAGTGTTGGATGATAGGTTGGACGTGATGATCTCAAAGGTCTTTTCCAACCTAGTTTATGCTATGCCATCCTATCCTATCCTATCCTATCCTATCCTATCCTATCCTATCCTATCCTATCCTATCCTATCCTATCCTATCCTATATGATTAGGTGGTGTTGGATGATAGGTTGGACACGATGATCTTGAAGGTCCCTTCCAGCCTCGTCTCTTCTCGTCTCTTCTCGTCTCTTCTCTTCTCGTCTCGTCTCTTCTCGTCTCTTCTCTTCCCTTCCCTTCTCTTCCCTTCCCTTCCCTTCCCTTCCCTTCCCTTCCCTTCCCTTCCCTTCCCTTCCCTTCCCTTCCCTTCCCTTCCCTTCCCTTCCCTTCCCTTCCCTTCCCTTCCCTTCCCTTCCCTTCCCTTCCCTTCCCTTCCCTTCCCTTCCCTTCCCTTCCCTTCCCTTCCCTTCCCTTCCCTTCCCTTCCCTTCCCTTCCCTTCCCTTCCCTTCCCTTCCCTTCCCTTCCCTTCCCTTCCCTTCCCTTCCCTTCCCTTCCCTTCCCTTCCCTTCCCTTCCCTTCCCTTCCCTTCCCTTCCCTTCCCTTCCCTTCCCTTCCCTTCCCTTCCCTTCCCTTCCCTTCCCTTCCCTTCCCTTCCCTTCCCTTCCCTTCCCTTCCCTTCCCATTATTTTATTTATTATTATTTTAAAAATATTTATTTGAAACAGTGCATTTCAGACATGTAGGCAAAATTGTCTGTAGATAATGAACTTGTGAACACCACGGGTGACTGACACCTTTGTGATTGTCAGCTTTGCCCTTCAACCCTCTTTGCCCGAAGTAAAATCTTTGTGAAAAGCTTTGTCTAGTCAAAAACTTCCATGGGGAAAAGGCAAAATCTAAGTATCATTTCTAGTGACTATGCCATAAAAGCTTAAAAAAGAAAAGCCATTTCTAATGAGGAGGGGGGGGAAAAAAAGTGAATAAATAAAGGAACGAGGTAGATATACCAGCCTGAACTTCAGGATAAATTGCCTAGGGATGTGGGAAAATTTGAACAGGCAAAAAGTTCTGTGTTGCTTCCTGACATTAGAGCAAACAGGTTTTTGCAGCTGTGTGTAATTAGAAGAAGTTAGAGGACTGTTTATTTAACAATGATGTATTTATACATTTCCTAGGAAATACAGCATTAGTCAGAGAGGCATTAAAATATCTGTTATCTGTTACAGTATCTGAAGCCTTTAAGAAGTGGTATTCTTCCACACAACCATTTTTCAGGTTTTTTGTAAACACAGCAAGAAAGGCTTAGTCCAAAGGGAAGTTCACTGAGGTTCACACAGAAACGGGGGGGGTGCACCTTTTGAATTTATTTTTCTCTCTGATATAAATTTAACACCTGTTTACATCTAAGGACTTCAGTTTCTTTCCTTTTTTTCCCTTCTCTTTTTTGTTGTGGTTCATATTTGTTTTACTCCTGTTAGGTTAGGAAGCTGTGGTATCTCAATTTGTTTTTACGAAGGAAACTGAGCTCTGGACTGGTAAATGCTAAAGATTTCAGGACAGATTTCAAGACTAACCTCTTACCTGCACAGCTAGTCCTAGAGAAATATTTGTTAGTGAGGTTTTTTTTTGTTCACATGAAGTAATGCATGTCCTGAGAGATTTATGTTATGTTACAGTAGAGCAATCTGCTGGATCTTTGTGTGGATGAAGGCAGAATTTGAAAACTGGTTATGCATTCCTTCCATGACCTGGTTCCTACTGAGATATCAGTCAGGGTATATCTCTTAAAACTAGGCTCCACGTAGACTGTAGCAGCAAACTCAGCATTCATGAGAAAAAAATATGTGGAGAAGGACTAGATGGTGGTTATACTTCAGTTTGCACAACAGTCTCATGATTAGAGCATTTGATGGTGATGCGATGCAGTCCCATCCCTACATCCTGGCCTGCATCAGGGACAGTATGGCCAGTAGCAACAGGGAGGTCATTCTGCCCCTGTACACTGCACTGGTCATGCCACACCTCGAGTACTGTGTCCAGTTCTGGGCTCCTCAGTTTAGGAAGGATGTTGAGTTGCTGGAGCGTGTCCAGAGAAGGGCAACAAAGTTGGTGAGGGGCTTGGAACACAAGCCCTATGAGGAGAGATTGAGGGAGCTGCGTTGCTTAGCCTGGAGAAGAGGAGACTCAAGGGTGACCTTATTGCTCTCTACAACTACCTTAAGAGAGGTTGTAAACAGGCAGAGGTTGGTCCCTTCTCCCAGGCAACCAGCACCAGAACAAGAGGACACAGTCTCAGGCTGCGTCAGGGGAGGTTTAGGCTGGAGGTTAGGAGGAAGTTTTACACAGAGGGAGTGATTGTCCATTGGAATGGGCTGCCTGAGGAGGTGGTGGAGTTGCCATCACTGGAGGTGTTCAGGAGGAGACTTGCTAGGGTGCTTGGTTGCATGGTTTAGTTGATTAGGTGGTGTTGGATGGTAGGTTGGACGTGATGATCTTGAAGGTCTCTTCCAACCTGGTCTGGTCTGGTCTGGTCTGGTCTGGTCTATTCTATTCTATTCTATTCTATTCTATTCTATTCTATTCTATTCTATTCTATTCTATTCTATTCTAATATGTGGGATTATAGGATGCTCTAGACCTGCTACTCCTGAATAAGTGCCCCAGCTATCAGAGGACAGTTGATGTATTGAAGGTACTTGAATTTCAATTCCTTCTTTACAGGTCTTCTCTCATGTTAAATAGCACAGGAAACTGAAGCCAGCTTTCTGAAGACACAGGCTAGCATCCTACCCATTTGTATTAAAAACAGAAGATGGAATTTAGTTTAAATATTTTCCTAGGGTAATTTATTTTCTTTCTTCATGTGCTTGAACTCATTTTGTGGTGCTGAAAAGTTCTCAAATTATTTCCTGGGCTAGATTAATTATTTTAAGACAATGGGAGTTGTTTAGCTTACTTCACTGGGAATTAGAAGTCATTTATTAAAAGGCAAGATACAGAATGAACTAGCAGTAAAGCCAACTTTCCCTTCTCTTGTTCCTCTCATGGAGACACACAGGCACTCTCACACGTAATTTCAGCTTTTATCTCTAATTGTGAAAATAGGTTGCTCTTCAAACTTTTTTTTTCATTTCATGGTGATTTGAGGAGACTGGTGCTTTTGTAGGCACCTTCTTACTGCAAACTGGATTAATATGATGAATCCTTCTTACAGCTTTTATCAAATAAGTGCCAGAGCACAGCATGCAGTACTTAGAACAGGCGTTTGCTGAAGTAGTTACGTGGTGTGATGTTCCTGGTGTTTAAATGACTCCTTTGCTGGTACATCTGCCCTGTAGATTTTTGGGTGTGGGAAGCAAAACAGAGACTGTGGCTGAAAATGAGCAAACAAGCAATAGGATGGATTTGTTATAATACGTTATTGTAGTACTGAAGTGCATATTCCCCTTCACCAGTAGACAGCAGTAAGTCATTGCTGATGCACTGCTATCAGAGCTGCAACAGCATCTACTGATAAATCTCCTGAAGTGGGCAAAGCCTCCACACCAGCTTGCTGCATTTTGCATATGAAGGGCCAATGTGAAAGCCTTTTTCTCTTCCCTCAAGAACATAAGTACTTGCTTTAATTACTGATTACTGCAGATCCTTTTCCTGTCCGGGTCAGATCTTTGCAGATGCTTTCAATGAGAATGCAATCAGGGCAATAGACAAGAGGGTACCTCACAAAGAGAAAATGTTTTACAATAAACCTCAGTAACTATGAGGCATGTTATAGCTTTCTCTTCCCTGCAGAAGGGATGAACTTTCAGTTTGGTATAAGAGGCAGACTATGCACTCTCAACCTATCCTAGAACTTCTTCCATAGATGGAAACTGAATAGTCTCAGAATTCAAAAAGATATGAACCTGAGGAAGTAGCACCTTCAAAAATATGAGACTGTCAAGCAGATGGGAGAAGTTCTAAGTCTAATGTGGACAGAGCATGCCAAGTTTTCTCTTGCAGTGAAGAAGCATGTTGGTACTCTACCTGACATATTTGTTGTGCCACAGTTAACAAGACCATATTTCTTACGATGCCTGCATCTGTGCTTGGAAAACCAGCACTCAACAATGCTAAATGATTTGCCACTTTTAAGAGCCAGAAGGCTGTCTTGTAACTTTTTTTCCCCCTGTTTATTGGCCCCATCTTTTCATTCATATAAAACTTTTCCTCATAGTAGCCCTAAATAGACTCCTGATTAGTTCTCAGTGTTTTCCTGTCTGTATACAGGGATGGGGATGTAGACTACATGGTAGACTGCTGTGATGTTACCTTGATGATGGCAGAGATATTTCTACAATGTATTGTCTGACCTTTTATTTAGAAGGGGGACATAGTAAATTCTAACTCTTCCTAAAGATTCAAATAATCATCAAGACAACAAAGCAACAGAATAGAATAGAATAGACCAGATCAGGTTGGAAGAGACCTTCAAGATCATCATGTCCAACCTATCATCCAACACCACCTAATCAACTAAACCATGCAACCAAGCACCCTATCAAGTCTCCTCCTGAACACCTGCAGTGATGGTGACCCCACCACCTCCTCACTCTATGCTTTTCTATCCTCTTTAATGCCCAGTTGTCCTATATGTTTCAAAGCAGTCAACATTCTCATTGCTTGATCTTGTTGTTGCTTTCTGACTATTTTAATTCTGCAATTAGTCATATGTCCTCCACAGAGCAATATAAAAACATAATCAAGTTATTTTTGCACAGGCAGGGGGTGAGTGTTGCTATTGACATGTTGTGCCAAGTCCATTTGGGACCCTGATGGATATATGGAACAGGTTAGGAGAGAGATGGGAACTGTTTTGATGTATCTGAAAACAATCTTTGGAGCAGTTCAGCAAAACAGAACAAAATGAGGGGAAAAAAAAACCCAAATGTTTTCAGTGCTTAAATTGCGACATTGTTTGCTTCAAAATGAAATGCTGCAGTTTTAGATGACTTAAACTTCAGGCCCAATTCCAAAGAAGAACATCTTGGTTTAAGAAAAAAGATTATTTTAGCAAAATTTTAAAATTATATTGATTCACTGCTCCTTCTTTGTGCCTTTGCCTTTCCTGTGTCTGAAGCTGCCAAAGTTGTGGCACTAGAGCTGTGCTCTGACCTTTACTGTTTGCCACTGCATTTTTCACATAGTTCCAATTGCATTGTCCTCACATCATACCAAAGCGAAACACCACACTAAAAGAAGAGCCTCAACAGTCAGGGTTTCCTTGAGTGCTTTCACAAACCTTGAGTCACATTGGAAGCCACCTCTCTGGGCTTTGCTTATGTCATCTACAGAACAAATGGACTAAAGATAAAGGCTAGCAGAAACTTCATTCCAGAGAAGTGTCCTGAGATTCAAAAATTCCTGGCTTAAGGGTGTAACCCTGCTACTACTGTTGTAACTACTGGAGATGAAGGGGTTAGAAATTCTTCTGTGCTTATTTCCTGGATTTTGATTCTGACTTTGGAGCAACCCTCTGTAAGCAGGAGGAACACTTAACTAGACATAGAATACTAGGTCAAGCTGGTACATCCACTTCTGTGTAGTGAGATGATTACAGTTAACTCTCTGGTCTTTATGAAGATACTCAAAGGAAAAAAACACCCAAAACATCATGGAACAGCAAAGTGCTATCAGTAGGCAATGCTGGTACTGATGGGAGTTTGACCAGGATTAATCTTGAAGTCCTAGCAGATTTGCAGGTGAAACATCTGAAGTGAAATAAGAGGTTAATCGCTGGAAGGCAGCTGGCTGCTCTAAGCAACAGTCCTTTTTTATCAATGCTTGTGATGCAAATAAAAAGACCAAACAACCCTACAACTAAATATAGCATAAAAGTCCTCAAAAGCCAGTCAATAAACAGTAATTATCTTTCACAGCTGGAAGCATGTTTTGCTTTGAGTGTAACCAACAAACTGTGCTTGACTGTGTGATGATTATTTCAATCAGGTTATAAAGGAGAGTGTTATTTGGGAGCTGCTCTTTTGGAAGGTGTTCTTGTAAATGTGTGCAGATTTCTGAACTCTTCTCCTCCTTTCCAAACTGCTACAGACCTTCATAAGTGGAAAAGCCTGGCTGATTTGAAGGCAATTTGTGATTCAGATGCTGTTGTTGGGCAGAGCTTCATCTGATCTTTTCCTTGTCCTTCCGCTTGCTACTCCTGAGCAATCACTGATCTCGAAATAGCAAAGCAGGCTTTCAGTGCTTGGTCAGATCTGCCAGGTCCCATGGATGAATGCCACTTGCAAGGTGGTGAATCACAGGATTTTGGGAGGAGAAAAAAAGAAGGAAAGCGGCAACAAGGCAGCTCTTGGAAGAGGAGTTATAAAATAAGCCTGGCATGTTTCATAGTCCCTGATATAGTGATTTTATCAGACACCTCAGCAGCACTGGAAAGTGGCCTAAACTATGGGAGCTTGGGAAACATGATCCTCCTTAAGTGACTACCCTAATGCTGTCAAAGTGAAGGACAAGTTTTAATTTCATTTAATGTAAATTAAAAATTAGCATGTCAACAAACAGTTCAGGAAACTGAATTTTGTAATGTTCCTGTAATGCATCCTCCTCGTGCCAGGAAATGAAATTCCCGGTGACCTGCTGCAAAACTGTTCATAGAAATCCTGGGCTGGTATGCAGAAGTCCCATTTTAATGAAAGGCACATTTGTTAGTGGTGCTATTTATGGGGTATATCTGCCCTATCCTTCAGAATCATAAAGCTTTCTTGAGTTGAGAGGTATATGATTTTTGTGCAGGTTTCTGTGTGTGCATTTTTTGCTTGTTTGTTTGTTTGTTTTTTAGTAAAGGGTCCTATGTAGAATGAATCTCTCTTGATCAAAACCACAGAGGAATAAGCTAGATGGAGTTCAGTGGTTACAGGTTTAGCGTCATAGAATCGTTTAGGCTGGAAAAGACCTTCAAGGTCATTGAGTTCCACTGTTAGCCCTACTCTACCAGGTGTACCACTAAGCCTTATCCCAAAGCACCACACCTAGACAGCTTTTAAACACGTGCAGGGATGGTGACTCAACCAGCACCCTGGGCACCACCCTTTCAGTGCAAATTGTGATTTTCCCTTGTTGCTTGGGGTACACACCAGGATTTACCCTCTGGTTTTACTTACATGACCATGGGGAAGACATGAGGAAATGGGATGGAAACCCCACTTCACTTCTGGCTGCACAAGTCTGTGAATTACAAGGAAATTCTTCCCCAGTTTCCAGTGGGAAATCACCCAAGAAGAGCAGAACAACTGATACTGCTTCTGATCCTCCTGAAGGCATTCTTCATAAGAGGCAAGTGATTCCAGACAGAATTAGAGGGCCGCCTGGGTCACTATCCCCCCACCTCCACTGAGATGGCAGACGGAGAGACCTCGCTAGTACACTGTCCTCTAAGCATCAGCAGGCTGTGCCCAGGCTCCTTGCTAGCAAGCCCAGTTTCATTCCCATCCCACTTCAAATCTTGTTGAAAGCTCTTTCAATGAACCCTGCTAATTCTTTTCTCAGGATCCTTTTCCCCTTTTGACAAGTTTACCCCATCTGTCACTAGCAGGCCTCGTATCCTGCAGACCAGCCCCTGGTCAAAGAACCCAAAGACTTGCTGGTAACACCAGGCTCAAAGGCAGGACTTTGTCTGGTGCATCTTTCTGTCTAAACCTTCATGATTCCATGTAAATGGTGCGATAGAGGTGCTGTCTGTTCCTTAACCAGCTGTCCCAAGGTCCTGAAGTCTCTCTTCATTGCTCTTGGACTTCTTGATTTATCATTGCCTAAGGTAGCCCTAAACATTGCAAAACTGTGCTAGAAGGGTGAAAGTATGATACAATGCAGAAATCCATCACAATCGAGAGGTTCTCATGAGATTAGTGGAGAACAACATATCTTGGTGTCGTTCAGATGTTCTCTCAAGGCCACATTCTTGGCAGCTCCTCACTTTGGCTGGTCTCTCTGTTTTTCCAACTTTATATGGACTTCTTTTCTTTCCAATTAGTCTGTTGATTGGCTGCAGATGTACACCAAAATGTCCTTTGTTTTAGTGTGCATTTTCAAGTGACTAGTGATCAGTACTGGTTGGAAACTTTTCCACTGAAATAATTTGACAGACATTTGTGGTTATAGCAAAACTGATATTTTCTGTGGAAATGCCTCACTTTTGCCAAGGGAAAATAAAATAAACCTTTTTTGTCAAGTCATCCTGAAATTCGTGGTTTATTTTAGGTCAGCTTGTTAATGGCTCTAAGTTATTGGATTGTTTCAGTGCACTACTTAAGGCTTGTTTTTTATGACCTCTTCTTTTGTTGTCCCAGGCTTTATTAATCAGTTTACTTCATATATCATTATCTGTTGTTGAAGGTGGCATGAATGGTGATCTGGTAACTGTAGTAACTGTGATGCATTTAGAGAGAGAAAATGTCTCCTAGAGGAGGTTGTGGATGAGATTACAACTTTTGTGGGGAAAAAGCAACAGCCTCAAGTTTGCAGTTACAACCTGGCAGTGTTTTGGGTGCTTCCTGTGCAAAATGTAGTTGTGCAAAGCATAAGGCTTTCCTTTGAAAATACTTCTATGCAGACCTAAGAGGATTAATATTTTATTTGTAATAATGCCTCTGTTCCAATCTGGAGTTTTAGCACCTTACTTCTTTTGGGGAGGTGCTTTTGGGCTCAGTTTTAAGGCTTAAATGTCAAAACTTGAACATGTCCAGAGAAGGTCAACAAGGCTGGTGAGAGGCCTTGAGCACAAGCCCTATGAGGAGAGGCTGAGGGAGCTGGGGTTGTTTAGCCAGGAGAAGAGGAGGCTCAGGCGAGACCTTATTGCTCTCTACAACTACCTGAAAGGTGGTTGTAGCCAGGAAGGGGTTGGTCTCTTCTCTCTAGCAACCAGCACCAGAACAAGGGGACACAGTCTCAGGCTGCACCAGGGGAAGTTCAGGCTCAAGGTGAGAAGAAAGTTCTTCACTGAGAGAGTTGTTAGCCATTGGAATGTGCTGCCCAGGGAGGTGGTAGAGTCACCGCCCCTGGAGGTGTTCAAGAGGGGATTAGACGTGGCACTTGGTGCCATGGTCTAGTCATGAGGTCTGTGGTGACAGGTTGGACTCGATGATCTTTGATGTCTCTTCCAACCTTAGTGATACTGTGAAAACAACCACAATAGTGATGTCTTTTTCTTCTTTTCATTTGAATTTTGAAGATATTTTTATAAAGCCTTTAAAATTCCATCAAGTCCCATTTTCAAGCTTTTCTTTACAAGTACAAGGGCTTGAAGCTTAGCTTTTCATGAAGAAAATGAAAGATCATTAAGTAATTGCTTGTTTTCAAAAGCTGTGACTCTAAGGAGAAAAAAACCACCTAACATAGGATCATAGAATCAGTCAGGGTTGGAAGGGACCACAAGGATCATCTAGTTCCAATCCCCCTGCCCCTCACACTAGATCAGGCTGGCCAGAGCCTCATCCAGCCTGGTCTTAAACACCTCCAGGGATGGGGCCTCAACCACCTCTCTGGAACATCGTGAGACTTCAACATCCTGAGAACATAAAATACTGATAATACATAAAATGCTGATAATACAGGTTTCCAATCACATGTAGGAACCCTTGTACAGGACCAGCTGTAATACTTGTTTTGGTGGTGATTGCAATAGATTCTAGGCCTCTAGGAAAAAATTGGAAGCCACTTTTCCATTGTCTTTTGTCTTGCTCCATGAGTGCAGCAGTTTATGCACAGCGCTTGCGTATTTTGTGGCAACGTGATTCTCACAAAACCAAATAAGTCAAGGGAAAATCCTTTCCCTTTCCTTCCCCAGGAAAAAAAAAATAGTAGAGGGAGAAAAGAAAAGCAGGAAGGAAAAATGAATATAGAAGGAATGAGAAAATTTAGAGGGGAAGAGGGCTGGGCTGGCAGATGGCTGCTAGTTTCTCCTGTGATATAAACAGTTTTCGCTGGCTTCAGTGGATGAGCTATGTTAGCTTGTTTTCCATGGTGGAAAACTATTGAGAGCACACTAGTTGGAAGGTGATGTGGCATTGGTTAATAACTGGAAAAGTGTAAGAAATAAGCACTTCTTGAAATGTTCTTACTCCCCCAGTGATCATTTTGGAAAGCCTGATGCATATCTGCAGTTGTCTGAGACTAAACCATCAAGATCACTTCTCAACATTCTTTTGCCTTCTCTCACTAACATTTAGTTTTGCTCATAAATGACAGCTTAGAGCTGCTACAAGCTCAAGTTTGTTTTGACAGTCAGAATATACAAATACAAATATTTTTGCTCAAACTTAATGGTGGCCCAATGAATTTTCTCTGAAGCCTGCAGTGATACAGCTGGGATGAATTGAATCCACCAAGTGTAACTTGGGCCAGAGTAAGGTGGAATGTGATCAGGTGACTCATAGAATCGGTAAGGTTGGAAAAGACCTCAGAGGTCATCAAGTCCAACCTATTACCTAACACCTCATGACTAACTAAACCATGGCTTCAAGTGCCACGTCCAATCCTTTTTTGAACACCTCCAGGGACGGGGACTCCACCACCTCCCTGGACAGCACATTCCAATGGCCAATTACTCTTTCTGTGAAGAACTTTCTCCTCACCTCAAGCCTAAACTTCCCCTGGCATGGCTTGAGACTGTGTCCTCTTGTTCTGTTGCTGATTGCCTGGGAGAAGAGACCAACTCCCACCTGTCTCCAACATCTTTTCATGTAGTTGTAGAGAGCAATAAGGTCTCCCCTGAGCCTCCTCTTCTCCAGGCTAAACAACCCCAGCTCCCTCAGCCTCTCCTTGGAGGGCTTGTGAAGAACCCAGGTTCATTGGAAAACTTAAACACTCCAATGTTTCAGTGTCCTGAGGTAAAAGGTTTCTTGTATTTATCAGTGTGAATTGGAGCTGAGCTCATTTCTTCTTTACTCTATCATTTGCATACTTCACAGAGAATTTTGTTGCAGTTTGTGTCAGAGAGCAAGTATTTTTTTCACTGCATGTTTACTTTATAATAAGAAGTTTAAGACATATACTTAAGTTTTAAGATATATACTTTAATATTTATATAATACTTTAATATTTTTTTAAGAAGTAAAAATAGTGAAGGGGTTTTTTTTGCTGCAGTTTGTATAAGAGAGAAAGTATTTTTTTAACTGCATGTTTACTTTATAATAACAAGTTTAAGATATATATTTAAGTTTTGAGTTATACTTTAATGTTTATATAATACTTTAATATTAAAGTTTTTTAAGAAGTAAACATACTTAAGTTTTTGGGGGTCATTATTAAAAATGTTTGGGGGGTTTTGGTTGTTTGTGTTTGTTTTGCTTCATTAAAGGACACATTTTCCTCTTGCATCTTTTCTCACGCTTTTGCTAAGCTGCCTGTCTCTAGCTCTAATGTTTGCAGTGGTTCCCATCTCGATGGTCATAAGTTGCTAAGTGTTCAGAAAAGTGAATAAGCTGCTTAATGTCCTGTTCCCCTGTGACTTGAGACTTTATCTAGGAAAAAATCCCCTCATAAACATCCTCCCAATTGCTTAAACATCTGCCCTAGTACCATGCAGCTAAAGCTTGGAGGAAACAGAAGGGACACACTAATCAAAGCAGATTTTTGTAAAACAGGGACATAAGGAGATACAGTTGATAACTGAAGCACATCAAGGATTTAATGGTATCCAAATACTTGAAGTCCATGCTTATGCAGCTACTAATAACCTTGGACAGTATCTGCAATATCCTTCGTTTGAAGAGAGAATAGAAAACCCACCCATTGGTACCCTGTAATGTGCGTGCACAGGGGCTCTAACTTATTCAAATTAATTTTACAATTAGAGAGCACACTGAATCTGGGAATAAGCACCGTAATGACAGGAACAGATGTCACTTGCTGCTGGATGAGCAACAGAAAATATCAGACTGTGCAATGCTGCCTCATGCTTTCGGACAGCCAACTCAAACTCCCTGAAGTCAGTTTGCTCTTTAAAAACCTTATCCTAGCGTTTGTCTAGCCCAAGGCATATCACAGTGGTGACAGAAGACACCCCCAGTGCAAGTCCTGCCTCCCTCTATGCCTTTTCCTCAGTCTGCCAGAAACCCTGGGCAGAGTCTACTTGATTTAATCATGCCCCTCAGAGATGTGTCAAACAGAAAATCAAAGTACATTCTCCAACCACCTCTCTTGGACCAAACCACATACAAACCTAATCCAAATTATATCATTTTCTATTGTAAAACATATTTTTTCCAGGTCAAGATGTTACTTATCTCGTGAGAATGGATATTGTTTGAAGCACTCAGTTAATTTAAGACAAAGTTGTAGATTCTTGGTCCCACAGCTCTGTGATACCAGGAGAATCATTGTAAGTTTCATGTATGTATGTTTTTGTATATAATATATATATTTAGAATATATAGTAGGAGTATTCTGTGATTACAAAGAGAAAAGTGAGAATATGATGACCAGAGTATAAAGGATAAGCAGTCTACAGATTCCACTAGAGCAGACATTGCTGCTGCTTTGGTGACTGGAATGATCTGGTTGCTTTTCAGTTTTTTTGATTAATAGGCAGGACAGGGTTGGAAGGGTTGAAAAGTTATGCATAAAGTAGGCATGCATATTGAAAAAGGGCTAATTGATAGCTGTAGGTCATTTGTAGTGGATCTGAGAAGATCTGGAGGAAGGATCAGCCATACAGGAATGCTTCAGCATCCTCAGTATCACTAGAACTCTGCAGAAGGCTACCTCTGTTTGTTTGGGGGTTTCTTTACCCTCCTCACGACTTCCCAGCAGAAATGTTACAAATTACCACAAAAACAATGTGAGAGTTGATACTAAACTGTTTTTAACTGAGAGAGATTCTAAGAGAGGGAGATCTCTTTTCCAATCTCTTTACACAATTACATGAATCTGTCATGACCATGGATAGTCATATAATTCAGATCTAGTTTTTGTGAACAAGCAAGGGTTGAGTTTCTTCCCATGTGCCCTGAACAGGGGACAACTGGGGTTTTGTCAGAGTGCCCTTTGCAGCAGTATGACATACGATGTTAGGCACTTCAAGTTTGTTGGCCCTGTCCTCATTTTAGTTGTTTGGTTCAATGCA